>NC_037094.1:8555000-9260000 GCF_002994745.2 Rosa chinensis | reverse complement strand
GTTGAACATGCATGCATGCAATGTTTGAAAAACACTACTGGTTTTAGATTACATCGATCGTTTTATATATATACAAGCAACTGGGAAAAGGGCCACATGCAATAGTCTCTTGCTAATTGCTATATATGAAATCGACTTATATTTGTAGGGTCGTAGGGATATATAAAAAGAATTGACTCCTGTAACTTAATTTATATGGAGCTAGCTCCCATTATTTGTTGATTTACCAGGTGAGTGAGGCTGCACCGCCACATGTATCATATATATATGTCTCTCTATCACATTCACATCCCTGCCATATATATTCGATCTTTCTTGGCACATTGTTTTGTTTTTAACTCTTCTCTAGTTTCAATATCTTATAGTTCAAGCTAGGCCATTCTCATTGAAATCTTACTGGTGCTTCAACTGCTTTAATTATGTTGAAAACTACAATGCTTTTAAATATATAATCTTCCAGTTGGAAACTTGTAATCAACTCACAATAACTTTAGCTAGGATTTCCTATGGTTGATCAGTTTTCAATGATATAATTGCATATAGAGCTACAACAGCAGCAACCCTCATGCATGCATTATTAGCATCAAAATTGACCTACAATAAGCAAAATAGAAGACGGGCAAACCAATCTGTTAGAAAAAAGAGACACTACAGCCATTCGAGCCATAACAAATCCCAACAAACGGTCTGCATACAGCCAGACACCCCCAAAATATCCAATATAAACACATTTTCCTAATCCAGATTGATAATTCTCATGCAGCTACCCAATGAACAACACAACATGATAAAAGTTTGGATCCTGAAGGCACTTAAAATGAATGAATTTTTTTTTCTTTCCTTCCCTGTCCTTTATGGATGATAATAATGCAAAGAACATAACAGTTTCCATAAGTACGCCAAAAATAAGTTTAGTCTGCAATAACTATGCAGAAACAACTTGATCAGATAGTCTGCAATGATGTAGTTTTATATATGAATATCACTTAGCAAACATAGGTCAACCGTTTCATTTAAAATTGATCACATTCATTTGGAATTGTTAATTTAATTTAATTTAAGTAGTCTGCATCAGTTCTAGCTAGTTGGTGTGTATGAATCTGAATCAGCTGTAACCTCTTTCTGTGCTTTGAGTTCTGTTACTGTGGCTTTAGACTTATAGAAACAAAGTTGCAGTGATTATACAATTGGTATACTCTCTGTTTTGTATCCTACTTCAGAAATATAGAAAGATGAACCATATCTCACAAAGATGATGCAAGTAAAAGATGCAGATGCATAGATTGACCGGGGGACTCGATTCACTAAATGAACCACAATTTGGAAGCCCTGGTGCACTATGGACTAAAAACATTTAGAGCAACACCAACGACGACACAAAGAACAATAAATAAATTTAGACATTGAAATATATGGTCAGAGTTGATAAAACAAAAACATGTAAAGTCTTGAGCACACTTTTCTTGGTTTACATGGTATGCTTGAAGTAACCTCTGTTCTGACCCCTCTGACCACTGAGGCATCATGTAATCTCTGTTACTAACACACTGACCACTGAGGCATCTCAAGCAACCTCCTAAAATTGAAATCTGCATAGCCTTAGCAGAACTAGCAGAACCTGCAGTGGAAAATTGATGAAAATCTGACCACTGAGGCATCCTGTAACCTCTGTTAATTCTGACCACTCTGATCACTGAAGCGTGGGAGGGGATTATGTTAGAAATATTCATTTTTGTTCCAATGTACAATTACATAAGCATGGACCATCATTATCAAAATTTTGCAGTTAAAAGGAAAAATGTAAAGAAATTTGACTGAAAGAAATTGTGCAAATTATATAAGATAGAAATAATGACTTGATAATTTCATTACTACTTGGGATTTGGGAGCTTGGGACCCTGGATATATCTGTAGCGTTGGAAAACATTGAGAGCAATATCCCTTTGGCTCTGTTTAGAAAATGCAAAATTATAAAAAACTGGGCACTTGAAATTCATCAAAGAAGCACTAATATGACTGGGCATTAGAAATGAATAGCAAAACCATTCCACATAAAGGAGATGCTCTCTGGGTGATTGAGACATGCTCAAAAGCTACCACTGAGGTAGGACAATCACTCATCATGGTGATTGAGACTTGCAGGGTTAATTATATCATTAATATCAAAGGAAATTGGGCAAAAACCATAAACTGTAACACCTCTTAGCTTTTGCCATTCCCGCCATAGTGTTGGAACAAAATTGACCTACAATAAGCAAAATAGAAGACGGGCAAACCATTCTGCTAGTAAAAAGGGACACTACAGCCATTTGAGCCATAAAAAAGCCTAATAAATGAAAGAAATCTGTAACTTCCATGGTGAAATATAGAAAGATAGAAGTTTTAATGTATATCTCTGTATATTCATTCATTGTGTTAGAATATGAGACTTTACAATGGTTTTTATAGTCAAATTCTAAAGCCCTAGTATGAATTGAGATGCTATACAAATGTGTGGTGCTTGATCTGTTAGTACATATCATGATTGAGTTTGTGTGTGATTTACAACAGCACAGAGGACATTTGTCTTGGTGTAGAGGCTCCTTTTTGTCTTGGCTTGGTGTGTTCTGCTTTCTACTCAGAATTCTGCTTTGTAGCCCAGACTGTGTCTTGATAATGTTGTGAGCACACTTGATGGCAGGTGTTGCTTGTTGGCTTCTGATACGATTGTTGTTGTGTTCTACTCCTATATTAGGATTGGAATTACACTTCACTCCTATATCATTAACAATAAACAGCCTACATACACCCAGGTACCCCCAAAATATCCAATAAACACATTTTCCTAATCTAGGTTGATAATTCTCATGCAGCTAACCAATGAACAACATAACATGTTAAAAGTTTGAATCCTGAAGGCACTGAAAATGAATGATTTTTTTCCCCTTCCCTTCCCTGTCCTCTATGGATGATAACAATGCAAAAGAACATAACAGTTCCCATAAGTACGCCAAAAAGTGCAAAGAAGTTTAGTCTGCAATAAGCCAATAACTATGTAGAAACAACTTAATCAGATAGTCTGCAATGATGTAGTTTTATATATGAATATCACTTAGCAAACATAGGTCAACCGTTTCATTTAAAATTGATCACATTCATTTGGAATTGTTAATTTAATTTAATTTAAGTAGTCTGCATCAGTTCTTGCTAGTTGGTGTGTATGAATCTAAATCTGCCGTAACCTCTTTCTGTGCTTTGAGTTCTGTTACTGTGGCTTTAGACATATAAAAACAAAGTTGCAGTGATAATACAATTGGTATACTCTCTGTTTTGTATCCTACTTCAGAAATATAGAAAGATGAACCATATCCCACAAAGATGATGCAAGTAAAAGATGCAGATGCATAGATTGACCGGGGGACTCGATTCACTAATAAACCACAATATGGAAGCCTGGTGCACTATGGACTAAAAACATTTAGAGCAACACCAACGACGACACAAAGAACAATAAATAAATTTAGACATTGAAATATACGGTCAGAGTTGATAAAACAAAAACATGTAAAGCCTTGAGCACACTTTCCTTGGTTTACATGGTATGCTTGAAGTAACTTCTGTTCTGACCCCTCTGACCACTGAGGCATCATGTAATCTCTGTTACTAACACACTGACCACTGTGGCATCTCAAGCAACCTCCTAAAATTGAAATCTGCATAGCCTTAGCAGAACTAGCAGAACCTGCAGTGGAAAATTGATGAAAATCTGACCACTGAGGCATCCTGTAACCTCTTTTAATTTTGACTACTGAAGCGTCCTCACAATCTCTTGTCATGAGCAAAGGGTGTTTTTTATAATTTTTTTTTTGTGAAATAATTTGATTGAAAGGCCAGAAAAGGCACAAGCAGCAAAGCCTGAAAGCAAGCCTAGCAGGACAAACACTGCTTTGGACCTTTCGTAGTCACAAGCCCAAAAGAGAGGATTTTTACTAGTTTTTATATTTTTCACATATTCTTTTGTTTAACTAGTTTAGTACTTGGGCGTTTTATCAGATCCTCTTTGGGTCCTAAATAAGATTCAAATTTCAAAACTCAAAAGTGTCATCATAGCTAGCTAGATGCAGTAGTTGAATAAAATAATACTTGATAAAGGATATGGAAATTGTACCCTGGATGGTGAAACTTCAGTTTTGGACAAGAGCTGAATAAATTCCCTAGACCATACATTGACTTCATATATATGTGCATCAAATTAAAAATACCTTCAAATAAATCACCGATTGCAATCTAATCTAAACAAGAGTTAGATTAATCATTTTTAAATTTATGGGGGCATACCAGTTAGAACCCACCATTGGCCAAGCTTCTTTCAATTTTCGTACTGCACAAATCAAGTAAAAGTTGCCATGTTTACCAAAAAAAGTAAAAGTTGCCATGTGATTGAATAAAGCAGCTTAACATTAACAAGAGAAATGTACACGAGGTAGAAGAGTAAAATTTATCTACGAGACAATTCTCTTGGTGGTTCTCTTCCACCACTCCCTTTAAATAGGGATCCTTGGTCCTTCAAAAATTAATACCATTTTCTCCCAACTTCATAATGCCTTCTGCTAGAATGCTTGGTACCCCATTTTCTCCCACACCAATGCTTGCTACTTTTTTCTCCCACACCACTTCGGCTACTGTCGAAGGCTCCTGCTCCTTCCCTTCAGCCTCCTCCACACACCCCCAACCTCCAGGCCCATGGTTCTCTAGTGTTTGGGTTTATCCTGCTAGTTTATATTTCCAGCGCATTATTATATTGGGTATTCTGCTATTCTGACCTTTTTTGGAAATGCCAGCTGCCGACCAAGTTTTGGTGAGAGCAGCAGAGAAGCCCAGCAGAGGAACCCGGCTGGGGCGGGAGGGCAGAGGCGGTGCAAGCCGGGTTCCTCTGCTGGGGCTCCTCTGCTGCTCTCACCAAAACTTGCTCGGCGGCCGGCATTTCCGAAAAGGTCAGAATAAAGCAGAAATACCCAATAGAATAATGCGCTGGAAATATAAACTAGCAGGATAAACCCAAACACTAGAGAACCATGGGCATGGGGGTTGGGGGTGTGTGGAGGAGGCTGAAGGGAAGGAGCAGGAGCCTTCGACAGTAGCCGAAGTGGTGTGGGAGAAAATGAAGTAGCAAGCATTGGTGTGGTAGAAAATGGGGTACCAAGCATTCTAGCAGAAGGCATTATGAAGTTGGGAGAAAATAGTGTTAATTTTTGAAGGACCAAGAATCCCTATTTAAAGGGAGTGGAAGAGAACCACCAGCGCAACCTGGGTTCCTATGTGACACGGTGTCGGGCTTGGGCTAGTTGTTTCCCTTAGTATTTCGGTTTGTGCTGGGCTAGTTGTTTGTTTTCTGTTCCAGTGTTAGCCCAGGCCCTGTTTCAATTTGCTTCAGTTTGTTTCAGTTGTATTTGCTTCCTATCGGTATGAATCAAATCAGTTTTTATTCCTAAGATTTTAATTTTGCAATACACACCCAAGACTACTTCTCCATTCCTTGTTCATGGATTCTCCCATCTCAAATGGCGCTATTATGTAATATGGTTTATAATTGATCAATATGTTTAGGTGAAATTGTAGTACTTTGTAAATCTTACGGAAATTGAATTGACATTTATTGTTCAGTTTAAATGTCGGAATATCATGTATCCTAATGTGATTCATATTTGGTTTAGTTTTGCCTTGAGCATTTCGCCACGGTATGATTAGCTTAAAGAGTTAAAATAGGCAACACATCTGTAACACTTTGACAACTATAATTTTCATAACTACGACATTGTTTCCATGTGTCTTTTGTTTTATTTATGTACATGTTTCTCAATATGTCGTGCACTTGTGGGTTAAAGATCCTAATTATCTATGCAGCAAAGATTCTGGAAAATTGAATATTACCAATTTCATCAAAATCCGCCTTTTCCCTATTTTGGCATGCTCCACAAAGATTAAATGGCCTTATATATTCTTATAATGCATTTGTTCTCCTTCAATCTATAGACCATAAAGTTTTCATGTAAATTATATTTGCTGGGTGAATGGTTAGTGGTTTACTCCACATGTACACTACTTGCTTCTGAATCAAATTACAACTCAGCTTCTGTTAACTGCATCCACCTTTTTTTTTTTCAGAATATCATGTTTTTGTTTCCAAGTATTTCTTTTACAATGGAATTAATTTTTTGTTTATTCTTTTAAATGTTCAAATCATGGGAATGGAAAATTTGAAATGTGAAAACAGAACTGACAATCTGCTTCCGCTGGTATCTATCTAAACCAAAAGGAAACATAAATTTAAGAATAACTTTCTACTAGCAGACACAAAATTAGAAGGAAACATTAACTTCTAGCCTCTTTTCTATCAACTCTGACTTTACTTGTGTTGAGGCCTTTTTTTTATCAACTCTGACCATATGTTTCAACGTCTAAAATTTGGTTGTTGTTATCCGCCAAAAAAAAAAAAAAATTGGTTGTTGTTCTTTGTGTTGTCCTGGGTGTTGCTCTAAATGGTTTTAGTCCATAGTGCACATGGGCTTCCATATTGTGGTTCATTAGTGAATCAAGTACCCTGTCAATCTTTGCATTTGCACCTTTTACTTGCATCATCTTTGTGAATTATGGTTCATGTTTCTATATTTCTGAAATAGGATATAAAGCAGAGAGAATACCTGTTAAATCACCACTATACCAATTAAAGCCTGTTAGGGTAGGGGCCCTAACCATGGTAAGATTGCAGAGAAAAACTAAGAGAAGTAAACAAGAAGAAAGGAAATAACTCGATATATTGATTGATTCCATAAAGGAATACAGGTTGTGGTTTATATAGCTCAAAATGAGCCAACTACCACGGACACGTGTCCTCCACGAATTGGCTGCAATAACAGAATAGCTATTTAACTCCTTAACCTTAACTAACACACTTAATGATTGATTAACTAACACACCCAAGTACACGACAACTAAATGACCTCTCCTAGTAATACTCATTTAGGCCTAATTTCATAACAATGCAGCCCCCTTAACAGAAACTTGTCCTCAAGTTTCACATTTTGAGTCAAAATCTGGACACCTCGCACCAATGCTTTGAACTGATCAAATCTCCCAGTTGGCTGATGTCAGTATCACATATCCTTTGAAACTTGAAGAGCTATAGACCAGTTGATGACAACACATTGTTCTTTTTTTTGAAAATCCCTTGCCTCAACAATCATCTGAGTCTGCAAAAATCCTCCATTTTCCCATGTCCAAATCTGCAACATTTTTCTTACCAAGTCCAGCAACAATTGCCAGTAAAATATACCACTTACAGAATCTTCTCCCACCTCAAAAATTCCATATGGCAGCAATATTGTTAAATACAAATTCAATGAATTGGACACTAGAGAGACAGAGCAAGTCTTGACACTGATATTGTTATTGCTTTTCCTGCTCTCATATGTTATTGACCAACAGATCTGTGGAGTCTGACATCCAGTATACATAACCAACTCGCTCTCATTATCCATAGTCATAAGATCACAGCCCAATTTATCATCCAATTGCAAGTATCCATCATCTGTAGTAACTTGCCAAGCATGGAGTAGTGCACATAGATGAACACACACCTGAGAAATAAAATTTGATTGCCGATGATATAAATTTTGCATATTAGAAAAAACCCTCAAGGCTTCTCTATTGGGACTCTGCAATAGAATGCTTGAAATTACGAATTCCATTGTCTGGGAGTGCATAATTGCAGACAACAGGACAAGTAGAAGAGCTTCATTTGTCCACATGTGTACTGAAAAGTGTATTTGAGGAACCAATGCAAGAGCTCCAACATCAATTGCCACGAAGCCAAATTCGATGAATGCAATCATGAAGTTAGGGAAGTAAAGAGCAAACAACTTGGTTTCCACATCCTTCCAAGATATTGGTACATCTGCAAAAGCCCAATCAACCAAGAAAAGCTTCTGGGCACATAAACAGATCGCATCCAAAGTAGGTAGAGTATACCCCAAACATTTCTCAAGTGGCCCCCTGTGAATTTTAAAGAGATCCATATGCAGCCTCTTTTCCCTACCATATTTAATTTTTCCAACCATGGTCTCCAAATTCATATTCATCACATCCAGAAACCACTTCTCTGATACCTCCACTATACCAATTGGACAACACTTAAAAACTAAAGCAGTGCATAATTTGTCAATAGTCACAAACATAAATTTTTCTTCATTCATGATGGTAGATGAAACTGTAGCATGACCATCTTCATATCTTCCATGGCTGAGATGCTTATCTATGTATCTCAAGTAGCAAGCAATTAGAGGCTCAATGAAAATTATGTATAAGTCAAATAGGTGATCATCAACTTTTGTCACATCAAAGATTTTTGCAGCTTCTTGTGAACTTCCACATTTCAAGTGCAAATTGACCAAGGCACTTTGTACCATAGCTTCACAATCTAGAACAACAGTTAGCACATGAGCATGCAATTGCTTTCCTTGAGCAAGCATCGCCATGGTTCCACAAACACTTGGTACACGAGTAAAAGCATACTCATTTGGGTTTGGTACATCCATTCTCATCCACCACAAATACTCAAAAGCTTTTTCCACATAACCTGCTTGACAATACCCTGCAATTATAGTGCTCTTGGCAAGACCTCGCTCTTGTTCATGAATCAACAACCATCCATCTTGGAAAATGATGTGCACAACCCTCATAATTCCAAAAATAAACTGTGCATCTTCTCTCAATATATCAGCCAAAAGTGGTTGTAATGACTGGATAGCAACCATAGGTAAAAAGAGAGACAATTTCTTCACAAGTGCATGGAATGGTGGATGAGAAATGGAAAAGCACGTTGCCATGAAAAGCTCATCCTTATGAACATGTCCCACCATGTGTCGAAAAAGCTTGTACATATTAGTCAAAAAGCCTACATAATTATCTTTTGAAAGAAGTGCATTAGAAGTGTACCTCATAAAATATAACGTTGCATTGCTTTTGAGAAAGTCAACAACTGCATCAACCAATGTGTTGTCAAAAGAATCTGTCCCATCTGCTGAACCTGTTGCGAGCAGGAACTCATGGGGATGAAAGCCTATGCATTGTATCTGGCCCTCATTACATTTAAAATCATGCAAGAGCTTTCCATCAGTCAGATCCCACAGCTTCACAGTGTTGTCCTCTCCACCAGAAACAGCCCAACGTCCATCTGGGGTAAACCTAATGGCATTGACTCCTCGTGTGTGGCCTTTGTATGTGTGAATACACCCCTTCTTCCTGATATCCCATATTTTTAAATTTGTGTCCAGGGAGCCAGATGCAAATAACGCTCCAAAAGGATCGAAGTCGACAAATATACAATTAGATCTGTAACCAGTAAGGGTGTAAACAATTTTTGCCTCCTCTAAATCCCAAAGCTTAATTGTACCACTTGCAGCGCCTGCAACTACTAAGACCTCTGAAGAATCAAAGCTTACTGAATCAATGCCACTGGTGTGTCCAGACAAACTCTGCTCCAGCTCCTTATCTTCAATGAAACCACCATTGTCCTGCTTACAACTGACAAAACATATTGCTATCTCACTGACAGCAGCAAGGTGGATAGTACAATGGACCTCAGAACGTGCTTTGGGATAGCCTAAATAGTCAGAAGCATCAACAACTTCACAAGGAGTAGCGAGTCCTCCCTCTTTGTCTCTAATGCTCATAGGAGCCATAATGGTCCTTCCTGCATTACACAACCCGATCCTTCTTGCATCACACAACCCTTCTGAGTTCGGCATTTTATCGAACAGTTGGAAGGCATGAAATTCTAACATTCCATTGATGAGTTGCTGCTTATCTTCAATTAAACCTCACTTGTCCTGCTTAGCATTGATGCTCTCAAGCTCATGGAACTCTATACCAACCCCACTATTCACCTTAACCATCTTCTCAGAATTCTCTCCCTCCTCAACATCTAATTTCTTATCAAAACCAGTTAATTTGACAGCACCACAATCACCATTCAAAGAGAATTGTGACTGTTTCTGGTTCACATTTCAATCAAAATCACCATTTGAGAGCGAGTGGTGGGTGTACCTCATGTGGGCTGGGGATGGTGACTCACCCAACGCATGGACGGGGACTAATGGTCTAGTTGGCGGAGGTGGCGGTTGTTGCAGCTCGTAACCGTAGGGATCCGCGTGCTGCGGCTGAGGGACTGGTGGTCTAGACCGAGACGGAGGTGACGGTTCTTGCTGTTGGTAAGGGTATGGATCCACCATGGCCTGTGGTGGTGGTGGCGGTTTGTAAGATTCGATGGTCCCAAATTGCAGCCCCGAAGAGACAGACTGAGTCACTCGTAGGGATATGATTGGTACGGAAGAAGTTAGCACCGACTGCTCCATCACCGAAGTTATGAGCTCCAATCGAAATTGCCTCAACTCGTTTAGAAACTCGGACTTGAACGACGCCATAGTTTTCTCGAGTTCACGGCACCACGCAACTGCATGTTCAGCTGCCTGTTCTCTCGCGATTTGGATCCTCTTCCTCCTGACTTCCTCTAGGTCAGGTGGACGCGGAGGTGTTGACGAGCATGGTGGTGGATTCCCAGCGCCCCTCGGCCCTATGATGTGGGCTCTGATACCAGTTGTTAGGGTAGGAGCCCTAACCATGGTAAGATTGCAGAGAAAAACTAAGAGAAGTAAACAAGAAGAAAGGAAATAACTCGATATATTGATTGATTCCATAAAGGAATACAGGCTGTGGTTTATATAGCTCAAGATGAGCCAACTACCACGGACACGTGTCCTCCACGTATTGGGTGCAATAACAGAATAGCTATTTAACTGCTTAACCTTAACTAACACACTTAATGATTGATTAACTAACACACCCAAGCATACGACAACTTAATGACCTTTCCTAGTAATACTCATTTAGGCCTAATTTCATAAGAAAGCCACAGCAAAAGAACTCAAAGCTTAGAAAAATACATAGAGGTTAGAGCAGAGTAGTTCTCAATAAATGTTACACAATAATGTTGGATCTGGATTACTGAAATGTTTGTGGAGTGAGAAATGAACATGGTGATCTACTTTCTATAAGTTTTCCAACTCTTTGCTTATAAAAATGAAGTGCTTACTTTTCTTTTCCACCATAGTTGATCAATTCTCAGCTTTTGGTATTGCATTTCGATTTTTTTTTTCTTTGCTAATTTGGTAATACTTTACTAGGGTTGATGATAGCAGATGCTGATTTCGACATTTCGTTGTCATTAAGTGTTAGCTTTGCTGCATGGAACTCCTAGATTAAAGGGGAGATTGACATGTTTGATCTGTCAATCGTCTGAATGTCATATGTATTTTGCAATACGAATTGTTCCTCTTTAACTAGAAAATAAGACATGTTTTTTTTCTTTTTCTTTTTTTTCAATAACTAGAAAAAGATGTTAAGTTGCACTATAGTCAGGCACTCAATTTATACAGGTGAGTACTTTTATAGAAGTCGTTGTTATAAGTCTTTTTTCGCAGCAGAACAACATCCACTATTTTTAATTATTTTCTTTTCTTTTAGTCACTCTTGCAATTGTTATGTCGGAATGTTATTTAATATGAGATTACAAAATATTCTTGTCCACATAAATTGACTCCTGCACTGCTTCATGCAAACATATGAATGTGGTTCCCCTAAAATATTCAATTAGTAAATGAAGGTGGACTTACAATTTTTTGCAGAATAGTACTCATGTTTGTTTCTTTATTTTGCACTTGTTATGTAATCAAGGCTATTGTCAGACATATCAAGATTAGAAGCTAAAGTTGAGAGGCTTGAAGGGCAAAGACTTGCTTCCAACTGTTTTTAGTGATTTTCGCATGCTTACCTCTTCACCTTTTTGTTGAAGCTTGGTTTCTTCATTGTCTATCTACTTTTTTTGTTCATTAACATAGTGAATGTGTTTGGTTCAGGGTCTCCCTGCTGCGTTGGCTCATAATAAGAGATTCCAGAATCTGGAGTTGGGGAATAATCAATAATGTATCACAAGATGGTAAGATCCGAAGGTTAATTAGATACAAGAAACTGAAGCTTTTGTTTGTATAATTTTGTTTCTTTATTTGGTCTTACTATGGTTGTTCTTATATTCCGAGGATACTTGATTCATTGGTCAATCTGAAGTTCTCAATCTGCAAGGAAACCCTATTGCAATGATAAATTAGCAAAGAAGGTATTAGTCAATCTGTCAATGTCTTGCCTTTTCTTTTTTGTATTAAGTGTTTGGAGTGGAGCTGGTGTTTTCTATGTTCTTTGGGCTTATGGTTTAATCTCGGAGATTTGTAATCGCAGTACTTTGATTTTTGGTTCATTGTCAAAATGCTATTGATGGATAAAGAAGCCTAACCATTTGCGACGCTCAGGGTCGATCACCCATGCATTGTGCATATGACATCCCAAACATTTTCACTGGCTCCTTCAAAAACGTCCCAAGAAAGGGACTCGATCAACTTGGTCATTGGTTGCACAAGGGGAGATTACCCATGGAAAACATGCATGTTGCAGACATGCAGGAAATGATCTCTCTCATACTAGGTCTTTGATAAGTGTTGTTTATGACTCATAAGTTTAATTTGTAAATTATAACATGCAAACGTAACAAATAAGATGTATATAACAAGGCGAGTCACGTACAATTAATGGATGTTTATGTAGTTGGGACAAAGAACTTGTGTCTACTTCTCCCACATGTAACTTTAAGATTCAACCCATTCTCGGCGGACCAACAGCTTTTTGTTCTTCACTGCTGGAAGAGAATTCTTACGTTCGAGTATATGTTGCAACCACATGGGTGACTGATGGTTCATCCCCTTGAGTTGAACAAGTTGCCCCCAATTCCTCTGCCATTTTCCAAATATTATTGATTCTAGTAAAAATATCTGCCTTACATCCTTTCCAAAATTATTGTTGTTGGGCAGCTTATGAACAAAGAATGTAGCGTGCACTTGCTTAAGAAGCTGAAGAATATGTTCAACATAATCATCCGTCTTCAACTCGGCGAGAGACTTGCGGTTATTGAGGCACATTGTTTGAGAACTGTATTTGAGGAAATGATATCGTTTTATTACTATCCAATTGTCCTGATATACCTTTGTCCATGCCTCTCGAGTATCGTCAAGGATCAAGACATTAGAATCTTCACAACCGCGCACAAGATCTAGACACTTCTTTTGTCCTCGGGAGCTGTGATCGTTGCACGATATTACTCTAGAGCTGGAAGTGAAGAAGTAGTCTTTTTCGGGGTCAAGCAACTCAGCCATTCGCAATGCGTAAGCTCGACTGCTTGTTGTTGTATATGTGCATCTCGAACATGTGACCAGCTTCCTTGAGAAATGTCCTGACAAAGGGCCTCAACTTGGTTATCATGGTGTAATCCATGAAAACATCACCTTGCAGGGAATGATCATCTGTTTTGGTCTTATAAGTACTCTTCTTGGGGAGTCACGTGATCGAGTTCGGTGACAGCAGTAGTGCGTGATCTAGATCAAGTAAGCTAGTGTAGTATTCTGTTTTGAGAGGAACAAGATTCGGAATTCAAGTTCAGTGCTTTATGAAGATCTGAAGCCACATGCATGCGATTGTCCGCTTGATTCATAATCGTGAATTGGTGATGAAGATTCTTAAACAAAATTTGATAGTTAAATTAATCAACAAAGAGAACTGCAGCATAATTAATATAACTAATCTTCCTTGGACTTTGTCCTCCTCTGCACACAAGGATAGGGATATATAATTAGGACTTGTTATGGGTAGGGTGCCTTCTTTACCAAGAGAGACGGCCACTTTTGGTGGAAGAGCTGGGGAAATGCGCGGAGCCAGACGTATAGTAGAGTGTTCTTGGCCACTATTGTTACAACAGTTTCCCAATCGAGCTTAATCACTTTTTTTTTTCTTTGTTCATAATTGGACAACAATGAAAGGGTCACATTGCCGAAATCCTATTTTAGCATTTGGCGAGGACATGCCCATCAAATTTTCAGAGAAGACCTTAAACTTTTTATGTTGACTAGACAGTTTAAAATCACAGTAAAAAAATCTTCTTATATCTTATTCCAAATTGCTGCAAAGATATTACAACATTGTAAAGGTCAATTAAAAATTTTCTTACATTTTATTCCAAATTGCTGCAGCAGATTAAGCGGCAAACCAAGAACTATTTAGGCTAGTGAACTATTTTATCAGGCAAATCTATTGGCCCTCATTTTTTATCATCCGCTTATACTTAATAATAAACAACGAAAGCATCAAGCCAACAGTAACCAACGTGAAGATGCAGAAGAGAAAAGATATGATTTTTAGTTTTCTATATATATGTCTCGGGATTGGGATTCTATGCCACAGTAATAGGTTATGCAATTCCTGTTGAGTTACGGGATGAGGTTGATTCCTGATAGAGGCAACCAATTCGTCATAATGTTCAGGTAGTCCTTCAATGATGCGAGAAGTTAACTCACGATCGTTGATAGGAGACCCTGCCGCTTCAAGTCCATCAGCTATTTCTCGTGCCTCTCTGAGGTATTCTTCCATTTTCCAATATCTGCGAAAATCCAGGTTTTGGAGGCTAGCCTTGAGCCGTACGTAGCACATGAGATTTTGCAGATTCAGCCAAAATGTTTTCCAAGTGTACCCACAGAGCTTGTCACTAGTGCATTCTCTAGTGTGTCGAAGTAGGCTTTGAGATAGGCTTGCATTGATCCAAGTCAGGAACATTTGGTCCCTCTGTATCCAACTGGTATAGGAGGCGACTGCCTTCTTTCTTGTCTTGAGTAGTACTACTAGTCAGGAATTGTGGTGGACACTGCTCTCTTCCTTCCACGAGATTCAGCATATCATAGGCCTTCAAAACTGGGATGAACAAGGACTTCCAGAGTAGATAATTATTGTAGGTCAGTTGAATTGGCGTAAGTTGATGAGGCGCCGGATGTTGAAGAAAGGTTGAAGATGATGATGAGTCGAACGTGACAGGAGGCGATGGTGACATTTCTAGTTGATGATGGGACTCTTCACCCATGTCTGCTGCTAGCTCCTAAGCGGGAGGACTTTATCTTCGTGCTCTATCAGCAGGTATTTATAAGGATATATAATGATACAACATAAATGAGTGTTACATTTGAACTAGTAAACCAAATCCTAGTCTTATTTACTCTCCTAAGTTGGACGACTTTCTTCTTGCTCGATCTGCAGGTATTTATAATGATATACATACAAAATCAATGTGCGTTACATTTGAATTAGTAAACCAAATTTCTCTCTCTGTCTCTCTCTTTCTCTCTATGTATATATATAAATGAAACAATGCTAATGAAGGAATGATCAATCTAGGCAATCGATTCATAAAATAGAACTAGTTGTTTACCTATTCAAATTTTTTATTTTTTTAATTGCACTCAAATTTTTATATACACAAGTTCACGCCAATTCACTATTGGCCCAATTTTTATAAAAGTTAATGGATAAATTCACATAATATCAATTTTAAGAATTCAAGATAAAAATGATTTTCACCCAAAAGTTGTCTATTAAGATAGAAAAATATTGCAAAAAAAGACCTAGCCACTAATCCCTAGTTTGGCCGCTGCAATTTGCGACTCCGACAGTATGCGTCGGCAGCGCTGCAGCCTTTTAGGTGTAAGCCGCGCTATCCTCTCTCTGAGAGAACATTGATCGTTTTTTCTAGCCATCCTAGGCGCCATATCTGTGCGTGTGTCTCCTTCTGGTATCAATCCAGATGAATGTTCTAGCCTGGAATTGTCGTGGAATAGGCAACGACTCCGCGGTGCAAGCTTTGAAGTAATTGATCACCCAACATCGTCCATCTTTTATTTTTTTGAGCGAGACAAAGGTCTCTGATCCGGGCTACATGAAAACTCTGAGACTGGAGCTCAGTTATCTCAACTGTGAAGCTGTTTTTAGCCGAGGTCATTCCAGTGGTCTGGCATTGTTTTGGAGTGATGGCATTGATGTTAGGTTTCTGTCAAAGTCGCATCATCACATTGATGTTGAAGTCTGGGAAAGAGATGGTTCTTGGATTGCTTGGAGACTATCGGGTTTCTATGGACACCCGACAACCAGTGAGCGTCACCGGACCTGGACGCTCCTTCGTGAGCTATCTGTGCAATCTGCGCTTCCATGGATTGTGGTGGGTGATTTTAATGAAGTTCTGCATGCGTAAGAGAAAGATGGGAGCTATGTACGCCGTGAAGGGCAGATGCAACAGTTTAGAGATGTTCTTGCCTTCTGTGATTTATTTGATCTGGGTTTCTCTGGCTCGGCCTTTACCTGGAGTAGGGCTGGCATTAGATGCCAGCTAGATAGGGCAGTGGAGATGGCGTCTTGGACAAATATATTCCCAGCTGCTTTTCCAGTCTAAAACCTATTCATGGGGACCATGTTCCCATCCTTTTAGGAGTGCGTCGGTCTCCCCTAGCCACTGTTCAGCGTCGGCGAAAGCGCTTCCGTTTTGAGAGCTTTTGGGTAAGGCATGACGCTTGTGCAAAGGTAGTGAAATATGGTTAGGTGTGTGAGCCACGGAACCAACCTATGTTACAAGTTTCTCAGAAGATTATGCATACGCATTTAGCCCTTAATGATTGGCAAAGGAATACTTTTGGATGTAGACGTAGGGAGATTGAGTTCTTGCGTGGCAGACTCCAGGTTCTTCTTGATTTACCTGCTTCATAATTTAACCAACAGGAGAGTCTGTCTTTGTCCTCAAAATTGGATGGTCTGCTTGCGCAGGAGCATGATTACTGGAAGCAAAGGGCAAAGATTACTTGGCTAGATGAAGGTGATCGTAATACTAAATTTTTCCACATGAAGGCATCCAATCGATGGGGAAAAAATCATTTGCTTGGGCTCTTTGATAACCAGGGGGTATGGTAGTCCACGGAGGGGGGTATAGAGGTTGTGGTTATGGATTATTTTGGTTCGATGTTCAGGGCAGGTGAGATTGATTTGTCTCATATGCAATCTGTAGTGGCACTGGTTCAGGTAAGGGTCACATCAGAAATGAACTCCATGCTTTGTGCTCCTTACACGACAACTGAAATTAGAGTGGCTCTTTTTCAGATGTATCCCACCAAGGCTCCTGGACCGGATGGGATGTCTCCTTTATTCTTTCAGAGATATTGTGATACTATTGGATCTGATGTTGTGTGTGCAGTTCAGAGTTTTCTCCATTCTGGTCAGTGACTTGCTTCGATTAATTACACACATATTTGTCTTATTCCAAAGGTTAAAAACCCTACTTGCTTGTCAGATTTGTGTCCCATCGCTCTATGTAATGTCATCTATAAGATTTGCTCTAAGGTGATCGCTAATAGATTGAAGGGTATCCTTTCCCAGATTATTTCTCCTTTTCAGACTGCTTTTATTCTTGGGCGTTTAATATTTGACAATACTCTTATTGCTAATGAGGTTTCTCATTTCATTCATAATAACTGTTCCAGTTTTGATGGAGTGATGTCTCTTAAGCTTGACATAAGTAAGGCTTATGATCGCATGGAGTGAGTTTTCTTGGAGGCAGTCTTATTTCGGTTGGGATTTGATGAGTCCTAGATACAAGTCATTATGCAGTGTGTGAAGTCTGTGCGTTATTCTTTTTTGATTAATGGGCAGCCTCGTGGCTACTTGGCACCTACCAGAGGTTTGAGGCAAGGTGACCCGTTATCACCATACCTATTCCTACTTTGTACTGAAGTGTTTTCAGGTCTATTGGAGCATAAGGCTACTCAGGGGTAACTTCAAAGGGTTCAGATTTGTTCAGGGGCTCCTACTATCCACCACCTTTTATTTGCAGATGATAGCCTTCTGTTTGGCAAGGCTAATTTAGAGGAATGTTCTCATATTCAGGATGTCTTGTTAGATTATGAGTTAGCTTCGGGCCAGAAATTAAGTTAATTTCTCTAAAAGCAGTATAATCTTTAGTAAGAAGGTGTGCCCTTCATTGCAGCAACTGATTGCAGGTTCACTTGGTGTGGTTATTGTGGACAAACATGACAATATCTAGGTCTACCTACTTATTTGGGGAGAAATAAAACTGAGTCTTTTGCTTACATACAGAAGCGTTTGAACAAGAAGCTTGAGGGTTGCCAAGGCAAACTTCTAAGCAGTGCAGGGAAGGATCTTCTTATAAGGGTAGTTGCTCAGTCCCTTCCTTCATATAATATGAGTTGCTTCTCAGAAGTGTGCTAAGTTCTGGTGGGGCAGTAAGGGTGAGAATCGGAAAACTCATTGGTTGTCTTGGGACCGATTATGCCAACCCAAAGAGGCTGGTGGAATGGGTTTTTGGGATATGCATGCACATAATTTGTCTCTTTTGTCAAAGCAGGGTTGGAGGTTAATTCGTAATCCGGGTTCTCTTTTGGCTCGATTATATCAAGCTATGTATTTCCCTAATGGTGACTTCTGGTCTAGTGAGCTTTCTTCATCACCTTCTGCATGCTGGAGGGGTATACATGCAGCAAAACATATTTTGAGGAGGGGTGTCCGCTTGCAGGTAGGGAATGGGCAGTCAGTAAGGATTTGGGAGGATCCATGGATTCCAAGACCCTATACTTTTCTTCCTATTATTCGTCGTGTGGATGGCCCAGAGAGGGTTGCAGATTTGTTACTTCCAGGTTTTACTTGGAATCAGGTTCTTATTAATCAGTATTTTGCACCTGAGGATGTGGATTTGATTCTTTCTATATCTCTTAGTCAGCGTGATGTATCCGATCGTCTTATTTGACATTATGATAAGAGGGGAAGATTCTCTACTAAAAGCGCTTATGCTCTGGCTTTTAGTGAGCTTCATGATAGTGGGGTAGCTACTTCTAATCTGGTTAATATTTCTTCTTTTTGGAAGCAGATTTGGTTGGCTCAAATTCCTGGTAAGGTTAAAGTTCATTGGTGGAAAGTTTGCTATTCTATCCTTCCTACAGCTGCTAAGCTACGCACTAGACGAGTCTTAGTCCAGGATGGTTGTTGGTTTTACAATGATCAGGATGAATCTATTAATCACATTATGAGGGATTGTCAGTTTGTAAAGGATCTGCTTTCTTTCTTCCCTGAGTTGCATGGTGTCCTACAGATTGATTGCAATGAAGGTACGTCAATTGTTACTTGATTGGCATCTTGCTTTGAAGTTCTCTCTAAAAAGAATATGACCCTTTTACTGTTTGTTGGATGGTTTGTATGGAAGGAGCGTAATTTGAGAGTGTGGTCAAATAAATTTGTTTCTTTGACCTACTTGCAGTTTCAGATCAGATCATCCTTTATGTTGTTTCAGTCTCATTTGGTTACTACTTAGAGTATTTCTGGGATGATTAGGCCAGGTTGGTCCCCGCTTTCTTCCAGCTAACTAAAGGCTAATTGTGATGGTGCTTTTGATTTGTTTTCTAAATCTGGTGGGATAGGAGTGGTTATACGTGATGCATTGGGTGACACTGTTGGCGGTGCATGCATCAAGGTTAATTTGGTTGCCTCTCCCGAAGCTATAGAAGCTATGGCTTGCAGGGCTGCTTGCTCCCTAGCAGTAAAGTATCATCTTTCTCCCATTATTTTTGAGACAGATTGTCAGCAATTAGTCTCTTCTGATGAGTCTAGGGGTGAAGAAACCTCACCATTGGGTCGTGTTATCAAGGATATCAACTCCTTTCTACAGGTGCTAGTTGGATCTTCTTTGAGGCATTTGTACCGTGAGGCCAATACAGCTGCCCACAACTTAACTAAACTTGCTCTACTTTCTTCTTTCAATTTATCTTGGAGTGGGCATGTCCCGCCAGTTATTAGAAGCTTTATTGCTTCCCATTGTACCCATTGATTGGTCAATATAATCAGTTCATTTTTCCCAAAAAAAAAATACAACAAATAAATATTTACTTAATGGATTGGGTGCCTTCTTTACCAAGAAAGACGGCCCCTTTTGGTGGAGGGACTGAGGCAATCTGCATGGGCTGTGTACAGTGGAGTGTTCTTGGCCCACTTCTATTACAACAGTTGCTGAATTGAGCTTAATCATTTATTTATGGGCTAAATACTGATTATTACCCTGTAGTTTGGATCTAAAATCAATTCAGCCCCTAAACTTCTAATTTCATCAAGAACACCCTGCACTTTCAATTTTGATCTAATAGGTCCAATTTGTTAATCTTCCGATAATTGAGTCATTTAACTTGTTGACGTGACTCATATATGACCTATGTTTTATGATGTGGTGTTGAGGTGGTCTGTATAGTCAATTTAGGAGTGAGTCCAACTATTAGAAATCAAATAAATAATTTTTAAACAAATAATCCAACTATAACTTGAACCCATAACAGAATATTAATGAATTTGACCTATTAGATCAAAATTGAAAGTACATGAGTATTTTTGATGAAATTAGAAGTTCAATGAGTGAATTGATTTTTGACCTAAACTACTGGGTAGTAACTAGTATTTAGCCATTTATTTATTTTTCTATTTTAGTGTTTGGTGACGGCATGCGCATTAAGTTTTCAAAGAAGACAGATGAAAATTAAGTTTGTATATTGAGAGAATTTCAACAACTATTAGTTTCAAAACCACTAATCAATTGACACATCTCCAAAAATATCCCAACACTGTAGAAGTCAATCAAAAATCTTCTTATTATAACTTATTCTAAATTTGCAAGTCAATTAAAAAGTTCCTTACATTTTATTCCAAATTGCGGAAGCATATTAAGCGGCAAACCAAGAACTACTTAGGCTAGTGAACTATTTTATCAGGCAAATCTATTGGCCATGATTTTTTCTCATCCGCAAACACTATTAACGAAATTTATCTTGATGCAAACTACCAACACGAAGACTCATGAGAAAAAAAAAACATTTGATATTTTGTTTCCTAGACATAGGGATACAGTAGTGACTTATGCGCCGTCGAGTTACGGGACGAGGTCGATTCCTATAGAGGCAAACAAAAAAAACATTTGATTTTTTGTTTCATCATAATATTCTTTTGATGTTGCTACTAAGACGATGTTGCTAAAATCTCTTCCTTTTTACTCTTCTTTTTCTTGTCTCTCTTGCGGTCTTGCCCAATTTGGTCATCCTCAAAAACAGGAAACCTGTCTTCATGACACTTTTGCCACATACAATGTGATGCTTCAATCCAACTCGGATAGACCAAGAACTTTCTCTCTTCCAGTGCCCAACGAGATTCCGGTGTTCCAGCATGAGCTGCAACCACATGTGTGACCGATGCGTCCATTTGTTCAACACAAGTAGCTCCCAACTGCTCTGCCATCTTCCACAACTGTAGCTTATCGGCCTGAAGAGGGTCGAAAGCAATTTTACACCCTCCCAAGACGGACCCCCGAAGAGTTTCTAACACCTTCCTCACATCTCTGTCGATAAGTTTGTCACATATTACTTCGTCATCAAAGAACCTATTGTGTATCTGCTTAAGACGTTGAAGAATAAGTGCAAGATAATACCCTTCATTAGTTTCCATCTCGCAACAAGATCTGAGCTCGCTTTCCTCTTCTTCACAGAAAAAATACTCTTGCATAGGCATTACATTATTTTGATTTTGCTCCCTCCATGCCTCTAGTTTATGATCAAGGATCAAAACAGCAGACTCTTGAGCAAGCAAAACATCGAGGCACTTGTTTTTCGGGTGGGTGCTGCAAAAATCGTCTCGCGAAAACACCCTAGAACCGAAGTACTCATTTCTTGGATCCAGTAGCCGAATAATTTCCCGCACAAGAGATAGAGGGGAATTTGAGTACACATTCATCTCAAACATGTCACTGGCTTCCTTGAGAAAGGTTTGAACAAAGGGCCTAAACTTGAGAAACATAGATTTCATCTTGGGAGGAACTGTCACAATGAGAATATCTTGCCGCAGAGGATCATCGGTGAATTGGGTATCTAAATATGCTTCGTCTTCCAGGGTCAGATCATCGATACCGGCGACTCTCAACAAGGTGTGATTGAGATTGAGTACCAACTGGAGTTTTCTGCGGTGGAGTATTTCGTGAGTGGCGACCTTGCGTAAAAGCTCAATTTCACCATCGTTATATTTGAAACTGAATGTCACAGCAAAGTTGGCACAATCATCACACAAACAAGAAGCACAAGTATCTTTGATCTCTATCTGATGCATGCTTGTTGTTCCCAGATGATGATCATTAATCTCTTCTTCTACCTTAGGCCTTTTTGTGGTCCTCTCCTCACAGATGGAGAATTCATCACCAGAGTTATTATGGATTGGAGGACAATCGGTCCCCAGACTCATGATGATTGATCAACAACTTGACTTTTAGAGTGTGTTTACCAACCACAAACGGGGTTAATTAGCTAGAGAGACTTGCAGATCGAGTGGTTGTTGATAGAAGATCTACGTACTCTTAATTATATGCCTTTTATATTAATCGAGTTTTGAGGTTCCAAAGAGTGAAATGAATAGTTTCCTTTTTGTGGTAGGAATTATTAATGATGATTCTGTTTCCTATTTATTGTTGGAATGAAATTTAATGTTATTAATAACTAGAAAAAAAAAATACAATGAGGATCATACCAGATGTAAATTTTTGTCCATTCCAATCTTGTAGTGTAAAAGGAAGCAAGCAACCATTCTCAAAAAAAAAAAAAAAGGAAAAAAAAGAGGAGGAAGCAAAGTAACCGAGGATTAACTCTTAAAAATCCCAACAAGAACTACAACACTGCATAATCCTGTGCTATTTCTCTGGCCTTCCAAGGGCAACTCCCTCATTTCCCCGCTGATTATCTATTCCAGAGTTCCAATATGAGCTGCAACTAAATTCGCCCTCCTCGGTGATAACAGTGCCCTTGTCTGCATGACTCTTTTTCCACAAATGGATTGATTTTTCAATCCAGCTAGGGTGTACCCAAGGAGCCGGTGACGTTCCAACATCATCAGCTGCTGCAGCCACCACCGATGATTCTGGATCCTCTAGTTTTTCAACATAAGAAGCTTCCGGTGACTGCTCTTCCATCTTCTCTGTCTTCTTCTTCTTCCGGTGATCACTCTTTTTCCACATACAGTTTGATAATGCCTTCTTCCTCAACAGAAGCTTATCGGTCTTAGAAATCATTTTGACACTTTTTAACTTCTTCCTCTTATCGATCTTGGAAATCCATTCGACACTTTTTAACACCATCCTCACATCTCTGTTGAAAACCTCATCACACATCACTTGATCATTAAAGAACATACTGTGTATTCGCCTAAGACGTCGAAGAACATTTGCAAGATAAATCCCCCCTTCATCATTTTTCAACTCACAAAGAGACTTGCGCCTGCTCTTCTGGCCACAACTTTGTTTAAAGAAAGGATACTTTTGCACTGGTACTGCTATGTTCTTTTGATTTTGCTCCGTCCATGCCTCGAGGTTATCCCCAAGGATCAAAACAGCAGACTCCTGGCCAAGCACAAGATCAAGATGCTTCTTTCCCATGTGGTTGCTCCAAAAATAATCCTCGCGCGAAATCACTCTTTGACCAAAGTAGTCATTCTTAGGATCCAGTAGCTCAACCATCTTCCTCACAAGAGATTGAGAAGCATCTTCGTAAACATACATTTCGAACATGTCACTTGCTTTGCTGAGAAAGGTTCTAACAAAGGGTCTCAACTTGATAATCATAGGGCTCATACTGTCATCAGGAGCTTGCACTTTGAAAACATCTTGCAGTGTTTGGGTATTGTTTAAATATTCTTCTTCTTCGGGAGTCAGATCACATAGTTTTGTGAGAGCCAGCAGGGTGTGATTTAGATCAAGTACTAGGTGGAGTTTTCTAAGGCGTAGCATATAGTTAGTGTTGACCTTACGTAAACGGTCAATGAATTCATCACTTAGGGTATTGGAGACCCCCTTGGGTATGAAACCAATACTCATAACAAAGTTGCCACAGTAATCACACAAAGAATTCATGAAGCAGCAACCTCACTGATGAAGAATTCATGACCAGAATTGTCATGTATTGGAGGACAGAGTGTCTCCAAACTCATCAACAACTTCTAGCCAACTACAAAAGAGAAAGGGGTTTGGATTCGTTGATAGAAAGATCATCTTACTCTTAACTTATGCCTTTATATAGATCGACCGTAAGATTCCAAAGGCTGAATTGAATAGTTTCCTATTTGTTTTTGGAAATCAAAGAATAGGACATGAATACTATCCCCTGTCCTAATAGGAAACTGACTTGTGTACTCAACTGTGTCACGTCAACGAACAGTTCAATGTTGCAAATCAGATGTCTACATAATTTTCCGCTTTTTAATCCTATGATATAGAGAACATGTCTTCAGGTTGCTTTTGCCACATAAAACTTGCAGCCTGAATCCACTGTGGATGGACCAGAAACTTGCCGTCTTTCACTGCCCATTGAGAATTTTCTGTTTCCGCATCTGTTTCGATCACATGTGTGACTGATGGATCCATTACTTCTGTGGAACAAACTGCTCCCAACTTCTCTGCCATGTTCCACAAATCAGCTTGGGCTGCTGATGCCAAAACACAGCCGAAGGCGATTTTACACCCTTTCAAGACTTGACTCCCAACACTTTTTAACACTTGCCTCACATCTCTATCAATTAGATTGTCCCGCGCAGCCACTTTATCATCGAAGAACATGCTGTGGATTCGTTTAAGAAGCTGAAGAATAGCTGCTAGATAAGCTCCTTGAGTCTGCTCATCACTTTCATCAGTCTTCAACTCCGAATGAGACATACAATACTTGAAGCCAAAAGAGTCATAACTGTTCCTAAAGAACAGATACCTCCGCATTAGTACCACATTGTCCTGATTCTGCTTTATCCACACTTGCTGTGTATCATCAAGCACCAAAACAGCACTCTCTTTAGCACACACAACATCCAAATTCTTTTCAAACTTCCTGGTGCTATCATCTCTCGATACAACTCTATCACCAAAGTACTCATTTCGAGGATCCAGCAGCTTAACCATCTGCTGCGCATATGGCCTTTCCCCCATTGTGTACACGGACATCTCAAACATCTCACTGGCCTCCTTCAAAAACGTCCCAACAAACGGCCTCAATTTGGTCACCAAATCCACAGGCGAATTTCGCACCACGAAAACATCTTCCAGAGAGTGATCTCCCTCTAACAAGTACCGTTCCTGCGGCGTCAAGTACCCCACCGCAGTAGTATTGAGCAATGTGTGATCCAGATCAAGCACCAAATGAAGTTTCTTGCGTCCTAGCAGCAACTCCCTAGTCTTTGAATTTCGTTTTCCTTGGTCAATTTCACGAATATTGTTAACCCGCAACTCCTCCAACTCGGATTTCTCATTCTCATTCTGATCCAACCTTTGCCCACAAATCAAACACATATCTTTGTAAGAACCAGCAAGATGTTCACACAAAGAACCATTCTTCTCTACTTCCAAGACTTCCGAGCTCGAAATTGAAGACGACCCATTACTATTCACCTCCACCTTACGACGCTTTGTGCTCTGCAAACTTGCCACGTCCTCGTCGGAATCGGAATCGAGTACTTCGTCGAGAAAGCCGGCGAAGTCATCGACGGGATCGCTGCTGGCGGATGAGTCGGGTATCGGAGAATCGACGGCTAGACTCATCGTGAAGAGGAATCTAGAGGAGATTTGAGGATTAAGTAACAGAGAAAGATTGAATCTTGTGGAATTTGAAATCGGCGATTTGGGGGTTTAGGGTTTGCTGAGCCAGAGAAACGTTGTAATTTTTTTGTTTTTTATGAGAATTCTTCGGTGTGTCGAATTATATAGGGAGGGAGAATTTCATATGTAGCGCAATTCCGAAATTACCCTTTGGAAACAGCTCGGCGAGGGAGAGGTCCAACGCTCAGCTGCAAAAGGCAGGCCCACATAGTCTAGCCCATTAAGTTACCATCATTAATTTTGGAATTTTTTTTAATTTTCTTTTGGAACACTTCATTAGTTTACTAGAAAAATAGGCCAAGTTGAATTAAGAATAACATATTGTTGGAAAGATAACTCACAATTGAGGCATTCTTTTAATTTAAATAAGTAAAGAGAAAATATATTGTGTCTCAATATAATATGCGATACTTATTTCGAATAAGTCAAAAATTCAAGTTAATAATGTTAGAAACCTGAAATGATTACTTAAAAGATGAATGTTCAAAGTAATGAGTTTTGTCGAAGCACAATCCAAAGCCAACCCCAAACAAGCAGATTGAGAATCACGCAATCAGACATTAATCAAACGAAAAAAATTAATCTAATTACCAAAAAAAAATTCTCTATCCCGTGAAATAACAATAGATAACACGTGTCATAAGTTGCTTGGATTTTTAACATGCCTCACTCTCATGAAAGTTGTGACAAAACAAACTCGGACGTTATCATTGATTTTGTCGCCCTAATTTTCTTTAAGTAGCTCTCCCCGTTCTTTTTTTGCCCAAGTTGGACATCTTCCTCATATCATGGTTACTGATTTAGTATAGAAGAGTTATTCTTTAGGTACTAGAGGGAAGAGGAGGAGCGAAAAAAGGAATGGGAAAGAAAAGATAGACGAAAGAGTACATTCGAAGAAATTAGGAAATTAATTCCGTTTGTAAAAATGGGTGGTATGGGAAGAATGAAGGAGAACGGGACCGACTGAACCGTGCGGAAGATGCAGTCTCTATAAACGATTTGCTTTGGTTCGATTCCCATTCCCATCTCCATCTCTATGTAATTTCTGTTGGTATGGCATGGAGCACATGTTAAATGAAGAATGCTGTAGTGTGCTGTAGATCAAGTACCGAGTGACGTTTTCTCTACTGTCATCCTCGGCGTTTTGAGTAATTTCTTGATAATGCTCGTGTATGTAAACGATTTCGCATTAGTAAGCTTCTTGATTTCCTTCTCTGTAATTGATATTTGCTTCTTTGAGTAGTTTTTCTCTATGCTAAAACAGTTTTAGGATCTATATAAAGCCAAGAATGGAAGCCTGAAAGACAATGCAGAAATAGCTGCTTCTCATATTGCTTTCTACAGTCACAAATTTCAACCGGAACAGAAATCCTAAGTTCATAAGGTGGAACGTCTCAGCACACTTTCAGTGATGTATTCTGCATATAGCTAGGTCTAAACACCAGAGGAGGATTTCTTTAATTTTTAGTTTTGGACCTGGTTGTGAGGGAAGATCGCATATCTACAATTGCTGATTTATCTGCTCCCAACTTGATTGCCTCTTTGCTTGCTCTAATGAACCTAGAAACAGCACCCTTTACATAGTCATGAGCTTCCTTCACAGTCATCTTCTTGCTCATTCCATCAGGGAAGCTGCTCAAGAAGTGATCTCCATTAAGCACTGCAGCTAACTGGACTACCTCACCCTGAAACTCGGATAAACCGCTGTCTTCCTTCGCCTCTGTGGTCCTCAAAGGCGTCACATCCGGCAACGTCACTGCAAGAATTCCAGAGTGTACATATGTAAGTTTCTTTCTCTTTTAATGTCTTGAGTTCTTGACATGTTATGTTAAGAGACGGTCAATCTAGCACCACGCGTTCAACCAACAGTTTGTCTAATCAAATGTCTAGAATGACAGTATGGCGATATAACATGTCAAACTATCTAGCAAGCGCTCGCGCATCTAACCAGTGTTCCATGAAGTACATTATAATTGGGAGTATAGATACGAACCTGGGCAGTCTGTCCTTGGAGAAGTTAATTGCCCAACAACTTGTTCAAATGTCCCAGCCCATGCATCCCTATGAGTCAAGAAATTCGAGGAGAGATTGAACATCTTCTTTATTGTGGCAGGTATTGAAGAATGCTCAAACTCAGAATTTGGCGTAGGTCCTTGTGGACCACTTATTACTGCAAAATCATCAAAAATAATAATAATAACTGATAACATCACTGCATTTAAAAATGGAAATGACACCAAAAAAAAAAAATTTAATAGCCTCTTCAATATGCAGCCAGTTCATCTATTTTCAATGACAGATGTATAATTGACCACAATAAATCCACAAGACCACAACCACAAGATTAAGAAAATCGATCAACTAATTCTATTCTAATCGATAAACTTCTAATGAAAATGAAATGAAGAGTATCTAGTAGTTACCGGTCCCTTTCTTGATCCATGGAGAGATCATAATCGTCGGCACGCGAACGCCGAGCCGATCAAACTTGAAGAAATAAGGAGCAGGGCCGCTATTCCCATCCGGATTAGGGACATTGACATAAGGAGTCTGGACATGATCATAAAACCCACCATGCTCATCATAAGTAATGACCAAAAGGGTCTCATTCCACTGAGGACTAGCCCTCAGTGTCTCATAGACCTCCTTCACCAGCTTCTGCCCATTGGCAACATCATGAGAAGGGTGATCATCGTTCGCCGGCATCCCTTTCAGATCGAAATAGCGAGGCTCGATCACCGTCAAGCTCGGTAGCTTGCCATCTCTAGCATGTTTCTTGAACTTCAAATCATACTGATGAAATTTCAATATGTATTTCAACTTCCTCATGTTTCTGTAAAACATGGTGGTGGGTATGTTCTGGAAGTAGACCCCAAAATCCATGCCATTCTCATGAACCGAGTCGAATATTGTTTTCTGCGGGTAGCCCCGAGCCAATTGCTTCTTCACATGGCTGGTGGAGCCGTGTGAAGTTGCAGAGTACACAAACAGCCTGTTAGGCTGTGTTGGGCCCGGAATTGCAGAGAACCACCTATCAAAAACCGCAAATTCACAGACTAAAGAAGCGTAAACCGGCACAGATTCCGGCCTAAACCCCTTCATGACAGTCTCGGATAGATTGGGAGACATAGAAAGTGCTTGCTCAACAAAACCTGACATTGAAGGATTAGGACTAGACCCAAATACCTGCTGCGTCACAGCCTCAAACGAATGACCCGGATCCGGATCCACAAACTCGGCATCGTCCGTGAAGCAGATGGACTTCGGGTCCGGGTTTTTGGTCGAAACAGGGTTACATTCTTGGCCTGTGACGCCATTGATGGCTGGGTTTATAGCTTTCTTCATCCACCCAAGCAAGTGATCAAAGGACCTGTTCTCCATGACCAGAACCACAATGGTCTTGATGGGTTGTTGTTGTTGTTGTTGCTGGGCCAGAGCCAAATGGGTTATTGGAGAAGTCCATGACAGTGTGAGAAGCAGCAAGAAGAATGAAGATGGCAAGAGTAAAGGTCTGGTCTTGGAGGCTCCCATTACTGAGAGAAGATTTAGGAAGATGAGTCTAGCTCTGTGGAGTATAAATAGCCTGTGCTAATATTTTTTCAAGTACAGAGAGATGGATTAATTTGGTTAAAAACAGGGGAGGGAAGCTTCTGGTTTTGTACTGGTGCAGTAGAAATGGGTCAGATACCGGGAGGACTGGAGGAGATTGGATTCTCTCTCTGTTAGGAAAGTAATTAATAAAGGAAAAGAGAGGGAACAATTATTATTTTGCTGGCCGCATAATCTCATGTTGATGTTGAAAAATTAGTTAGGTTGTTTCTCTTAATCATGATTTTGAAGATGGTAAGTAATTTAGGGTCGTGGTCCATTTCTTTTGCGGATTCTGTTGATTCGTGAAAGGGAGGTGCGAGAAGTTGAGAGGACGTGTGGTGTAGTAGAAGAAGAAGGAGAAGCAAAATGTCAGAGGGCTTTGACTGACAAATGTCGTTAGAGTAATACGGATATGTCATAACCGTCCAAAACAACAAATCCATGAGGAATTCACACGTCATTTATTGACTGAAGTTACCATGATGTTTGTGTTACCAACTTACCATATACTTTGGTCATTGACATGTTTTTTTTTTTCGGAAAGGGAAAATATCACAAATGGTGTATGAACTTTAAGTCATTCTACATTTTGGTGTACCAACTTTCAAAACTATTAGAATGGTGTATCAAGTTTGCTCCAATCTTTCATTTTGGTGTACGCCGTTAAATTTTCCGTTATCTTTACAAAAAAAAAAAAAAAAACTGACAAAGCTAAAGGAAAGATAACGGAATTTTTTTTTTTTTTTGCAAAGATAACGGAAAATTTAACGGCGTACACCAAAATGAAAGATTGGAGCAAACTTGATACACCATTCTGATAGTTTTGAAAGTTGGTACACCAAAATGTAGAATGGCCTAAAGTTCATACACCATTTGTGAAGATATCCCTTTCGGAAAATTACTCTCGTCATTAGTTGACGAGATTATATTTGTTTTTGAATTAGGACATATTAGGATATATGAGAGCATAGATACGTGCATTCCATTTTCATCCTTCAATGAGTTCAATCATGTACTTAGATATTCTGGTGGTGAGCATATATACATGCATTTCATTTTCATCCTTCAATCATGTACTTGAATATTCTGGTGGTGACTGAATGTCATGACTTAATTATTAAAGTGATCAAGTGAAATTTAAAAATTTAAGTAAGACAATGAATTAAATATCTCAATAATTCTATACAGTAATTTATTTAGCTGAAACTATTCGTGAAATTGTCAGATTTCATGACATTAGTGAAATTTGATTAGTAGGACGATCGTTAGATGAACTTAAAAGACATTAATCAGGTAAAACTTTATCAATTATACGAGCTTAAATTTTATTTGTTACATGAGCTGTGAGTCTAATTTATGTGACTGATATTTATATCTTTTTCTTTCTACTGTATACCAATTACGACATACTAAAACGTGTCAACACCTCATTAGAAAAAGCCATCACGTCGCAACCCAAATTTATAAGTGAACTAAACTTTCAAGGTTTGTAGTCTTTTTTTTTTTCGATGAGAAAAGAAACAAACAGCTACAGGGAAACACCCTTTTTTTACACCAATGCAAGACAAGTTTCGTGTCTTATCGTAATGATGCACTGCACTTTTTCGTTCTTTTGTCAAAGAAACACTTTGGCACTGTAGAATTTTCTTTTTGCTTTTGTCAAAGAAACACTTTACACTTTAGAGGTGAAAGACATAAGTTATAACTATTGTCTATTGGGTTAGAAAAGATGAGAAAAAAGAGAAATTTGGACACAGAATGGTGGAATCTGGGACACTGTTTCAGTGGGCTAGTGCATGTCATTATTCCACTATGACATGTCTAATGCCAAACATGTGAAACACAGCATGCTTGCAAATTTGCAAATCCTGCAACTTGTAACATTTTCAAGTTCTTGAGAGAGATTTCGTGACAAAAGACACTAGGACTCTTTTTGTTCTTGCTCCTTTTTCTCAGATATAGTTCTATATAAAATGTAAGCATTACATGTGATTGTGTGAATGTGAGACATATTGAAAATTTGATTCTGGGGACATGTTAACCTCTTTAATTTTTTGGGTACAAATCACGGGTTTCATTGTTTAAAAATTGGCCATGCTTAAAGGGGATCATGATCTGGACCATTGGGAAGACAAAAACAAAATAAGAGTATGATGAATTCTGAATAAAAAGAAAAATATGTACTCTGTGTTGAACTTAAGGATTAAGGTATACACAAAGTCAGAGTTTTCCACCGTGGGAAATTTCCTTCTCTACTAGTACTAGTATCCCCAAGTTTCAAAAAGAATAGAACATTTTGGACCAGGTGAACCGACAAACAAGTTTTTTAATTAGGACTGTCAAAAGAAGAGAGGAGAGTTTAAGAAACTAGCTTGGAATCACTGATTCACTATAATATTCTATTTTGGTATGCCCATATAGAAGAACATGAGTTTCCAATTTTGAGTTCCCATTTGTGCTGGAATGTAATAATACCAATGAAGTGTTTCATATCTTATGCAACACATCCGACTCATGCTAAAAATCTCTCACAATTTTTATGTAAAATGTTCAATATATCCAATGCTACACTCCTGTTAGAATACGATCGGTAAGTCGTTCTTCACACGTAGAATGGAAGAAGGGAAGAGACTTCATATATCAAGATCAGTACCATAACCCAATGGATGAATTTTGAACATGGCAAGTAAACATGGTAAGTTTCTTTATTTTTTTGAATGAATTAAATTCATATATTTAAGAATCGCCATAATCAAACTGTAAAGCATTCTCCACAGACAAAGAAGCTTAATAATAAAAATAAAGACTGAGACTGCAACTTGCTAGCCTATTGAGCCAATGAATGAGCTACCATATTAGCAGATCTTCTCACATGGTAAGTATCTTACTAAAACACTAATAAGTTATTTTCTAATTTATTTATTTATTTATTTATTTTTTCAATGAAGAACATTGATCAAATGACACCGCACAGTTTATAACTAAAAATTCAAATTCCCTGAATTCAAGAACTTGTACATTTCAGGTTGCACCACTCTGTCTCAGTTCTTACACCAGTTCATGAGGCTGCATCAGAAAAAAGTCACACAAGTAATTAAGAAAATAATCAGCACAAGGATTAATTTTTCACTTGTTATGTGTGTATGGATTGTATAAAAAGCATGTATGAAAGCACAAGTTCTGCCCTCCCGGCCAATTCCAATGTGGTTTCAAGGAGTGACAGTTCTGCTGCTCTAGGACAATCAGTCTTAGGCTGCAATACAAAAATGGTATCAGTTATTGCCGGCTCTCTTCAAGTATGCCAAAACGCCAAAGCCAGCAGCAATTGCAGCCCCAGCTGCCACGGCACTGTATGCTGACGCCCAAGCAGAATCTGCATAAGCATAATCCATGGTTCCACCAGCTGTAGCCCTTCGACGACGACCAGGTGTTTTTGAGAAATCTAAATGCAATCTCAAGCCCTGCAGGAGTCGTTCATTTTTGTTGTCAAACAACTCCATTGAGTTCAACATAAAGTACAGGAAAATCATAACAGAAATTATGTCCAATGGCTCCATGCTCAGAACAGTTACGACACCATGTTTTCTATTTAAGTATCGAATGACAGTAGGCACATCAATCATACCTTCCAACCAACTTGCCTGGCATGGTCCACGGCTGCAGCGAGATCACTATCAGATGCCAATATTACTTTATCACGATCTTCGTCTTCATACTACAGAACGTGCCACCCCATAATCAAAGATTAGGATGAGAAAGTTCTCTAGAATATGACTCAAACGTATATAAAACAACATGTCCAGTGGTGATCAGAGAAATACCAATATCTGAGGAAGGTTGTGGCGGTCAATGTCATCTCCCATTCTATGAATAATGGAAGTTATAAGATCAGTCAAACTCTGAATATCTGAAGAGGAAGAAAAGACAGAGAAAACCCAGTCAGAAGCTAATGGTTGCTGATTTATGATTGTAGCATGTAATATAGACCTGGATTAGATGTTTCAAAATTACTACATGCCAATTTAGGATATGAACACACATATATACTCCTTTCATTGGCTGCTGGAAACAAAGGAACGTACTGCAAGTAAATCTGTGCATTCGGCCTTTCTTATCCTGAATCTTGAAAGCAAAAGTATTTGGAAAAATTGGTGATGGAAAGGGATGTGACCCCCTAGTCTCTGCTCCCTCAGAAGCCAGTCTTAAAGAATTTTCACTGCAATGACAATGAAAATGCTTAAGCACATAGAAAAGGAAAAACTAAGTTAAAATTTCAAGGTAACATCGATGCATATACAGATAAACAAATCTATACCTTCGACATTCCTCATCTTCATCATTTGGACTTAAGGCCATGGCAGAATCCCAAAACTTCTGCATCATAGTACTTGCGGTCTCATTAAACACTCCAGCACTATTTCCAACCTGTTTAGAAAGAAAATGATGTCACCATTTTCTATTTCACTGTTACTAAATTGCAATAATCAACACTAGGCAGGGACTCAACTTACAGTGGCCACAGCAGCATGAGTGATATGAATTACATCAACAACAGCAACTATACCTCCATCTGTATTCATTGATCCATAATTAGCAGAAATTCAAGTCTTCTATTACTTTCAAAATGTAAGAAAACAACAGGAGAAACTACTCTTATTGAGTCATCATCTTACCTCTGTCTACTACAGGCAGGTGCAAAAATTTTCCATCATGCATAGTGTGCAGTGCATCAACAATTGGTGTATCAACCGAGGCACATTCTGGATTTGGAGTCATGACCTATTAAGCAAACCAAAAGTATGATGCTCCGCAGTTTGAATTATTTTCGTCTACTTATACAAGCATAAAGTGAAGTGCTCTGTGGCATCAGCAGATATTAAAACTTCTAAGTTTTAACAGATAAAAGGACTGAGGGATTAGTCTACAGTTTTCATCAGGACACCCCATATAACACAATTTCAAATTGCTAGCCACGTACCTTCTCTACAAGGGTGGTCTTTGGAGGAAGATTTTGTGATACGACCCGCATCAAAATATCCTTAGAACTGACAAGAGTCAAAACTACATATTACCATTCATTTCTATCCACAAAACAACATGATTACAATAATGAAAATGGATAGAATCGAGCAATTCATAAATTCTGTTGCAACGTCCTTTAAAATATGAAATAAAACACACACACACACACAAAGACTCACGTAAGAATTCCTCGTGGCTTGTTATCAACTGTCACAACTGCAGAACTAATTCGCATCTCCTGCATCTTCTTTGCTGTTGCCAAAACTGTATCTGTTGGCGAAACTGTCAAGACCCTGAAAGACAAATCTATCCATTAAATGAAAACCTGTAAAAACTTAATAACAGTGTGGCTCATATAACACACATAATAATATTACCTACTTTGTATTCTCCGGAATGATTGTAGACAAAGATGGCCTAAACAACTTTTCACGAAGTGTTTCAACAAATGTATTGGAACCTGCATCTTAAATAAAAGTATAATAAAATTTTAATTTGTTTATTTCAGGAAACTCAACCATAAAAGAAAGATATTCAAACAAAGAAAATGCATAAATATTAAATAACATAATTTACAATAAAAATGATAATACTCTACTCTCCACCAACCAGAATTAGAGCTGCCCCAATGTTTTTCAACACCTTCCACAGCAGCAGCAATAGCCTTTCCCTTTTCAGCTGCCCTTTCCATTCGAGCAATAGCATCATACAAACACTTTGCTATATCTAGCAAAGCAATTACCTCTCCATTCTCCACCACAGGCAAATGTCTGAATTTTCCTGTAAATGCATAAATCAGCATCATATACAAACAGCAAACACAAGCAGATAGTGGTATGCCAATAAATAATATATAGCCCCCCCCCAATTACCAACCTTGAACCATCTTCTGAAGGGCTTCGACTGCAAGAGTGTCAGAAAGTACAAATATTGGGTTCCTCGTCATAACTTTAGAAACAAGTGTTTCCTCAAGATTAAGCTCGCGTGCAATAACTCTCGTTGCTATATCCTTCAACACAGAAAGTAGTGACATAGAAAACATTACGGCCAATAAAACCCATGAAGACAAGTGCTTTAAACTACATCAACTTGTCAAATATCACAGTGAATTCAAAGTCATACCTTGTCGGTAAGTATTCCACAAAGCAATGCATTAGAGTCGGTTAACAACAACGCATCAACTCTACGAGCAGCCATCCGACGACAAGCTTCTTGAATACTAGTACTTTCAGGTACCGTTAGAGCCTTTGATAGCCGCAAACGTTTTACCGTGCGCTCTCCGGTTAACCCCCTGCCACCAAACCCAAGCAAGAGAAAACCGGTGTTTGTTACTTAGATTCCGAGACACAATCTTTAAATCGAGTGTCCCTAACAGTTATGTGGCGACTACAATAGTGTGAATAATAGCTTTATCTAACTACCAAGTGCCAACCAACTTCTCTAACTAAGAAATGTCCACCCTACAACGCCACACCAATAAAACCTAATTCATCTCAATGCCTATCAATACTGAATTTCAACCAATTGCAACGTATTCATCACCTAGCTCACATTACATTCCAAACAACAATGTGAAACAACGATTGGATATGAATATATGAATGAATATAACGATAAATTGCAGGCATACACTGGAGGACGAGACGCCGAAAGCGATTTTCTGCCGGCATCATGGCCTCCACCTCCATGATGACTCTCAGAGGATTTCTTCTTCTCCTGCAACGATGCGTTCGTCATAGACAGACTTCTCCTCGAAGAACCGCCTTGACTAGCCATCGCCGCCGTTAATCACACAACTCTTTACTACAAAACTGCACCAAAAATTCAATCCACTCGGTTCATCAAAATTCCCAAACGCTACACAATCACAATTCAAATCAAATTTCACTTCCAAATCGAAACCTTACCGGACGAAACGAAAACCTCAGAGCAGCTGAATCTCTCGCCCATGCAAGAAGCTCTTTGTAGAGAATTGGATTCGGCGGTGCGGACCGGATTGCAGGAGACTCGCCGTCGGGCACACCTGGTTTCTCTCCGGAGTAATACTCCGACCGGCGAGAGAGAGAGAGAGAGAGAATGGGGGAAAGGAAACCTCGAGAATCAAGCCGTGAGAGTTACCTTCTCTCTCAAAAAAAATGGGACGATGAGAAAGTGGACCAATGATAGCCCTGCACGTCAACGCTTTCCTAACTGAAATACCTCCCATTTTTACTGGCGCTTTTTTTTTGAGGCCTACGAATTTTATTTTATTTTATTTTTTGTGTAATTGATAATGGAGTTACGGTTTTAGCCTTGTGAGTAAGCATCGGAATGAGTATTGTGTGGTCATTTCCAGAGAAATCAATGTCCGCATGGGCAAAAGTCAGAACCCTAATTTTAAATCATAATTCTGGTTTGTACTTGCATTAATCGATGGATCCTATTTTTTCGTATCTGTCATTTTCTTACCATAATTTAAAATTTTTTTGCATTATTATTTGTAAACTAATACAAAGACTTTCTATTTTAAATATGTTATTTAAAACATTTGACTTACAAATGAGAGACTTATGTCACTAAATTAAATAATTGTAGAGATACGTATTTTTTTCCGTTTATTTATTCATTATCATTAGTTGTGTTAGTAGACTCGACTTTAACACCACCTAATTGTTAATATCATAATATTTAGTATTGTAAATAAAAAACTAAACAACCCCTTTTTATCTTCTTCTTCTTTTCGGGGCAAAAAGCCATAATGCTTCCTTAGCATAAAAAGTAAGATATGATCATCGATGCTGAATTCTTGTAGTAGGCATCTCAAAGATCCGTTTCTTTAGAGAAAGGAAAGGGCCTTTGCGTGCGAATTTTGGCCCTAATTGCAACAATATGTGCTAAAACCCCTCAAAGAAGTTGAACACGATGCAATTGCAACCCCAAATATGTATAAAGCAAAAGATGCCTTAATTACCTTGGAGGCTTTCGAGTTTGGATGCTTATAGCCTTATACCATCAACTTGCCATGGGACCTGAAGTAAAATCACATCGATCATGTACAAAAGCTTTTTTTTTTTTTAGAAGAGATCATGTACAAAAGCTAAGCCATACAAAATAACTTAAAAGCTGGGAATAGTTTTTTTTTTTCCTGGAATCTGCTTTGCTTCTTAAGCATGTGTTATATAAATAGCAAAATCCTGTGCCTTGTGGTTTTTGTTCAGTTAGATATATGCTATCAGATATTATTGCAAGCAATACATAGAAGATGTTGGACTGGGCACCCATTTTTCTAGGGTTCTTGTTGTTCGTATTGCTCTCTCCTGGACTCCTGTTCCAGCTACCTGGAAACTCCAAGAATGTTGAGTTTGGGAGCTTCACCACAAATGGCAAGGCCATTATTGTCCACACACTCCTCTTCTTTGTCATCTTTACCATCCTTATCTTGGCAGTAGGCATCCAAATCCACACAGGCTAAGTGGATATTATCAGAGAGTGGAATGTATTATACGTGTTTCTGTTTTTTTCCTCATTTTTTCATGTCATTTTTTGAGACTCCGGGTTCGAAAATATTCTTTCACAATTTAAGTTTTGTATCGCGTTATGTCCTCAAAATATACCTGTTTTTTTATGGTGAGCAACTCATGATTCATTGATTTGCTTACTTTTGATCATCGAATTTGGTTCATGAATTTATCTGTCAATTTTATTTCATTTCAATTCATAGCAGTGCAGATGAAGTGGTGTTAGCTCAGTGGTTAGAGCACCCACTATCTAAAATCCAGGTTATGGGTTCGAGTCACCATGGGATAGGACTAAAATCCTTTGATCATCTTAACAAAAAAAAAAAATTCATAGCAGTGCAGCTTTTACTGTCAGAGTGGTAAGTAATTACTTATCATGCAGTTAAGAATTAATGTTTATTAAGTGAGCAGCATAGTATGTAATCTCACACTGTTCTCACTTTGTGCATATATTGGCTTGTCGATATGAATAAAATCATAAGTTAGAGTGGTAAGTAATTACTTATCATGCAGTTAAGAATTAATGCTTATTAAGTGAGCACAGGGGCGGAACCAGGATTTGAATCTTGAGGGGGTCGAGAAATAAAATTTATGTATACAAAGTTTTATAGGTGAAATTAATATTTTTATTTATTTATAGAGATCTCATTTTTAACTCAACAATTTTGAATTTTTTATAAATGAACTCAATATCAATAATAGTAAAGAACAGTTTATGACAAATTTAATACTTGATAATGATTCTATAAAGAACTGAGTTTGGTTTAATAACAATCAAACTTCATTGCAAGATCAAATTCAACAAAGGAAGTAACTTTGGTTTCTTAAAAATATTTATTTCAGTTTGGAAGAATGGAGAGGGGTCCAATTAAGCCATTGTATTGGAACTTGGAAGCCATATTGATAAACTCAGTTAATTGTATAGCAAAACGTTGGGGGGGTCCGGACCCCGTCAGGCCTTGAAGTAGGTCCGCCACTGAGTGAGCAGCATAGTATGTAATCTCACACTGTTCTCACTTTGTGCATATATTGGCTTGTCGATATGAATAAAATCATATGTTGAGAGTTCATCAACACAGTGGATTCATGATAAAATTATGACTTTTGCTATTTAAATGAAAGGTAACTGCGTATTATTTATTGTAGAATCGTTAAGATATATAACATACAATCTTGAAACTGTTTTAGGGAATTAGAAATTGAGAGAAATCGCTGTGTATTCTCATTGATAATATGGGCCTTTTTATATAGAGGATTACAATATATAGTGTCTGAATCATACAAGGAAAGATAATCTCTAGATTCTTCTAATTAAACCCTATTACCTCTAGGTCAAGTAACCTAGAGTTTGGGCTAAACACAAATTAGGGTTTTACTTGAACACTCCCCCTTGTGTTGCCCAAAAGCAGTGCTTCTCTCGTTGCCTCGTTAAAAACCTTGCCGAGTAACAAAAACTCAGTGGGATAAAAATAACCTCTGTCGAAGGGTGTGTTGTGCTCAAAGGGGAAAAAGAGCACAACACACCCTTCACGTTTCGAGGTGAACATGTAGACATCTCCCCCTGATGTCTGCGTCTCCCCCTGATGACTACGATCATGGGAGTTCAGATAATTTCAGCAAGCCAATTCTTGCCACATGTTTCTCGAACGTGGATTTAGGCAATGACTTAGTAAACAAGTCTACCACATTGTCCTCAGATCGAACCTGGTTCACTTTGATCTTGAGGTGCTTCTCTTGTTGCTGATTGTAGAATAATTTAGGCGATTTGTGCTTGGTGTTGTCGCCTTTAATGTAGCCTTGCTTCATTTGTTCAATGCAAGTAGCATTATCCTCATAAATGCTCGTTGGCTCATATGTGGTAGACTTCAGACCACAATTTCTTCGAACATGCGTAACTATGGATCAAAGTCATATACATTCATGAACTGCTTCATGAAGAGCAATAATCTTTGCATGATTCGAAGAGGTAGCGACTAAGGTCTGCTTTGTAGACGTCCAAGATATCGCAGTCTTTCCCATAGTGAAAACATAACCAGTTTGGGAGCGACCTTTATGTGGGTCAGAGAGATACCCAGCATCAGCAAAACCTTCCAAAACACTTATATCGTTTTGGGATGGGGAGAGGGAACGCAGTCCACCATGTGTGGAGTCCCGGGTACTTGATGGGTCCAAATTCATCGTCTCTCTGTAGGGATAGAACAAGCCCATATCAATCGTACCACTTAGGTATCGAAAGATATTTTTAACACCAGTCCAATGGAGTCGTGTTGGCGCAGAGCTATATCTAGCCAGCAAGTTCACAGCAAATGAGATATCCGGTCTTGTGCATTGTGCTAAGTACAATAATTCGCCTATTGGACTTAGGTAGGGCACTTCCGCCTCTAGCACTTCTTCGTCGTCATCTTTTGGACGGAATTGATCATTCTTTGGATCGAAACTACGGACGACCATTGGGGTGCTTGAAGGCTTAATCTTGTCAGTGTTGAAACGCCTAAGCATCTTTTGGGTATAAGCTGATTGATGAATCAAGATACCTTCTCTACAGTGCTTAAGTTCCAAACCGAGACAAAATCGAGTTTTCCCAAGATCTTTCATCTCAAACTCGGATTTCAAGTGTTCAGCGGTTTCCCTTAACTCTTTAAGGGTGCCAATTATGTTCATGTCATCGACATAAACCGCTACTATTGCAAATCCGAAACTTGTCCTTTTTATGAACACACATGGGCATAGTTCATTGTTGACATATCCCTTACCAATCAAGTAGTCACTTAGACAGTTATACCACATCCGTCCAGATTGTTTCAATCTATATAGTGAGCGTTTCAATCTAATCGCAAACTCACTCCGTGGTTTGGAGCCACTTGATTTAGGTAACTGAAGTCCATCTGGGACCTTCATGTATATTTCTGTATCTAGATCCCCATATAGATACGCAGTAACCACATCCATAAGCTGCATGTTCAGTTTTTCAGAAATTACCAAACTGACAAGGTAGCGGAACGTTATTACGTCAATTACGGGAGAATAGGTCTCCTCGTAATCGATTCCAGGGCATTGTGAGAAGTCTTGCGCCACAAGGCGAGTTTTGTACCTTACAATCTCATTTCTTTCATTACGCTTTCTAACGAATACCCATTTGTGACCAACTGGTTTGGTGTTGGGCGGTATTGGCACAACTGGTCCGAATACCTTTCTTTGTGCTAGAGAATCAAGTTCTGCCTAGATTGCATCTTTCCATTTTGGACAATCAGCTCTACGTTGGCATTCATCAACGGAGCATGGTTCGATATCATCGGTCTCAATAATCTCATGAGCCACTGAATACACGAATACATCATCAATGATGATGGAGCTTCTTTCCCATGTCCCATGTACACTAGTGTAATTTACAGAGATCTCTACGTTCTTAGAGATAGGTTCTGACATTGAGGCGTCCCCCAATGATGTCTTTTGGACATAACCATAATCCGGAACATTCTCATGGGACGGATTTTGAGTATCTATGATTAAAGGATTTGTTTGTGCCTCATTCGCTTTCTTTCTAGGGCGAGTATCCTTCAAACCAATTGGTCTACCGCGTTTCCTTGCTAGACCTGCGGCCATAGACGCCACATCATTGCCATGCTTGGAAATAGCACCATCTCCTGGTGTCACAGGTGTGGCGTGATGTCCAATATTCGAGACATCGATCTTTGCATGCACGTTTGCAATAGGTATGTGTGATCTTGTCACTTTGGCAACATCAGAAAACACATTAGGCAGAGTATCTGCTACGTTCTGGAGCTCGATTATTCTTCGCACTTCAAGTTCGGACTGTGCGGTACGAGGATCGAGATGAGACATAGTGGAGACAGACCACGACAATTCCTGTTGTTCCTGTTGAACATCTGTGTTCTTGTCTCCCCATAACGATGGGAAGACTGTCTCATCAGAGTGACAATCAACAAATCTAGCGGTAAAGAGATCGCCTGTCAAGGGTTCAAGGTAGCGGACAATAGTTGGAGATTCATAGCTAACATAGATGCCCATTCGTCGTTGTGTACCCATCTTAGTACGATGTGGCGGCGTAATAGGCACATAAATGGCACATCCAAAAATGCGTAAGTGAGAGATATCAGGCTCGTACCCAGTCACTAGATGTAACGCAGAGTAAGATTGGGTTGCAGAGGGTCGTAGACGAATAAGCGTCGCTGCATGCAATATTGCATATCCCCAAGCAGAAACAGGGAGATTGGTGCTCATAACCAATGTCCGTGCTATCATCTGTAGTCGTTTGATAGCGCCTCTGTGAGATCATTTTGGGTATAAACATGGGGAACTGGATGTTCTACATCAATCCCCTGTGACATGCAATAGTCATCGAATGTTTTCGATGTAAACTCCCCAGCATTATCAAGTCTAATTGACTTAATTGGATGGTCAGGGTAGTGAGCCCATAGACGGGTAATCTGGCAAGGAGTTTAGCATAAGCAGTATTTCGAGTGGACAACAGCGCGACATGTGACCAGTGTGTCGACGCATCAACCAATACCATAAAGTATTTAAAAGGTCCGCATGATGGTTAAATTGGTCCACAGATATCCCCTTGGATTCTCTGTAAGAACGGAATAAGTATTTTGGGATCCTTTGCGTAGGACGGTCTTGGTCCTAATTTCCCGAAAGAACAGGCTTTGCAAAATGAGAAAGGGGCCTTAGATGCAACCAATGAGGATTTTGGTTGGGTCTGAGCGTCTGTAGCGCTATTAGAAGCAAAATGTGTGACTACATCTCCCATCATGACGTTGGAGCCATGGGAAGTAGTATGTATGGCGTCATGGCCATTAGGAGGAACAACCATGGTGTCATGCTCATGGTTGGTGCCATTGATGGCTGATAGGAGCATTTTAATGCGACGTTTTAACTGCATTTCCCTACATTTCTTACGTTATTTCCTTATTAAAATCCTGTTTAGGAAAGTTTCCATTCTTTGATTGGGAAAGTTCCTATTTGTAGAAAGTTTATATTTTTGTAGTTTCTATTTATCATTTTTAGTAAGTTGCCATTTTTCATTTTAGGAAAGTTTCTATTTTTCTTATTAGTTTCTATTTTTTTAGGACCTCCAAGCAAGTGGAAAATCTTGAGGAGGAAAATCAAAGTTGCAACCAAGTGGAAAATCTTGAGGAGGAAAATCAAAGTTGCAACCAAGTGGAAAATCTTGAGGAGGAAAATCAAAGTTGCAAGGAAGTGGAAAATCTTGAGGAGGAAAATCAAAGTTGCAACCAAGTGGAAAATCTTGAGGAGGAAAATCAAAGTTGCAAGGAAGTGGAAAATCTTGAGGAGGAAAATCAAAGTTGCAACCAAGTGGAAAAACTTGAGGAGGAAAATCAATTCAAGTTGAACAAATTTGTCTAACATATCTAGCCCTTCATTTATGTTCATCTCCACCCTCCATTCATCATTTTTTGGGCTATAAATACACTTCTCCTCTCACTCTCAAAACCAATTCCTTCATCCATTCCATCTTCTTTGTCTCTCCATTTCCTTTCCATTTTCTCTCCATCCTCTAGTGCATTCAACATTTCAAGCAAGGCCAAGGGAGAAGAAGAATTGCCGTGAGCATCATCCTCCATCACCATCCTTGAAGCTTGCTTTCGAGATTCAAGAGACCACATCCTCAATTCGTTCATCTCATCTCCATCTCACGGTGTAATCCGATTCTCCTTTGTAACCTTTGCTTTGATTTCGTTGGTTTTGTTCTAGTTGACATATGTGTTTGAATGAATATTAATTTCTGGAATTTTATGATTAATTGAGAATTTTTAGATTCATATAATTGTGATTCTAAGTTGCTTATGTGAGTTTGTTCGATTAAATTTGCTTTACAGAAAACTTTTATATGTTTATCTTATTTGGGTCGACACTTATAGGATTTGCATGTAATTGGTGCTAGGTTTAAGAACATGAAATCGACTTTTCGTTTTGTGTAACTTGAATCAAAAGTAGTAAAGGTTCTGGACAAGAATCGAATTTAATTGAAGAGGATTGCAATTAGGTGGACTTTTCCATAACTAAGTTGTACACTTGAGTTGATAGCCTTTCTCTATGTCTAATGCATTAAACATGTCATGATTGACTAGCTTTCTAGGGCTTGATTGCATGTTTGATAGGATTAATCTAGGTGCTTTCGCTTAGGTTAATTAGCATTGAAAAGTAAAATATGGGAAATCATTTGCTTTCGAATGTTTCACATGATCAACTCCTCTCTCATGACTTAGATGAACAATATTAGGGTTTGAATCAATTTTAATCATATGTTTCGGTTTTTGATCTTTGTTCTCTCACTCTATTTTATTTTTATGTTTTTGCATTTTAATTATTTTGTTAACTTAGTTTTATTTTCGAAAATCCAAAAACAAAATCCCCCCTTATTTTTGTTCACTTGTATATATTTATTCTTTATTTTATTTTTGTAAATAATACTTTATTATTTTAATTCTTTATTTGTTTATACAATTGTATATATTTATATTCTTTATTTTATTTCTATAAATAATACTTTTCTTTATTTGTTACACAATTACAGGTGTACCCTCAATCCCCGGATAGAACGATCCCTATTTGCTTATACTACTAACGATATTTTCAGGGTTAAATTGTGCGCTCCCAAAAGCGACATCAATTTTTGGCGCCGTTGCCGGGGATTGAAAAATCACTTGCTAAATTGTGTCATTTATTGTATATATTTATTGTATATAAATTGTTTAAAACTTAGTTTAAATTAACTAGGATGTTATTTATATTATTGAACACGAATTTTAATTGTAGGTTGTAAATTGAGAGGAATAGGTGAAGTCTCTTTTGTTAATATTGGCCTAAACCCCTTACTGGTACCTAGATCAGGTCCCTTAAGGTTGAGGGCGGCCTTTATTAACACTTGTTGAACTGTCTTCACACTTATGAACTTTTTCATCTTAGTAAGTATAGCCTATGTGGAATGGTGTCTAGGAAGGGGACAACGTTCATGACGGGTTTTTGAATCCAGAAGTGCTTGCAAATGGGCCTAAACCACTATGTGGGAGTAGCTCATGCCAAAATGGATTTTTCCTCTCGTGTTCGTCCTCCCCCACCTGGCCATTTCAGTAAGGTTGCCCAAACGATTTGAAAGGGAGTTTGTGTCTAGACGACTATACTTGGGCCGCACGTCCACTTGATTTACCGCTTGGAATTTGATTCGATATCAATAATGTTTATAATAAAAGAAATACTTGTGAATACTCTATACGTGTAAATTATTTTGTTGTTTCACACTTTAAACTTGTAAAAATACTTTTCACGTTTTATACTCACTTGTATACTTAACTTGTGTCTTATGTACAATATACTTGTTAATTATACTTGTAGTTTGTAATTAATAGTTATACTTATTTTGTATTTCTTTGTTAATTATAGTTACTAACTTTATTTAATGTAGGTACCGTCTGGCTGCAAGACGTAAAATACAAGCGCTACTTGGGAGGCAACCCATGCAAATCAGATTTGTTTTCTCTTTCCCTATTTCTTTTTATTTTTCAATTTTTCTCTTTAGTTTTTATTTTAGGATTTGTTTTCGTAAATGTCTTCTATCTATGCTTACTTATTTCATTGCATGCTTTTAATTAATTACATTGAGGATAATGCAATATTTAAGTGTGGGGGAAGAGATTTATATTTTTGTCTTTCATTTTGAGTCCTATATATATATTTGTCTTTTATTTTTGAGTCCTTTCTATAAAAAAAAAAATATAAAAAAAATTGCATTCATTCAGTCTTATTTACAAAAAAAAAAAAAAAAAAAAAATTTAAAAAAAATATATATATAATAATAATAATAATAATGCTAAGTCATGTCTGCATCTCTGTAGGAGTTGAGACTGAGCTCAAGGGAAATGTGAGAGCCACCGCCATAACCGCCACCTCCCTCGGAAGTAGTCTTCATGTTGCCAAAGATGTCCTCACCATGCATGGGGAATAGTGGAAGGGTTTCAATCTCCTCGTGATCTCCTCCTCGTTGTTCCATGAAAGATTGTCCTCCTGTTGTGCCAAAGGAGGTAGTACTGGTATTAGTGTTGAAGGGTGAGGAGGAATATGGGTCAACACCATAGCCGACACGTGACCCAAAGTTTAGATCAATGGATCTACCATCATCAGTAGAACTAGTGGATCCAAAATTGAGATCGAGAGATCCACCAACCGGAACGTTCCGAAATTCCTTCAACTTCTGCCTCTCACGAGCCTTGAGGTTCTGGAACCAAAAGAAGACGTTTTTGTCCTCGATCTGCCCATACTGTTTCAGATGGAGGCAGATCTCTTGAATCTGCTCTGGAGTTGGGTACTTAAAACCCTTATCATAGTAAAGGCCCTTGAGGATTCTTAGTTGAGGCGGTGTGGGAGCCCACCGGTTATTAGTCCCGGCTGCTTGGTTGTTTCCTCCATCCTCGATTTGTTGCTGGGTCTGTTGCTCCATTAGTTGCAGAGTTTGTGGTTCCATGTTGATGAAGAAAGGATTTGAGTTTCGAAAGAAAGGCTGAAGGGTTGAGAGAGAAAGGCTGGAACTCGGAAGAATTTTCTTTTGGAGTGAACAGTCGCTCAGAATGCACCTATTTCTAGAACGAGTGAGCAGATCTCCACCGTTGGATCGACGATCTCTGAGATTAAATCTACGCGTTGGATTAAAGTCACCCAAAAACACGGAAAAGTTGTTGACGGGTGAAGGACACATGGGGGAACCAAATTGATCTCGAGGAGGTGTGACAGATAAGCTACAGCCGAAAGCAGGTATGATTGCCGTAAATTAAGGAAAAGAAAGGACGCGTGGGGGAATCAAACGAATCTCGAGGACCTGTGACAGACAAGCTACAGCCGAAAGCAGATCTAAATGCCATAAATCCAGGAAAAGAAAGGAATATTTACACGTGGAGGAGTTTCTTGGGCCGTGAACTGTCATAACTCTTCTCCTTCCCGGAGAAGCTTTGTTAAAACCGTGTGCCTGTTGAGATTTCTACCCTATTTTGTGCTTTACATATACATCCTTTTTTGTCTCCTCCAGATTTTACTAAGGTTTGTTTAAGCGTGCAGTTTCAAATTCCTTCTACTTCCTCATGGCTCGAACCAAGGTAACCCCTCGTAGGGGCGTCAATCAACGCCGTGTTCTCTCTTTGGAAGAAGAAGGTCGTCAAGCGGCCACTAGAGCTGGGCTTACTCGTCCATGGGACCATCGTCCTATCCGTGAGCGTACCCGCAGTCCCCCTCCTCTGCCTCGTCGCTCTCCCAGACTGCATCCCGGAGAGTCTTCTTCCTCACCAGCTGCTCGTGCTCCTCGCCCTATGGCCACCCTGGAAAGCTTGACGGATTCGATTGATGATTTGCGTTCCTCTCTCCGTGATGGTATTATGGTGACAGATTGGAGAGTCAATTGCATGATCGATTACATCTCTGAGATGAACTGCTCTTTGATCCGCTGTCACACTGCAATAAACAAGCTTGCTCAGGAAGTCAATAACTTGCAAAGTTATCCTCCTGGGTTTCCTCGCAAGGACATTACTGCATCACAACATGAGGACCCGCCTCCGAAGGCTGAAACCAGCAAGAGGGCTGCCACTCGCCCGCATACCGCTCCTCCAAAGGAGTAAATGGAGGTACAAGTCTAGGCTGAGAGACTTTAAACATTAAGCGCTGCATGGGAGGCAACCCATTTCAACCGTATCTGTGGAGGAGCCATCAAACGCAGATTTGCTTTCTTGAACTCTTCCTTCTATTTTATTTTCATGAATTTTAAGTTGTTTTAGGTTTCGTTGTGTTAACTTTCTCTTCTATGCTTGATTTATGCTTTGCATGCTTTATATTTGTTATACATTGAGGACAATGCATGAATTAAGTATGGGGGAAGGGTTATTGCTTTATTGTGTTTTTAGTAGTTAGTATAAAAAAAAAAAAAAATAGTTGAAGTTGGATTGTGTTTTTTGTGTTTTTAATTGATGTTGTGATACACTAAGGTATATTGGATTAAACATAGTCTTGAAAAAGGGTAGCTGTTTCAGTCCCATTGCACATCGAGACTCCCTGTTCCCGTACCTAAGTGTTGAAATTAAATTATTTAAAAAAAAAAAAAAAATTTGGTTACTTTTGTTTTTGTTTTTGAGTCTTAGAATGCCCTTTCAACTGTCTAAGATGATTCTATATCTCTGAAATCATGATTAAAAGATGATCACAAAATTGAGATGATTTTTAAAATGGTATTCTTTGGTTAATTGAGATATATGAAAAATGCATGCATGTGTAGTGGATATGGATTTCGTAACCTTGGTACAGAATATGAGCATGTTAGGATGAGTTTTGATTCATAAAAGCCCATGTGAGATATTTGAGCCATGTCCCTTTTTCTTGGAGTGATAATTGAAAAATATATTCTTAATTTTTTGGCGATGTTTTGATGATCTCATTATTCTTTCATCTTGATTGACTACTTGTCATAGATTAAGTTTGATGGACTAGAGAATGCTAGAATTCACTCTTGTGCTTGTTGAAACGTTATATCAATACATGGCCCTGATTCTGGAAAGGATAGAGGCAACCTAGGAATTACCACCATTGCCAAATAAGCATGTGTCCCTATTTGTGCCCGTCGTGGGACTCCCTTAGATAAACCCCTTTGAGTTCACATTAAGCCTTTTCTTTCATCACCCTTAAATCCTTAACCCTGAACCTTAGTATAGCTACACTCCTACCCTTTGTTCTAAAAACTTAGCGGAGCTATATTTTGGGACTTTACTTGAGGATTTGGCATTGAGAAAGAAGATTGAGAAGAGGTGAAAGTTCAAGTGTGGGGGTAGACTTGTCCATAAAGAAAAAAATATGTGAAAGCCGTGAAAAATGAAAAGAAAAGAAAAAATTGTGTACGGCTAGAAAAGAAAAGAAAGAAAAATGTTTATGGATTTTAGTCCTCCATACTTAGTGAGTTTGAAGTTTGTTTTGAATTGAAGGCCCACTATTGGAAAATTTGGTCTTTGTCCAATTCACTAGTTCGAGGGAAGTTTAGAGTGAAGATTGGGCCCAACATGAAGACATTTGGCCCTTTCATAAAACCTCTATGGGATGTAACGTTTTGATATATCTTGATGGATTTCTAGAAGTCTCTACATCTACATGAGCTCTGCTAGGTTTTTAGGACACTTTGTGAAATTCCTTACCTTTCGTTTCTTAAAACCTTGAGCCTTGGCCCCATTACAACCCTTAATAAGACCTTCTTGATCCTTAAGATGGGACAGCCTTTGATTTGTGGAGATGAGTTACAAGAGTTGAACCTATGGCTTGGGTCCATCCGTGCAAGTAGTTGATATCCTTCATGAGATCTTTTCAAAAAAAAATTATATTCACAAAGTGCTTTTCGTTTCTTATATATGTGAGCTATTTGGTTGCCTCAAAATATTTTCTCTCACATATAATTGAGTGATTATAAGCTTTTAAGCATTGTCTTGAATTCTGAGAGAAGAAAGAGTGGATATACCTTGTGAGGATATGAAGCATACTTGTTCGAAGCATGCTTAACAGAAACCATCACCATTGTCACAACCAAGTCCTACTTGTGTATGTGTGAATTATGTGTTTCAATTAACTCTCGAATGCTTAAACATTGAATCTTGGTTGAGTGTTAATCTTGGTGTTATGAAAGTAAGAGATTGCTGAGACAAAAAGTTGAAGGGCAATAGAGTCATTGTATTTATAGAGTCTTTAAATTTCGTTGTGTCTTAGTGTGATTTTGCTAAGGGACTAGCAAAAGCTAAGTGTGGGGGAATTTGATAGGAGCATTTTAATGCGACGTTTTACTTGCTCTTCCCTACATTTCTTGCGTTATTTCCTTATTAAAACCCTGTTTAGGAAAGTTTTCATTCTTTGATTGGGAAAGTTCCTATTTGTAGAAAGTTTCTATTTTTATAGTTTCTATTTATCATTTTTAGTAAGTTTCCATTTTCGGTAGTTTCTATTTTTCAGTTTAGGAAAGTTTATATTTTTCTTATTAGTTTCTATTTTCAGGACCTCCGAGCTAAAATATGGAAATGAACTCATAAATGGAAAGAGGAGCTTGCGAACACCAAGGGGAGCAAAGATGAAGGTACATTGGAGTAGAAAAATGGAAATGTACTAAAAGATCAATTTTACACATATTCCTACTCCGGTTAGGAGAAACCAAGCCAAGCAAAGAAGAAGGAGCGGCCGCCTGACCAAATGAACTTCAAATGAGCTGAAACCTTCCAGATCCATTCTAGACACCCAAAGGATCATTTCTTATGAAGAGTTCCAGAGAAAAATATGAGTGGAAGGCCTTCAAACAATCAGCCCAATTCTCTACAGAAGCAAAACCGGAAAACTGGACCTGTAAGAGGTCCAGCAGCATTTCCGGCCCAACCACATGGCAAGAAATTCTGAAATTTTACCACAGTAATCTAAACTCATGGTGGATAATTTCATATGAAGAAGTCGAAGGCATATAATGAAGTCTTGTGGGAGAAATAATTGAAGGAATAAAGGGGCAGAAAATGACTTGAAAACAGCTCAACACCACATATTCATGTTTCCCACCCACATGAAGAAAGCATTTCTTTTTCCTTGGATACATTTTTTCTACTCTAAAAGATCATCATCACTTCCACATTTCTTCACCTTCATGCTTTGCTTTCATCATTACCTCATCTTTTACATATTTTACAAACCACTCTCATACTCCACTTTCATTATTTTTCTTCATCTCATCATTTCACTCTTCTTTTTCCTCCCTATTTAAACACCTTCTCCTCTCACTCTCAATCACCAATTCCTTCATCCATTCCATCTTCTTTGTCTCTCCATTTCCTTTCCATTTTCTCTCCATCCTCTAGTGCATTCAACGTTTCAAGCAAGGGAGAAGAAGAAGAAGAAGGAGCCGTGAGCATCATCATCCATCCTCCACCTTGAAGATTGCTTTCGAGATTCAAGAATCCATAACGTTTCATCCTTCATCCCCATCTCCATCTCACGGTGTAATTCAACCTCTTTCTTTGTAATCTTGCTTAGTTTCGTGAGAATTATTTTTAGTTGACATTTATGTTTGAATAAAGTTTATATTCTGAAATTTTATGATTGAATAAGGATTTTCGATTTCTATGTTGTGATTCCATAGTTGCTTATGTGTGATTGTTCGATTGAATTTGCTTGATAGAAAACTTTTATATGTTTATCTTATTTGGGTCGACACTTATAGGATTTGCATGTAATTGGTGCTAGGTTTAAGAACATGAAATCGACTTTTCGTTTTGTGTAAACTTGAATCAAAGTAGTAAAGGTTTTGGACAAAAATCGAATTCAATTGAAGAGGATTGCAATTAGGTGAACTTATTCATACTAAGTTGTACACTTGAGTTGATAGCCTTTCTCTATGTGTAATGCATTAAACATGACATGATTGACTAGCTTTCTAGGGCTTGATTGCATGTTTGATAGGATTGATCTAGGTGCTTTCGCTTAGGTTAATTAGCATTGAAAAGTAAAATATGGGAAATCATTTGCTTTCGAATGTTTCACATGATCGACTCCTCTCTCATGACTTGGAAGAACAATGTAGGGTTAATTCGAATTCAATGATAAACTTGGGTTTAATCTTTGTTCCTTGCGTTCCACCCTTGTATATATGTTTTTACGTTTTCTTTATTTTATTTATTTTAATTTTAATTTTAAGAATCCTAATCCCCCCTTATTTGTGTTTACTTGTATATATTTATTCTTTATTTTATTTTTGTAAATAATACTTTATTATTTTAATTCTTTATTTGTTTATACAATTGTATATATTTATATTCTTTATTTTATTTTTGTAAATAATACTTTTCTTTATTTGTTTCACAATTACAAGTGTACCCTCAATCCCCGGATAGAACGATCCCTATTTGCTTATACTACTAACGATATTTTCAGGGTTAAATTGTGCGCTTGCTTTGAGCGACATCAATTTTTGGCGCCGTTGCCGGGGATTGAAAAATCACTTGCTAAATTGTGTCATTTATTGTATATATTTATTGTATATAAATTGTTTAAAACTTAGTTTAAATTAACTAGGATGTTATTTATATTATTGAACACGAATTTTAATTGTAGGTTGTAAATTGAGAGGAATAGGTGAAGTCTCTTTTGTTAATATTGGCCTAAACCCCTTACTGGTACCTAGATCAGGTCCAATGGAGTCGTGTTGGCGCAGAGCTATATCTAGCCAGCAAGTTCACAGCAAATGAGATATCCGGTCTTGTGCATTGTGCTAAGTACAATAATTCGCCTATTGGACTTAGGTAGGGCACTTCCGCCTCTAGCACTTCTTCGTCGTCATCTTTTGGACGGAATTGATCATTCTTTGGATCGAAACTACGGACGACCATTGGGGTGCTTGAAGGCTTAATCTTGTCAGTGTTGAAACGCCTAAGCATCTTTTGGGTATAAGCTGATTGATGAATCAAGATACCTTCTCTATAGTGCTTAAGTTCCAAACCGAGACAAAATCGAGTTTTCCCAAGATCTTTCATCTCAAACTCGGATTTCAAGTGTTCAGCGGTTTCCCTTAACTCTTTAAGGGTGCCAATTATGTTCATGTCATCGACATAAACCGCTACTATTGCAAATCCGAAACTTGTCCTTTTTATGAACACACATGGGCATAGTTCATTGTTGACATATCCCTTACCAATCAAGTAGTCACTTAGACAGTTATACCACATCCGTCCAGATTGTTTCAATCTATATAGTGAGCGTTTCAATCTAATCGCAAACTCACTCCGTGGTTTGGAGCCACTTGATTTAGGTAACTGAAGTCCATCTGGGACCTTCATGTATATTTCTGTATCTAGATCCCCATATAGATACGCAGTAACCACATCCATAAGCTGCATGTTCAGTTTTTCAGAAATTACCAAACTGACAAGGTAGCGGAACGTTATTACGTCAATTACGGGAGAATAGGTCTCCTCGTAATCGATTCCAGGGCATTGTGAGAAGTCTTGCGCCACAAGGCGAGTTTTGTACCTTACAATCTCATTTCTTTCATTACGCTTTCTAACGAATACCCATTTGTGACCAACTGGTTTGGTGTTGGGCGGTATTGGCACAACTGGTCCGAATACCTTTCTTTGTGCTAGAGAATCAAGTTCTGCCTAGATTGCATCTTTCCATTTTGGACAATCAGCTCTACGTTGGCATTCATCAACGGAGCATGGTTCGATATCATCGGTCTCAATAATCTCATGAGCCACTGAATACACGAATACATCATCAATGATGATGGAGCTTCTTTCCCATGTCCCATGTACACTAGTGTAATTTACAGAGATCTCTACGTTCTTAGAGATAGGTTCTGACATTGAGGCGTCCCCCAATGATGTCTTTTGGACATAACCATAATCCGGAACATTCTCATGGGACGGATTTTGAGTATCTATGATTAAAGGATTTGTTTGTGCCTCATTCGCTTTCTTTCTAGGGCGAGTATCCTTCAAACCAATTGGTCTACCGCGTTTCCTTGCTAGACCTGCGGCCATAGACGCCACATCATTGCCATGCTTGGAAATAGCACCATCTCCTGGTGTCACAGGTGTGGCGTGATGTCCAATATTCGAGACATCGATCTTTGCATGCACGTTTGCAATAGGTATGTGTGATCTTGTCACTTTGGCAACATCAGAAAACACATTAGGCAGAGTATCTGCTACGTTCTGGAGCTCGATTATTCTTCGCACTTCAAGTTCGGACTGTGCGGTACGAGGATCGAGATGAGACATAGTGGAGACAGACCACGACAATTCCTGTTGTTCCTGTTGAACATCTGTGTTCTTGTCTCCCCATAACGATGGGAAGACTGTCTCATCAGAGTGACAATCAACAAATCTAGCGGTAAAGAGATCGCCTGTCAAGGGTTCAAGGTAGCGGACAATAGTTGGAGATTCATAGCTAACATAGATGCCCATTCGTCGTTGTGTACCCATCTTAGTACGATGTGGCGGCGTAATAGGCACATAAATGGCACATCCAAAAATGCGTAAGTGAGAGATATCAGGCTCGTACCCAGTCACTAGATGTAACGCAGAGTAAGATTGGGTTGCAGAGGGTCGTAGACGAATAAGCGTCGCTGCATGCAATATTGCATATCCCCAAGCAGAAACAGGGAGATTGGTGCTCATAACCAATGTCCGTGCTATCATCTGTAGTCGTTTGATAGCGCCTCTGTGAGATCATTTTGGGTATAAACATGGGGAACTGGATGTTCTACATCAATCCCCTGTGACATGCAATAGTCATCGAATGTTTTCGATGTAAACTCCCCAGCATTATCAAGTCTAATTGACTTAATTGGATGGTCAGGGTAGTGAGCCCATAGACGGGTAATCTGGCAAGGAGTTTAGCATAAGCAGTATTTCGAGTGGACAACAGCGCGACATGTGACCAGTGTGTCGACGCATCAACCAATACCATAAAGTATTTAAAAGGTCCGCATGATGGTTAAATTGGTCCACAGATATCCCCTTGGATTCTCTGTAAGAACGGAATAAGTATTTTGGGATCCTTTGCGTAGGACGGTCTTGGTCCTAATTTCCCGAAAGAACAGGCTTTGCAAAATGAGAAAGGGGCCTTAGATGCAACCAATGAGGATTTTGGTTGGGTCTGAGCGTCTGTAGCGCTATTAGAAGCAAAATGTGTGACTACATCTCCCATCATGACGTTGGAGCCATGGGAAGTAGTATGTATGGCGTCATGGCCATTAGGAGGAACAACCATGGTGTCATGCTCATGGTTGGTGCCATTGATGGCTGATAGGAGCATTTTAATGCGACGTTTTAACTGCATTTCCCTACATTTCTTACGTTATTTCCTTATTAAAATCCTGTTTAGGAAAGTTTCCATTCTTTGATTGGGAAAGTTCCTATTTGTAGAAAGTTTATATTTTTGTAGTTTCTATTTATCATTTTTAGTAAGTTGCCATTTTTCATTTTAGGAAAGTTTCTATTTTTCTTATTAGTTTCTATTTTTTTAGGACCTCCAAGCAAGTGGAAAATCTTGAGGAGGAAAATCAAAGTTGCAACCAAGTGGAAAATCTTGAGGAGGAAAATCAAAGTTGCAACCAAGTGGAAAATCTTGAGGAGGAAAATCAAAGTTGCAAGGAAGTGGAAAATCTTGAGGAGGAAAATCAAAGTTGCAACCAAGTGGAAAATCTTGAGGAGGAAAATCAAAGTTGCAAGGAAGTGGAAAATCTTGAGGAGGAAAATCAAAGTTGCAACCAAGTGGAAAAACTTGAGGAGGAAAATCAATTCAAGTTGAACAAATTTGTCTAACATATCTAGCCCTTCATTTATGTTCATCTCCACCCTCCATTCATCATTTTTTGGGCTATAAATACACTTCTCCTCTCACTCTCAAAACCAATTCCTTCATCCATTCCATCTTCTTTGTCTCTCCATTTCCTTTCCATTTTCTCTCCATCCTCTAGTGCATTCAACATTTCAAGCAAGGCCAAGGGAGAAGAAGAATTGCCGTGAGCATCATCCTCCATCACCATCCTTGAAGCTTGCTTTCGAGATTCAAGAGACCACATCCTCAATTCGTTCATCTCATCTCCATCTCACGGTGTAATCCGATTCTCCTTTGTAACCTTTGCTTTGATTTCGTTGGTTTTGTTCTAGTTGACATATGTGTTTGAATGAATATTAATTTCTGGAATTTTATGATTAATTGAGAATTTTTAGATTCATATAATTGTGATTCTAAGTTGCTTATGTGAGTTTGTTCGATTAAATTTGCTTTACAGAAAACTTTTATATGTTTATCTTATTTGGGTCGACACTTATAGGATTTGCATGTAATTGGTGCTAGGTTTAAGAACATGAAATCGACTTTTCGTTTTGTGTAACTTGAATCAAAAGTAGTAAAGGTTCTGGACAAGAATCGAATTTAATTGAAGAGGATTGCAATTAGGTGGACTTTTCCATAACTAAGTTGTACACTTGAGTTGATAGCCTTTCTCTATGTCTAATGCATTAAACATGTCATGATTGACTAGCTTTCTAGGGCTTGATTGCATGTTTGATAGGATTAATCTAGGTGCTTTCGCTTAGGTTAATTAGCATTGAAAAGTAAAATATGGGAAATCATTTGCTTTCGAATGTTTCACATGATCAACTCCTCTCTCATGACTTAGATGAACAATATTAGGGTTTGAATCAATTTTAATCATATGTTTCGGTTTTTGATCTTTGTTCTCTCACTCTATTTTATTTTTATGTTTTTGCATTTTAATTATTTTGTTAACTTAGTTTTATTTTCGAAAATCCAAAAACAAAATCCCCCCTTATTTTTGTTCACTTGTATATATTTATTCTTTATTTTATTTTTGTAAATAATACTTTATTATTTTAATTCTTTATTTGTTTATACAATTGTATATATTTATATTCTTTATTTTATTTCTATAAATAATACTTTTCTTTATTTGTTACACAATTACAGGTGTACCCTCAATCCCCGGATAGAACGATCCCTATTTGCTTATACTACTAACGATATTTTCAGGGTTAAATTGTGCGCTCCCAAAAGCGACATCAATGGCATCATCACATGGGACTTGGGCGGCCTTACGGCTCCCCAAGATGGCTGCAGCGCCAGATGCTGCAATTGTTGCGGTCTTGCTAAGTCCAGGAATCAATTTTCTATTCTTGCTACTTCTCACTCTGAAAAATGGATATCCGTGTGAAGTCTTTAGTATACGGAGCATCATATCACGACCAGGGTGTCCTAGTCGGTCATGCCAAAGCCAATATGTGTCAGAATCCAAGAGATCTTCTCTTATGACATTATTGGATTCAATTGGTCGAATTGTAGTGACATAAAATCCACTAGATTGACACATAAACTTCTCTAAGATGTGCTTCCGTCCGCAATCATTAGAGGTAATGCAAAGGAACTCTTTTCCGTTCTCATTATGCGTTTCCGCATGGAATCCGTTGGCTCTTATATTTTTAAAGCTCAATAAGGTTCGATTTGCTTTAGGAGCGCAGAGAGCTTCAGTGACTTTAATCAAGGTGCCATTTGGCAATAGGAATTGGGTCATTCCATGTCCTTGAACTAAACCTGATAGCCCAGCCATCGTAGTCACAGAGGAACATGTAGGCAACATCTCTAAGAATAATTGCCTACGTCGTAGAATGATATGCGTAGTCGCACTATCCGCAAGACATTGAAGTTCATCCATTCCTAAAAGAAAAGCTCGTAATTAAAAAGGAGTCATAAAGAAAAGAACTCAACTTTTATTAATAAGCCAAACAAAATTACATCATCATTTCTTTAACCAAAGAAAATCGAATCCAATAAACTAGCTAACGCAAAACAATGGTAGTCATCTAACTCCTTTCGGTAATTCCAATGTAAATGTGACTAGGTGAGTGGAGAGATGTTGGTGGAGCAAAGCTCACTTAAGTACCACTTATCTCAAAACCTTCCTAGATATCACACTTACATTGAGTACGCCTACTTTAAATAATGACTAATACCATTGGCATCTACTACAAAAATAATATGGCAATTGCCTACATCTCTTGGAAAATAAAAAGACTTAATCAAAATCACCAGTTTCTGGGTCTTGATCCTTGTAGTCTTCCACCCTTAGATCGAGATCGCCATCGTGATCTTCTTGGTCCATGTAATTTTCCTCCATTGCTTCACAATACGTCTTGTATGCGTTTGCAACATTCTAGAGTGCTTTACATGCTTTGGCCCAATGTTCAGTTGATCTATATCGAAAACAAACATCATTATGGTCAGGCTCCCTTGATCGAGGAGCCTTTGGGGTGCGATTTGGATAACCATTGTTCTTGGTGGCATTACCACCATGGTGGGAGGCTCCACCTCTCTCTCTCTCTTCACACATTGACCTCTACGGTTCCGTGCACGCCTCTCTAGGTGATTTCCTTCATCTTTAGGGTGAGAATATGGACCAGAACGTCCAGAATTGTCCCTACGCTTAGGGTTTCGCTCCTTGCGTCCTCCCTTGGAGGCATGACTATAGTTAGACTCCGGAATAGACTTAGTTCCCATGGGTCTAGCATCATAGTTCTTCATAAGAATATTGTCGTGCTTTTCAGCTACGTTCTTGGCGCTAATGAGCTCATGAAACCTTATGATACGTCCTGCATTCACATCAATCCGATAATTCTTTGAAATCATCAGGGCAGAGACGGGGAAGGTAGAGAGAGTCTTCTCGATCAACATCGTATCAGTTATGGCTTGGCCACAAAACACTCCATCAGAGACTTGATATGAAGAGCTTCTGAGTTATAATCAAGCACAGACTTGAAATCACAAAAGCGGATGCTATGCCATCGCACTTCTAAATCAGGAAGCAGGGAGTCACAAACATTGCCAAATCGCTGCTCAAGTTCTACCCATAGCTTTCTTGGGTCTTCCTCATTGAGGTATTCACTTGGAGAGCGTCATTTATGTGCCTTGTCATGAGAATTATGGCTTTAGCTTGATTTGCTTCAAAAGCTACTCTTGCTCAATAGAGAGCACGTTCTGACTAGGCTCTTGGATGGTTTCCAAAAGTCCATCAGCCTTAAGATGTTGGCGCACATCTCGGACCCACCTATGGTATCCTGCGCCAGTTGTCTCCAGTGGAACAAAGTTCAACTTGTTCAGGTAACTCATCCTGAAAAACAACACAAGATTAGGGTTAATTTAGAAGCGGAAAAAAAAAAGGCTACCACGAAAAACTATTAAATTTCTAAGCGTAGTCGCTTCCAAGAAATTAGGGATTTTCTGAGTGTAGTCGTTTCCAAGAAAATCCGATTCCAAAAGGGGTTTTGGATTAGATCAAAACAACGATGTATGTAGTCGATCGTTTTCTTCCCAACAAACTCGAAGTTTGGAGGACTCCACAAGCTCCAAGTTTGGAGTGAGCACAAACCCCTACAGTTCAACTTTTGGTCTCCCCTATGAAGAAGAAAGGGGGGTAGGAGAAAGGGAGATTGCAAGTCCCCGATAAAAAGAATAAAAGAATAAAAAAAACTTCAAAAACGGGAACTTTTAGAAAATTTTACCTTGAAAAGTTGTCGGAAATCTTAACCGGAAAAAATCGCCGGAAAAAAGTTGACCGACGGTTGACCGATCTGCTAAAGTGGCAATCTGATGCTGACATGGCAGTCTGATGTAGACGTGGCAGGCTGACGTGGCTAGGGTTCTGGGCTGACGTCAGTGGGCTTTGGGCCTGGTTCTTGGCTTTTGGGCCGAGTTCTGGTTCTTCTGGGCTGTGTGCTGCAAGGTTGACTGAAGCAAGGGAGATGCAGGCGGCTGTTCACGGCAAGGGAATTTCAGGTCACTGGTTCATGTATCTTGAGGCCGGTTTCGGTGATGATTTTTGGGCTTCGGTAATCTGGGATCAGGCTGGAGCTTCTAGTGGAGTATGGCAGCAGGAGGCGGGAAGCAGGGAGGAAGGCTTCGAACAGGGCAGAAAGGCTTTCGGTATATCTGGGGGCCGGTTCGGGGTTGTTCCGGTCGGTTCTGGAGGAGGCGCCGCCATTTCCGGACTCCTGGAGTTGAGATCTTCAAGGTGGGCGGTGGTGGTTTCTGGGATTTGAAGGCTACTAATATTAGGTTTCAGGGTTAGGGCTTCGTGCTGATAACGTGTTTTAGGGAATCAGAAATTGAGAGAAATTCACTGTGTATTCTCATTGATAATAGGGGCCTCTTTATTTAGAGGATTACAATACATAAAGTCTGAATCATACAAGGAAAGATAATCTCTAGATTCTTCTAATTAAACTCTATTACCTCTAGGTCAAGTAACCTAGAGTTTAGGCTAAACACAAATAAGGGTTTTAACAAATATATATTTTCTGTGTTAATCAACTAATGTACAAGTATTGTTGTTTCCTATAAATAAAAAATGCTACCGATGTAGATTATCATGTTTTGTTGAACATGTAGGTTTGATCAACAAGCTAATTATCAAACCCATAGATGCTATAGATAAGGATTATAAGGGCTGATAGTTTTTTTTTGGGCAAACAAAGAAATATATTAAAGTATTAAACCAACAAAAGGAAATACAACACAACCAAACTAACAAACAGACCCAACATACTGGGCCGAAAAAGAAGATAAACAAAGACAACAGGGCCTAAACCAGGCAAGCCTATAGATACAACAACAAAGCAGCAAACATAAGGCCCAACAAGGAGCCCAAGACCAACCTCCACGGTGTCACCGCCCAGGACGAAGCCAAACCAGACAATAAAACTGTAATTCGGCCGAATTCAGAGAGGAAGAGGATTGCAGCTTGATGCACCATTGCACCTGCATGAATAGAAACTAGAAAAACTCCAATCCAGCACCCAACCAACTGTAATCCATATATAAAGGCATGATATCCAGGACTCAAACCATCTCCGAATCGGAGAACTTCTCCTGCCAAGTTATCAACCAGACTATTTGAAGAGAGAGGGAAGTGAGATTCATAAATGGATCAAGGGACAGGCACTCAAAGGGCGTTCAGTCCCTTGTCGTATCACTGGGTGTATATATAGAAGTCATTTTGAACAAAGCTACAAAGAGCATATATAGAAGCCATGACATAAGGAAAGGGATAAGACCCGCCACATAGAGCGACCCACAATGACAGCAACGAGGTTGAGAGGAAGAAGATATGTGGAATTTGGGTCATGAGGTACAGAATGAGAAGGAGATGAAAGAAGAAGACAAACAACACAAGAGGAAAGTTGAGAAACATAAAATAGAGGCACAAAGTCTCATACCGGACACGAACTCCGAGCAAAAGCGCCCATGATAAGCGAGGATGAGCACCAGAGACTCTGAAAATTGCTAGAGATAAAACTTAGGGCGGAAGATTTTTTCTAATTTTTCTATTTACAAACTTTATAAGGGATGATAGTTTTTTTTTTTTTTGATACACAATATTTTGTTTTGTTGGACATTAGAAAAGCTAATAAACAGTTTTGAATTTTGTCGCAATTAAATTTGTATTTATTACCTATAAAAAGAACTTGGTTTTGCATGTGATAAAGAACTATACATCAATATATGATGCTTCTTTAGAAAATTGGTTCAGCAATTTTAATGTTGTTAGTTATAAAGTTTTTCAGCATTGAGCCTAAATGTCATAGATACACCATTTAACAAAAAAATAATAATAATGTCATGGATACCAACACAATCAAAACCCTTGCGGAGTTCAATCCAATAATTTAGTTTTAGAATCAAACTGGAAGTAATTTTATTGTATGGGAAAAGAGAGCGAAATGAAATATATATATATATATATATATATATATATATATATGAAGTGCGCGCGTTTTGAAGGGTATGGTTGCAAATAGGCCCTTATAACAATTCATAGGTTCCATACCCAAGTGAATTAAAATCCCCAGAGATTTAACTATAGAAAACACATAAACTGATAAACAACACAATTGGGACACGTCTAAACGTGCACTTGTCCACTCACAGCTGCGTCCCGAGTCCCAACCCTCTCTCGAATCCTCCAAAACCGACCTTACCTTCGGCCTCATCTTCTTCATTACACCTATCTACTCGTAAATGCTTGGCCTTCTTTCTTTACATTCCTTTGTTCAATCTCGGAAACAAAATATAAAAAGACCGAGGAACTACTGGGGAAGTAAGTAATGGGGGCGGATTGGGGACCGGTGATCGTAGCGGTGGTGCTGTTCGTTCTGTTGACTCCTGGGCTCATGTTTCAGATTCCGGCCAAGGGGAGGGTGGCGGAGTTTGGGAATATGCAGACAAGTCTTCCCTCCATAGTTGTACACGCCCTCATCTACTTCGGGCTGCTCACCGTCCTCCTTATTGCTATAGGTGTTCATATCTATACTGGCTAAAAATCATGCATGCTTGTTAGTTGTACATGTATAATCAGTTTTAAAACTTGGTATCATTTTTTTTTTTTTAAAGGAACTTGGTATCATTTTTCTTGTTTAATTTGTCTATCACATCATTCTTGTTATGTATAACGGTTCAATCACAGCATGAAGGTAACAATTAATCATGAATTCATGACCTAAGGAACAAAAAAAAAAAAAAAAAAGAGGTTGGGAAATCAAAATAACAAAATTCCATGTGAAACTTGATGATGACTTAACAAATAGTAAAACTAATTGAAAATTCGAGATTCAAGAACCTACATGGGGCAAATTGAAACAAATCTAAATCCTCACACAACAATAACAATATAAAATTTATCAACTAGGAGTATCTATTTCAACCCTATTTTGAAGGCTTTCAATTCTTCACAATTGTTGTCACAATTTTCTTTTAGACCGAAAGCAATGTCACACTTCAAAAATTAGTTAATCCAAAATTTTGTGTCCAATCGGTAGTATTAGTTGATCCAAAATCTCGTGCCCAATCAGTAGTGAACTTTGGTCGCAAACGATTAGATTCTATGGCTTTCCAGTGTTCGATCTTGAATGTCGGCGTCCGCAAAGAAACAAACTTCGTCTTGGGTTTTGCCATGGAAACAAACCCGATTTTCCTAGAAGAAGGCTCCAGATTTTCCTTAGGCTTACCATAAAACATCGTTTTCACGACTTGCCCTATCAAACCTTTAGCGACTTCTCCTACCTGAGCCAAACCCTCAACAAACATTATTACAGAAACAAGATTCACCGCGGGTAGAAAGAAATAAAGTGACCTGCGAATTGGACAAATCGTAATGTGTGCACAACTCACCAGTTTAATGGTCCTTTATATAGAGTAGGCTCCCTGTCGAATTTGGAGAGCTACAGCTATTCCTATTTTAAGCAGGAGCCTGTTCTGCAAAACTTCGTGATATACCCAACAAAATTGGGAACCAGACACAACAATTCCTATTCCAATTGGGTATACAGAGTTCATGATTAATATGTCCCCACTTTCCTTTTTATAGACCTTACCTAAAAACCATTTATTCATCTGGGCCTAACCCAACACTTTAAAACTAACTATAACCTGGCTTAGCCCAATCACTTGAAAAAAATTTACAAAAGGCAGAGAAAGATCCCTAGAAGTTCACAGCCGTTGAAAGGCCTGACACCTATAAACTCCCACTCGTTTTTTGTCACGACAAAACTATCAAATCAATGCACTTGCCTCTCGAATCCCTCCAAAGTCCATACCCACTTTCCCCTTCTCAGATCTTCCACACCGCTCTAAAGGGTTCTCTCTCATTCACTCTCTGAAGAACAAGGAAGGCAACAATGGCGGATTGGGGCCCGGTGATCGTAGCGGTGGTGTTGTTTGTGCTGTTGACTCCAGGGCTTTTGTTTCAGATACCGGGAAGGGGGAGGGTGGTGGAGTTTGGGAACATGCAGACCAGTGGTGCCTCCATTGTCGTACATGCCATCATCTACTTTGGGCTTCTCACCATCTTCCTTATCGCCATCGGTGTTCATATCTATGCCGGATGAAGTGAGTCAGTCTGCTTTGGCAGTTAAGAACTAGGTGCTCTCCATCGATCTCATATCCAATTTTCTTGTTTAATTTGTCTATTGGTAGTTTGTTTAAATGTATTGCTGTTGCTCCTAAATCATGAAGGCTTGAAAGATTGATTGTTTTGGGTGCAATTTAAACTTACAAACAACTGGGGTTGGATTTGAATTGGTTAATTAGTTCGATGGAATTTGTTTTATATTGGTTTTATCATACTTTTATGGATGGCCTATGAACTAGATTATCATACATTTTATTTTTTTGTTTCGATTACAACTTATTATCCATTTGGTATAGAAGAATCTCGATCACATTTTCCATGTTTGATTATACATTTATATGTCATCAACATGATGATGGCAGGAAGACAAAAGACTATGAACTGTAATGTTTAAAGGGGAAGATTTGGACATGTTAAAAAAGAAGAAGGAAAGATTTGGACTAGTTTGTAGGATATTTAGTTAACTTTCTGGAAAGCTATGTCATTGAAGTCCCCTAAATATGTTTCATGTGCATGAAAATGATACTAAGCACGAGATATTGGAAGAAACTGATAATTTGGTGAGTAAAATAGATTCATTTTTGATGCCTAGATTCACTGAAGAATGTGGGAGTAGATCAGCTGTCGAGTCTCAAAGTTTTCAGTTTAGGGATCAAATGATCAAATACTTGTAATAATCTATAATTGTAATCCAAATTAATAAAATCCAAAAAATAGACTCGAGGTGAGAATAGATGATCCATTTCAGAGATGTGAAGAGGGTTGTTTGAATCTCCCACGAGACAACCACTAAAAGTGAGTAGGTGGTCTTTTAACGGACGATGATTTGAGGACAATGGATCAGTTAGAACTTAGGAGAAAGTTAAGATGGTCTGAGGATGATGAATCAGTTAGAAGAAAGGAAGGGAGGAATTTGAGTAATTGAGAGTATGCCTATAGCAGATGGAGAAGACGATTGGTTTTTCCAATTTTTCTTTCGTTATTTATTAGTTTTTTTTTTTGAAAGGGTTAAATTTCGTTTTAATAGAAATTAAAGACAGTTGATCCGCTCCCGAAGAATTTGTACCATTATGATCTTCTTAGTGATATGATTACAAATTTTAGAAAGTGATATAATTACAAATTTTATAAAACAAAATGGTAGGAAAGCTAACAATTTTTTTTCTTTGGTAATGAAAGAACGATTTTTTTTTTTAAAATAAGGGTTGTGTCCTCGATTAATGAAATAGATGAATACACAGGAAAGATAGAACGAATTATAAAGACACAAGAAAGAAGAAAAAACAAGCAAAGAACGGACCAAAAACAGAAAAAATATCAAGGGGGAGGATCAGTTGCCTCAAACAAAAGGATGCGCATTAGGGAGGGGGGAAGGGTGGTACACCAATCATCCAGGCATACCCTGCGTGAAGCCAAACACGCCATGAGATCCGCAACAGCATTAGCTTTTCTACTAGCCCAACGCCAGTTAACACGGTTAAATTGGGAAGCACAGGCTCGAATCCTTGAAACAAGAAGCGGGGCCGATCAATCAACCGTCAAGAGAGGATAAGAGGATTTTAAAAAGGCTGTAAGTCCGAACCAAGGAGTCCAACTCCAACTGAAAAGAAGAAAGGGATATAGAGGAGGCCACACTGAGGCCAAGGTCAATGGCCAAAGCCTCGGAGAGGAGGAAGTGTCTATAACAAAATTTCTTAGAATAATGTGAAACATGAAAATTGACATGCGTAAACCAGCATTAACATCAGGACAACTTACATGAGCGCTTTTGTTTCTTTGTAATTTTAGAGAAGAATTGTCTTAGAATTTTAAACGTTAGTCAATTATTGGAATGTTTTTTTTTTTTTGTAGAAAATTACATGCAAGTGTCATTTTAAAACTTTAATTAGTGATAATGCCACCTAAATTTTTTTGTACACATAAGGCCACTTTAGACCACAAAAACATCAGCTTCTTTTTATGCTATACCTATTTTGCCCTCAACCTTCCCTCTCTCTCTCTCTCTCTCTCTCTAAAATCAAGATGTTGTTGCAGACCTCAGAGGACGTCGGCGACGACCTGAAGGCATGGCGCGACTATCCCTCACAAACCAAATCGATGTCGTTGCAAACCTCACGAGATTGCCAGAACTGAATCTCTGATGCATGATGTACGACGCCGTTTTGTGACTGGATCTCCGACACACGATCTGGATCTCTAATACACGACGCGGATTGGAACCAGATCTCCGATTCTCTCCTCTGCCTCATACACACACACTCTCTCTCTCTCTCTCTCTCTCTCTCTCTCTCTCTCTCTCTCTCTCTCTCTCTCTCTCTCTCTCCGACGAAACACTCCTCTCCACCATCACGTCGGCGACTGGAACTGAATCCCTGACAGACATGCAGTTTCGCGACTAGATCTCGGACACACGAGATGGATCTTTGATGCACGATGGATCTTAGCCTTGGCTCCGGCAGCACCTTTCCTCAACGTCATCGCCATTCTGTTGTCGATTCCATCACCATCACCTTTCTCAGTCGAAACCGAACCGAACGGAGACAAGCTGGAGTAGATTCTCACCGTCTCCGCGCACGAGGACAATGTCGCTGGAATATAGCTCACCAGAATTGATCGTTCTATGGTTCGTTGTGCTAAGTTCTTGATTTTCTTATAGATTTGTGTTTTGAATCATGTATTGCTACTGTTTTTGGAAATGGCAGAAACTCCTGTATTGTTTTTTTTTCATTTAGTTTGATAGCTTTGGTTTGATTTGGGCAATTATTATGAATTTTACAATTGTTTTGATTTCTGAGTAGTTTTTGTATTGTTTTGAGTTATGGTAATGAAATTGGATCTTAATTTTCTGCCTCATTGTTCAATTTTGATCTTATGGTATCTATGTTTATGTTAATGCTCAAAGTCCGGCGGTAGCCGATTCTTTGTTTAACGCTGATCCGATGGGCGGACCGCTACTCCGAGGACTTGATAACTTTCGCTCGCTGAAACACGAGAGACAGGGCGTCAGAGGGAGACCACGTTGGGCGGTCTTCACTTCTCCGATGCCTAAGTTAGTCATTGTATACAGGCGGCATAGTAATAAATGAGTAGTAAAATGCGTCATTAATGAGGAGAGAGGAGAGAACCTTTTATAGGTGAGGGAGAGGTTGATCTTCTTCTTGTTTCCGATGTGGGACTAATGTGCTTCTACTCCCAGTGTCTGGGGCTTCTGATGCCATCTTGACGCGGCACGTCAGTGGTGATCTGGGGGCGATCCAGGGCTCGAGCGGTAGCCCGCCTGGCCGTGCCTTTGCAGGTCACCCACTTGGTGAGATTCGATACCTCTGGCGGTACAATGAGCGTGGCTCATTATAGCTAATTATGCTTGTAAACGTATGTGTAGGTACAAGTCCCCCAAGTCCCCAGTCAAGGAGGGCAATCTTGGTTAGGGAGTTGATCGGCGGTGTGAAACGTTTTCTCCGCTTAGATTTGCAGAGCATAATTAGCGTCAGTGCGTTGTCAACCATGAATTTACTGAGCGAAGGCTTTATACCCTTTCGGGTGGGCCCCTGCTAGGCCCGCCAGGGAGTCCCCCACTCCCTAGCCAAGACGGACCTCCGGATGGTCGGAAAATTGTTTGTTGAGGGGAAGCTACACGGAGCCGAGGGTGTTAGGTAGCGAGCCCAATCTTAGTACCCAAGTGACGGGGGTCAACGTACCGGATCAGGGCAGTCGTAGACTGTTGACAAGTCCCCGTGTCCCGTAGGGACGTTCTGATCGTAACGCCGAGTTACGGTCATCGTCAGAGTGAGGCGTAGCCTAGGGATTCGCCGCTGGCGGATACCCCCCGCTAGTTGTAGCAGGAAACAGCGTCGAGCGGACGTGTTTTGCTGTAGCTATTGAGCGGAGTTGCTCTCAGCAAGGCCCTGGGTGTGCAAGGAGGGAGCTCTGCTGCCAGTGTCACGTGTAGCAGAGGCTGCCTGTTGTAAGTTGATGAGTGGAAGTTCCGCTTAACGGGGATTCGCTCAGCGGGGACTTCGACACCTGGAAAGTGGCAAGTGGGAAGTTCCGCTAACGGGGTTTCGCTCAGCGGACTTCGAGACTTGGGAACTGACAAGTGAGAAGTTCCGCTAGCGGGGTTGCGCTCAGCGGACTTCGATACTTGGAAAGTGAGAAGTGAGAAGTTCCGCTAACGGGGTTGCGCTCAGAGGACTTCGGTACTTGGGAAGTGACAAGTGAGAAGTTCCGCTAGCGGGGTGGCGCTCAGCGAACTTCGATACTTGGCGCTGTATACCCAAAAGTGGAGGCTTCCATTAGACGCTTCGTCTGATGGTGGTTGACACGTGGCGAACGCTGAGAGGGTTAGCGTGCGGAAGCGTGTTACCTCCGCCTAGCCGTCTCCCTGCCATTAATGCCGAGTAATGATAGGTTTTGTAACCGATGCGACGCCTCGGTTAATTCGGAGAGTAACTGGAATAGTGGGACACGTGGACGGCTGACTCTTGATGTCGTTTTTCAGCGGACGGCCTAGAACTGTTTAACGTTGACATAAAAGGGGGGGAAGTTGGCATATTTGACACTGCTCTAAACTTTGAACTGTACTTCGTCGTCTTCAAGCTTTCTGCGTATGAGATCTGAGAAGAAGGTTGAGGCGATATTGCCGAGTTTTCGTACGTGGAAGAACCGACGACCTCCGGCTTTGAAGACAAGTGCTCACACTGCTATCAGAGACTCCATCGTTGAGGTTGGTATTCTGACTTATATCCCTGTTTCATTAGATGTCTGCCATGGCGAATTTTTGGGTTTTGGGTGTTCCTGTGATATGTCCTTCGTTGACGTGATGTGAGGGTGTGAGAGTGGGTTTGGGGATGGGTTGCTGTATTTGACAGAATTGGGGTTTTTAGGGATTTTTTAGATGGTCGAATCTGGGTTTGAGTGCGTTTGTTCTTGTTTTGGTATTTTCTGGGTTGAGTGTTGTTGATGTTCTTGGGCACCGACTGATATAGGGATATGTTAGATCTTGTGTGAGCTAACTGATTTGGGTTTTAGGGTTTTGGGATGGCCGACGTCATAGAGATTTCGAGTAGTGAGGATTCCGGATCTAAAGTGTCGTTCAGCGCGGCGAATAGAAATTTTATTGACTCGTTGCGTCCGTCTGCCCGTGCAGGAACCTCACTGCCAGAACCGCTAGAAGTCGAGCCGCTACAGACCATTCCGTGGGGCATAGATATGGGTCGTGCATCGCGTCCGGAGAGTTCTAGGGCGGGGGAGGCCGCCGCTGCCTACACTATGCACGAAGAACGCCTAGAAAGCAATAGTGCCGCCAGCGGTTCCGCTGGGGGGGGGGGGGGAGGTGTAGCGGGGGAGGATACAGAGTCAGCTTGGGTGTTTGAGGACGGCACCCCTGTTGACGAGGCGGGAGGTAGGATGACCGCTGTTGCCGTCAACCGGCTGAAGCGAGTGTTCCGGTTGCACGGCGTGGTGAAGCTGCGTCCGCCGACGGTGGAGGAGAAAGCCTCGATCCTGCCAGTGGGCCACGCCGCCGTGCACAAGGCTATATTAGGGAGTGACCTTCCTGTTGGTGCCCAACCTTCAGATCCTGGTGTGCGAGTTCGGCATTGCCTTTGGGCAAGTCTGCCCCAACATATGGCGGTTGTTGCTAGCGCTGAACTCGTTGTGGCGGTTGTCTGGTTGCGAAGGACCGATCGTGGCGGAGGTACTACAATTATACGAACTGGTGTACGTGAAGCGCCAGGGTTGTAGAGTTGCAGTAAACCTCAGTCGTCGCCAAGGAGCGCCCAAGCTGATCGAGAACCTGAGGGACTCAATGTCGTACTGGTGGGGTTCCTTCTGCGTTGCCACGGCGGGGTGGGAGTACCAAGCGGGGTCCAACGAGGGGGAGCCCACATTTAGAATTAAGTCGGAGTTCTAGCCCATCCGAGGTCGTTTGCCATTTCCGCTGAACATGACTGGCAGGATTTTTTTTTTTTTTTTAGCCTTGCACTCTGTCCTGATAGTGTCTTTTTTTGTGCAGTGGGGTTGCGGTACAACCTAACTCGTGAGGAAGAGTGCCGCGTGGCACACATTAGGGGTTGCTGGCGGAATCGCAACTTGCTAGACTTCCGTCTCCTCACCGGGTGGGAGCTGTTGGTAGCTCAACAACTGACACGTGCCGTTGGTAAGTGGTCTCCGCTGTATCGCGCATTTTGTGAGGTTGTCTCATGCTGACCGGTTTAATATTGTACATTTTTTGTAGAGACTCCTCCAGGAAACAAGGCGCGCCGTGACGCTTTTGCGAAAGCTATGGACCGCGCTGAAATCGACAACTTCCTGGAGGCCATGTATGCTTCCGGGCTGGCGGAGCAGAAAACGGCGGTGGACCCCGAGACGCTGGCGCTGAGCCCGTCAGAGGATCCTGTGGTGCTGCCAATGCTGCACCACTCTCATCTTGGTGGTGACGTGCTGCCTACCGTTCAGGCAGGGACCAGCGCGGTGAGTGAGATGGCGCCGCGGAAAGAGAGAGAGCCGGCCGTGCGGCGCTGGGTGCAGAAGAAAGCAGTGTTCCCAGTGGGGGTGTCACCATAGCGGGGTTGGAACCGCAAGCAAGAGGTTCAAGGCCTGCCGTCGCTGGAAGCACGCGGGTGCTTCAGCGAAAACACCGCCAACCAGAATCTAGCGGGGAAGAGGAGGACGCCGTGGAGATAACCGGGGCCCGCGAGCAGGCGAAGAAGGCAAGGCAGGCTCCGCCCGAGGCTCCTGCTGATGTGTCGAAAGCAGCGGGTACGAGTCATCTGGACTCATTTGCCGCCTACGCCGAGTTTCTGAATGACGGTGAGCGGGAGTTCCTGTATCACCTCTGCGAGCGGTTGGGGTTCGGCGGCCTGGAGGGGATTGTTTGTACAACCGCCGTCAACCAATCACCCTTCAGCACGGCATTTGGGCACGTCGCCGTTGGGCTGCATGAAATGTTCCAGGCGGCGTCAAAACAGCCCCAAGTTGAGGGGAGCTCAGGGAGGAGGTGGCGGGCCTACAGAGGGACTTGGGGGAGGCCCAGGAAAGGTTGGCTGATGTCGAGCGACGCTTGACAAAGGCTGACTGTGATGCGGCAGACGCTCGTGGCAAGCTAGCCGTTGCCATTGAGAGGGACTTGGAGCGGAACGAACAGTTCGCAAAGTTGGAGCAAGACATGTCCATGCTGCGGGATAGGGCGGCCGCCATGGATAAGAAAGTTGAAATTCTTCAACTGGAGTCTACCGCCAGACAGGCCGAGGTAAAACGGCTGGAGGGTGAAATTGCCTGCCTGAGCGCTGAGGGGAGCCGCGCTGCGGCCGCTGCCGTGGAGTTGTACAAGAAATCGGCGGAGTACAAAAAAGCAATGACCGAAGCAGCGAAGGCCGGTGCCATGGCTAATGTGGAAATGCTGCAGCAGAAGGGTGCCATCGACTGGGAGAAGGCATCGATGCCTGTCGTGCCGCCAGTGAAGAAAACTCCGCCGACAACAAGTACCACTCCTGCCACTGCCCCTGGTCAGGTTGAAGGTGCCTGCTCTGGTAGTGGGGAGAGTGGCGGACTGCCGGAGGGCGACTCCCAGCAGACTCCTACCCAGTCCGAGGCGTCCCGTGCTGGGTTCCTGGCTGGCCACACCCTGGCGGATGGCACAATAGAGAGCCCCAGCCCCACAGCCCGAGGGTGCAACCAAACAAGCCGCTCACAGCCGCCAGTGGAGGTGCCGAAGGTAGTGGAGCCGACCCCGCCATCCCCGCCAACCCCTGAATAGGAGTAGAAATTTTTTTTGTAGCCGCTAGGGCATATTTTATCTGATGTACAGAACAACGCTAAAGTTAATGAATTTTCAGAGTTTGGTTATTTTGTTTTGCATGTCTTGTACCGCTAGAGTTTTGACAATTTTGCTTTTGCCCACAAATGAAACATTAAAGAAATTAAAATTGATCCAAGTGCACAGTGTATCGGACGTGGTCCGCTGACCGGCGTTGCCAGTTGCCCCCAGTTCTAGACTTGGTAACAATGGTTTGAATAATTCCTCGTTTCATTGATAGTTGTCTGAACAACGTTTACAAAAGAGGGGTAGTACCCGTTGGGTAGCTTCCCTTAGCTAAATATTGAACAAAAATTTAGCTAAGTCAAGATGCTCTTGGGTAGCGGTATGACTATTTGTAGTAATACCGAAGGTGCTCGGTATTCCAAGGGTGGGTCGTTGTGACGCCATCCTTGTCCATTAAGTAGAAGGTGCCTGGGCTAACGACCTCTACAATTTTGTATGGACCTTCCCAAGTTGGGCGGAGCTTTGTTGGTGGTGGTATGACTTCTTTCATTACCCAGTCCCCCAGTTGGAGGTTGCGGGCTTTGACCTTGGCGTTGTAGAAACGCGATACCCGTCGCTTGTTCTGGAGATTGTGCAAATGGGCTGCGTCTCGCTTTTCCTCTAAGAGATCTCTGTCGAGGTTGATGCCGTCGGTGTTGGTCTCGGGGCAGTAGCCTTCGACTCTAGCGGTTGGTTGGGTTACCTCGATAGGCAGGACAGCCTCAGTTCCGAACATCATACAAAAGGGGGTTTCACTTGTGGCGTAGGTTGGGGTTGTTCTGATGGCCCATAGGACTTCCGGGAGCTATTCCGCCCATAAACCCTTGGCCGTATCGAGCTTCTTCTGTAACAACTTCTTGATTATCTTGTTTGCAGCTTCGACCTGGCCGTTGGTCTGAGGGTGGGCGACTGATGCAAAACGCATCTTAGTGCCCAGGTTGGCGGTGAAAGAGATGAGTTCCTTGTTATTGAACTGTGTGCCGTTGTCTATGATGATTGCATGCGGGACACCGTAGCGGCAGTAGATGTTCTTCTAGAGGAAGTGAATTACCTTGGCGGTAGTTATTGCCGTCAGGGGCTCCGCCTCTATCCACTTGCTGTTATAGTCGATAGCGACGATGATGTATTTGAACTGTCCCTTAGCGGTTTGGAATTTTCCCATCAAGTCTAGGCCCCACGTTGAGTTAATCCAGGGACCAATGATGACCGACAGTGGTTCCGCCGGGGCATACGGTAGATCAGCATATTGTTGGCATTTGTGACAAGATTTCGATATCCGCCGGGCGTCATCACCGAGTGTAGGCCAAAAGTAGCCTTGTCTCATTGTGCGATTAGCCAAGGATCTGGCGCCTGAATGATTTCCGCATTCTCCGCCATATATTGTTACCAGTACTACCTTTCCCTCATCTGGGGTCAGACAGTGGAGGTTGGGGTGGGTGAATCCTTGGTGGTAAAGCTTGCCGCTCTGCATGTTGTAACGGGTTGCTCTTCGCTGGAGCTGTCTTGCCTTGATCTTGTCCCCTGGCAATGTCCCGTTGCGTTTGTACTGAATAATTTCGTCCATCCAGCTAGGATTGGCCTCAATGCTAAAGATCTCCGCCAGGGTTTTTGTGATACTTGGCCTGTCCAGAGACTCTACCCTTGTGTCCGCTGGACTCTGGTGTGGCTGGGCGGTTGCCAGTCTTGCCAGTGAATCAGCCTTGGCGTTCTTTTCCCTGGGGATTTGTGTGATGGTGTGGAACTTGAATTTTTTTAGCAGTGTCTTGGCGTACCCTAAGTATGCCGCTAACTGCTGGTCCTTGGCCTGAAAGCTGTCGTTGACCTGGTTAACGACCAACTGAGATTCGCTGAAGATGTTGACACTGTCGGCCCCAGAATCAATGGCGAGGAGTAGGCCGGCAATGAGTGCCTCATATTCCGCCATGTTGTTAGAAGCTTTGAAGTTGAATTTCAACGCGTATTGGATGCTAAGCCCCCTGGTCCTGTTAAGATGATTCCGGCGCCGCTGGCCTTGGCGGAAGCGGAACCGTCCACATGTAGGTTCCAGTCTGATCGTATGGGAGCCGGCTCCTCGACTGTCACTATTTCAGTTCCGGGCGATACATCGATCATGGATTCGGGCTGACGCTCAGTGAGCTCAGCAATGAAGTCTGCCACCGCCTGGCCCTTCATGGCGGTTCGTGGTTTGTAATCTATGTCAAACTCGCTGAGCTCAATGGCCCACTTGCTGAGGCGGCCCGAATGTTCAGGGTTCTGCATTACTTGTCTCAGCAGTTGATTGGTTAACACATGGGTTGTATGGGCTTGGAAGTACTGGCGGAGGCGTCTGGCGGCAACGATAAGTGCGAGAGCAAGCTCCTCCAAGGGAGGATACCGTGTTTCTACTCCGTTCATGCCCCTACCGGCATAGAACACTGGGAGCTCGTCCTGGCCTTCCAGCCAGACGATGGCGCAGCTCACCACTGAGTGAGATACCGCTAGGTAAATGTATAACGTTTCTCCTTGCACATGAATGGAGAGGAGTGGAACTGCCGCCAGGTATTCCTTCAGGCCTTGGAACGCCGCCTGGCACTCTGGGTTCCAATCGATGACCTTCTTGTGGGTTGTTTTAAGGACTTTGAAAAATGGGGCGCACCTGTCGGTCAATCTGGAGATGAATCGAGACAGGGTGGTTAGTTTTCCCTGGAGGCACTGGACATGCACCTTCCACTCTGTTTTTTCTGGGTTGAGGCGCATACCGTAGGCTAAGAGGATGGTTATTATGATTTTTAGGTTCGCCACATGTCCGCTGGCCTTTATACTCTTGACCAACATGTCGTCCACGCAGACCTTGATTATCTTGCCCAGATGCTCCGCGAACATGGCGTTCATCAGTCGCTGATAAGTTGCCCCTGCGTTCTTCAAACCGAAAGGCATCACATTGTAACAATACAGGCCTTTGTCGGTGGTGAAGGTAGTGCACTCCTGGTCGCAGGGATGCATCCTGATCTGGTTATAGCCGGAGAAAGCATCCATCATGCTGAGGAGCTCGTGCCCAGCGGTTGCATCGACGAGTTGATCGATGCGGGGTAGTGGGAAGCTGTCTTTTGGGCAAGCCTTGTTAAGATTTTTGAAGTCGACGCACATCCTCCACCTGCCACTAGCCTTTTTGACCATTACCAGGTTGGAAATCCACTAGGGATAGATGACCTGGCAGATGAACCCAATGCCCTGCAGCTTGGCAACCTCTTCTCCTATAGCACGGTACTTCTCCTCGTCAAAGGCCCTGCGCTTCTGCTTGATAGGGTAGAAGGATGGTTTGATGCTCAACTTGTGTATGATGATTTCAGGGGAGATGTCTGGCATGTCTGCATATGACCAGGCAAAGACCGTACAGTTGTCACGTAGGAACTGAGTGAGTTCCGCCGCCAGCTCTGGGTCTAATTTAGCACCTATGCGGACTGTCCACTCGGGGTGCACATCAGAGATGCTGACGACCCTTAATGATGTTTACGGGTTGACCGGTTCCTTCCTTACGTACTTCTTTTCGTCATCCCTGGGGTCTTCAAAAATATTTGGTGGAAGTGCCTGACTGCCTACAGCTAGGATCTCGTGGCGGCGGTTTGATTGTGCTATAGTAGTTGAATAACACTCGCGTGCCAACTGTTGACTTCCCCTGACACAACCTGTGCCGTTGGGTGTGGGGAATTTCATGAGTAGCATGTATCCGGCGATGATGCACTTGAGTTTATTGAGCCCTGGCCGACCTATGATGGCGTTATATGAGCTAAAACAATCGACAATTATGAACTCCGTATGTATCTTGGCCATACATGGACTAGCACCGATGACTAGCCGCATATAGTTGGAATCCAGCACCTTAAACTAGCCGCATTTTAGCAGGCCTGATTTCGGGGCCTGGGGGGCAATGTTTGAGCCCAAAAGTAATTTTGCCAAAATCCTTTGGCGGGTCTGAGCCAGTGGGCCGATATCTGCGGCCCAAAAATGGGACTATACAGATTTGGGTTGTGGTGTTGCTCATCCCGTGTTTCATAAGAAGATATCGTCCTTAATTGAGCGCTCGTGGGGGCGTAAAGATATATTTGCAATTAATACGTGAATATCCTACTGCTTGCATCCAGCGATCGTATCTAGGATTTTCACAGAGGCAATTAATCCTTGCCTATATTCTAGCGACGATAGAAGAGGATAGTTATCACCCATAATAATATCAATGCTATCAAGAGTTTTGATTTGATTCAAGGCCAATAACTGTGGCCCAAGATATAGTATTCCATTCCTATTAGGGAAGTGAATCTACAGTAAGCCTATATATAGAGGCTAAACACGATATGAGAAAGGACCTTTTGACCTTTTATCTCTTTGAGTAATCAATCCCAGCGATTGCAAAGCCTCTCCGGAGCAAACCCTCAACCTCGTTGAAACCCGGTGACCGCCCGCCAGTCCTAGTCTCCTCGCGAGCCGACTGTCAGCCTCACCAAATCAACCTGGCGACCGTACTTCCAGTCCCAGTCTCCCCAGGAGCCGACTGCGAGCACAACCGCCACTGTTACTTCCAGCGAAGCTAGAGTCACGCTTTAGCAAACCCGTGTTCCTCTCCAACTTCCCAGTGATTGCTCTGCTCGGCTTTCAAGTTGAGTATCGATTTGGTGAACGCAAAGAGACCACATCCAAAGCCCTTACCCGCGTAAGGCAAAGAAGTCATTCTCCGGAAGGCAAGAAAAGAACCCTGTGACGAGGTTGGTGCTCTCCTCGTCCACAGCGCTTGAAGAAGAAGTCAGGTCAAGGGACTACCCCAACGACTGCACCCCGCGGTGCTGGCACGCCTGCGCAACCACTCGCCCAAAAGAGACTGTTTACACACCAGCTGGTTTTGGAGCCAAACAGCTGTCCACGGGGATAGCAGAAGACAATATTCGGGGGTTTCGTGGAATTCTCCACAGATAGAACAGAGTGGAGTATGAATTATCTAACGTTTTCAGACATTCTAGCTAGTGGGGAGAGCATCAGAGACGACTTTCCATAGAAAGTTAGAGATCTTCGGAATGTTTCGGGGGTTCCAGATCAATTTCTAGATTATTCGATCAACCCGGTGAGATGAGGAGGGCTTATTGACCTTCTTAAGCTTGGAAGAATCCATTAACCTGTGATAACCACTTTTAACGGAATAAGCCCCATTCTTTGTATGAGGCCATACTAAAGTATCTTCATCTATGGGTTTGCCAATAAGAATTGCTTTGATGGCTCTTATATCGGTTGGTTCCAGGAAAGGCTCAAGACGCTCTGTATTCCAACTTTTATTCTCATCGACCAGGTCAGCGACCAAGAGAGGAATGAAGCGGTTTGAGGTGTCGATTGGCTTAATCAGGCCCCAATTTTAATTCGGAACCCACCTATCTTTCCACACATCCACTATTCTCCCATTGTTAATATGTCAAAAGGCATTATCGGTGATGGTATCCCGACCTTCCAGCAAACTATTCCACACCCAAGAAGGTCGGGAGCCCTTCCTAGCCTTTAAGAAATTGGATTGATCAAAATACCTAGCTTTCACAATTCTGCTCCAAAGGGAGTTGGAATTTCTGATCAAACGCCAGCATTGTTTGGCTAGAAAGGTCTTGTTGTAAATTTGAAGGTCTTTAAAGCCAATGCCTCCATCAACCTTACTTTTACACAAGGTATCCCAAGCCTTCCAATGGGTTTTTAAGTGCGAATAAAAAAATCCCCACCAAAAGTTTGCAATATCTGAATTAATTGCACGACATAAAGTGGCAGGCATGAGAAAGATGGCCATTAGGTAGGCAGGGACAGCGATTGCTACTGCTTTGATAAGAACTTCTCTTCCGGCCTATGAGAGGACATTGGCCTTCCAACCATCAAGTTTCTGTCAGATTTTTTCTCTAATATAGGCCAGCGCCTTGCGTTTCGAGTTTCCCCAGAGGGTTGGGAGGCCCAAATAAACTCCAGGGTCATCAGAGAAGGGGATTTTTAGCGTGTTAGCTATCTCTGATTTGTACTCTAAGGGAGTGTTGGCAGAGAAAAAGGAGGATTTGTCAAGGTTTATGGATTGGCCCAAGGCCAGGCAGTAGGCATCCAGAATTTTACTCAAATGCAAGAAATTACTCGGAGTTGCCTTAAAAAAGAATAACGCATCATCTACAAACAGAAGGTGTGACAGGCCCGGACAATTTCTACTCAATTTCACCCCATGTAATTGATTTCTAGAAATGGTAGCAGCTACATTCTTGGAAATGACTCCACTTATGACAAGAAAGAGATAAGGGGAAAGAGGGTCCCCCTGCCTCAGCCCTCTTGATGGTTGGAAATGCACCCTTGTTTGCCATTAATTAGTAGAGAAAAGAAGACCGAGGAAACCACACTCATGATGAGCTTAACCCAACCCACATCAAAGCCAAAACAGAGAAGGGAAGCTTCCAAGAAATCCCACTCAACTTGGTCGTAAGCTTTATTCATGTCAAGCTTCAAGGCTAGCTCATGGTCTGACTTTGACTTTTTGAGCTTTAGATAATGGTAGGCCTTGTGAGAAATTATCAAATTGTCTTGAATCTGCCTTCTAGGAACAAATGCATTTTGAGTCTCAGAAATCAGTTGAGGAAGAAAGGACTTTAGTTTATTTGCGAAAATTTTTGAGAAGATCTTAACTGAGTTGTTGCACAGGCTGATGGGACAGTACTGATTCATTTTCTCCAGATGAGAAACCTTGGGGAGAAGAAAAATATTGGTATAGTTTAGGGATGCCACCTCCAAGGTTCCATCCTGAAAGCAAGAGACAGCCCGGTTAGTATTGTCACCTACAGTGGACCAAAACTTGCTATAGATTGACCAGGAAACCCATTTGGGCCTGGGGCCTTGTAAGAGCCCAATTGCTTCACTACCTTCAAGATTTCATCTGGGGAAAAGGGCCTAGTGAGACTTGAATTTTGATCAGCAGTAACCTGTCTCTCCACCGTATCCATGATGTTTCCCCAATTTCTAGGGCCCGAAGATGAGTAGAGCTTGCCAAAGAAGTTAGTGAAAGCTTCCTTGGTCTGGTGCTCCTCGCTAATCTAAACATCTGTATCTACACAAAGGTTGTTAATGCGATTCTTCTGTCTTCGAAATAGGGTGGAAAGGTGAAAAAACTTAGTGTTTTTATCACCGTTTAGAAGCCAGTAGATCCTTGCTCTCTGCTTCCAGTAGCTCTCTTCTAGAATCCAAGTATCATGCAACTTTGAGATCAACTCATTCTCCTTGAGCATTGATTCAACCGAAATTGGGCCCACTTGGATATTGTTAAGCTCCAGAGTGAGTTTGTCTATAATAGCTTTGTTGTTTGGAAACTTCACTTTACTCTATTTAACCAAATTTCCTCTGCAAGCATTCAAATTATCTATCCAAACCTTGGAAGGATCCTCCAGTATCTCTGAGTTCTAGCTTGCCTTAATCACCTCCTCGCACTCAGGGTCATCACCCCAAGATGCTTCAAACCGAAATTGCTTCAGGGCCTTCGTAATACGTGGCTGGGTGTAAAAAACCAAGGGGCAATGGTCCGAGCCGATTCTTGGTTCATGGTAGACCAGAGAGTCAGGCCAAGAGCATAGCCAGTTTGCATTCCCCACCACCCTGTCCAATCTTTCACGAATGACCTCAAAGGCTTCTTCCTTCTTATTTTCCCAAGTGAATCTGGGACCTGTAAAATTCAACTCCAGGAGAGCATTGCGGTCCAGAAAATCCTTCAAGTAACGGACCCTATTCTAATGCCAGGGAATTCCTCCCTTTTTCTCATCATTAGAGACGAGGTCATTAAAATCACCCATACAAATCCATGGGGTGTTAATAGGCACTCTAAGACAAGAGAGGGAGGACCAAAGCTTCTCTTTCTCCCCATGGTAAGGGGCCCGTAAAACCAAGTAACTCGTATGGGAGTTCCTAAATTTGATAAATGGATCAAAGTATCAATTAAGTTTTTGCTTTTGGAAATTACCTCAACATTGACCTCTGGGCGCCACCACAAAACCAAGCTGCCAGCATAAGTTTTTGAGGGATCCATAGTGATACCCTTGTAGTACTTCAAACGACGCCTCAAATTATTGATTCTGTAGCTAGACTGTTTCGGTTCACACAAAAAGACCACGGACGGAGAATGAGAGCGTAATAGCTCCCTAAGGGTCTGGATTGTTAAGGCTTGTCCCAGGCCTCGACAGTTCCAGGTCAAGAGTTGACTCATTGATCTCATGTGGCTGTTAGCCAGACACCGCCGCCATAAATTGAAGATGAAACTTCCGAATTAGTAATGAACTTTGAGGCATCACTTCCGAGCTCCTCTAAATCCTTCAAAATCTTCACACATATCTCCTGAAACTCCCCTAAATTGAGATTTGTGCTTGGGAAACAGCTAAAATTCCTCCTCTCTGATTTTGTTAAACCTCCCGTTGGTATCTTACCACCAGTGCGAACCTCCCTCTCTAATTGCTTACCCCCCGCTCTGCTGCCCCTGCCAAATCTACCTTTGCCCCTAGATCTACCCTTTCCTATTGGATCCTCAAGGATAGGGGAGCCTGAGGAATTCCGATAGAGGAGAGGAGTTTTGTCTTAGACTGCCTGAACGTGGTACAGGGGTTGATTTGAGGGTTGGGTTTTTTCGTTGAGAGTGGGATAGGAGACAGAGAAGTATGGGCTGGAAGAGAAGAGGTAAGGGAGAGAAAGGTGGGGTCTTGTAAATCTGATGTTGGGTTTGGCCTTCTTGTATTTGAATGATGGGCTTGTTCCTTAACCATATCAACATCAAGAAGGAGAGTTGGGGGATGGTTGGCCCAAAAAACACCCAAACTAGTTGAATGGGCCTTCTGTGAGAAGGAGGGGGTAACATAGGCTTGGGGGGATGGGCCAGCTGAACTTGGGTATTCAGTGGAGCAGTAGATAGGAAGGGATGAGCCTTCTCACTTGATTGACTGACTTTCTTGGTCCATTCGACATGTTTCTTCATGGTGGTGATCGCCCACCACCTTCAGCCAATGAGGGCTGGGAAAAAGGGTTATCGTTGGTTTTCAGAATGGGAATCATCTTGTGTCAGGGAGTAGAGAGCTGGCTGAGATGTGCTCCGTCAAAGGGAGGCATTCAAAATTTGAAATTTGGTCAGAACTTTCTACCTCAGCTGACATGGAGCTCAGGCCCAAGGACCTGTCACTTTCATTCAACAATGTCTCGTATGAATGGCCTCTGGGTCTGTAGCTAAGGCTAGCCTGTGCACCATACGGTGATATGACATCTTGATACATGTGTCTTCCAGTCTGGGGTTTCCTCCAGCTAACCCTCGCCGGACGATCAAGCCGGGATTGGCATTTGTTTACTTAAGGGATTGAAGAGAGTCTAAAGATCCTAGATATTAAGGTTCTCCAAAATGGCAAATTAGAAAGAGCAATAACAATCACACAGTAATCAAGAAACACAAGATTGTTTACGCAATAAAACCCTCAACGTGAGGTAAACAATTGTGGGGTCTTAACTCTTAAAGGTCCAAGTGACAATCAACTCACTTAATGAAAAGATACAAATACACTTGACTTACAACCAATAGCACTGACCTCATCTATTCTTACTAGACTTATTCTAGAAGGTTGTATGATTGCGCAGTTGTAATTCTTCTCCATTGTTGTAGCGCTTTCACTTGTCTTCTTGGATTGACAAGTACTAACCTCGAGACTTCTCTGATACGTAGAATATGAGGAATGATGAAAGTGTGTCTTGACTCACTATTCTACTTAAGCATGGAACAAGTAAATCAATTACTCTCTATGAAGCACATGGTTTTTCGAGACAGATGAAAAACTTCCTAGACTTTCAAATGAAGCACAGATTTTTTTTTATTTTAATAAAAAGCATACTGAATGAATAACTTTTTCTTGCCACTATATATTGTACATACTCCCCCTAAAATCCTTGAGAGTTTAAGACCCCAAACTTAATTGACTCTTATTTGGAAATAAAATTTCCTAGAAGAATCTTCAATAAATAAACATGATTTCATTCCTAAAGAGAAATGATATATATACTTAACTAATCAAATCAATTGGAGAGAATATCCTTCTATGACTTATTGGATGAATTGCATCGAATGAAAAAATATATTCGAAGCAAACTAAGCAATAAATGACCAAGTCACATATCCTAACCTAATTGGGATTGCAAAACAGACTCCAATCTCAAAATGCACAAAGACACAAAACATTATGAAATATAGTGCATTTATTTGTGGTGTAACTTGGAGAGTCGGTTGAAGTATTGAGTTTCCATTTCATTCGACTGAGTCTTCATCTGAATAATGACACAATTCAACCTTAGACCAATGACTCTAGATTTTGTATTAGGAATGCCAATATACAATAGAACCTATACTAACATAATCTTATCGTTTTTTACTCTCCCTCATCACTTAGATGCATGTTTATGATTACGGAACTCATTCATATTCTATTATGCAAACTACTAGTAAAATTAAATTCAGGACTCAAAATTTTACAGCAAATGCAATTTTTGCATTAAGAATAAGGGGGAGGGGGAATACAAAGAGCTAGAGAATAGAGAATTTTGAAAGAAAATGGTTCGGAGAAGCAAATCTAATTATTGCAAGTTGGCTTTACATTAACTCGAGAAGTCAAATTTTTTTTTTTGGTAAACCTCGATGAACGAGGAAATTTATTAGAAAAAGAAAAGAAGATAGCCACTCGAGGGGGACATAAACCTTACCCCAGTAGAACACGAAAAACGAAGTACAAGAGAAACAACCTCGTCTCTACAAACCAATCAGACAAACAACTAACAGAAACGAAAATTAGGAAGACCCAACCAATCACGACTACACAAAGAAATAATAAATGGGGGCGGTAGATCCCACCAAACCAAACCTGTGCAGTTGACACCATGATTTGCCAAAGCATCCACAACTTGGTTACCTTCACGAAAGATATGCGATGAGTGAAACTGCATTTGAGAGATACGGTGTAAGCAATTTCTCCACTCTATGCTATGCCGCCAAGGTGCTAAGTCAATTTACAGAGGCTTGCAAGCATAAATAACCCAAGAAAAAGGCCGAAAAATTACCATACCAAACACACTTTTGATCATAATTGGGTCATGTAGGCAAATCTAAAAACAAACATATTTGATACTATGAGGCATACTCACCTAAGGGACAAGTTTTAAAGGACTATGAGGCACAAGTGAATATGATGGTTGAAAACAGTTGCACAATTTTAAGTTATTATAATTTCAGCGTTTGAATTTGTTAATGTCTAAAAGTTCGGCGGTAGCTGAACCTTCGTTAACGCTGATCCGATGGGCGGATCAATACTTGCAATGCTCTCAAAGCTTCCGCTATCTGTCAAATAAAATACAAAGGGACGTCAGAGGGAGACCGCGTTGGGCGGTCTTCAACTCTCCGATGCCTAAGTTAGTCAATGTATTTATGTTGACAAAATAACAGTAGGTAAGTATTGAATGCGTCATTAATGAGGAGAGAGGAGAGAACCTTTTATAGGTGAGGAAGGGGTTGATCTTCTCCTTGTTTTCGATGTGGGACTGATATGCTTCAGTTCCCAGTTTCAGAAGCTTCTGATGCCATCTTGGTGCGGCGCGTGGCGGCGCGTTGGTGGCGATCTGGAGGTGGTTCGCCGCTGAGGCTGTAGCCTGCCTGGCGGTGCGTCTGCATGTTATTCCTTTGGTTGGAATTGGTACCTTTGGCGGTACAATGAGCGTGGCCCATTATAGCTAATTATGCTTGCAAATGTACACGTATGTACAGAATTTAATACATGTGGTTAAGATGCATCTGTTACTCACATTCTCTTAAAACTGTCCCTTAAGTGAGCAAAACTTTATGATCAATATGTTGAAACTTTGGGTTTAGATATCCAATGTTATTATAGACAATTTGAACCTTTCATGACACTTCGAATTGTCCTTGAATCATCCATGGCATGGCTCCTGGTGGGATCATATGTTCACTATGTTATTTTTGAATGAACCAAAATGAAAGCGAAAATTGGTGTGCACTTCATCAAAATATCTTTGTGCTAAACCTTTCATATGTACAGTTAACTGCATGCATATGATTGACATGATCACTTGGCTGTGAAAACAATGAGAAAACTAAGAATTCTACGGTTGTTAAATGTGGGATGATTTGCACACCGAGACCAAACTAAATATAAATGTATTTCGTTTTCTTGTACATATTTTCATTCTCTTTGCTGAGAAGATGAATATCTCTAATTTATGTATGCATGAAAAAGAATCTTTTACATTTCAAGATATTGGAAGCAATTAAGAATTTCATACTCACTTAACCAACCAGGAACACTCATAAACTTCTTTAAAACACTATTATTAGCAAACTTACTACTAAGATACCCATTTGATATGTTTCTTAATTTTCTAAATCTATGACTTTTGTGGAGGAGGATATGATAACACAATGGAAGTTGGTCAAGATCAAGAACAAATTTCTAAAGACCAAAATGATGTGTAAACAAACATAATAAGATTCTTGGTTGTACCACATAGCTTAAAGTCTTGAATAGATGGTAATAACAGAGCTTTCACACGAAGAGCTCAGAAAATGTCATTGATCGTAGCCTAACATCAACTGGTTGCATAGTACACTTGATTAAAACAATATATCCGCATGCAATTTGTGAAAAAAAAAATATATATATATATATATATATATTTTGTCCAAAGTGAGGCCTCACTCTGAAATTAACATGTGAGGTTGGAATTTAGGGTCACTTTTCGATCTCATATCCACATCTTGACCATTTAGTTTTTATGTACTAATGTATAAATCATCTCTGCAAAGTTTCAGCCAAATTGATGATCTTTAAGGTATTTAACTCACTTAAACCAATGGACGAACTGAATCTGTCCACCCTGAACTGTACTAGCTTTAAGGCAGTTATCAATGCCTTAACGGCCATCAATTTGGCTGAAATTTTGCAGAGATGATCTATACATTAGTACATAAAACTGAACGGTCGACATGTGAATATGCAACAAAAAAGTGACCATAAACTCCAACATCGCACTTTAATTTCAGAGCGAGGCCTCGCTCTGGATAGGATCTGTGTGTGTGTGTGTGTGTATATATATATATACAGGCCCGGTCACAGGCGGACGTCCGTACTTTTGCTAAAGTGCGGACGTCGACGCAGCAAGTGGTTCTAAGCGGCAACGGCGGCACGGGGCTGGCCAGAGGGAGGCCGAAGGCGTCCCAAACCTCTTTTGGGCAGTGATCGAGGTCGGAGGAGGTCGGGGTTGCCGGTTTCTGGGCAGCCACCTCACTTGCAACTGCAGGTTCTGTGCAGCACTGTAGAACGGTCGCCGGCAACTCCACCCGACCGCAGACCCCGGCGTCCATTCAGCAAGCTGCGTCGCGCAGTCGACGCTCGATCGAGGCCGGAGGAGCGACGTCCGCATTTTTTCTGGGTCGCGGACGTCCGCTCTCGAACAGCTCCATATATATATATATATATATATATATATATATATATAGGAATTTTCTCAGGTGCGTTGGTACGGACGTCCGTACCAAGCGGACGGTACGTATTTCCTGTTTTCGACCACTTTCCGGCCACATTTTTACATCTTAACCGTTCAGTTTTTAGGTCCTAGTGTATAGATCACCTCTATAAAATTTCAGCCAATTTGGTGATCGTTAAGGCATCCAAAACTGCATTTTACACGAACGGACCGAATCTGTCGAACCGGAACCGTTCGTATTTATAATGGTAAATTGCAGTTTTGGATGCCTTAACGTTCACCAAATTGACTGAAATTTTGCAGAGGTGATCTATACACTATAACCTAAAAACTGAACGGTTAAGATGTAAAAATGTGGCCGGAAAGTGGTCGAAAACAGGAAATCCGTACCGTCCGCTCGGTACGGACGTCCGCACTTGAGACGAACTGTGTGTATATATATATATATATATATATATATATATATATATAAAGTATCTTATTATTTATTTTTGTGAAGTGCCATGGAAGTGAATATATGGAGAATTATATATGTCCAACATCATTCCATAAAATCACATTTTTGTGACTGCTCTTGTACGTATAACCATTTGGATCGTCATGTTCTAGTTAACAAGATTTGAATGGTCAAGCTTTTGGTTCAACTCTACGCATAATCGACACCAGTTACAATTACATATGCGTAGAATCATCGCAACTAAGTCTAGAAGCATCTTTTGATTGATGTATTTCAAAACTAACCTGAAATTCAAATATGAGAAAAAGAAATCGATCCCATGTGAGACAAAGATGTCATGAAGAGGAATTGTACAGGTTTGAAGTTTGAGTCCATCGATGAACTCCATTATATGTAATTTGTGGTAGAGACATAGTTAATCAAAAAGTTTTCTCCATTGATGGGGGGCAGAAGGTTTTATCCCGACTTCATATGTCTCCACAAAAAGTTCCAAGATAAGCCCCAATTTGATGTTTGCTGCCTCATTTCATGGTAAAGCTCAACAAACCACTTCCAACATTTCGATTTACTTTTCATTTTTAATTCAAAAGTGGGTTGCACTTACTTTCGATTTCGCAAATGTAAGTCCCGTCCAAAGTGAATAAAGATTCCCGACATAGTTAATCAATCAAATCGCCAACCGAAAAGTGTAATCTTCCCTGTAGGATTTGTTTACTATGGCATTGGTTCTAAGTTCTACGTGTCAAGTGCTAACCGATTTTAATTATGAGGGACCCCGTATACATCTTACGTTCGAGCAATGCTCCATTTATTCTCCAGGAAAAAAAAAGGAGCGATGCTTTTACATATATATATATATATACATATCGTATACAGAGCGAGGCATCGCTTTGAAATTTCAGAGCGAGGTTAGGGTTTATGGTCACTTTTCGGTCGCATATCCACATCTCAACCTGTCAGTTTCTAGGTACTAATGTATAGATCATCTCTACAAAATTTCAGCCAAATTGATGGTCGTTAAGGCATTGATAACTGCCTTAAAGCTAGTACGGTTCAGGTTGGACAGATTCAGTTCGTCCATTGGTTTAAGCGAGTTAGATACCTTAAAGACCATCAATTTCGTTGAAATTTTGCAGAGATGATCTATACATTAGTACTTAAAAACTGAACGGTTGAGATGTGGATATGCGACCGAAAAGTGACCCTAAACCCTAACCTCGCTCTGAAATTTCAAAGCGATGCCTCGCTCTGGATAGGATCTGTATATCAATACATCAAATAGAATTAGTTAAATTTAGTTTAATATAAACGTATAGATTAGTTTGATACAAAAGACGAATAGTCACAAACTAATCTATCAATATATAAAGCTAGTTTATTGAACTAATTTAGCTACTTAATGTATCAATGTATTGATATACCGAAGATGAATCCATTGAAGAGAGTAAATGAATTTCATGAATCAAATGAATAGGGTGGGGGTTCGTAGTAAAGTTTCCAAAAGGGTACTGGGCAGTGGCGTCGTGTCAATTTTTAAGCAAATCAGATTAACCATGGTTGGGTTACTGGCCGGCTCCATCATCTGCGTTAAATACTCGATTAATCCTCCCCTGATTAAAATCTTCTAGCTACTACATTATATAGCAGCCTAGCTAGCTAGCTATCTATATATGCAGTAGTCACTGAAGAAGTAGCAGTAGTAGAGAAATGGGGAGGCGAAAAGTGGAGCTGAAGAGAATAGAGAGTTCGATCAGCAGGCAGGTGACCTTCTCAAAACGCCGTACCGGCATCCTAAAGAAGGCCTTTGAGCTTTCCGTCCTCTGCGATGCTGAAGTTGCCCTCATCGTTTTCTCTCCCTCCGGCAAGCTTTATCAATATGCAAGCCATGAGTACGTTTAATTCGTATAGTACTCTTAGCTTTACAATTAAATGTGACTTGGTAATATTAGGTACTACACCACTAATTTGATATATCTATCTGACGGGCGTGCAGCATAAATAGAACGATTGCGATGTATAGAAGTGAAATAGGACTCCCTCAATCAAGTAACCCTGCATGCTCTACAAGGATTGGAACCATGGAGGTATATATGCTTTTTTGTACATTACTATGACTTTATAAAGTACAGTAAATTACAGTTCACATGGAGTCATGGAGATAATATATCTGTGGATCAGTCAAAGGGAGATATATAAAAACAAGATTACAGGATAGATCTTCACGGTATGTATATGACATACATGTATGTAATTACCTAATTACATTTTTTAAGACTCAATTATTTAAGTATGAACTCAAAGAGAGTATCGAAGAGCTTTCTACCTCACCTATATATGGTTACCACTTCAATAATTCCAGTGTAGTTAAAATTGATGTAAGAATTTACACATGGCCATTGTAAATTAGCAATTGTGAAATTAGAAAGAGAAAAGGAGGCTTGATATATCAGTGTGGATTGTACGGGCAGTGTAATAAAAAGAATAAGCATATTGAAACTGGATACCTTCAGTTTTCTCTCTATTAATTTCTGTGTATAAAATGCATCTACATTCCATTTATATCTCATCGCTGTTTTGGTTCTGATTGATCTGTTTCTGCTGTGGGATGACATGCAGTTACGGAGGATTAATGAAACTGAAGAGTTAAGAAGGTCAATACAGAAATTGGAAATGAGGCTCAAGTAGGTTAATATATATAGTGATTACTTTACACCGAGTACAACATTAATGCTTTAGTTCATCGATCTGTATGTACGGTTGTAGGTTTTCACATATCATGATTCATAATTTCATAATATATATAGGAACTTAGCTGGAGCAGAGCTATCAATGCTGGGCATGCAAGAGTTGAAACAGCTAGAGAGACAGTTAAAAACTGGGGTTCAACGCATCCGCTCTGAAATGGTATATGTAACTATATTGCTCAATTCAATTTCGTACCATAAACAAAAAACTGTATCAAGTAAACCTGGTATAGTGTATGCATATATAATTACAAGTACCTAGCTAGGTCTTATATAAATTGCGACCTAGTAACACCTCAGTTAACAGAGATTTTGTGATGTTCTAACAGACACGGATCACTTCGGAGAATATCCGCATGCTGAAAAAGAAGGTACGGAAGATAGGATTCCTATTCGTTGGTCATGATCCATCCGCTTATATATATAATTGCTCCTCCATGTGTAATTTCGTTTCGAGCTAATCAAATGAAGAACTAATTAATCTGGATGGAATTCCCACTAAGCAGTTAATTTATCATTTCTTGCATAAAATGCAGCATAAAGCACAGCAAGAGGAAAATAGGCTTCTGCAGAAAAGAGTGAGATTTTCTCTACCAGCACTTTTTTTTTTTTTTTTTTTGTTCTATATATGAATGATAGATATGGTTCAGTCAATTAATCCAGACTATATATATAATAATGAACTAACTGTACGTGCATGTATGCTTAATTTGAGGTTAAGTTGCACGAGCTTGATCAATATGGTAATGCAAGCTGCTCGATAACATTGGGAGCAAGTGCACGCAATGTGATTAATGCATTTCAGACCTAGCTAGGTAAATAACCAACTCAGCCAATCCTTCGTACGGTTTGATTAATTAATAAAACCATGCACTATGCATTTAGATGATCAATAAGCTTGGTAATAAATTACAGTCCTTAAATTTGAAATTCAGGGTTCTTCTTCTTCGTCAGGATCGATATTTGCTGCTGTAATGCTGTCATACGCGCTAAACAAGCATCAAATTAAAACGATCATTTCCGCGATCCGACCCTGGAGCTAGAGATATCTAGTACTTACTATGAAAAGGCACAGATGTTTATTTATTTTCGTTTTTGTATTTTTGTTTGAACAAGAACTACTATGTACGTTTTCTGTTTTTTTCTTTCCTGTGTATGGAATTGTTGGGGTGTACGTATTGGTTTTGATGCATGTAATTAACGCTGTTGCACAAGTGTATAAGCTCTATCAAAATATATGATTGTTTCTTTTAATGTGATATAAATGTATGATGTTAGAAATTTGGTGCGTGTTTTAGTTTTAATTTTCATTTTCATGAATGTATAACTTTTTACTCAGTATATCTACAGATGAAATCTCGAATTTGAAACACTCAATTTTTACATAAAAATAATATGCTATAGGACACCTCCTAAAAAAATGTCATGTAAAATATTATTTTTGTTTCTACTTACGTTCTTTGAAGGATGAGGTTCCAAACCAATTAAAGACAACTTGAAGGTGCCACAGATATCTCTACTTCCGGACTCCAGTAACGATTTTTAGGCAAAACACTCGTGACATCATTCACACCAATTCCGTCATTGTTTAACCATTCGAAAATGTCTATGTCCTCATGTTAGTGGAACTAATCATCACATAGCTAGATGACAACACAAAATTAATTACATCGATTTTTTGTTGCTTTTTTTCTTTTGGCATTATCGATGTTTTGTTGCTTGAGCATCGTTGAGCTCAATTCCGTCATTGTTTAACCATTCGAAAATGTCCTCATGTCATGGGAGCTAATCACATCAATAGATGACAACACGGAATTAATTACATCGCTTTTTGTTTTTTTTTTGCTTGAGCATCGGTGAGCTCTACTTTAGCAACCTCAACACCAAACAAAATATTTTCTTTCTATGACTCTCTCCTTCCCGGCCCAAAACCAAAGTTCGACGAAGTCTTCTCCGGCCCACAATCCAACAAAACCAAACCAAACCACTCTCCTCACTCCTCTCCATTTCCGTCTTCCACTCCCAAACCCAGCTCTCTCTCTCTCTCTCTGTGCTCTCCAATGGCGGCTTTAGCTCGCGTCTCGAGGCAAGCCCTGAGCTCCGTCGCCCCATCGTCCCAAGCCACCTTCCTCCACCGCGCGCTCGCCACCGAAGCCGCAAGGGCCATAACCCCATCGTCGGATCGGGTCAAGTGGGACTACCGAGGCCAGCGAAAGATAATCCCACTGGGACAGTGGCTCCCCAAGATCGCCGTCGACGCCTTCGTCGCGCCCAACGTCGTCCTGGCCGGCCAGGTCACGGTCAACGACGGAGCCTCCGTCTGGCCCGGCTCGGTCCTCCGCGGCGATCTCAATAAGATCACCGTCGGCTTCTGCTCCAATGTTCAGGAACGGTGTGTGCTCCACGCCGCTTGGTCTTCCCCCACAGGTTCTGCAATTTCCTAAATTCTCACTCTTTGATTTTTGGGGTTCTCAAAGTTCTTTAATTTGGTGAATTTGATTTCCTGGTTGAAAGTTCGATTCAAGGTCATTTGCATTCGGAATGAGTTAACGGCTGGAATGCAGTTCATAATTGTTAAATTTGAGAGGCACACTTGCTGAATATGAATCAGTGATCAGGCAAATTAGCTCAGGCTGTGAAGTTTTTTCAACTCGTTAATAATTTTGAATTTTTTCATGTAAACCTTTCACTAGATTGTAATATAGAAACGTTTTGGTTTAGCGGTGGATGAAAGTGGAGTAGTGATTCGAAGGATGGATTAACCGAAAGATAAGGTAGACTTGCATTAGTTTGAGGGGTTTTCAGGGGTTGTTGGATATGATATCTCGATTTTGAATACGGAGCAAGGTGGTTGAAAGGGTGGAGGAAGTGAGAGGGCTCATTTGGTGAGATGGGGGATTGTGCCTCTTTGAGCAAGAGAATGTGGCTCTTTTAGGGAAGTAGTGGTGGAATACATTTGGAAATGAATTCCCCTTTGCATATCATCAGAAGCAAATGTAGATTACATGTCAATGGATGAAAGTCCAATGTAGCAAGTAGAGGAACGAGTTGATATACTTTGAAAGACATTACAAATGGCACTATTTCCTCTTGTTTCCGAATCTCTCAGTTTTGGAAAAATCTGATCAGTAGAAAATGTCTCATTTCAATCTAATAGACCAGACCGAGGATCTTGGGAAATTGAATCCTTGGGTCTACTTTGAGTACGTTGATTGATAATTCTTCTCTTCCCATAATCACCTCTGATGCCAGGTGATAATATGGTTAGCTAAAGAACCTCATAGTAGGATAAGTATTTGGTATTTGATTCGAAGAAAAATATCTAAGTTTTTATGTCACTCCATATGTGTGTGTTATGTGCAACAGGAGGCCCTTATTTGAATTGATTTTAATCTAGGGCACAAGTTGTCCATGAAGTAAAGTTATCAGGCTGTGCTGGCTTTATACTTTTGATTAATCTCTCTGAAGTGCTTTTGGTGCAGGCACCGAAATTTTTTTTTTTATAGTGTATTATGAAGGTGTCATGTAGAGAAATTTCTTGCTTTCTTAGCCTTAACAACTCCATTGAGCAACACAGGCTGTAATGTCTAATGTTGTTTTTTCCTGGAGTTTAGTGTGACACTTTGCTGGTGATAAGTTGATTAGACTAGTTGCACTAGTGCTGTGCGTAACACTTATTAGCATACCCTTAACTATCAGACAAAAAAAAAATAACCTTAAAAATGAGTCGTCTATTAATTCAATGTTCTTTTGGAGCTTCCTTTCAAATTTTTAGTCTATTAGGTTATCCTGGTCTAGTCTCATCAGCCTGAATTCTCAGGCTAACAGAGATGCTAAGCACACATGTGAAGCACTCTATGCTTATAGAAAATCTCTTCTTTGTGAGGAACAGCATGTTTCCTTGATGAAGGTTTTCCATTGTCAGTGTCGGTGGAATAGTTTATACTTACTCTAGAATCAGGTCATTTCTTAACCCGTTATCCATATAGTTTCTCATGTTAGAAACTTCTAAACATGGGCTGCAAGTTCATCTTATTCAAGAATTAGTATCCTTCAATTTCTAGCACTTTAATAAATTACCGTCGATATCTTTTTCCTCACCTTTTATCTTGGCTTGGGTTTTGGGGCATTTGGGCTGAGTGTGACTTGATCCCTGTTCATTATTTGCTTCACATATGTTAGTGGCTTAGTGCAATCTAGTAGGTGATAATAACTCCACCGTATGCAACCACTATTAGCTGTTAATCTTTTCTCTTGACATGTATTGAAATCTATACAAGTGAGATGGTGCTTTTTGTGGACCCGCTAAGATGGTCTTAAATATTCAACATCTTTCCCTATCTCAGGACTTCCAGCGGATACATCCATTGAGAGGTTTGTGACTATTGGTGCATACAGTCTGTTGCGGTCCTGCACAGTTGAGCCAGAATGCATTATTGGGCAGCATTCCATTCTTATGGAAGGTTCCTTGGTGGAGACCCATTCTATCCTTGAAGCCGGGTCTGTGGTTCCCCCAGGGAGGAGAATTCCGACTGGTGAACTTTGGGCTGGAAATCCAGCAAGATTTGTCCGAACTCTGACCCATGAAGAGACCTTGGAGATCCCCAAACTTGCCGTTGCCATAAATGATCTGAGTAAAGAATATTTCCAGGAATACCTCCCTTACTCCACAGTATATCTGGAGGTTGAAAAGTTCAAGAAATCTTTGGGGATTTCTATTTGATAAGTTTCATTGCATCTTTCCATGTATTTGACATTGTTTAGTTGGAGGCTTTCCTTGTAAGGAAATAAGCAGCTCCAAGACATAGAGCTAATATCATTTTGAGTGTCTATCTTGTACTTCGATTGAATTGTTTTGAAATTTCAATCGACAATGGGATGTGTTATAGTAGTTGCTCGGCGACCCTGTATCAGAAAATTCTGATAATTTGTTTTTCCCATTTGTTAAAGCTCACTGTTGCTAGCATGATTTCATATCATAGTAATCATACATAGATACCCATATGGCATCTAAAGAGTATATTCAAGCTTGCATGAACTGGGATTATAGATTCTGAGGTTTGGTGAAAACTATTCTTTACTTCCATTTCCTCTAACTTTCCTTTCTGGTTGGTATGGTTGGCCAAGCGCGCCAACCAAAGCTTAAGCTCCTTTATGGAAATCAGTTGCGCTCTTATATTTAAATAAATGTTTGACTCACTAAACATTGAGCACCAACTATTGATTACTACTAGGCTATCCAAAGCAATTATCTAAATTCCTTCATGCCGTCCACAAACCATTCCTCAGATCCCACAATAGATGGATAGTGTTTGATCCCCTACTTACTGAACCTTGATATACTGAAACCCTTTCTCATCTCTTGAATCATTTTGTACTCAAGTGAGGAAGGTTGCAGCCAAGTTTTTCTCTTTCCGATCATATCCGATTATAACTTATTTTAAGCTTTTGGTTTCGCCAGTGCTGCTGCTGAAACAGGAAAACCAGTACCAAAATGATATGGTTGTGTTTTATTTGTTTATAAGTGCAATCTCATTCCTTTTGAACGATTAAGATACCAAATGAGTCATTCTAATGAGGACCACTATAATGAAGATTAGCTGAAGACTTTCTAATCAACGGTTTGGAATATTAAATTTTCGATTACATTACGGTAAATCAACCGTCAGATGTTTATGTATGCATGAGTAGATCACTTTTGAAAATTTTCTGTCAAATTGCTAATCATTAAGCTACTGAATTAGATCAAATTAATGGATAAACCAAATCTGTCAAACATTTACTGTTTATGTTCATACTGATAAATCACAATTATGAATGCCTTAATGATTTTTTATTTAGTTGAAAAATAATCTACACATAAATATTTAAACATCTAATGGTTGATTTGAGGAAATGTGATCCAAAAGTAAGTCTCACAAAAAAATTATTAACTAATCCTCATTATAGTGGTCCTCATTAGAAGAGCTCCCAAGATACCAATATATTTCTCAACAAATAAGGTAACCACGCACTCTGTAATTTCTAAGATTTGGGATAAAAGTTTGTCTAATGATCGAAGGGTTAAGGAATCTATGAACAATACGGCCTCCTACTCTACTCATAACCCCTCACTCAGGTGAAAGCAGGATTAGGTTTCACATTCAGAGAAAAGCAATGCCAAAAGCAAATACGGTGGTTTCTCTCTCAATTTGGTTGTGGGATTGGTGAATTGAAGTGAGCAATAGGCAGTTCATTATAGTATGATATGAATTGAAAATCGATCTCAAAGGGCAAACGGTGATGCTTGAAGCCTATAATGATATGGCTTCAGCTTCCTCTAGAGGCTGGCTCCAACTCTTGGGGTCAAATCTTTGTTTTTTTTGAATGGCTAGTTGCTTTGTATATTCATTATATCTATAAGACATGCACTAAATCATGAAGAAAAACGGACAAAGAATTAGGTTAAGCCATTCATGGCTTGGCCCTTATGGGTTGGCGAATATATAGACGTAGGTTTTCTGTCTTTAAGTGGAGCTAACGAGAATATCATTAGGTCCATTACCATGCACATCATGAAGGTGGCTTTGGCATTTAGAAAACTTACACCTTATTGATTAGACCATATATTTAATATACTTGGTGGATGTCAAATACTTTTAAGGGCAAAACCAAGACTATTCTGTTTTTATAACTTGAGAACATATATTTAATATACTTGGTGGATGTCAAATATTTTTAAGGGCAAAACCAAGAATATTCTGTTTTTATAACTTGAGAGCACGACTAAAACACATTCTTATAGTTGCAATATGTATTTTTTTTTTAAATTTAGTTACGTACATTTCATCATATCTTTTTCACATTAGAGGTTGAATTTTTTGAATTCATTTTTAAAGCCGTACTTGTAAGATTCTAGGAACTTTTCAATAACCCATTACACCAACAGCTAGAAATAAATCAATGACTTTCGACATATACTTCGCTTAATATTATCATGATCAGCAACCCTTCTGTACGCATCCATTTGGCAACTTCTAGATGGACGGCAAATGAGTTTCATAGAATATTTGCCAGTTCAATCTCACTGTAATATGATCATCAGGGTCCATACATAAGCCTGGGAAAATTAGTTTAATTTGGATTCGACAATGTCTTTGGGGCAATTTTGACAATGTCATAAACCACTAGGATATTATAAGTATCGTGGAAGGCCAAATGGAAAGTTTCATATGAATTATTCCTTCTTCCAAATGAAGCAAAGATTTTGACGTCTTAGCCATCTATATATTGCGACATAACAACATATACATTATCTTTATTTGCAATCCCACCTTTATAAAAATCCACTCTTGTTTCTTTATATTTGCACCTCTTATGTCTTCTTGTCTACATTTGTTTACTGTCTGTTTTCTCTGCTTCCGGCCATGGATATGCAGCACAGACGATTGAAGAAGGTGACTGTGATGATTTCAATCCTATTATACCTAAATATTTATATATATTGTCGGTCTTGTTGTTTTGCTGAGAAATGTGTGATGTTGGAATGGCTCAATCAAATCAAATCTCCCAAGAATTGGGTCCTTTGGTTTGATTGAGCCGTGCCAATATCACAGTTACGTTATCTACTTCATAACAATATTTCCGGCATGATCGTAAGTTTGGTTGTACGTATATAGGAGAAGTTGAGAACGTACATCTACATAGTAAATCATACATGCATATGAATGATTTTCGATTTTTGAAAGGATGAATGATTCTTATACTGCATTTTTGTCAAAAATCCTTGAATCAAAAGCAAGGATTAGTATATTTTTCGTATTTGTATATTATATAATGTTCCAAAGGTAATGGAGTATATAACAACAGTACAACACTAGAAAAACAGTGCGTGTAGACGTAGAGTGCCAGAACCAGCATCCCTTTCATTTTGACATATCATAACTCTCCATCGTAGGCAACTGATAGGCAATTGAAGCCCCGAACTCACCCATCTTACGGAGGTAAACATGAAATAGACTATACAGGCCAAATTAGTTTTATACATTATGTAAACTATGGAGTTCCAATTAAGGAAGAAATCGATCTTGGCTCCTCTGTCCTCATAGATCAATTTCTCCGTTCTATCGAGTATTAACATATCTCAAGAAACTGTGTGTTTGAATGAAGTGGAATTGTCTCCGGAGTTATTATTGTTGTGTTAGCCACTTAGCCGAAATCATCCGTTGTCTTTTCCGGAGGCGCTTTCGTTGTCCTCTAGAGAGTCCAATAAACTCATCACCAATCCCATTCCCCTGAAGAGAATTTATGGCATGCATTTCTATCTGACCTCGAGGAGGAGTAACATTAGTCTCGTTATATGAAGTAGTCTCTTCACTCAAAACATTCGGACCTTGAACAGAAGTGTCATTAGTCTCTAGATCCTCCTTCATATCTTTCTTTCCTGGAGTAACCGGCACCAAAGAACTGACACTTGGTTCCTCAGCCTGCTCCACAGAGCTAATAGCGTCTTCATCACTATTCTCCATGTTCATATTCTTCACTAGCACCGGTTCCGAAGGCTCCTCCGTCACATGTCGAGCAATGGCAGTAGCATTATTCTCCATCCACTTCCACCTATTGTCCAATGCATCTTTTGCTGCTCGGTTTAGCGCAACGTCCTTCCGAAGACTATAGGTACCTCTTCCAACAATCTGACCATCAATGACACACCCAACACTATAGTCCTTCTCCCATGAATCTACATACTTGAGACTCCGGCGGTTCTTTTGACACATCTCAAGAAGCTGTGTGTTTGGATGTATCTGTATCGTCTCCTGAGTTATGATCGGCTCTAGCAAGCCCTTAAACACATGCCACACAACCTCTATGGAGTTGCAGTCCATGAAAACCGCCCCAATAGTGGACTCTACAACATCTGCAAGGTCTTTCGGAGCGTCAATAAGACCATTTGAGTGCAATGGATACTCAATAACCGCTCGTGAAAACTCTTGAATTTGATCTACAAGGTAAGGTTTCCTGTGGCGGAGGTACCGGTGGAAGCCTTGCCGGAGTGCCACACGTGCAAGCTTCTCGGTATCGACGTTGGCCGCCCGGAGGCGGGTCAGCTTTCCGGGAGCTAAATCCGGGTACAGAGAATAATGTGCCCGGCAAAACAATAAACCGAGCACCGCATCGCCTACGTACTCCAAACGCTCATAGGAAAAGCCGCAAGTAAAAGAGGAATGCGTAAAGGCTTCCTCTAGTAACTTCTTGTTCCTGAATTTGTAGCGTATGATCTCCTCCACTTCATCAAGACTCGGCTCCTTCGAGGTTGACTCGGTCTGTAATAAGCTTTGCTTCACTGCGTTCATGTGAACAGTAGGGGTTTCTTGGGGTTGTGCTTCCATGGTTGGACTGATTTCTCCTTCTTCCAAAGTTTGATCACTGTAATGCTTGGCCACTTCCATGGTTTGACTAATTTCTCCTTCTTCCAGAGTTTGATCACTGTAATGTTCAGCCACTTTACGTGCGAAAATGTTTGTGCTTTCATCTTCCAAGAGGTCATTTTCTGGGTTGTATTTGAACCTGGATTGAGGTGGCTCAAGAGAGGTGGAGGACGATTCGGAGTACCCTCGTTTCATATTAGAGTTTTGCTCTACCAAAAAGCAAAGAAATAAAAACCCAATTAATCTTCACCACTAAACAAAATCAGACCAATAGAAGCAAGGCAACGTTTCTATGCTTGAGCTTTGCTACCACTGCAATTGTGAAGTTGTATATGCTTATGTAGGATTACACAGACCCACTCCATACCCCTCCATCAAGTACTTAACTTCATAGTTTCAAATTTCCTTTTCCTTTTCCTGTTGTGAAATGGATTCGAGCTTTTCCTTTTCCCTATTCGATTAGGCAAATATTATAATTTGAAAAAGAAATTGCATGTCCTAGCTAGTTTTTAACACAATTCCTCTTGTATTTTGGAAAGTTAAAACAAACCCTATATATATATATATATATATATATATATATATATATAGGCTCTTGATCTTCGACGTCATTCCATCAAAAGCTTTGAGTTTAGAATTCTAGTCCATATTTGTTCTTTTAGTTAAGATGAACAATTCACAAGTGAGTGGAGCTGCTGATGCTGAAGGCAATAAATGGGCATCTTCAACAACCCCAAAAGACAAAGGATGCAGATTAACTGCGCCGGGAGAACTTTCCTGCCCGCCAGCCCCAAGGCGACCTCCTCCAAGCAGTGGGCCGAATGGGTCTTGTATCCGACTTAATTTGGACACGAAGTGGTCTTAAATCGTTAAAACAAGTAGTTAAGAATGAATGTTATGCTATTAAGAGTCTAAGAAAGTAACTTTGTTGCGTTTTTAGTTTGTATTTCTCGTTTACTTGGACATGTAAGGTGTCATCAAAGAACTTATATCTTCCACGGCCGGGATGTTTTTACTATCAATGCCTCGTTTGAGTCATTTCAATCGTTTGTATTTTTCTTATTTTTATCTTTGTTGCATGATTCTTTGCCTCATTGCCAGTGGCCCAGTGCTTTGTGAAATTTTGAAAGCAATCCTACTCATGTCATGGTCTAAACTCTAAACCAACCTTTTCCTTCCTCTTAATTATATATTCTTCATACGTTTTGAAAAGCCTCCACAGCCGTTTGTGCTCTGGGAAAACACACAAAATAATAAAAAGAAATTTATAGAAAAAGCAAAATAATGAGATCAAGGATGCTTCTTCTTCACTTCCTGTTTCAATTAATTATACGCATTCCCAGTCTGGTGTGAGATCAAGTTTTAGCCAGAGATCGAAAACTCCACTAGGTAATTGCACCACCATACTCGCAAATAAATGCTTGTGTATAACCTCATGAAGAAACAAGATATTTCATGCAGAAAAGAAGAATACCAATGGAAACTAAATTCGGAGCCATATTGGCTGTTCATTGAGCGGCAATTGTGTAACCAAATTTTACAAACAGAATCTGTTCTACTAACGGAAAAGAAATGGAACTCTGTTCTCTTAAATGGGAAATAACTGGAGCATAAACCAACAATACATCCCATCTATATTGAAGAGGTGCTTTACAGCAGGCAACATCTAATGATCTAATGCTGCTGGAGTATATGACAACACAAGATAAATAGTACTATAGACATGCAGATTGCATTTGCAATCCTTCTGAGCTTCCCTGGTAAACATTGAAGAGCCACGTCCAATTTCGCCCCCACAAAATATTCCTCCCAATGGAACCCGAGGGAAGTTTTCAACAAAAGGCGAGCTATCCACATTCACACGTTCAAAGAATGACTCACCGCGGCCACAACAAGCGAAGATGAAACCCCCAAATACTTCGCCTAGGTTACAGCAATCTTTTGAATTTTCATCTATCTTCAAGTTTTTCAGGCTTACAGAGAGATTTGTACACGAGGATAAGGCAGTTTGGGGATCTGGGTGATAGAAATGGAAGTAATCACCAGTTTTGATGCCAACATCATTGACATAAAGGTACGATTCGTCTCCACTGTGGAAAATGCCCCACGTCAATAGTTAGATCAATAGATTTACCAAAAATGTTAAAACTAATCACTTCACTGCAGGAAACACATTCTGAACCGAAGATAAAGAGTTGCAAAAGAAATTGAGAAGTAAATTTCACTAATTGAAATCTATTCCTAGTCACTTCACTGCGACCGCAACTTACAATCATTTCTTGCATAAGTTTAGTGGGTTTAGCTTTGAAGCAAAGGACTTTATGAATTTTATATCTGACTGGAAGTTCAAATGGAGCAAGATAACTCCTCATTGACCAACTTGCTCCAAATGTGCCTGCATTCCTAAATCCTAGGTCCCGTTCCATAATTCATTAGAAACAACACTAGAAAGGAATTCTGGAGCCCATATTTTGATAATGATTCATGAAAATAGTTCTTGCATAATTATCCATGCCAGTCCTAGTGATAAAAGAGCAGATGACGGAATACAAGTGACATTAAACACAGGATCTCCACAGATAACATAGGGAAGGATAGCATGACACTCTAGTTCCACTTGGTTTAACATCTTTCGCTCAGTATTTGTAATCAATTTTATGGCTTATAAAATCTGAATTATCTCCCAGTTTACTCCTTTACTAAGCATAATAGTGAACTGCCAGGACGCAGTAGATGAAACAGGATAGCGATGCTAAGATCAGGGCAAAAAATCAAAGCAAAGCACATAGCATATGATGTTGTCATTTCAACAATTTCATATTATCTTTCTAATTTAAGTACGTGGGCAACATCAATAAGGCAACAAAAGTGAATTAACGAGGAAAATAAGTTCTGTATGTTACCCTATAACTCCATGGAAGTCCAGGGAAGTAACTAGCCTACGCGTCTTTGGCCCTGTGGAGATACTTCTTCGTTTTTTAACCCCAATGTACAGATCAGACGAATCCGTGTGATTTTCTAACTGTCACAAAAGTAGTTGTAGAACATATCAGAGGTTTACATCTTAAATTAATTTTACATCTATTACTTTTGCTTCACTAGTCTAACACAAAACAATACTTCAAAGTCAACTGCCAATTTCTGCAGAGTTTTAAAGTGACCACTCAGAATGTTAAATGTAATTTTATTACCTCATCATTAATATCATTCAGAATTCGTTGACCATCAAGAATCTCGCGGTGTCCTTCTCTTCTAGCAGTGAGCCAAGTAGAATCAGAGGCGCTAGCTCTAACAGAGACAGCCTTGTGTTTGGGACCTACTGTTGACACACCTTCTGACAATGCAATTTGGAATTGAATATCCCCTATACCTTGTCATTTATAACAAATCAGATAAGTGATAACAAACACAGTGGGCAGTATGAAATAATAGCTTTACAAAGAACATCCCTAACTGTACTACACAGTTGCTAGACTAAATGCAGCAGGTCAAGGATTTCCACACGAATACAGGAAGAAGAAAGGAGAGAAAAATTTCAGACCAAACATCTCTGAAACCATGTAAGCACATACTGGGGTATAATAGATGCAATCTGGAAAGTTTAATAAGAACAATTAGGAAAATGTGGTGCAAAAAAAGAGCTGGAAAACCTTCATAAAGTAGAGATTAGCATGCATCTCAAGTGTAGGAACTCTTAAAGTTAAGTGTGAAGTTATATAATATTTGACATGCCATGACTCCCAAGTTAGGAATCAAGCTCTGATTGAAACTTAAAGCAAATTTTGTTAGTATAGAAAGCATTGGACGTAAAATGCATTAGTTGCAACCTTCACAAATATCTTTGTATCTTAAATCTCCTAGAGGGTCTTTAAAAAAAAAATTACAATGCAAAGTGGAGTCAGATTTAGCAAAGCTACACTAACAGCCTTAAAGAAATCACATGTGTGTTTCCCTTATTAACTTTACATGGTTGTGAAGATATGCACATTAGCTATTTAAACAGCAACCTAACTGAAAACAGTACTTTATAACAAACATTAGATAATTACCACAGGAGTTTTCTTTGTCCCTGGCAAATATAAGAGCAACAGCAACTGAAAAGGATGTTGCAGTCCCACAGACATTTCTAGACTCATTCTCACTTCTATACAAAAACCGACCCTTCTCATCACCCACGATGACAGTTTCCTCGGGCATAGCATAATCTGCCAAAATCAGACAGTGAATCATGATCAACAGAAAGCAGCAGAACTTGCCATAGAAAAGTTTACGAGTTTGCAACATATAAAAATTTGAAAGCAGCAGCTTATCTTCTGGTTCGAAGGGGTAAACAATGCACCAAAAAGAAAGAATCTTTTCTAAACACCCCCACCCTCCCCCCAAAAAAAAAAAATCTCCTTTTTCCCCAAAATACAGTCTAATTAAGGAAGATATTAAAAAATAATATACTTATATACAGAGCAATACTCACCCAATGCATCAACAACTGGTCTCATATTAGTATACCCATCCTGTACCATCAATCATGTCAAATTTTAGTAATGCAAAGACTTCAGCAGCAGCTGACCATTTCTTTTCAGAAAAGAGGACATGATATCAAGAATGAAGACAGCAACTTACTCCAAACATTATAATCCCTACTGGGGCTGTGCAATCTGAAACAGAGGCTGTGTAATCCTTAATATCCATGACAAACTTATCGATAAAGACCTCTTGACATTCCTGATGTCATTGGGAACATTCTACAAGTCAATCGTTATAGTTCAAACTGCATATAGAGCTAGAAAGATTCTACAAGTTACCAAATTGAACAAATGAAAACTGCACATGTCCCAAGTAAAAACCCTTTTAAAGAAATCAGCAATGCAGTTCAAGACAGAAGTTCTCACCTTTACACTAGTCGATAACAGCGGGATAGCATCAACTTTCAAACCCGGCACAAAGCCGACAGTCAAAACAATGCCGTAGCTCCCATCCTCTGCAGGTACGGAGCCATCATCATCACTCACATCACTAGAAACACTGTCCCACTGTACCTGACCAACCCAATCGTAGACAATATTAGTAAAGTATTCAACTTTGTACAGAGTAATGAACAAAACATAGACCAAACAGAGAAACGAAAAAACCATCAAACCTCTTTGATTTCACAGGTACCAACATCTCTTCCAAGAATCCCATTCGCGGTAGAAACAACAAACGGAGCTCTGGACCCAAATCTCTCCTTTATCTGCAATCTCAATCCGTAACCATAAACACTCACAAACTTTCATCCTATCAAAATGTATGGTTCAAAGCAAGGTGTGTAAGAGCAAACAAACACTGAAACACATACAAGCTTGTTAACATCAACCAAGCGAAACCCACTTCCGAGATTAGCTATGATGAAATGCGGCCTGATCGGATCGGCCAGAACCTTCTCTGTGACCTCTTCCCAAGCAACCTATGAATCAATCAATGAGACTCAATTCAAGCCCACGGATGCAAAGGAAGGTACAAATGCTGGGGGAGAACAAAACCTGGAGGCTGGGATTGAGAGAGAGGGCGGAGGCGAGTTTGGGGCGAGAGAGGATGAGAGTGCATGTTCGGCTCCAGGATTTGCTGACGCATGCGGCTGAGGCGAAGGAGGGGGCCGGAAGGCGGGCGAGGATGTTGTGGAGGAGGTCGTCGTTTAACAGTGAGAACAACCCTCCGGCCGTCGTCGTTTTCAGCTGCTTTGCGTCGCTCTTGGGCGTCGACGATGAGGCCTCGTCCATCTCAGCTTTTCGGACTCTGAAAGACGCTGACGCTGTTTTTAAGCCTCGGTGTGTCAAGTCAGAAAATTTACGACTTTGTTCACTGTAAAATTTCACTTTACGTTCATGTTGATATCAACACATAAAATGTTCTTCAACTCGTTATAGTATTGGAGCATTTATAGTTGTAGACCAGTTCGAAATCTGATATCTCAGTTGTTCAATCTGAAAAAACAGTTTTAAAGCTTCGGTGTGAGACAAGAAAATTTATAAGTTTGTTCATACTTCATAGTAAAGTTTCACGTTATCAGCACAATAACTAGTTCGAAATCAGATATCGTCTATCTCAATTTTTCAGAGTCTGAAATACATTGGTACTGTTTTTAAGTTATGGTGCGACACTGTAAAATTTACAAGTTTGTTCATAGTAAAATTCTATGTTATGTTAATGTATTGGTACATGAAATGTTCTTAATTCGTTAAAGTATTGGATCATCTTCTATTGCAATAAACTAGGAGCACATCCATGATCCATTATAGAATCTGGAGGCTCTTGAAAAACCATGAAACTAAACCTAGCCAACAGTACCACAGCCACAGAATTGAAAGACATATATGTACGTAGAAGAACTACTTTCACATCAAGTCCATAGTACAATGCTTCAATAGGTTCAGGGGAAGAGACTCCCTCAAGCCCCGAATACCTTAGTAGGACATTGGAGGAACATAAGACATAGCTAGGTACACACAGGTATGTGCATGGACGCAATACCCTAGTCCTGGACCAAGTAACGCCCCACGCCCAATTTCTCTTGTGCAGGAGATACCAGCCATGGGGACTCCACTGAGCTAGTCAGTAAAGGGAGTTATATCCACATGAGAGGCTCCGAAAAAGGACCTGTCGCGATGGTAGCTGGAGAAGAACAAGCCTTTAAACACCTCTTGATTAGCATCCAATGCTTCCAAACTGTGACGAGCATCGTCAACACGAGTCAGTGCACTTCCGGCGTCTGAGTGGAGGAATATGAATCTATCCCCAGGTTGTATGCCACAACCCTTGACGATTATGGACTCGTAGTTACCCCTGTTCAAACCGTAACAGCAACAACTCAGAGTCTGTTGTTGTTTTCAACTAAATATGCACATAAATATTTGTACGAAATTTCAAATAAATTTGTGACTCACCCCAAAAGTTCATGACAAGCCAGGGTTGTTCTGAATTGTGTAGAGTATTGTCAACCTTTCCTGACCTCAATGTATAAATTTGGGTTTCCCAAGTCCAACTACAAAACAAGAAGGGGTTTGCTAGCTATTTTTTCATCTTTCAACACTACTAAAAATTTAGTGTTCAGTTAGGAATTCACTTATAAACTCACCTGATTTATAAGCTGTTGTAAAACAGTGACGCAATCAAGCATGGGATACCCTTCTTCTGCTCCTTCCACTACGCCCGAAATCCAAGATTGAGCAAAGAAATCCTCAAACACTGAAACGCTCCTGAGCTCAGGACCAAATGGAATTATGCCGTCGGCCACGGCCACATGGAACCGAGTTTCCCCCAACTCTGTTAATCAAATCCCAATCAAGAAATCAAGACACATTATGACAACAAATTAAGGACATAATGTTGAAAGAGGGGGAAAAAATAGTACCAGCAGACTTGTTTTGGTCCCTGGCAAATACTAGAGCAGCAGCATCAAAGAAGAACAGATCAGCACTGTAATTTTGGGTTTGGTCCCTGCGGCGGAACAGAAAGGAGCCTTTTGCGTCTCCTACAACGGCAGTCTCCTCAGGCATGACAAGATCTACAACATACTCACAGTTTGTCAGCTATAATATAAGAAATTGGGTTGAGTAACCAAGTAATACATTTTGATAAATAAATTTGAGTATTCACCTAGTTTCTCAACAATGGGTCTTATATCAACACGATGATCCTGGTAAAGAAGAAACCATGTCGTATTGTCTTAAGTACATGACAAATACTCTTGCAAAGCAAGGAACACAATTTGGTCACCAATTCTTGTATTTTGTTCTATAGTTTTTCTTCCAATAGTGCATGACAACATTGTATCGAAATTTTGACCCTCTCGCAGATTTTCTTTGTAATTTCGGGTATTGCATAATCACAAATAAAAACAAGATCGATGAAATATTAACCCCAACTTACTCCGAACATTGTGATACAAGCTGGGTCGAGAGAACCTGAAACGGAAGCAGTGTAACTCCTAAGCTCCAGCATTTTTATGGCATATTGGGTTGCTGAGTAGTGCAAAATCACCAAGTCAATTGAACATTTCCAATGTGTAATCAGAGATTAACGGAGGAGTTTAAGCAAAATTACTTACAGTCTTTGATCTTGGAAGTGGGATGACATCCACTTTTAAATCGGGCACAAATCCAACAGAGAGAATCCCTCCATTTATTGGATTACCTCCCATTAGAATTTCTTCATCCCAATAGTTGGGCCCATTTTCCAATTCCCACTTCACCTGCATAAGGCCGAAATAACACGCTTACTAACTGTTAATGTCTAAAAGTCTAGCGGTAGCTGGACCTTAGTTAACGCTGATCCGGTGGGCGGATCGATACTTGTGTTAGTATTATAGTTCCCGTTACCTGTCAAGTAAAATACAATGGGCGTCAGAGGGAGACCGCGCTGGGCGGTCTTCAACTCTCTGATGCCTAAGTTAGTCAATGTATTTATGTTGACAAAGTAACAGTAGGTAAGTATTGAATGCGTAATTACTGAGGAGAGAGGAGAGAACCTTTTATAGGTGAGGAAGAGACTGATCTTGTCTTTGTTTTCAATGTGGGACTGATATGCTTCAGTTCCCAGCTTCAGAAGCTTCTGATGCCATCTTGGAGCGGCGCGTGGCGGCGCGTCGGTGGCGATCTGGAGGTGGTCCGATGCTGAGGTTGTAGCCCGTCTGGCGGCGTGTCTGCATGTCATTCCTTCGGTTGGAATTAGTACCTTTGGCGGTACAATGAGCATGGCCCATTATAGCTAATTATGCTTGCAAATGTACATGTATGTACAAGTCCCCTAAGTCCCCAGTCAAGGAGGGCAATCTTGGTTGGGGAGTTGTTCGGCGGTTTGAAGCGTTTTCCTCCGCTAGACTTGCAAGAGCATAATTAGCGTCAGTGCGTTGTCAACCGTTGGTTTTACTGAGCAAACGCTTTATACCCTTTCGGGTGGGCCCCTGCTGGCCCCCCAGGGAGTCCCCCACTCCCCGGCGAAGATAGACCTCCGGATGGTCGGTAAATTGTTTGATGAGGGGGAGCTGCACGGAGCAGAGGGTGTTGGGTAGCGAGCCCAATCTTAGTACCCAAGTGACGGGGGTCAATGTGCCTGATCAGGGCCGTCATAGACTGTTTGACTAGTCCCCGTGTCCCGTAGGGACGGTCTGACGGTAACGCCGCGTGGCGGTCGTTGTCAGAGTGAGGCGTGGCCTCGGGATTTTCCGTTTGGCGGACATCCCTCCGCGGGATGCAGCAGCAAGCAGCGTCCGGTAGACGTGCCTGGCGGTATTTTGCAAGATGAAAAGGGGGTTCCACCAGAGGTGTGTAGCGAAAGACACCCCGCTTGCAGGATAGCAAGGGAGAAGTCCCGCTGGCAGGGCTCTGCTCAGCGGAGACTTCGTCTTGGAAAATGACGAGGGAGAAGTTCCGCTGGCGGGGTTTCGCTCAGCGGAGACCTCGTCTCTTGGAGGATGACAAGGGAGAGGTTCCGCTGGCGGGGTTTCGCTCAGCGGAGACTTCGTCTCTTGGAAAATGGCAAGGGAGAAGTTCCGCTGGCGGGGTTTCGCTCAGCGGAGGCTTCGTCTCTTGGAGGATGACAAGGGAGAAGTTCCGCTGGTCTCTTGGAGGATGACAAGGGAGAAGTTCCGCTGGCGGAGTTTCGCTCAGCGGAGACCTCGTCTCTTGGAGGATGACAAGGGAGAGGTTCCGCTGGCGGGGTTTCGCTCAGCGGAGACTTCGTCTCTTGGAAAATGGCAAGGGAGAAGTTCCGCTGGCGGGGTTTCGCTCAGCGGAGGCTTCGTCTCTTGGAGGATGACAAGGGAGAAGTTCCGCTGGCAGGGTTTCGCTCAGCGGAGACCTCGTCTCTTCGAGGATGACAAGGGAGAGGTTCCGCTGGCGGGGTTTCGCTCAGCGGAGACTTCGGCTCTTGGAAAATGGCAAGGGAGAAGTTCGTCTCTTGGAAAATGGCAAGGGAGAAGTTCCGCTGGCGGGGTTTCGCTCAGCGGAGGCTTCGTCTCTTGGAGGATGACAAGGGAGAAGTTCCGCTGGCGGGGTTTCGCTCAGCGGAGACTTCGTCTCTTGGAGGATGACAAGGGAGAGGTTCCATTGGCGGGGTTTCGCTCAGCGGAGACTTCGTCTCTTGGAAAATGACAAGGGAGAAGTTCCGCTGGCGGGGTTTCGCTCAGCGGAGACTTCGTCTCTTGGGAGGATGACAAGGGAGAGGTTCCGCTGGCGGGGTTTGGCTCAGCGGAGACTTCGTCTCTTGGAAAATGGCAAGGGAGAAGTTCCGCTGGCGGGGTTTCGCTCAGCGGAGACTTCGTCTCTTGGGAGGATGACAAGGGAGAGGTTCCGCTGGCGGGGTTTCGCTCAGCGGAGACTTCGTCTCTTGGAAAATGGCAAGGGAGAAGTTCCGCTGGCGGGGTTTCGCTCAGCGGAGGCTTCGTCTCTTGGAAAATGGCAAGGGAGAAGTTCTGCTGGCGGGGTTTCGCTCAGCGGAGACTTCGTCTCTTGGGAGGATGACAAGGGAGAGGTTCCGCTGGCGGGGTTTCGCTCAGCGGAGACTTCGTCTCTTGGAAAATGGCAAGGGAGAAGTTCCGCTGGCGGGGTTTCGCTCAGCGGAGGCTTCGTCTCTTGGAGGATGACAAGGGAGAAGTTCCGCTGGCGGGGTTTCGCTCAGCGGAGACTTCGTCTCTTGGAAAATGGCAAGGGAGAAGTTCCGCTGGCGGGGTTTCGCTCAGCGGAGGCTTCGTCTCTTGGAGGATGGCAAGGGAGAAGTTCCGCTGGCGGGGTTTCGCTCAGCGGAGACTTCAGGCGGTACTTACGAAGTCATCCCCACTGTTTAACACGTGTCGAACCTATAGCGGGTTAGCGTGCGTAGGCTTGTCTCCTAAGCCTGTCCGTCTTCTAGCTTTTAATGATAGTAATCGTGGGTTTCATAACCGAGGTAACGCCTCGGGTACTCCGGAGAGTGAGTGGAGACTGATGACACGTGTACGGCTGGTACGTGATGCCGTTATGGAGCGGACGGCTTAGGACGCGTTGATGCCGACATAAAAGGGGGGGGGGAACCTTGGGAGATTTGCCACTTTGCGAAAATTTGAAAACCTAGTCGTCGTCTTCGAGTTCTGCCTGTCCGAGACCGAAGAAAGAGCCTGCCGAAGCTTGGGTATACCGTTCCCAGAGAGACGTCGATCGTCACCGTGCACGACAGTGCTGAAGATTGCACCACTGAGGTTGGTACCTGGATTTCCCCTTTTTGTTTTTGTTTTAGTGGGTCTGTTACTTTCTGGGTTTTGCTGTTTTTGCCTTTCTGAGATGACTGCTGGTTTTGCTGGGTGTGTTCTGAGGTGTGAATGGGATTTCTTTGGGGGGGGGGGGGGGGTTGGATTATGGTTGGCTAAGCGTTGGTGGTTAAGGATTTAGGTAGCCGAATCTGGGTTGAGTGCGTCTGTTTTGTACTTTGGAGTTTTCTGGGTTTTGTTCTTGATACCTTTGGCTATATCTGATATGAGAGTAGGCTAGATCTGTATTTGTGCTAACTGATGTGGGTTTTAGGGTTTGGGATGGCTAACGTCATAGAGATTTCGAGCAGTGAGGATTCCGGGTCTGACGTGTCGTGCAGCGCGGCGGATAGGATTTTTATTGATTCGTTGCGTCCGTCTGCCCATGCAGGAACCTCACTGCCAGAACCGCTAGAAGTTGAGCCGCTTCAGACCATCCTCTGGGAAGTAGCTATGGGTCGTGGTTCGCGTCCAGAGAGCTCTAGGGCGGGTGAGGTCGCTGCTGCCAAAGCTAGGCGCGACGAGCGCTTGGCGAGCAATAGTGCTGCTAGCGGCTCCGCTGGTGAAGGGGAAGTAGCGGGGCAAAATGCCGAATCGGCGTGGTTTCTTTCAGATGGCATCGCCGTCGACGAGGCAGGTGGGCGGATGGATGCCGCCGCTGTTAACCGGATGAAGCAGACGTTCCGGTTGCCGGGCTCGGTGAAGCTGCACCCGCCGACAGCGGATGAGAAGGCCTCGATGCTCCCAGCGGGACTTGGTGCCGTTCACGAGGCGATATTCCGCCAAGGAGTAACACTCTCGCTGGTGCCGAATCTGCAAATCCTGGTGTGCGAATTTGGCCTTGCTTTTGGTCAGATTTGCCCCAATATGTGGCGGTTGATGTTGGCCATGAACTCCCTTTGGCGGTTATCCGGGTGCGAGGGGCCTACTGTGGCGGAAGTGCTTCACTTCTACGAGTTAGTGTACGTGAAGCGCCGAGGCTGCAAAGGGCAAGTGAACTTGAGTCGCCGGCAGGGAGCGCCCAAGTTGATAGAAAATCTAAGGGACTCAATGTCCTACTGGCGGGGGACCTTCTGCGTCGCTACAAACGGTTGGGAGTACCACGCCAGATCGAATGCGGAAGGGCCGACTTTTAGGATTAAGTCTGAGTTCCAACCCATTCGAGGTTGGTGTCCGGTTTTCGCTGAACGTAATTGGCGTGTTCACGTGTTTGTACTTTGCATTCTTACTAACGACTTGTTTTTTTTTTTTTTTTTTTTGTGTGTGCAGCGGGACTTCGGTACACGCTAACGCGCGAAGAAGAGTGTCGCGTGGCGAGGATCAGGGGTTGCTGGCGGAACCGAAACTTGCTTGATTTCCGCCTGCTGACTGGTTGGGAGTTGCTGGTCGACCTGCGATTAACGCGGTCCATTGGTGAGGAGTTTCCGCTATGTCGTTTCTTCTGCCTTCCCCCTTTTTTTTGAATTGTGAAAGACTGACCGGTGGTTGTTTATTTTTAGAAACCCCGCCGGGCAATAAATCGAGTCGCGACGCATTCGAAAAGGCGATGGACCGGGCGGAGATAGACAATTTTTTGGAAGCCATGTATGCCGAGGGGCTGGCGGCCCAGCAGACCGTGGTGAACCCGGAGACGTTGGCGTTGAGCCAGTCTGAGGTTCCGGTGGTGATGCCGATGCCGCATCAGTCTCACCTTGGTGAGGATGGTCTGCCTACGGTGCAGGCGGGGACTCAGACGGCCGCCGGGGATCAGAGGGGAAGCGCTGCGGCAGGGCCACAGAAGGAGCGGATGCCTGCCCACAGACGTGGTCCTCAAAAGGTTGTGCAACCGGCGGAAGATGTCACTGTAACAAGGGAGGAGCCGCCAGTGAGGGTGACGAGGGCCGTCGCTGGGAGTTAGAGGGCGCTAGAGAAAAAGCGCCGGACGGCTGAGTCTCCTGACGAGGAAGAGGGAGACGAGGTGGAGGTGGTCGGGGCCCGCCGTCAGAAGAAGGCCCGACAGGCTCCCTCGAAGACTGCGGCGGTGGAGGGAGAGGCGCCCGCCGTCGGTGAGCTAGACTCGTTCGCCGAGTATGCGCCATTTATGACAGAAGGGGAGCGGGAGTTCCTCTTCCATCTGTGCGAGCGGCTGGGGTTCGGCGGTCTGGCGGGCATATCGCGCCCGACGGCAATTGACCAATCGCCCTTCAGCTCGGCGTTTGGTCAAATATCGGCGGGATTACATGATATGTTCGTGGCGGCGTCGAAGCAGCCCCGGATTGAGGAAGAGCTCAGGGAAGAAATCGGAGGTCTCCAGAGGGAGTTGGCGGAGGCAAAGGAGAGACTGGCGGAGGTCGAGCGGGGGCTGGTCAAGGCGGAGTGTGACTATGCTGACGCCCGCGGCAAGCTTAATGCGGCCATCCGACGGGACTTGGAGAGGAATGAACGCGTCTCCAAGTTGGAGCAGGAGATCGCGCTGCTGCAGGAGCGGATAGCCGCTAAAGATAAGAAACTCATTATAGTGCAGCGGGAGTCCGCCGATAGGATGGCCGAGGTGAAACGGCTGGGGGGTGAGGTTACCCGCCTGAGAGCTGAAGGGAGTACCGTCGCGTCCGCCGCTGTTGAAGCGTTCAAGCAGTCGGCAGAGTATAAGAAGACATTGATGGAGGCGGCGAAGGCTGGGGCCCGGGCAAATATAGACATGTTGAAGCGGAATGGCGCCATTGATTTTGCAAAAGCGTCACAGCCTGACGTGCCGCCGGCTGAGAGTGTCCCGCTGGAGACAGAAGTCGTGCCTGCCCCAGCTGGAGGTACCCACTCGGGCAGCGGGGAAAGTGGCCCACATCCGACGGAAGGGTCCTAGCAGACTCCCCACCCTACCCCGTCAGAAGTGTCACGTGCCGGATTTCTGGAGGCGCACACCCGGGCAGACGGTACCATAGAGACCCCCAGTCCGACAGCTCGAGGGTCCGATCAAGCGAGCCGATCGGTCGCGCCGCCGCCTGTTGAAGCAGAAGAAGTCGAAGCCAACCGCTGAAGCTAGCTGAGACCTCCATAGTTTTTCCTGCTTTCCCTTTTTTTGTAGCCGCTGAGGCATATCTGTTTGTAAAGAATGTTGGGGAGTAAAATAAATTTCTGAATTGGTTTGCCATGATGTGTCTGTAGTGTTGAGTTATATTTTTCTTTTGTCGATCAATGAAACATTAAAGGAATTAAGATTGGTCCAAGTGCACCTCGTAGCGGATAGGGTCCGCCGACGATTGCTGGCGTTGCCAGTTGCCCTCAGTGCTAGACTTGGTAACAATGGTTTGAATAATTCCTCGTTTCATTGATAGCTGACTGATCAGTGTACAAAAGTGGGGTAGTACCCGTTGGGTAGCTTCCCTTAGCTAAATACTTGAACAAAAATTTAGCTAAGTCAAGATGCTCCTGGGTAGCGGTCTGACTATTTGTAGTAATACCGAAGGTGTTCAGTATTCCAAGGGCGGGCCGTCGTGACGCCGTCCTTGTCCATTAAGTAGAAGGTGCCTGGGCTAACGACTTCCACAATTTTGTACGGGCCTTCCCAAGTTGGGCGGAGTTTTGTCGGTGGCGGAATGACTTCCTTCATGACCGAGTCCCCCAGTTGGAGGTTCCGGGCCTTGACTCTGGCGTTGTAGAAAGTGATACCCGTTGTTTGTTTTGTAAATTATGTAAATGGGCCTTGTGTCTTTTTTCTTCTAGGAGGTCCTTGTCCAAGTTGACACCGGCGCTGTTGGTCTCTGGGCAGTAGCCTTCGACTCTAACGGTAGGTTGAGTAACTTCAATGGGTAAGACAGCCTCTGTGCCGAACATCATACAAAAAGGAGTTTCTCCGGTGGCGGAGGTTGGAGTTGTTCGGATGGCCCACAGGACCTCTGGGAGCTTTTCCGCCCATAAACCCTTGGCGTTGTCGAGCTTCTTTTTTATTAACTTTTTGATTATCTTGTTCGCCGCTTCGACCTGGCCGTTGGTCTGGGGGTGGGCGACAGATGCAAACCTCAACTTGGTGCCCAAGTTGGTGGTGAAGGAGATGAGCTCGTCATTGTTGAACTGTGTGCCGTTGTCTGTGATGATTGTGTGTGGGACACCGTAGCGGCAGTAGATATTCTTCCAAAGGAAGCGAATTACCTTGGCGGTAGTTATTGCCGTCAGTGGCTCCGCCTCTATCCACTTGCTGTTGTAATCGATGGCAACAATGATGTATTTGAACTGACCCTTGGCAGTTTGGAATTTTCCCATCAGATCAAGGCCCCACGTGGAATGAATCCATGGGCCCACGATGATTGACAGTGGTTCCGCTGGTGCGTGTGGGAGATCTGCAAACTGTTGGCATTTGTGGCAAGACCTCGAAATCCGCCGGGCGTCATCACCAAGTGTGGGCCAGAAGTACCCTTGTCGCATTGTGCGGTTGGCCAGGGATCTGGCGCCCGAGTGGTTTCCGCATTCCCCGCCATGGATTTCTGCTAGGACAACCTTACCCTCCTCTGAGGTTAGGATGGGTGAATCCCTGGCGGTAAAGCTTGCCGTACTGGATGTTGTAACGGGTTGCTCTTCGCTTGAGCTTTCTTGCCTGGACCTTATCTTCTGGCAACGTTCCGTTGCGCTTATATGTAATGATCTCGTCTATCCAGCTGGGGTTGACCTAAACGTTGAAGATTTCCGCCAGGGTCTTTATGAAACTTGGTTTGTCAAGATACTCCACCCTTGTGTCCGCTGGACTTTGATGTGGTTGGGCGGTTGCCAGTCTCGCCAGTGAATCAGCCTTGGCGTTCTTTTCCCTGGGGATTTGTGTGATTGTGTGAAATTTGAACTTCTTTAGCAACGTTTTGACGTACCCCAAATATGCCGCTAGTTGCTGGTCCTTGGCTTGGAAGCTGTCGTTGACCTGGTTGACGACTAGTTGGGAGTCGCTGAATATGTTGACGTTGTCAGCTCCTGAGTCAATGGCGAGGAGTAGACCGGCGATGAGTGCTTCGTACTCCGCCATGTTGTTTGAAGCTTTGAAGTTGAATTTCAACGCGTACTCTACGTTCAGTCCCCCGGGTCCTGTTAAGATAACCCCGGCGCCGCTGGCCTTGGTACAGGCGGAGCCGTCCACGTGTAGGTTCCACTCGGACTGTGGGGGAGTTGCCTCTGCACTAGTTACTATTTCTGTTCCGGACTTGGTTTGAGTACCGGGTTCCGGCTGACGCTCAGTAAGTTCAGCGATGAAGTCCGCCACTGCCTGGCCCTTCATGGCAGTTCTTGGCTTGTATTCGATGTCAAATTCGCTGAGCTCAATCGCCCACTTACTGAGGCGCCCCGAGTGCTCAGGGTTCTGCATTACCTGCCTCAGCTGTTGATTGGTTAACACATGGATAGTGTGAGCCTGGAAATATTGGCGGAGGCATCTGGCGGCAACGATAAGTGCGAGAGCCAGCTGTTCCAATGGTGGATACCTTGTTTCCGCTCCGTTCATACCTCTGCCGGCATAGAATACTGGGAGTTCATCCTGGCCTTCCCGCCGGACAATGGCGCAGCTTATTGCCGTTGCCGAGACCGCCAGATATATGAATAGTGTCTCTCCTTGGACAGGGACAGAAAGGAGAGGGACTGCCGCCAGATATTCCTTTAGGCCCTGGAACGCCGCCTGACATTCTGGGTTCCAATCAATGACCTTCTTGTGAGTCGTTTTGAGAAGTTTGAAGAATGGGACGCACTTGTCAGTAAGTCGAGAGATGAATCGAGAAAGGGCGGTTAACTTGCCCTGGAGCACTGGACGTCCACTTTATACTTGGGGTCCGACAGGTTAAGGATGGCCTGTACCTTATCTGGGTTAGCCTCGATACCTCGCTCGCTGATGATGTAACCCAGAAACTTGCTAGCGGTGACTGCAAAGAAACATTTTTCTGGGTTGAGGCGCATACCATAGGCCAGGAGGATGGTCACTATGATCCTGAGGTTTGCCATGTGTCCACTGGCTTCTATGCTCTTAACTAGCATGTCATCCATATAGACCTCGATGATTTTTCCCAGATGCTCAGCGAACATGGCGTTCATCAACCGCTGATAAGTTGCACCGGCGTTCTTCAGACCAAAAGGCATGACATTGTAGCAGTAGAGGCCTTTGTCGGTGGTGAAGGTGGTGCATTCTTGGTCGCTGGGGTGCATCTTGATCTGATTGTATCCGGAGAAGGCATCCATCATGCTGAGGAGTTCGTGTCCGGCAGTTGCATCGACCAACTGATCGATACGAGGTAGCGGGAAACTATCCTTTGGGCATGCCTTGTTGAGGTTTTTGAAGTCGACGCACATCCACCACTTGCCGCTGGGCTTTTTTACCATTACCAGATTTGAGATCCACTGAGGATAGATGACCTGGCGGATGAATCCAATGTCCCTTAGTTTGGCGACCTCCTGTCCGATTGCCCGATATTTTTCCTCATCAAAAGCCCTCCGTTTCTGCTTGATGGGATAAAAGGAAGGTTTGATGGTCAGCTTATGAGTGATTATTTCAGTGGAGATGCCGAGCATGTCCGCATAGGACCATGCAAAGACGGTGGCGTTATCACGTAGGAACTGAGTGAGTTCTGCCTCCACTTTTGGATCTAGTTGGGCGCCTATGCGGACTGTCCTCTCAGGGTGCTCGTCTGAGATGCAGACAACCTTCAGCGACGTGTCCGGGTTAACCGGCTCCTTCTTTACATATTTCTTCTCCTCATCTCTAGGATCCTCGAAGATATTCGGTGGTGGTGGGTCATTACCCACTGTCAGGATTTCATGGCGGCGTGTTGACCGCGCTATAGTCGTTGAATAACATTCTCGTGCCAGCTGTTGGCTTCCCCTCACACAGCCTGTGCCGTTGGGCGTGGGGAACTTCACGAGAAGCATGTATCCGACAATGATGCACTTGAGCTTATTAAGCGTTGGTCGACCAATGATGGCGTTGTACGAACTGAAACAGTCGACAATAATGAACTCCGTGTGCACCTCCGCCATACAGGGACTAGTGCCAATAACTAGTCGCATGTAATCCGACCCTAGTGGTTGTGTGACGTCACCGGAGAAGCTGAGCAGTGGCTCGTGATCCTGGAGTAGTTTCTTGTTCCGCTTGAGATGGTCGTAGCAACCGCTGAAGATGACGTTTACAGCGGACCCGCTATCCACCAAGATTCTCCCCACCGAGAATTTGCCAAGAATGGCATCGACTAAGAATGGGTCGTCATGGGGTAAATGTACTCCGCGCTCCTCCTCCTCTGAAAAGGTAATAGGCTCCCAACCTGATCTCGGGAGTTTGGCGGATCTTTCGTAGCGGATGTTGCAAACTTCCTTTGGGTGGTTAGCGCGTTCATAGCGCTTTCTTGCCCTGTGAGACATGTTGGTGATTGGAGCGCCGCCATCGATGGTGTTGATGCGGCCCAAGGTCTCAACGTTGGCAATCACTGGTGGTGGTTGGCGCACCTTGAACTGCTCCAACTTGCCGTCACGGTACAAAGTCTCAATGGCCGTTTTGAGAGCATTGCAGCTGTTTGTATTGTGGCCGCTGTCCGCGTGGTATTTACACCACTTGCCAGTGTTCCTGGGTTTGCCTGTTTTTGGGTACTTTGGAGGGGGTGGCGGTGGGATCTGATCCTTGCACTGATTATAGATATCTTCATATGAGGTCGTTAGGACCGTGAACACTGCATACCGCTGTGAGGACTCCGCCTGCTTGTTGTGGTTATCCCCATGAGTTGGGCGGTTTCCCTTGTAATAATGCTGCCCCTTCTGCCGCTTGGTTTGGTGGTGGTCCTGCTGCCACTCCATTTTCTTGTCAGTTGGCGGTGCTGAGGGGGGCTTGTCAGTGGTTTCCTGGTGACTGGAAGATGGTTGGGTTGACCTTGTTGGCGTTGCTGGTGGTGGGGTCTCTCCATATGTGATGAATTCCGCCTGGGCGTGAATAACCGCCTCACTCATGACGTGGTCGTACGTCGCATTGGGATGATTGTAATTGAGGTGATAGAGGAACGGTCCCTTGAGGAGTCCCTTCCTGAAGGCTGCCGATGCCATAGTTTTGTCTAGATCGCGGCACTGAGATGCTGCCGCTCGCCACCTTGTGACGAAGGCCTTCAGTGATTCGTCCTCCCTCTGTTTAACGCCGAACAGCTGACTTGTGTTGTGATGTCCGGCGGACAATAAGATGAAGCGGGAGAGGAAAGCGTGTGACAGTGCATGGAATGAGCCGACAGATCCTGGCGAACACTCAAAGAACCAGTTCATTGCCTCGCCGTCCAACGTTTCGCTGAACAAATGGCATAAGGTGGCGTCGTCGAACCCCTTGTTGTTGGTGACCTTCTTGAAGGTGTCCATGTGGACAAAGGGATCGGTCATTCCGCCATACTGCGACATCTTTGGGGTTTTTGCATATGTCGGTCTGACAGCCTGCAGGATCGCGGCGGAAAAGGGGCCGGGTCTGGAAGTGAATAGCGGGTTCCGAGTTGACGCCGAGACGCCCGTCTCCGCCCGGATCAACCTCTGCTCCAGTTGGTGCATCCTTTCCAATAGCTGGGCGGTTGCATCGCCGGCGGAATCGGCCTGAATGACCTGCCGAGTTGGCTTGCGCCTAGGTATGGGCGGATCACCCTCAGTCCTTGCCCTGGCATTCGAGCGGTTGGTGTGCGGAAGTGATTCCGCCACCTGCTCTAACATTAGTTGGGGTATGGGCGGCGGTCCCATTCCTGACAACCCAGGTGGGTTCAGCGGTACATGCATTTGTACGACCGGTCCTGGCACCATTGTGCCGGCGCTGGGTCGACTACGCCTGGTGCTGCGTGACTGCTCGCTCTGTGCCGGGCGGTCGGTGACCGCCAAAGTGTTTTTTAGTTCCTCAAAACGTGTCATGAGCGCGGCCATCTGTCTTTGGGCTTCGGCCTTCTCCTTGCGCTCCTCCTCAGGCTCTCTGTTTGCCTTATGAAGATCCGCCAGTGCTATCTCGTACATGGTGACGAGATCTTGGCCTGACGGGCGGCTGCTGCCTGGATTTGCCTCACCGCCGGGGTTGGCCGGGGTTGTGAATAGTTTGCAGTTAACGCCGATCGCGGGGTCGGAGGGTTGGGGAATGGCGGGAAGCTCTGCCTGCTCTTCAGCGTTTCCCCCGCTATCGTTAGTCATGGTGATTGTAGTGGGATGACCTTTAGTTCAAGGGTTCCCACAGACGGCGCCAATGTTAATGTCTAAAAGTCTAGCGGTAGCTGGACCTTAGTTAACGCTGATCCGGTGGGCGGATCGATACTTGTGTTAGTATTATAGTTCCCGTTACCTGTCAAGTAAAATACAATGGGCGTCAGAGGGAGACCGCGCTGGGCGGTCTTCAACTCTCCGATGCCTAAGTTAGTCAATGTATTTATGTTGACAAAGTAACAGTAGGTAAGTATTGAATGCGTAATTAATGAGGAGAGAGGAGAGAACCTTTTATAGGTGAGGAAGAGACTGATCTTGTCTTTGTTTTCGATGTGGGACTGATATGCTTCAGTTCCCAGCTTCAGAAGCTTCTGATGCCATCTTGACGCGGCGCGTGGCGGCGCGTCGGTGGCGATCTGGAGGTGGTCCGATGCTGAGGTTGTAGCCCGTCTGGCGGCGTGTCTGCATGTCATTCCTTCGGTTGGAATTAGTACCTTTGGCGGTACAATGAGCATGGCCCATTATAGCTAATTATGCTTGCAAATGTACATGTATGTACACTAACCTGGAATTTGAACACAAATAATTAAATAGAGGAATAATTTGGGCAGGAAAAAAAAATTGAAGTGAGAGTGAGCTATTGTGACCCAAGAATCAAAACTAGCTTGTTTTTGATTGTTTTCGAAAGACATATGAAGCTCTCAAGATGATTACAAAAATTAATTTCATTTAATTCTCTAAGCTAATCATGTTCCTTTCAAACTTGATGCCAATGTGGATTCCATGATTTTCCCATTCTCATATATATATGGCAACATAATTTAAAACGAGTCGACGACTTCAATTAGGACAAATGCATGAACCTCTTTCATTTAATCTCTTCTTTCAAAATTTAATTGAGTAGTACTCAGTACTCTTGAGAATTGCTAGCACTACTCGATCCTTCGATCTACAAGGGGTTGTATGTCAATAAAGGGTTGCGATTTGGGCTGCTTTTCAAATTTGAAAGAAAAAAGGAAAAGGAAAAGGAAAATAAAACCTCTAAGATTTCATCTGCTCCAGCATCGACGCCGATTAGCCCAACAGCTTGATTGATGATGATTGGAACTCCACGCGGTACCTTTTTGAAGACCTACACACGATAACCATTTATCAAACAAATTGATGCAGAACATATGGCAGTCCAATTTGAAGAACAATTGGATCGTGCTAAAGGAGGAAAACGAAAAGTGACTAGTAGACGTGAAATGGGCTTCCGGAGTCCGAACCAGAAACAAGACTCATTGCTTTGCTATGAGCTGTAGCATTTTTCGGGCTTTCGAGGTCGTTTAGGGTCTCAAAACTGCATTTTTCTATTTTATCCGTTTTTGGTTTTCCTAATTATTTTTGGGTTATTTTCGTTTTTATCCATGGGCTTTAGGGTTTCGATGTTAGTCGCCCTATGGTATTTTTCTCTTATTTATGCAGCCGCAGGCGGCTGCAGAACGCATCTTTCATCTTTTGATCAATAAAATAGAGATTTTCTCTTTTATCTCTGGTGGACTCCAGAATCTTTTGCTTAGGTTTATTGTTGGTAAACCTAGTTATCAATCCGACTGCGTCACAAATCCAAAAGAAGACTTCCCAAAAAATAAAAAGAGAAAAATTCAGTTACCGTTCCCAAACTATTCTGCCAAGGCCAATTTGATACCCGAACTCTCAAAAGTATCAATGTGATACCTAAAGACCTAAATTGGCATCAACGTGATACTTCCGTCCAAAATTTCTGACGGCGCCGTTTGTTTGCTGACGTGGCAAGCACGTGGGTCCAAAAAAAGGGCAAAATCGACTTTTTACCTTTTTTTTGTTAATTCCTCAAAAAAAGAAAATTTCAGCTACCATCCCCAAACTATGCTGCCAAGGCCAATTTGATACCCGAACTCTCAAAAGTATCAATGTGATACCTAAAGAAGTATTTTGACATCGAAGTGATACTTCGGTCAAAAATCTTTAATGGTGTCGTCTGTTTGCTGACACGCACAAAATGAGCGTCAATCCCCAGTAACGGCGCCAAAAATTGACAAGCTCGAAATGAGTGTCAATCCCCGGCAACGGCGCCAAAAATTGACACGCTCAAAATGAGCCCGTAATTTAACCTTGTAAAATGTCATCGTTAGTATTAGGGTTGCCACTTGGTTTGGTAATTACCAAACCGACCGAATACCAACCGATGTTTTAGGTTTGGTAAACCGACTTTTTGGTAACAGAGACCGATAAAACCGAAATCGAAAATTACTGAAAAAGTTGGTTTGGTTTTGGTAAATACCGAATCTACCGATTATCTAAATATTAGATTTATATACTACAGTTTTCAATACACATACATGTATATTAAGAAATAAACATAAAAAGTTTTTATAATAATATGAACATTACTACATATACTACATATACTACATTAATAGTACATATATTTTAAGTAACCTACTCAAAGATGGTTAAATAACCTAGTTTTATTGAAAATTGCTAAAACTTGATGTCATATATACAAAAGAAAGCTATAATTAGTAGATGAATACAAAGTTTATCACTTTCATTCTAATTTATATTATAAAGAATTAATTGTTCTAAAGTTAGTAATAGCGAAAACCGAAATACCGAATTTGGTAGATATAATTAAAAACCGAAAATTTTGGTTGGTAATTGGTAGCTCAGTTTTGAAACCGAAAGTTTTGATTTTGAAGTTGGTAATACATATAACCGATTCGAACCGACCGAGTGACAGCCCTAGTTAGTATAGAATAAGTAGGGATCGTTCTAACCGAGAATTGAGGGTACACCTGTAATTGTGTAAACAAATAAATAAAAATATTATTTACAAAAATAAAATAAAGAATATAAATATATACAATTGTGTAAACAAATAAAGAATTAAAATAATAAAGTATTATTTACAAAAATAAAATAAAGAATATAAATATATACAAGTAAACACAAATAAGGGGGTTTTAAGATTTATAAAATTGAAAATTAAAATTAAATGAAATAAAGAAAATATAAAAACATATATGCAATGATGAAATGTAAGAAACAAAGATCAAAACCAATTTCATATGATTAAACTCAATTCAAATCCTATAATTGATCATCTAAGTCATGAGAAACAAGTCGATCATGTGAAACATTTGAAGCAAATGATTTCCCATATTTTACTTTCCTTTACTAATTAACTTAAGTGAAAGCACCTAGATCAATCCTATTAAATGATAGGAGCATTTTTTTTTCTTTTCATTTTCTTCTTCTTCTTCTTCTTCTTCTTCTTCTTTTTCTTCTAGGATTTTCTTCTAGCCAAACCACCGCAAGCTCCGCTCCTTCTCCTCCACCCAAGAATCAAAGAAAAATGGCTTATGCTTCTTCTTCAAACTCAGTCCTCTTCTTCTTCTCTCTCCTCCTCCTCTCTCTCATCTCCTTCCCCTCCTCCCAAACCATCACCAACGCTGCCATCATCCTCTCCAATTCCTGCTACAAATCCATGTTCTTCGCATTCAACCCCCAGCAGACGGACCCAAAACGAAAGTTGGGTGACACGATTGACAAAAAAAAATCAAATCTTTCTGCACCCAGAAAACTGCTCTGGGCACCCAGAGACACCCATGTCTTCTTCTCCTCCAAAACTGATTTCCTTCTTCTCCGCTCAGCAGCTTTCCTCTTTCGGGGCAACCAACTGGAAAACTGGTTCGCTGCACACCAAATTTTGGTGAACCTTAGCTCCACCAACCATCTTCTTTCTTCGTAGAGACCGTCACCCATTCGCTAATAGAACCTCCATTCATCAAACCCCTTCCTCCACCGCAACAACCTCAGCATCCTCCTCCTCCACTGCCGCCGTCATGTCAGTAACAACATATACCAAATACTCCGATCAAAATCACAATCATAAGGGCAAAGCAACATATAACATGAATTCATGTATATAAGAACTAAAAAAAAACCCAGCATAAACCAAAAAAGCAAAACCAACCCAGATAGCAATTGAGCACAATTAGATTGAGAAAAAGACTTACCAGCTAGTACTTGGTACCTTTAGCTTCTCCCACACACTGCCAATTGCTCGATTTGGGTAAATGGGTCATTTCACTTTTTTTTGGGACCCACGTGCTTGCCACATCAGCAAACAAACGGCGCCGTCAGAAATTTTGAACGGAAGTATCACGTTGATACCAATTTAGGTCTTTGGGTATCACATTGATACTTTTGAGAGTTTGGGTATCAAATTGGCCTTGGCAGAATAGTTTGGGGACGGTAGCTAAATTTTTCTCCAAAAAAAAAAGGTAAATGGGTCATTTCACTTTTTTTTTGGACTCACGTGCTTGCCACGTCAGCAAACAAACGGCGCCGTCAGAAATTTTGGACGGAAGTATCACGTTGATGCCAATTTAGGTCTTTAGGTATCACATTGATACTTTTGAGAGTTTGGGTATCAAATTGGCCTTGGCAGAATAGTTTGGGGACGGTAACTGAATTTTTCTCAAATAAAAATAAAACAAAAACAAGATGACTTGCTATGTATCAATTATCAAATTATCCAAAATGAGATAGACTTACAAAGAGGCTTGTGAATGGCAAGCTAAACTCCATGCCAATGTAAACAATTGCAAAGTCGGGACGAATCGGCTGAGAGAAAACCTCATCCACAACCTCCTTCAAGAACAAATGGAACAAAAAAACCAAGATTAATCGAGCTGTTTTTCAATTTTTTCAATCAAAAAAAAAAAAAAATGCAGATCGTAAATGACTTTACTCACACAGGGGTCTGGGTTCACAGACATAGCTTAAACGAACTTGGGGCGGTAGAGAATGCTACTGCAGTTTCTGTTCCACGCTCTGCTAACGCACGCCGCACATGCAAACGCCACCGCCGGCAGTATCCTCAGAATGTTCAGCAAAATGTCGTTGTTCACCTTAGAGAAGACACATGGACAACTCCTTCGTTGGCCATTTTGGGGATGTAAAACGAATCGTTCAATGAACAGGAAGAACTGTAACCTCCTTGTAGAGTGGCGCTACGTCCTCTCATAGAGACGTCCATCCTTGCAGGCATGTTTGCTGCAGATATGTGTGATCTCATCACTTTAACAGGGATCGAGATGAGACATAGTGGAGACAGACCACGAAAATTCCTATCGTTCCTGCTGAACATTTGTGTTCTTATCTCCCCATAACAACGGGAAGACTGTCTTATCAAAGTGACATCCACAAATCTAGCAGTAAGGAGATCGCCTAGTAAGGGCATTAAGTGGTGGATCATTGTTGGAGTCTCAAATCCAACGTATTTGCCCATTCGTCTGTAAGGACCCATCATAGAGCGTTGTGGAGGAGCAAATGACACACTCAAATATGCGTAAGTACGATACTTGTACCCAGTCACTAGCTGTAACGCAGAGGTAGAGTGAGTGGCGGTGGGTCGTAGACGAATTAGCATAGTTACATGCGATATTACATCACCCCAAGCGGATATAAGGAGATTGGTGCGCATTACCAATATCCGGGCTACCATCGTAGTCGTTTCCGTGAGACCATTTAGGTGTGTACATGAGGATATGATGTCCAACATCAGTCCCATTCAAATAATAATCAAATGTCTTCGATGTAAACTCTCTAGCATTGTCAAGTCCAATTGACGGAATAGGATGATCCGGGGAGTGAGCCTGTTGTCATATGATATGTGCTAGGAGTGTAGCATAAACAACATTTATAGGTGGACAATGACACAACACGTGACCAGCGTGTTTGCTTGTCAACCAACATCATGAGATACTTAAACGTCAGTAAGTTGGTTGAACTAGTCTATAGAATCCCCATGGACTCTATGTAAGAACAAAATGAGTATTTTCATATCTTTTGCATAGGATGGTCTCAATCCTAACTTCCCTAAGGAACGGGCTTTGTAAAACGAGCGAGAGGCTTTAGAAGAAGGATTAAATACTGTTTACTCCCTATATTTATAGGGTTTCATCGTTTCAGTCCCTGACCTTCGAATTTCACCTAAAAAGTCCATTAACTCTCAATTTCCTCCCAATTGGTCCCTGCCGTCAAAATTTTCTGTTAAAGTTGCCAAAATGTCTATTATGCCTTCACTTACTCTTTTTTTTTTTTAATTTTTTTATTATTTCTCTCTCTTTTATTTCTTTTTTTCATTTCACCTCTTGAAGGTGTGTGGATTGGAACCATCTTGATGAGGAGATGAATAAAAGGAGGTAAGAGAGCCGGAAGAATAAGAGGTAAAAAGAAAAAAAATAAAAAAAGAGAAGAAGATATTTTTTTTTAAAGTAATTGAGGGTATAATAGACTTTTTAGGGGAAAATAACGGAGTTTTTGACAGATGCTTGATGGCAGGGACTACTTGGAGGGAAATTGGGAGTTCAAGGACTTTTAAGGTGAAATTCGAAAGTCAGGGACTGAAACGATGAAATCCTATAAGTATAGGGAGTAAACAATATTTAACCCTTAGAAGAATGAGGATTTTGGTTGGGCATGAGCGTCTGAAATGCTATTTGAAGCAAAGTTGGTGATTGCAGCATCACCTAGGGCGCCATCACCATGATTGACGCCATCCATGGCGTCATGAATAGGGACTGTGCCAACCCTAGGCTGGTGGTGGACGGCGGCAGTGCCAGTAGCGGCGGTCACACTTAGGCTAGGAATCAACTATTGATTCATGCTTCATTTCGCTCGAGAGAAAGGATGTCCATGTGAAGTCTTTACTAGACGGATCATCATATCATGACGAGGATGACTGATCATATCGTGACAAAGCCAATATGAGTCTAAATCCAAGAGATATTCTCTCATAACTTTATTGGATTTAATAGCTCGAATAGTGACATAGAGTCCACTAAAGAGACACATAAACTTCTCTAAGATGTGCCTTTGTTCACAATCGTTAGAGGTATTGCAAATGAACTCATTTCCGTTCTCTACATGCGTTTTCGCATGGAATCCGTTAGCTATTCATAGGTGCGATTTGCCCTAGGAGTGTAGAGAGTTTCTGTGACAGTAATCAAGGTGCCATTTGGCAAGGGGAAGTTGGGCTATTCCATGTCCTTGAATTAATACTGATGGCCCAGCCATCGTAGTCACAGAGTAATATGCTCAAAATCAAAATGGAGTCATAATGAAAAGAACTCGAAATTTTATTCATAAGCCAATGAAATACATCATTGTCACTTAACCATTAGGATAATCTAATCCAAATGCTAGCTAATGCAAAACAAAGGTAGTCATTTGACTTCTTTCGGTAACTCCAAAATAAATATGACCAGGTAAGTAGAGAGATGTCGGTGGAGCAAAGCTCACTTAAGTACCACTTATCTCAAAACCTTCACAGACATCATACTCATTTTGGATGAGCCTATGTGAAGAAAAACTAAACTAATGGCATTTACTAACAAGTAGATGGCAATTACCTATTACATCTCTTGGAAAAATAAAGACATACAGAATTGGAGATCTATTGATCCCAGCCAGATTTGTAGTTTTCAACCCTTCACTCTAGATCATCTTCGTGATCTTCTTGTTCCACATGGTGAGCTTCTCTTGCTTCACAATATGCTTTGTAGGCGGTGACAATATTTCCACGAGCTCTACAAATGTGTGTCCAATAACCGGATACTCCACATCGAGAACATACATCTCTTTGCTCATACTCCATTGATTGAGGCGCTTTGAAAGTGTCATTTAGATGGCTCTTAGAGTTTGTGGCGCCACCAACATGGCCAGAGGCGTTGTCTCCCTCTCTCTTTCCAAGTTGACATCTTCGGTTCCGTGTTCTCCTATTTTGGTGGTTACCTTCCCAAGTAAAGCCAATATATGGACCAGAACGTCGAAAAATATCCCTAAGATTAGGGTTTCACTCTTGGCGCCCTCTCTTAGGGACACGACTATAATTGAATTCCAGAATATGCTATGTTTCCACGGATCTCGAATTATAGTTCTTCACAAGGATGTTGTCATGCTTTTCAGCAACATTCATAACTCCAATGAGCTCGTGAAACCTTGTGATCCTTCCTGCATTAACATCGATTCGATAGTTCTTAGCTACCATCAATGTAGAGACGGGGAAGGTAAAAAGAGTCTTCTCAATCAACATAGCATCTGTGATCTCTGGACCACAGAATTCCATTAAGGATTTAATGCAAAGTGCTTCCGAGTTGTAGTCAAGAACTGACTTGAAATCACAGAAGCGGAGGTTATGCCATCTCACTTCTAGGTCAGGAAGCAGGGAGTCACGGATGTTGCCAAATCTTTCTCGAGTGAGACCCACAACTTTCTGGGGTCTTCTTCATTCATACACTTGTACTTAGGGCTTGATTCGGTCCAAAACCGACCACAAATGGGCCAAACCACTACCGAACCGAAGTAGGTCGGTAAGCCCAAACTATAACCGAAACCAGGCCGAGTGAGGCCCAAACCGAATTTTCGGTATGTCGATTATTTGGTTGGTTTGATTCGGTAATGGGCTTCCACCGAACTATTGGGCCATCTAAATTTTTGGGTTTCAGAAGGCCCATTTCAATTTTCTAGCTTTTTACTTTTAGCAGCCTAATTTTTCATACTTATTGACTAATCAGTTTTCTAGTTTTTGGGATTTTACAGCACAGGTTTAGCCTATTTATGGTTTCCATATTTACTGCTGCTGCAGCCCACTACATCATATCATCCACACATTAATCATTCAGCTACAACTATAAGTTATAGAACCTAAAAGTGTAAAAGTATATCATATGGCAGATTGCACAAGTCCACAACAAAGTACAAAGCTGCAACTCATCCAAAAGTCCAAAGAAAAGAGAAAGAATAACACAACAATTATAAAGAAATTACAAGACCAACAATTAACTGAAAAATACGCATTGTCCCATTACACATAAAACTGAAAAGAAAAAAAAAACACAAGTTAGGTTGCTTTAATGTTCCAATCAGCCATCACCTCATCTTCTCCATTATGGGGATGCTGCTGCACAGTTTCAGTTTTTCAATATTAGAGACTAAAACAGAATGCAGCAGCCCATAATTGATGAACTTAAAGAAAACATGATGAAAATAAATTGAAGAGGTAAGTGACAAGACTGATTTCATACCAAAACCTTTGCACCGGCAGAAAACTGAACTGTGCATCTTCTTTATGTTGCAGCAGTGGTCATAGAAGAGCTTGGTTCATCCAATCTAAGTCCAGCAGTTTCTACAAATTAAAACAGAAAATTGATAGTGAGTAAAAGTTCAAGAAAATTGCAGAAATCACATAAACGAGTAAATTCAATCAAATATTTGCAGAATTATACCTCTCTCCATTGCTTCTAGCTCTCAATACTGCTCCAGCTCAGCCATAGTTGGTTCCTTGTAGAAGTTAGGTGTTGTAGCCCTCAGCCAATCACTTGAGCAGACCAAACACTCCACCATTTTAGGTGTTAGGGAACTCTTATAAGGATGTACCACCCTTTTCCCCAAACTGAAGGCATTTTCACTTGCAACGGTGCTGCAAGGGATGGAAAATACATCTTTGCAAGCTTTGAAAGTATCGGATATGCATTTGCACTAACTTTCCACCAAGCTATCACATCGAAACCCGGTGTCAATGGATTAACATATCAATCAGCCAAGTATTTGTCAACCTCATTCAATATCATCTCATTTTGTTCATCCATTCTTTCTTGCATTAAATCAGCCAAAATTTCAGCTTGTCCACTATCAACACTGCCAAACTCAACCCCCTCCATTGGCTGACTTCCTTCAAGGAGTGTGGTTTGGGAAGAGGCAGCATCACAGCACCTATATTCGTCGTTCATCATCATTAAAATCCCATTTAACTTGCTAGTTATTGCTGCAACTCTTATAAGTGAGGAATTGACTTTGGCGACTTTACCATTAATCATTCCAGCATACATCAAACAGTTCATAGTATTCATCATTCACATAGCATTCATCTACCCATAGTATTCATCATTCACATGCAGCTCAAGTACTATTAGTCTATTACCTTTTAAATAAAAGCTCCAACGTAAGCTCCAACCAGCTTTGTACTTGCCAAGCAAAGAAACTAAGTAATGTTAGAAACCACAATTTCCACATCAAAAGTTTGTTAATAAACAAAAGTATAAAAGGGGGTAAAAAAAAGTCAATAACCTTTATGTTAATTGGCGAAGAACAACATAATCGAGTTGTTCCTTCTCTATTCCTGGCCCTCTGTTAAGTTTCTGCAATTGGAAATCACAATTCTTGGTAAGAGTTGAATTAGCCACCAAAAAAATAGACAAAATCCTCAGTCTTTGGGGGTTCACAAGCTATCAAATACATACAAGTTTGTCTCAAACTATATAGTCCTCAACGCCACCACAAATCATATACCAGTTTATTTGAGTTTTAGCTAACCTAAAGCTAAACAAGAAACAAAATATGAACTCAATTGAAGGAGAATAAGTGATTCTCACCTGCAATAGTACTTTTTAGCTCCAAAAGTACCTTCTTAGATAAAGAAAACCAAATTAAAAATCAAGAAGAAGGCCAAAATCATCTTATGGGATTAGGGAATGAAGACCCAACTTAACATACCTAAACATTCAGGGTTTAATCCAGAAAAATGCTCTCCCTCTGCCTTCTCTTTCACTCCTTCCTCAGCTTCTGCACCTTGCCGGAGTCGTCGACCTTGTAGAACTAGAGGACGGTGAGCTTGACCTTCTTGACCTTGGAGTTTCTTTTGATCAAAATCGAGTAATCGACAATAAAAATTGAACAACAACATAGAATAGGGGTAGAGATTACCTTTTGGTGAAGGAAACAACACTTTTCCAGAATTAGGGTTTCGATGGTTTGGGGATTTTCAAACTACAAAGGTGAACCTGTTGAAATTGTGGAGAAATAAGGCTGGGGATTTGGGATATGACCTACTACAAGATATTTGTCCATGGTTTTGATGATTTTAGGGGTCGGAATATGGGATTGATGATTTTGGGGAGGGAGGCAGGTTTAGGTCAAGCAAAACGAAGAACTAAAGAAGTGAGAAATGAGGCTGGGATCGAGTGAGTAAGTGATGGGGTATTAGGGTTTGTTGGTCTTTGTTTTAATTTTGACAATAAGAACTAAGTGAGAAATAAATATAACATTTGTAGTATAATATATCGAGAGCAGCTTGTGCTCTGGTGGTTCGGAGCCGAGTCTCTGTGGAAGAGGATGTGGGTTCGAACCCTGCCTCTTACACAATTTTATATGTATATTTTTCAGTATGTATACATTATATTCGATCGGTATGGTATACCGACGGTATGGTGTATGGCATACCGTAGCCGAGCCAAATGGAGCCAAACGGTATGGCTCAGCTGAGCCGAAAGTTGGCAGGTCGAGTTCTTGGCCCAAATCGGTTAAGGCCGGTTTGAATTTCGGTCCATTCAGTTGCTTTGGCCCAAATTGCCAGCCCTACTCGTACTGGAGCGAATCATCCATATGACGAGTCATTAGGATGATGACTTTAGCCTTATTTGCCTCTAAGGCTGCTCTATTTGCTTCCAAAGCTTGAGCTTGCTCAACAGTTAGCACGTCTTGGCTAGGATCGAGAATCTTATCCAGGATTCCATCGGCCTTGAGATGCTGACGGACATCACGAACCCACCTGTGATATCAAGAGCTAGTTGTTCCCAATGGAGCAAAGTCCAGTTTGTTCAGGTTACTCATCCTGAAAGAGAACAAGAAAAAAGGTTAGTTTCGGAGCGGAAAAAGCTACCACGAAAACATATAAAATTTCTAAGCGTAATCGCTTTCAAGAAATTCAATTCCAAGAGGTATTGGATTAGATCCAAATAATGACGTAAGTGGTCGATCATAAATTCTCTCTAAACTCTAAGTTTGGAGATCTCAACAAGCTCAAAGCTTGGAGTGAGCACAAACCCCCACAGTTTGGCTTAATTAGGTCTCCTCTATGATGAAGAAAGGGAGGTAGAAGAAGGGAGTTTGCAAGTCCCTGAGAAAAAGAAGATAAATTGAATAAAAACTTTATAAAAAAAAAGGGAACTTTTAGTAAAAAAATACCTTGAAATAGGGAGTTAGAAAAGTTGGCCGGAAAATGGTCAGAAAAGTCGCCGGAAAATGGCCGGAAAAGTCTCCGGCGATAACTGTTGCCTAAGTTGACGTGGTATAGTGACATCAGCAGCTTGGGATCCTCCTTTTTTTTTTTTTTTTTCCTTTTATTCTCTCTGGTGGTTCAAGTTGCAGCAGCAGTCAGGTGGCGGATTCAAGTGCTTTTAGGCCGGTTCTGGAGGAAATTTTTTTGGTTCCTGGATTCTGGGATCTAAGCGCTGCTGTTAACAAAATTTGGTGGCAATCGGAGGTTCAAAAAGTGGTGAACAGGTAAAGTATTTGTTGCGGGTGGTTTGAAGCTTCCGGTGGCCGGTTCGGTAGGTTTCCGGCCTGTTCTGGTGGTTCTGCAGCTGGTTCTGGATTCCTGTGGTCGAGGGCTTCCAGTTGTGTGCGGAGGCAGAAAAGGTTTCAAGGTTTTGTATTCGGATTTAGGGTTTTAGCTATTTGTTTCAAGGTTAGGGCTTCGTGCTGATAACGTGTTTAAGGAAAATCGAAATTGGGAGATAATTGAGTCGTATTTTCATTGATAATATGAGCCTTTTTATATAGAGAATTGCAAGACATAGAATCAGAATTGTACAAGGAAAGATAATCGTACAATTAATTGGATATCTATGAATATCTCCGAGAATATTTCTAATTCAAAACCCTATTACAACTAGGTAAAGTAACCTAGAGTTTGAGCCAGACACATATTCTGAATTTAGTTGAACAAGGCAAACTTATTCTCATAACTTGTCCTACAATTGTCAATTTATTTTCAGAGAACAGATATTATTCAATTTCACACCATATAAATGTGTATATAAGTGACTTATTACTAATCTAATTCATTATTAATTGATAAATCACATGTATAAAGGTGTATATATGTTTTCCATATCACCCAATCCAACCATGTGAGGTAAATTAAAAAAGAAACTTTAGGCCTTATGTCACTCTTTTTCAACATTCCTCACTTATTGAGTTTAGGTGATTAGAAAAAAAACAACTATATCCTCAATGTGTGGTTAATAGTGAAATTATTTATAAAAAAATTGATGGAATGTAGCCATTAACGAAACAACTAGTGCCATTTACTCCCGTTCAGTTGGATTTTGAGCCCTCTCTAGCTTTGGTTGTTGGAGAGAGATATCTCACCTTAAAAAAGTGACAAATAAAAATAGGATCACAAATGATACCTGAACTTATCCTCTATTTTATCGATGGTACCTGAACTTCAATTTTGATCACAATCAGTACCCTAACTTTTTGACTTCATTTTAAATGGTATGTAAGGCCACCTTCGGTCACTATTCCAGCCAAAAAATCCAAATCTAAAATAAAAAAAAATAAAAAATTCAAGTTCAAGGCAAGTCTATTACTAAAAAATCATCACTATATATGATCGCAACCCTTGAAATCATCAAAAATCATCACTATGATCGCCTCACATGTCGTTTTTATTCAGAATATTGACCGGAGGTAGCTCTAGGTACCATTTAAAATGAAATCGAAAAGTTCGGGTACTGGTTGTGATCAAAATTGAAGTTCAGGTACCATCGATAAGATTGAGGTATAGTTCAGGTACCATTAGTGATAATAACCCATAAAAATATAACTTATAAGTTAGTGACCCACACCTAATTGTACTGAAACCTTTTGTATTAAAACCCAACACCTAATAGGTGATTAAGTTGAGACAATATCAGTACAATGGTTGGCCAGTAATCACAGTTGTCGTTCTTTAACATAGTTACAAAGGGGGTCCTTCTCCAAGCACCATGCTATCATGCACCCGGATTAGGGTTACTTATATTGCTATTGAAAAATTCCGATTGGATTGTTACTTGATTGACCAAGTCTCCAAAGTGAAACTTGTGTTCCAATTCCGGTGGGAATTGGATTTTTCACCAAGTTTCAATGTGGGACTTGGCCCCAATATTCAATGTGAGAATTGGATTGTTAATTGATTGCACATGCATACCTAAAATTAGGTTGTACATGAGGGGGCCTATTGGAGAGAAATATCTAATATTTAAAAAGTGACAAATAAAAATATAACTTATAGTGGGTGACTGATACCCAATTGTACCGGAACCTTTTGTGTTAAAACCAAACACCTAATATGTGATTAAGTTGGGACAATATCGGTACAATGGTGGGCCACGGGCCAAACTTATCGCTATTTAACATTGGCTTCACAGACAAGTGGATTGGAGCTATCTCTAGGAAATAAGAGAAAGTTGGGAAGGCCTGTGGGTAGTAAGAACAAGGCTAAGAGGAGCTGCAGCTAAAGAAGCTAGTTCCGGCATTGGAATCTAGGACTCCTAAGAACACTATGAGACATAAGAAGATATTGGAGTCCTTAGTGGCTATTAGGCAGGTTGAGTCTCTTAAGGCAATTGACAACTCTGGGTAAACCCCCTCTACGTAGGGAGGTCCAAAGGTTTAAGGATAAATTAGAGTTAGATCTTGAATTGTTCGGTGAGAACCATAGTAGTATTAAGTTATTGGTTACTTAGCGCTTATTCCTAAGATAACATTACGTAGGTAGTTTTAGGGCTCCCTATGCAATGAAACAATTTATACGTGCCCTATATGGGTGGTCACTGGGTATTAGGAAAGCAATGTCCGCAACCAAAATCTATTGGCCAATCACTGACCTAATCAAACCCTATTGAATTAAATTCATCTTCTCTCTATATTGAACAGTTAGGGATTTAGTTTTAATCTACTTAAGACGTGTTGAAAATTTCTCTCTGTCTTTGTTATACTTCCTTTTTTTTTTTTCGATATTTTGTTAAATGGTGGTTTTAGTTAGATCTCCAAATTTAATATTTGGACCTTCATCTTTTTTTTAAAATTATTATTGAATTTTGTCAACTTATATAAAAAGACAAATAAAGATAGAGGGAGAGAGGAAAAAATACACACACACACTCTTCTTACCTCCATAACAGATCTCGTCAATTTTTCTTTTTTACTTTCAAAGTATATTCTCCCTTCAATCTCTCATGCTTGGATGCGAAATCAAACCTGTGTAGAAATATTCAATCTCTCATATCCATAAGTAGACATGGCCTTCTCAAATGAAATTTTCAATGGTTTGTTGGGTCGTTAATTAACTTCATGACTTTGTCTAACCCTTTACACTACAAGTTTGCAACACTTGTTCTTCTTCATGTTCACTTTTCATGACCTTAAATCCGAAATTACTCATCCATTTTGTTTCACTGGAGTCTGATCTTCTTAATTTACAATATCTTCCATTTAGCATAAATTTTAAATATTTTTCACTAATGGAAGATAAATTTCAATGTTTCTTAAATACGTACTCTAGGTATGTCATTCATGTTTAGCAATTCAAATCTGAAGGAAAAAGATTCATGAGACACCCAAAATCCAAATTGGGTTTATGCTATAGGAGGCTATGATCGAGCCATCTTCGAGCTGATTGTAGTGTGCAGAGGAAAGTTAACTATGGTGCCTCCTTTGCAATTGACGAAGAAGATGAAGAGATATTGCGTTATTCATAATTCTTTGTGGTTAAATTGATAAATTCATAAGTGTTCAAGTAAATCTAGAATATGTGTCTGGCCCAAACTCGAGGTTACTTGCTCTAGTTAAAATAGGGTTTATATTAGAGATATTCTCGGAGAATCTTAGGAGATATCCAATCAATATACGATTATGCTTCCATGTACAACTCCATCTCTATGCTTATAATCCTATATATAAAGAGCCCCTTATTATCAATGAAAGTACGACTCAATTCTCTCCCAATTCAGTTTTCCTCAAACACGTTATCAGCACGAAGCCATAACCCTTAAACAAATAGCCAAACCCTGATTCAAGAAGCTAAAAACCTTGAATCAGAATACAAAACCTTGAAGCATTTTCTGCCTCCACCTCACACCTTGAAGAACTCGATTCCAGGAGTCCAGAACCTGGAGCGGTACCCCAAGAACCTGCCGGAAACTTACCGAACCGACCACTGGAAGCTCCATACAACTCGCAGCAAATATTCCACCTGTTCATCATCTTCCGGACCTCTAATTTCCACCAAATTTTGGTAGCAGAAGCCCACTGATATGAAGTTTCAAGAACCGGAAGAAAAAGTTCAAAAACCGGCATAAAAAGACATGAACCGGCCACCTGAGTAGCTGCATCTTGAACCGGCAGAAAAGAAGAAAAGAGGAAAACAAAAGAAAATAAAAAAGGGAAAGGAAAAGAAGCCCAGAAGCCCAAGGCAGAGGCCCACTGACGCAGACCCAAGGAACGTCATCACCCGGACCCGCGCCAAGTCAGCAAGAGGGACTACGGCACGTCAGCATCCGGACGCGCCACGTCATCAAAGGGGACCCAGGCCACATCAACAAGGGGGACCCACTGCCACGTCAGCTCCTAGGTCATCGTCAGTCAACTACCGGTCAGCCCAGGTCAACGCCGATCAATCACTTTTCCGGCCACTTTTCGGTAGTTTTCCAGAGACTTTCCTGCAGTTTTCGGTGATTCAGATCACTTTTTCCGGCCAACTTTTCCGGCAACATATTTGAGGTATTTTTTTCTAAAAGTTCCTGTTTTTTTAGAGTTTTTACATTTAATTTCTCTTCTTTTTCGAGGACTTGCAACATCCCTTCTTCTACCCCCCTTTCTTTATCACAGGGGAGACCAAATTAAGCGGAACTGTAGGGGTTCGTGCTCACTCCAAGCTTAGCTTGTAGAGTCCACCAAACTTAGAGTTTGTTGAGATAAAACAATCGACCGCAAACATCATTGTTTCAATCTAATCCAACCCCTCTTGGAATCCAATTTCTTGGAAGCGACCACACTCGGAAATTCCTAATTTCTTGGAAGCGACTATGCTCAGAATTTTTTTTGTTTTCGTGGTAGCCTTTTTCGCTCCGAAACTCCTAATTTCTTGTTCTCGTTCAGGATGAGCAACCTGAACAAATTGGACATTGTTCCATTGGGAACAACTGGCTCTGAATATCACAGGTGGGTTCGTGATATCCGTCAGCATCTCAAGGATGATGGAATCTTGGATACTATTCTCGAGCCTAGCCAGGACATGCTAACTGTTGAGCAAGCTCAAGCTTTGGAAGCAAATAGAGCAGCCTTAGAGGCAAATAAGGTGAAAGCCATCATCCTAATGACTCGTCATATGGATGATTCGCTCCAGTACGAGTGTATGAATGAAGAAGACCCCAGAAGGCTGTGGGTCTCACTCGAAGATAGATTTGGCAACGTCCGTGACTCCCTGCTTCCTAACCTAGAAGTGAGATGGCATAGCCTCCGCTTCTGTGATTTCAAGTCAGTTCTTGACAACAACTAAGAAGCATTTCGCATTAAATCCTTAATGAAATTTTGTGGTAAAGAGATCACAGATGCTATGTTGATTGAGAAGACTCTCTCTACCTTCCCCGTCTCTGCATTGATAGTTGCTAAGAACTATTAAATCAATGTTGTTGCAGGACGGATCACAAGGTTTCATGAGCTCATTAAAGCTGTGAATGTCGCTGAAAAGCATGACAACATCCTTGTGAAGAACTATAATTCGAGATCCGTGGAAATAGAGCATATTCCGGAATCCAATCATAGTGGCGCCCCTAAAAGAAGGCGCCAAGAGCGAAACCCTAATCTTAGGGATACTTCTGGATGTTCTGATCCATATAATCGCTCTACTTGGGAAGGTAACGGCCAAAATTGGCGAACACGGAACCGAAGAGGTAAACATGGAAAGAGAGAGGGAGGCAACGCCTCTGGCCATGTTGGTGGCGCCACCAACACTAAGAGTCATCTAAATGACTCTTTCAAAGTGCCTCAATCAATGGAGTTTGAGAAATGAGATGTATGTTCTCGATGTGGAGTGTCTGATCATTGGGCACACATTTGTAGAGCTAGTGAAGAAATCGTCACCGCCTACAAAGCATATTGTGAAGCAAGAGAAGCTCACTATATGGAACAAGAAGATCAAGAAGATGATCTAGAGTGAAGGGTTGAAGACTACAAATCTGGCTGGGATCAATAGATCGCCAATTCTATTTAAGTCTTTATTTTTCCAAGAAATGTTATAGGCAATTGCCATATATTTTTGTAGTAAATGCCAATGGTTTAGTTTTTCTTCAAAGTAGGCTCACTCAAAGTAAGTGTGATGTCTAGGAAGGTTATGAGATTAGTGGTACTTAAGCGAGCGTTGCTCCACCGACATCTCTCTACTCACCTGGTCACATTTATTTTTGAATTACAGAAAGAAGTTAGACGACTACCATTGTTTTGCATTAGCTATCATTTCGGATTAGATTTTGTTTAGTCAAAGAGACAATGATGTAACTCCGTTAGCTTATGAATAAAATTTCGAGTTCTTTATGACTCCATTTTGATTCTGAGCATATGACTTTTGTGACTACGATGGTTGGGCCATCAGTATTAATTCAAGGATATGGAATAGCCCAAGTTCCACTTGCCAAATGACACCTTAATTACTGTCACAGAAACTCTCTACGCTCCTAGGGCCAATCGCACCTTTGAATAGCTAACAGATTCCATGCGAAAACACATGTAGAGAACTTAAAAGAGTTCCTTTGCAATACCTCTAATGAATGCGAACAAAGGCGCATCTTAGAGAAATTTATGTGTCTCTCTAGTGGATTATATGTCACTATTCGAGCTATTAATCCAATAAAGTTATGAGAGAAGATCTCTTGGATTTAGACACATATTGGCTTTGTCACGACAGGATAGATCATTCTAGTCATGATATGATGATCCGTCTACTAAAGACTTCACATGGACATCATTTCTTTCGAGTGAAACGAAGCTTAAATCAAATGTTGATTTCTGAACTAAGTGTGACCGACGCAGCTGCCTAGGGTTGGCGCAGTCCCTGTCCATGACGCCATGCGTCCAGCCATCATGGTGATGGCACCCTAGGTGATGCTACAATCACCAACTTGCTTCAAATTGTGTTTCAGACGCTCAGGCCCAACCAAAATTCACATTGGTTGCTTCTAAAGCCTCTCGCTCGTTTTACAAAGCCCGTTCCTTAGGGAAATTAGGACTAAGACCGTCCTATGCAAAGGCTATGAAAATACTCATTATGTTCTTACATAGAATCCATGGGGATTCTATGGACTGATTCAACCAACTTGCGGACATTTAAATATCTCATGATATTGGTTGATATGCAAACATGCTGGTCACGTGTTTTTCTATTGTCCACTTGTAATGCTGCTTATGCTACACTCCTAGCAAATATCATATGACAACGGGCTCACTCCCCGGATCATCCTATTCTGTCAATTGGACTTGACGATGCTAGCGAGTTTACATGGAAGACTTTCGATGGTTATTGCATTGGGACTGATGTTGGACATCACATTCCCATGAACACACCCAAATGGTCTGGCGGAAATGTCTACGATGGTAGTCCGAACATTGGTAATGCGTACCAATCTCATTATATCCAATTGGGGTGATGCAATATCGCATGCAGCTATGCTAATTCGTCTACGACCCACCGCCACTCAATCTACCTCTGCGTTACGGGTAGTGACTGGATACAAGTATCGTACATACGTATCTTTAAGTGTGCCATTTATGTGCCAATTGCGCTGCCACATCGCTCTATGATGGGTCCGTACAAACGAATGGCAACTACGTTGGATTTGAGACTCCAACAATCGTCCGGCACTTAATGCCCTTACAAGGCGATCTTCTTACCGCTAGATTTTTGGGTTGTCACTTTGATGAGACAGTCTTCCCGTCATTAGGGGGAGATAAAATCACGGATGTTCAGTAGGAACGATAGGAATTGTCGTGGCCTGTCCCCACTATGTCTCATCTCGATGGCCAGAGCTTCTTCGATCTCATTACTCTACCTGTGAGTACTCAGTCCCTCTATATATGTGTCCTGAATCGATGAATGTATGCATGTGTTCTTATGTGTGTATTACAACTTTTAATTTGACAGCTTTTGTTTGATTGCTTAAACACTTGATAGAAAAGAAAGAGGAAAGCGAAAACTAACAATTAAACCAAGAGAATAGTAGGAATTGTTGAAGTGGTTACTGGAGAAGTATGCTTATTTGAAGCAGCTGTATTTAGCTTTGTTGAATTTTGGCTTGTGGTTTGTAGCCGGCTTGTGGTTAAAAGTTAATAATCAACTAAATGGAAAGCTGCCATCGGGGAAATTCAAGGCATCGATGGATACCTTGTATGGAACTGTCTGAGGAAATTGATTATATCATTCTTAAGCAACCAACAGTTTCTTTATTGTTATTTTCCTCAGATAAGCCCATGTCTTTTGATAGAACTATGCATATAATTTGATATAATCCAACCTCCACCCGTGGTCGCCAAAATCGAATAAATGGGCCGCATCAATACCATCGACTGTGGTGCTCCAATTACCAACATGTCCCACAAGGCAAAAAATTGTTATGCCCTCGCTAACCACCCCAACGAAGTTTGCAATATCCGCTACAAGAGGTCCGCTAAACTCCCAAGGTCTGGTTGGGAACCCATTACCTTCTCAGAGGAGGAGGAGCGCGGAGTGCATCTACCCCACGACTGTCCATTCTTAATCGACGCCATACTCTATAAATGGTCAGTAGGGAGGGTCCCTGTGGACAGCGGATCCGCTGTCAATGTCATCTTCAATGGTTGTTAGAGCAAACTATAGCGGAATAGAAAATTACTCCAGGATCATGAGTCATTGCTCAGCTTCTCTAGAGACATCACGCAACAATTGGGTTCTAACTACATGCGACTAGTTATCGGCGTCATTCCATGTGCGGCTGAAATCCATACGGAGTTCAACATTGTCGACTGCTCCATTTCACACAATGCCATCATCGGTCAACCGACACTCAACAAGCTCAAGTGCATCATAGCAGGATATATGCTTCTCATGAAGTTCCCTACGCCCAATGGGACAAGCTGTGTCAAAGGAAGTCAACAATTGGCACGAGAATGCTACTCCACAACCGTAGCACGGTCGACGTGCCACCATGAAATACTAATAGTAGGAAACCATGCGCCGCCGCCAGACATCTTTGAGGACCCCAGAGATGACGAGAAGAAATATGTCAAAAAGGAGCCTGTCAACCCAGAAACATCTTTGAGGGTTATCAGCATCTCCGACGAACACCCTGAGTGAACAGTATGCATACGTGTCCAGCTAGACACAGAGGTAGCGGCAGAACTCACCCAGTTTCTACGTGACAACGCAGCCATTTTTGCATGGTCCTACGCTGACATGCCAGGCATCTCCCCTGAGATCATCACACACAAGCTGAGCGTCAAACCATTCTTCTACCCTATCAAACAGCGACGGAAGGCCTTCGATGAGGAAAGGTATCGCACAATAGGGGAGGAAGTCGCCAAGCTACAGAACATTAGGTTCATTCGCCAGGTCAATTACCCTCAGTGGATTTCCAACTTGTTCATGGTCAAGAAACCAAGCAGAAAGTGGCGGATGTGTGTCGACTTCAAAAGCCTCAACAAGGCATGCCCCAAGGATAGCTTCCCGCTACTCCGCATAGACCAACTGGTCGATGCCACCGCTGGACACGAGCTACTTAGCATGATGGACACCTACTCCGGCTACAATCAAATCAAGATGCACCCTGGTGACCAGGAGTGCACCGCCTTCACCATTGACAAGGGCCTATACTGTTACAATGTCATGCCCTTCGGTTTGAAGAACGCCGGTGCAATGATGCGGCTGAAATAGCCTCACAATTTAACCCTGCAAAATGTAGTTGTTAGTATAGGATAAGCAGGGATCGTTCAGTCCGGGGATTGTAGGGTACACCTACACAAAAAGGTCAATTAACAAATAAAAGAATAAAATGGGGGGTTTTTGAATTTTGTTTCTAATCTACTTAAAATAAAAACAAAACAAATAAAATTATCTACAATGATCGACTTCCGTAACCTAGACCACTACCACTCGGAAATTATTAAGTGTAAAAACAGAAAATCCATTTCAACATGCTACAAAAATGTGCCCATCTTAAATGCCTAGATAAGAGCTCAAATGAAAAGCCTCAGCGGATCAATCCATTTATCTGATTCGTTCTAATGTAGGCATGGATCGGAAAAGTCCTTACCAAGCCTAATACTACTAATTTTTGAAAACACTCAGCGTAATTCTCTTAACTAGTAGTATTATCTAACCCTCGAATCAACTCACACGTGCAAATTTACCATTACACATAGAATTTAACACGTAATTTCCAGAATCGTTTAATCATTAAAACATGATTTTTACCACTCGTTAGAACTAATTATTACTTGTTTAACTCAGCGTCTTAACAAATAACAATTACTCTTGGCAAATTAAGCAAACACACAAGAACTCTCACCGTTATTCTAGCATGCAAACTTATTAACCTAACTCTGAAAATTACCTAAACACATAAAAGGGCACAAGATTGTAACATGCATCATAAAAGAATTCTCGAAATTAACTCAATAATAAACTGAAAATCTCAAAAATATTAATAAAAATATTCTGAAAATTTCATGTCTCCAATTACACAACTCGCAAATTGAAACACACAAAACCGAAACAAAAATTATAAGTAGAGTCATAGTTACACTTTGAAGCTTTCCTCAGCGGCTTAGCAACAAGGTGATGAACTTGTCTCTGCAATGGTGGTGGAGCGTCCTTGACTCAGCGCCTTAGAGCTTTGTAGATTGATGGATGGATGGTGGTCACGGTCTTGTAGGAGATGGAAGTTTAAGGAGTGAATTGGGCAGTCTTGGAATGGTTTTTGGCCAGGAAGTGATAGGCAATGAATTATCTTGGCTGGGAAGTGATCTTGGCTGGGAAGTGATGCAAATTATGTTCTGGATGTTGCCTATTTATAGGGGAGCATTGGTTGGCTTTTCCAGCTGAAACGTCTCCTTTATGGCCTTAAATCCTCTCATAATGGGGCAATTCTTTTAATTTCCAAGCTGAAATGTCTTTCTCTTATTTATTTTCCAGCTGAAACATCTTTCTCTTTTATTCCTCAACTGAAACGTCTTTTCTGCTTTATTTCCCTTCTTCATTGCTTGGTCAACCTGATTTAATAAAGGGCAGAAAATTAAATTCTTTTAGAGAAAATAAAAAGAATTAAAACAATTTAATTTCAGAAAAATACTCCCATAAATTCTATCTTAAGGCCCACAGATTTGCATGACGGTGAGGAATCCTGATCCAGCTAGGATTCTTCATGAATTTTGCGTTTTCTGCCTATTTCACTCCAAACACTCTACAAGACTCTTAAAATGATTCGATGACTCAAAACACGAAATTTAAGGGAGAAACAAGGCTAAAATGGAGCACATATTCAATAATATCGTCACACTTTTTGGTCCTATCATGCAACTTACCAGTGGTTGAAAAATGCCACGTTCGTTGAGCATCTGGGTAAAATCATAGAGGTATACGTGGACGACATGTTGGTCAAAAGCATCAAAGCTAGCGGACACGTGGCCAACCTCCTCATCATATTCGCCATTCTATTGACTTATGACATGCCCCTCAACCCGGAAAAATATTTCTTTGGCGTCATCGCCAACAAATTCCTAGGTTACATAGTCAGTGAACGAGGCATAGAGGCCAATCCTGACAAGGTGCAGGTCATCCTCAACCTGAAGGCTCCACAATGGAAAAATCACGTTCAGAGCCTCCAGGGCAAGTTAACTGCCCTTTCTCGGTTCATTTCCAGACTCACTGACAGATGCCTCCCATTTTTCAAGGTCCTAAAGACGACCCACAAGAAGGTAATCGACTGGAACCCATACTGTGAGGTGGCATTCCAGAGCTTGAAAGAATACTTGGCAGCAATCCCACTTCTCTCCATTCCTGTACAAGGGGAGACACTGTACATATACCTAGCAGTATCACAATCAGAAGTAAGCTGCGCCATTGTCCCGCTAGAGGGCCAAGAGGAGCTCCCTATATTCTACGCCGGTAGAGGCATGAACAAGGCACAGACAAGATATCCCACCCTGGAACGACTCACTCTTGCACTTATTGTTGCCGCTAGATGCCTCCGCCAATATTTTTAAGCCCACAACATTCATGTCTTAACAAACCAACCGCTGAGGCAGGTAATGCAAAACCCTAAGCACTCTGGGAGCCTCAGCAAATGGGCCATCGAGCTCAGCGAGTTCGATATCGACTACAAACTAAGAACTGTCATGAAAGGCCAGGCGGTGGCAGACTTCATCGCTGAGCTCACAGAGCATCAGGATGAACCCAACCAGGGCTCACAAGAGGCCAACACGGAAATGATAACTGTTGAGGAACCAGCCCCCCGGCAACAGTCAGACTGGAACCTCCACGTTGACGGCTCTGCTTGCGCCAAAGCCTGCGGCGCCGAAGTCATCCTCACAGGATCAGAGGGACTAAACGCAGAATACGCGTTGAAATTCAATTTCAAAGCCTCAAACAACATAGCGGAATATGAAGCACTAATTGCCGGCTTACTCCTCGCCATCGACTCTGGCGCTGACAGTGTCAACATACTCAGCGATTCCCAGTTAGTCGTTAACCAGGTCAATAACAGTTTCCAGCCCAAAGACCAACAGTTAGCGGCATACTTGGGGTATGTCAGGACACTCCTCAAAAAATTCAAATTTCACACCATCACACAGATCCCCAGGGAAAAGAACACCAAGGCTGATTCACTGGAGAGACTAGCAACCGCCCAACCACACCAATGTCCTGCGGACACAAGGGTGGAGCACCTTGACAAGCCAAGCATCACAAAAACCCTGGCGGAGATTTTCAACATTGAGACCAGGCCCAGTTGGATGGATGAAATCATCAAGTATAAGCGCAATGGGACATTACCAACAGATAAGGTCGAGGTGTGACAGCTCAAGCTGAGAACAACCCGCTACAACATACAGAACGACAAACTTTACCGCCAGGGGTTTACTCATCCCAACCTCCGATGTCTGACCCCAGAAGAGGGAAAAGACGTGCTTACAATGATACACACCGAGGAATGTGGAAACCACTCGGGTGCCAGGTCTTTGGCCAATCGCACAATGCGACAGGGATACTTTTGGCCCACGCTCGGCGACGACGCCCGAAGGATGTCATGGTCCTGCCACAAATGTCAACAATACGCTGACCTCCCTCATGCCCAGGCGGAACCCCTATAAATCATGATCGGCCCATGGATCCATTCCATGTGGGGCCTAGACTTACTGGGAAAATTCCCAACCGCTAAAGGTCGGTTCAAATACATCATTGTCGCCATTGACTACAATACCAAGTGAATATAGGCGGAACCACTGACGGCAATAATTACCGCCAAAGTAACTCACTTCCTTTGGAAGAACATCTACTGCAGGTATGGCATCCCCCACACAATCATCACAGACAACGGTACCCAGTTCAACAACAAGGAACTCATATCTTTCACCGCTAACCTAGGCACCAAGATGAGTTTTGCATCTGTCGCTCACCCCCAAACCAACGGCCAGGTCGAAGCAACGAACAAGATAATCAAGAAGCTGCTAAAAAACAAACTAGACGATGCCAAGGGTTTATGGGCGGAAAAGCTCCCGAAGGTTCTGTGGGCCATCAGGACTACCTAAACTTCAGCCACTGGTGAAACACGATTCTGCATGATGTTCGAAACTAAGGCCATCCTACCTATTGAAGTAACCCAACCTACCGGTTTAGGTTTAGGGCTACTACTCTGAGACCAATGTCGAGGGCATCAACCTCGACAAGGACCTCCTAGAGGAGAAACGACACAAGGCCCACTTGCACAACTTGCAAAATAAGCAATGGGTATCAAAGATTAAAGGGATCGGTTAACGTATCCCACAGCAACCATTGATCCGGCAGTTAACCCCCGACACTCGGGTATCAAAGATTAGGTTCACTACCTAACACCCACTGCTTAAACGCAGCTCCCCTCATTAAACAATATTCCGACCATATGAAGGTCTATAGCCAGAAACGCGGGACTCCTTGGAGGGCGTAGCAGGGGCTTACCCGAAAGGGCGTAAGCGTTCGCTCCGACCAATTCTAGATGGACAACGCACTTGCACTAATTATGCTCACAATACGGCGCAAAGCTACGCTTTGGTATCAACCCCGCAAGAAAATCCTCCTTGACTGGGGACTTCAGGGACTTGTACATATAGCCCAGCATAACTAGCAACAGTTACGCTCATGCGTCAGAGCATCACCTTCGAGCTTCTAGCCCTTGCCTCAGCGGCACTGCCCAACTTTCACGCTCTTGCCTCAGCGGCATCCCTAAGTTTTCACGCTCTTGCCTCAGCGGCACCGCCGAGCTTTCACCCTCACGCCTACCTGGAACCCTCGAGCTTCCTGCTCACGACCTCTAAAGCTCACGCCCCCGCGGTACCCCCGAGCTTGGCGCTCATGCCTTCACTGCATCCCCGAGCTTTCACGCTCTTGCCTCAGCGGCACCGTCGAGCTTTCAAGCTCACGCCTACCCGACATCCCCTAGCTTCCCGCTCACGCCTTCGCAGCACCCCCTAGCTTCCTCTCACTCCTTCGCGGAAACCCCGAGCTTCCGCTCATGCATTCGCGGCACCCCATAGCTTCAACTCACTCCTTTGAGGCATCCCCGAGCTTCCGCTCACTCCTTCCGGGCAACCCCTGAGTTTCTCGCTCACGCCTTCCCGGCAACCCCAAGCTTTCCTCTCACACCTTCTCGGCACCCCGAGCTTCCCGCTCACCCCTTCCCGGCAACCCCGAGCTTTCCGTTCACACCTTCCTAGCACTCCCCAGCTTCCCGCTCACGTCTTCCCGGCAACCCCGAGTTTTCTGCTCACGCCTTCCTGGCACCCCCGAGATTTCACACTCTTGCCTTCCGGCATCCCCAAGTTTTACACTCACATCCCCTTGACATAATACACATTAATGGAACATTGAATTCTTCTACGATTTGTCGTTTGCAACAAATCGAATTCTTTTCGCGTTCCATTAATACGAGCGAAAACCAAACAAACACGAGCGTTCGCTTATTCATCGTTCATGAATTACAAACGCTTGCCTTCATGGCACTCATGCAACTTAAACCGAGCATAACCTCGTCAACTCGACCATGTTCGTTCTCTTGAGAACATCACGCGCATAATATGCAATCCGTATACTCATTCTTAGTATGCTCAAACAACCATATGTGTTCTCGAGCCTATACGTCATATACGATCATACTCGACGGCATTCTCATGTATACACCAACATGTATCATGCACCTCATACATTCATATATGCCAATGCATATTAATGCAACTCACATTCGTTGCCCAATACAACAACCATTCTACATATGCACGTTTTTGTCTTTACAGGTTAAAGAGTCCCTTCTTGCTTACAGAGTTCGGGGACTTGTAGGGGCTAGACTCCTCTTGAGTGTTACTTATGCTTGATGACATCATGTTTATAACTCCCCAACCAAGAAGCTCCTCTTACTTGGGAACTTCGGGGACTTGTAGATACCTCTCACTAGCATGACTAATTTGCTATCTCACCAAGCATAAGTAACACCTTCTTAGGGGGCCCACAAGCCATGGTGGGTGTGCATCCTGTAGCCCGATGTCCAGGCTACGCCACGGTAGTCAGAAGCGGCCAATACCTAGCCCGGAAGCCACCTTTCCGGCCTTGCCAAGTTGCCTCCATAATAAGCATTTCTACACTAGAATAGTGGTTTTAGCATCCCACATGGAAGAAAATGTAATGGAAAGGGGTCCCTTACCTATAAAAGGGACCATTCCTCCCACTTAAAGATCCATCCCATTACAACTCATGTAATCCCCTTGGGCCGCAAGGCCCAACACACATAGTTAAGCTTTCAAGTGGACGTAAGCAGGAGACGAACCACTATACTTCTTGTCTCTCTTTCTCTCTCTCTCTCTAAACTTTAATTAGACCCCTCGGTCACTAACATTAACAAGTATAATTAAGGAGTTGTACTGGTGGGTTCTAAGAATTCTGGCATGTTAAGAAATTAGAAGCCAGAAAACTCTGCTCTCTCCTAGGGTTAGGGTTTTTTTGTGTCTGTGAGAAAATTTGAACGCGGCATGGCCTCTGTTGATGCAGTGGTAGTCAGACTTGCCTCTTCCCTTGCCATTGCGGAAGGGAAATGTAGATACCTCTCACTAGCATGACTAATTTGCTATCTCACCAAGCATAAGTAACACCTTCTTAGAGGGCCCACAAGCCATGGTGGGGCCCAACCGAGACATGCATCCCATAGCCCGATGTCCAAGCTACGTCACGGTAGTCTGAAGCGGCCAATACCTCGCCTGGAAGCCACCTTCCCGGCCTTGCCAACATGCCTCCACAATATGGCTTTCTAGACTAGAATAGTGGTTTCTTATCCCACATTGAAAAACATGTAAAGGAAGGAGCCTCCCTCCCCTATAAAAGGAAACTTCTTCCCACTTACTCAACATCCCATTACATCTCATGTAATGCTTGCGGCCCAACACACATAGTTAAGCTTTCAAGTGGACGTAGTCTCCCTCTAAGGCGGGAGACGAACCACTATACTTATTTTGTGTGTGTGTGTGTGTGTCTCTCTCTCTTTCTCTCTCTCTCTCTCTTTATTTATCGTTAATTAGACCCCTCAATCGCATACATTAACAGGAAACAACCTATTGATCTTTGTCCGTCCAAGGGACTCTGTCAGCCGGAAGTGTTTATGCTTGGAAAGCTTCTAATTGCTAGGGAGTATACGCGATGCTCTTTCTTGGGCATGTTTAGATCAGCGTGGAGGATCAATGGCACGCTGCGTGCCGAAGAAGCTGGGGAGGATGATCGTGTTCTAATCTCGTTCTCAGATTGGGTGGATAGAACTAGGTTTTGGAATGGAGGACCTTGAGGCTTCAATTGAGCGCTGATTGCTTTGGTGGAATATAACGATGTGAGCCCGGTATTATCAGTCTCGCTGCAAAAGTCATTGTATTGGATGACACTAATGGGGGTTCCTCCGGCCTTCCGATCTGAGCGGTCAGTGAGTTCATTGAGTATGATAGAATGGCTTTCCGGACCAGGGTGTTGCGGATTCTGGTCGAGATAGACTATGCACTACCGTTGCTGCTCAAGCGTCACTCTTAGGTAAAAGATGAAGTTCAGTTTATGGTGCAATTCAAGTATGATAAGTTGTTTGGACGTGGTGGGCTGGTTACGCATGTCGGGCTACTGTGTTATGGGCCTGAGTTAACAGAGGAGGATGAGGGACCAGTTGGTATGGTGGAGCCGCCTTCTGCTTTGGCGGTGCTACGCGAAGAATAGGAAACAAGTGCTGCTGCAATTAGGGTTCTAACTAATGGTCCAACCTTAGTCTTTAAAGCACAAGTCCCCCAGTTTATTTCAGAAGCATTTTTTCCTCAAACCATGGTGCATCTGCTTCGGGTTCGAAGGCAGATATAGATCAGGGATATTGGAGAACCAAGGCAGGAGGTGCCACCCATTACCGGGATGCGTCGTCCTCGTGAGGGTGATGAGGTAATCATTTCTCCTAAAAAGCTTCGTCTTAGTTTGGCTGTGGTTAAGAAAAATTTAGATGCAGTCACTATGGGCCTTATTGAGGTGACTCCTAGAACTAATGATCAACCAAAGAGAAAGCGTGATCTCCCTGTAGGCAGCTTCAATAAACTGCCATATGGTACTGCGGGTAAGAATAAACCAGTCAAGAGGATGAGGAACAGAATAAGAAGACTCCCAAAAATAGCAAGAAGACCAACTTGTTACCGAGGTTGTTAGCTGCTGAAAATGGTGCTAATTTCGATCCTAAAGGGAAGGAGTTGGCATTATTCTAGGGTTTGATCATAAGTCATTATGGATGCAAGTCTTGTTTCTTAAGTAGGGTTCACTCTCCATATGCTTTTCTAAGATGTTTCTAGTTTGTTTTTGTACCACAATTACATTATGGCAAAAGTAGACTAGATGATTGATTTTGCCTTAGAAAGCGAGGTTATCTTGCTTAGTGTAGGCTTGCTTCCAGTGAGCGTCCCTTAGATTTTTAATGAGTTTAGTTTTGGCTTAGATAGGTTTCTGGTTCTGTTAACTAGTTTGCTTATGTAAGTTTTGTTAGACTCTGGCATGCTTTATGGCTTTATTACTATTGCAATCAACTCATTTTCAAAAAATTAAGGAGTTGTACTTAGCCTTTTAACTTTCTTTTTTTTTTATCAAGAAGAAACTTCATTAATAATGAACTGGTTACAATGATTTTGGGCAACATCTCTTACACAGAAATGACCACTAGACTTCACACTGGAACTCTAAAATGACTGACTGAAAGAGCTAACGAGGCTCCGACTAAAAGAAAACTTGCACAACAACTAAATGACAAGGACAACATGCGCAGAAGCAGTGAAGCTGATTGACCAAGCGTTGTGACTTCAAACCTAACCAAATTGAATAGCTGGATCGTCAGACCTAGGACTAAAGTAAACCCAACACCGTCACCACACTAATGTCAACACCGTCAATCCACTACTTCTCCAAATCGCCATCACCTCTGACCCGTAACCAGACAGGAACGACCCACTAGAAGGCCAAGGATGATTGTCTAGCTAGACATTTTTGCCATCGCTGCTGACCCAACTCCAGAACAGGAACGACCCACTAGATGGCCAAAGAGAAAATTGTCTCTGTCAGAACCTGCAGTGCGTCCTAACCAAACCTTGGTAGTGACTTATTACCAACAAAACAAAACAAAAATAAAATTAAGTTCTAAAACACTAGTAACAAGGGCCCAACAACCTAGACTCGGCCCAACTGCAGCTCCGTCTACCCTACTCCAATCGCCAGCCATCTCTCCTGCCCTCAATCTTCCAGGCAAACATTCCTTACCACCGCCGACCATCGAAGTCCGACTCAAACCCAGCACTGCCACCCCCGAACTGCCACAGTCTCCGCCACACGACTGCCTAAGCTGGATCGCCTCTGCCATCGCCCCATCATATCCCTCATGAGAGTGAGGAACACTATACCACCTCCATCCCAAATCAGATCCATAAGACCCAAAATAGATCGGAACCAACTGACCGGAATTAAGCAGCATAACAGCCAACCTCACCCCCAAAAGCTCGTCACACTCAAGCGATCCTAAACCCTGTGCCAGCAGAAACACCCGCCCACCAGACCAGCATGAAATGACCTCAGATCCGCCGTCGACAGCAACCTCCTCCTCCCTCGACTCACCGACAAACCCCACAATCTCCCCAACTAGCACGAGATCGCGTCGATCTATGACCACATGGCCTCACACGGACTATTTTAAAAAGGTGAATTGGAGGTTTGATAAGTAGGAAATGTTCAAATATCAAATTTAGAGGTTCAAATATAACCACATTTTGCTAAATGGCCTTAGTGGTGGAAACAAAACAAAAAAGTACAACGTACTATTTGGAAGAGGATGTTCAAATTTTTTGTTTTTGATAATTTGTTGATATATTCATAGTGGGACTCTAATGAGGACCATTAAAATGTGGACTTCTTAATCAATAGTTGTGAGACCCATTTTTTCGATCACATGTCCGCAAATCAAACTTTAAATGTTTAGATATTCATGAATAGATCATTCCTGTAAATTTTCCACCAAATTGAAAATTGTTAAGGCATTCATAATCGTGATTTATCATTTAGGAACATGAAAGGTTCATGTTTGACAGATTTGGTTCGTCCATAGATTTGATATAGTTCGGTATCTTAACAATTAACAATTTCAAAGAAAATTTTCAGAAGTGATCTACTTTAGCATACCTAAACATCTAATTGTTGATTTGACGTAATGTGATTAAAAAGTGGGTCTCACAACCGTTGATTAGAAAGTCTTCATGAAATCCTCGTTATAAAAGTCTTCATTAGAAACTCTCTCGATCATATTTTTATAGGGCCATGGAAAAAAAGTAGTTTGCTAGCTTCAATTAACAGTGAAGATTAATTACTGCCATCATTTGATTGATAGCTTGGAATCATATCCTTGTTGTTAACCTAGCTAGCACACACAAGGAACACAACTCAACAAGGTAACTAGGGTTTACCAAAATGTGTAGAAGTGTAAAACAAAAAGGACTACTCGATCGGCTGCAATGGTCTCCCATCAATGATTCCTGAGGAGCCAAATATATTTATAGCAGCTGGAAGTATCTGAAATTCTGAATGCTAGTATCTGTAATTATGTTTCCAGGACCTAATGAAATTAAGAAAGGCCTCCAAAATCTTACAGGAGGTTCCAAATACATTATGCAACGTAATCTACAAGAAACGGGTGATTCTTTGTAGCTACTACTCCCAATGAAAGGGAAGTTTTTGAGGGCTCTGATGATGATGATTTCCCTGTGACTCATCAGATCCCATGTGGAACATTCCTGAGGACTGATGAACATTATGTGCATGGTCACTTGATCCATGGGAGACCAGAACTGAATCCATTGGCTCTATACTGTTGCTGTTGTTGTTCCCATGAAGGCCGAGGCGGTGGTGGTGCATGAGAGATATCGAATTAGGCTGCTGCATCATGTGTCTCAAACCCATCTCAGATGTCTGCTGCTGCGTCTGCGGTGATGACAGAAGAGAGAGAGCACAATCCGAATCGGGGTGGATTCGAGTTGTTGTTAACCTGTCACAAAACATTTTGCTCTTTTCAGACGCAGCAGCCCCAGAAGTAGCAGTTTCTGACATTGAAATGCTATTCAGAAGGGGCTGGCAGACAGAAGCTCCATGAGTTTGGTTGTTGTTACTACTTTGGAAAAGTGCGAATTGCTGCTTGTTCCCTGCTCCTTTATTGTAGCTGCTGCTGCTGGTTGAGGACCCGATAAACATGTTCTGGTGTTGTAGATGATGGTTATGAAGCCCCGTATCGGCTTCAGCTTTGACAACTCCAGCCCAGGTTGGGTTCACAACAGTGGTGGAGGGATATACAAGTGAGCTAGAGAATGGCAACAATTGGGTACCTGCAACAAGTGAACATAAATTAAACAAATGAAAATGCAAGCGAGCAATATGTGATTATAGAAAACAAGGTTTTTGTTTAAACTCAATACCAGATTATATAGATATATACAGAGCTAGGAATAGCACATGCATTGGAAAAGCTAGCATTTCAGCGGCCACTAGATCATCAACAGTGAGAATGGACCACACATATTGATTGAGCTAGCACACTCAGCAAAGTTACTGCTGCTAGATAGGATTTGATTTTATACTCGCAAAAGGTGTTTGTGTGGGTGCAAGAATGAGTCATCTGTTTCTTTTGTGCATGCACATGCCAACTTCTCTAACTTGATTTATATAGGTAAAGTGGCACAAACAATGTTGGAGCTAGCTATCTAGCTAACCTTGGTAGTTGGACAAGAAGCTTCCTGAACGCGACAAGGGTTCGGGTTGAGGCTTCCTTCTCCTACGGTTGTGTCCATCAAGACGTTTCCTGCAGCTTCTCTTTCCTTCATCAAATTCCTCCAGTGAATGGAACCTACAAAAGACAGCAAGGTTTAAGAAACTTGGCTTTCCTGTGATCATGACTCAGAACAGAGAGAGCAAATCTGTAGATATCAAAGGAAAGGGTATTTGGTCCTCAAAACATGTAGATCTCTTTAGAGCAAGATAAAGAAGGCTTGGTCCTTATCAATGCATAAGGACATGTAAGAATGCTTTGAATTTGCCGGACACATTCTACTAAACTAAGGATGATAGCAAAAAAGGAGTTGCTATTTGTTCTATAGTTGAGCAATTTAGCACCAGGAAAGATTCACATCTCACTGTAGTAACCATTCTTTCTTAAACAATGGAGCTGGCTAAGCCTTCATCTCATAAGTAATAGGGGGCAGCACTCTAAATTTTCAAATCCTAAATCATGAAAACTCTGACTCAGTGTAGCAGTGAAAACACAAAAGTACATGATTGCAAAGAACAAAACAACAACCAATGTTTACACTAACAATATGTGACCTTGTTATAAAATCTCATACCTGCTGCATTGCTGGCAGAATCGTTGCTTCTGACCATTAATTGTGACCATTGGAGTCTTAGAATGCAGCTCACAGACCTTATGGCGCCTATGGTAATCCCTACAAGTACTAAGGTCTGATCTACACCCATCAACAAGGCAAGAAACTGTCTGGGATCCATTATAAGCTGCCCTTGACCTCTTTGAAGCCCCGGAAGGCGATGACGATGAAGGTTTGGGACCTCCATGTTGCTTCAACATATCCACCAACTGATTATTACCTGAATCACTCAACTGACCAAGCTTCAAATCAACAGAAAAGTCCCCTTTGATGGCCCTATGTTGATCTCCAAGGCTACTAGACCCATTAACCGTGTCTAAGTTGGAAAAGGTTTCTTGCTCAAGTTCACTCAAATCCCACGAAGATGGTGCTTTCAAGTTCCAGTCCATAAAACCTCTTTTACTTCTAATTAAAGCTTGTGTTCCCCCCAAACCCCCAACTAAGCTTCTCTCTTGCTGTTTGTAATTGTATCACCTTCAAAGAAGAATGTAGTTCACAAGTTCACCAAAATAAACAGAAGTACATAAGAAAATTTGCAAAACAGAAGCAAATTCAGAAATCCAAGCAACTAAGTATTTAATGAGAAACTCAACTCACACAGATTCAAAAGAGTAAAATCCTCTGTCATACAAAACATCAATAAAAAGCCAACAACAGCAATATGCAAATGTAACTACTGTATTAGAAACCCTGAAGTCCAATCCGGAACAATTTATGAGGGAGATCATACAGTGAAAAATGAATTAAAAATTTTTCAGTGGCAAAGCAAGAAATGAAACTATGGGCTGATTAAAGCACATTGCAATTTTCTAAATCTTCAAAAATGAAAGACAGAACCAGACACACCTAAATTAGAAAGTCAGACCTTTCTAGTAGTTCGGAAACAGGAATATATTAATGATATCTGAAGAAGGTGTTGTTCCAAGAAATTGGGAAGCTTAAGATTGAAACCATTACTATTTTGGACCATAAAACAAAAAAATAAACACAACAAACAATAGGGGAAAAGGAGAGAGGTGAGAGAGAAAGAAAGAAAGAGAGAGTGAGTACTTACAGATAAGTGGTGCAGAAGAACAATGGTTTTCCATCTATATATTCACTGACATGGATTCCATTAAGAAACCAATAAAGTGGGTAGTCAAGAAAATAAAATAGAAATCCAAAGCAGAAGACTTTATGAGTTGGGTGTATAGGTTAATAAGTGAAGAATCACTTATTCTACCTGTCAACAAAATGCCATTGGAGGTTTCTGCTGCACATAGAAAGATGGACTTAAAGGAGTGGATAATGTAATGAAAGACTACAACTCTATTAAGAAAATATCAGTGAGAGGGAGAGAGTGAGGTGAGCTGAAGAGAAACTAGAAGGAAATGAAGGGACCAAGATCACTTCCTTCTCTAACTTCATTAAAAAATTTCTTTTTGTCCATTTAGGGTTTGTTTGAAATTGATGCAACTGTGAAAGTAGTAGTAGTATAGAAGAGAGAGAGAGAGGGGGAGATGGGAAGAGAGTGACAGCTTAGCTTGTTTGTAGCTTTCAGACTTTTCTAATGCTAACCAAGAAAATGAAGTACAAAGAGGAAAGGGCAGAGATGGAGGAGGAGAAGAAGATGATGATGATGCTTAGGACAAACCATGTGGCATTGTGTTTCACATTTCATGGCATGTCTTTCTTTTGGGCTTCTTTTAATTGAGACCTCTTGTGTACCCCACGCTCCTCTCCTAGCGAGTGGGAAACAAACAAGTACCCTTTTCGAAAAAATAAAAATAATCTGGGAGCAAATTCCATAACATAGTTTGAATTGAATGGAAGTTTCAGAATTATTAGTCCAAGAATTAATGTAGGGTGTGTGTTTGTGTGTCCCTACCCTTATAATAAGGGACCCCTTAAATATTGTGAATTGATAATTCACAATTATAGGCCTTGTGAAATAGTTAGATTGGCTGTTGTTGAGTTGTTTGATGCTGCTATGCCTATCGCTCACAGAGGGGGAGTCCCATGATACAGAAGTAGGGACTTGAGCAAAACATGGAATTTTATTTGCAAGGTGGTGCTTGTTGCACATGGATTTCGATAACTACATTAGTCAATTAGTCAAGATCCAGTGTTCAAATGAATTCTTTTGTAATTTCGCATATGCCATATAAATGATATCCGGCTACCGCCACGGTTCAAATAATTGAAGTTGGTGAATTGAAGGTCAAACTGAAACCTTTACTTCTAGGGTCTATCATTAAAATACTTTATAAATTATTCGACTGGGTTAAGCATCTTTCCAAATTTTTGTGGGAGTTCATAAATGAACAATTAATATTAAAAGATTAAAGCGACAAGTACTTTGTTATCGTCACAAATTTTAAATTTTCATTCAAGTTTTTCTCTATCTTCTCCCATATGACATGTAAATTGGTCATTATAAATGGTAAAAAATCCCCAACAGCAAACGCTCAACCCACGTATTTCATATTCCTGTTAATTTCACTTCATAACTTTAGTATAATGGTGTTGGCCTCGTCAATATCTGACCAAGAAAATTATGTTCAATTATCTTTAGATGTAAATCTATTGGTGGAAAATTGTTTACTCAACTAGAAATAAAAAAATTTCTATTCTACCCTTAATTAAGCATAATTTTCTTAGTCAATTTGGTAAACATTATTGCAGATTAGTATACACTAAATGTCTTCACATACCTGATGGGTGTGTGAGTAGTGGTTGGTTATTTGAACTAGATAGGTATTAGGATGTGTTTTCTTAATTTTTCTTGTTATTTAATGTAGATAGGCAACTGTGTTTGGGATGAAATCAGCTGTTCCGAATTTCTATGTCTCAATTATGTCCCCTCAACATGATTGGTCCGCAGAGATTATCAAATGGAACAAAAGATTAAGAAAATATTTTTTTAATCTCTGTGGACCAATCATGTTGAGGGGACAGAATTGTGATAGAATACTATGGACAGCTGATTTCATCCCTATGTGTTTATGTGAGGATAATACTGACGAAATTTGGTGTTATAATTGACAAATCGTCTTCTCTTGAACTTTTAATAATGTCATCAAAGTCCAATAAAACATCACACTAGTTATTCGAGCTAACTAGGATCGAGGTTTTCGGCATGAATGTTAAGTTCCACAAATATCTCTGCCGCCCCTCGTTTCTTCTCAAGTATGAGTAACACGACAGTGACGACACCTTCAAGGATTCAACTGAAAAAAAAGTCTACATTATTCTTCCAGATAGTGCTTTACACGAGTTTCGTATGGATCTTATGCTAAACCATATAAACGTAAACATGCATGATCGTGATTAATGGTGGGTGATCGATCAATACAATTCCAAGTTGTAATAATTCCTCTTAGCTAGCTAATTTAAGGGAATCGATGCACGATTTGAGTTGAACGTGCATGATGCGTATGAAACTAGAGCCCCACGAACTCACTGTTAGAACCATCATTGCAGATTACATTCTAGTTCTTACTGTGCTCCATTGACCAACAAAACAACTTTAACAGCCGCATGTTAAAGTTACATCAGACAATGAATGAATGAGAATGAATTCTTAGAAAATTAGGTTTCAATTACCCATCTCTTACCACGTACCGAATTCTGAGTAAAATTTAGGTAAAGGCATAAAGCTAACTCTACATAGGTGTTTGAAGTTGAACCTAAATTTGACAAGGCCCACGTGGTAGACAGGTGGGTAGGGCCCACAAAGTATTTTTGCTTACATGGCCTAAATTATTGCTATTTACGTGAATTCAATTAATAAAGAGAAAAATGCACTATCAGTGGCTCAACTCTTGTGCACCAGCCAAGTTGATACCCAGACTCTCAGTGCTACCAATGTGATACCTGAACTCATATTTGGCTATCGATGAGACACTTCCGTCAGATTTCGCTGACTGCTCCATCAGACATGTGATGTGGCAAGCATGTGGGCCCCAAAATGATATGAAATGACTTAAATGACCCTAGTTTTTTTTTTTACAATTTTATCTCTCCTCCTCTTCTTCTTCTTCTTCTTCTTCTTCTTCTTCTTCTTCTTCCTTTGTTCTTGTTGCTGCGATCTCAATCTTCCCAGAAAGCTTTACTTGTTTTTTTTTTTTTAGTTCAAGAATCAACTTTCAATAGTCCAGAACAAAATTACAGTATATATAATGTTTACATCAACTCCAAGACTGATTACATGGGTTTTAGAGGAAGAATAGCTAGCCTGGAAAAAGTCTGATGCACACATAAAACATTACAATCATTTTAAATCAACCGTAATGCAATGGTACATAATTAATTGGGGATAAAAATTGAATCAATCAAGTTCCCCTTTGTTTGTCTGAATCCCCTCAATTAGAAAGAGACAGAGACAGCCACCCCCATCCTTTACTTCACATACATAACCCAAACAATTAGCAATCAACACAATCCATCGACGCCGCAAGATGAACAAAATCGCGATGATTACAGAGGAAACCTCCACCGCGTCCTCACCGTGCCTCACTAGTGGCTTATGCCAAACCCCAAATTTCATATCGAGGTTTATGAATTGGTATTGGTATTGTGCTTTTCAAATATGGGACAATGATTGAGCAACCCAAATCTAAAATCCAAAAAATCGATAGAACGGAGTCCAGAAACTAATGGATGCAGTGGATTCAGAGAGAGGAAGAAGAAGAAGAAGAAGAAGAAAGGAAGAGGAGAAGAGTCCCACGGATGCGTTGTTCATCTGGGTTCATTAAACCCAGAATTCATCTCCAGCTCAACCTTCACTTCTTCCCCCTTCAGTCCGGGGAGATCCGCCTTGATGATATGGGCATCCGGGGTCTCCTTCTAGTCGATTCGGGTATGGGCGAAGGCAAAGGTGTCTCCGGCAGTGGAGGAGGAGTTGATGAGAGAGCCTATGAAGGGGTCCTAGATGTCGAGGGAAAATGGGTCGAAGACGTTGCTGTGTCGGCCGGTGCCAAAGAAATAAAGAGTCATTGCTGATGGGCTTGCTAAGGTCTTCGATTTGCTGGTGTAGGTAGGTATTGGAAGACTTGGTTACTTTGGATGATTCTCATAATGGAGGAAAAGTGGAGGTTTTGATCGATTAGGATGCATTTTAGGCAAAAAGACATGTTTGCCCTTTTTTTTGGGCCCACGTGCTTGGCAAGTGACTTTTTTAATGGAGCCGTCAGCAAAATCTGACGGAAGTACCTCGTCGATAGCAAAATATGGATTCAGGTATCACATTGGTAGCATTGAGAGTTTGAGTATCAACTTGGCCGATGCAAAAGAGTTGAGGCACTGATGATGCATTTTTCTCATTAATAAAGTGCGTTGGTTGAATGGTCGCGGCATAATGAATGACCGCGGTTGAATAGCCACGACATAATGGATGGCCGCTAGTGAATGCCCGCGGCGTAATGAATGTCCGCGATTGAATGGTGTTAGTCAAGTTCATAAAGGTCATTAGATGCAGGTGTTAAAATGATTCAAGATATTTAAAAGTCGCGGAGATTAAATGCACGGTTATGAGTTTTAATTCCCAAGTTAGCAATTACTTCATTCAAATGCATGTAACCGCGCATTGATTCTCAACTTTGAATTCTTGCAATCAATACGGTCTCGATAGTTACGGCCAAGATTGTATCTTTTCCTTTATTGAGTAATGTATCATTCACTATAAAAAAGACCCTAGGCATCTTTATTAGAGGTCCTCGACCAAACGCTCTATGCAATTACACAAATTTGATCTTCAACAACAATTATCAATCTTTATGTGTTTATCTTATCTCTTTCTTTACTCGTATTTATTTTTCCTGCAACTTAAATTACTGTCTTTTACATTCCAACAATTTATCTTTTTGCTTGTTACTTTGCTACACTTTATTTCCCGCGGTTTACATTCTTGTTCTGTATCTTCCTGCATTTTATTTGCTGCACTTTTACATTCCTGCACTTCCATTTATGCTATTTATTTACTGTTGTTTACTTTACATCATTTACTTTATACAAATATTAAGAAAATCACAAAAAGAATCATCGTCACCTCACTTTCATATTCACTCACCGAGTTGCATAGCACGAACATTCCAGCTAGGTAAGGGCGATCTGTGCTAAAGTCCTTGCATTCAAGGCAGAGAGAACCCCGCGGCCAAGATTGATCCTTCCTCGGCCCACAATCAAGTGATCAGAAGTCATATCATTGCAAAATCTACAAACAAAACAAAATCTCGCTTAGCCTCCCGGACGCAAGTTGGCACGCTCTCCAGAATGACACGTGTAAGCTAAAGAAGCTCTCGGCCCAGTGACACGGGGCCGAGACGAATTTTAAGCAAACAGTAGGGCAAACTAATGTAGTCCCCTCATTTTATATGATTAACAAGGAATAGAGAAATGTACTTACCTTTTCATACGATAATCATTTGCATTATTTGGGGTGTAAGTAAAAATATATAAGTGATATTATTCATAAACCAGTTAGCTATATCGATCATCATGATAATTTGATTATTTGTGAGAAATATAGGTTCTTTTATTAGTTTGGTTACAATTTACAAGCTAGTGAATTTATTCTAAAAAAAAAAAATCTCAAAAACAAAAAAAAAACTAGTGAATCATTAATACATCTGAATTTCAAGGATTGAGTGTGTGATAGAGGATACCTACATAATGAACAGTTCGAATGCTACACAACTCTACACCAAAAGTCGACCGCGCATAATTACTTGAATTAAGAACTTTAAAGATTCCCCCAATAATACGTTAATTCATACATTTAGTGAGTGTCGATCCTCAAAAAAATAGTTGACACAGACTATAATTAGAAGTAAATTTGTATTATTCCTTGACATGTACAAGACCATACTACATTGTCCAATACGAAATTACAGAGAGATGTACCAAAAGCATATAGAAAAATAGATAATAGATCCGCTGTCCTATTATGCCTACTCCATATTTATGATGACGACGAGTAGATAGTCGGAAGATTGGAAATTTTTGGTGTTTAAAAGCGCATGAGCTGTGTGTGTAATCATTGTTTATAGTTTTGCTCGTGTATAATTTTATTTTCTTACTAGCGTGCATATCAAATATAAACAAGGTACAAAAACAAATTCACTCTCAACTCTCATATCCGTACTTACATACCATGTTTAACAATAGATTAATACATGAATCTATCACATACATGTAATTATCACACTTATGAGATTCGTTTATTCAACAAAGATCATATTTGCTTTAACAAAACTTTTTCTTGAATATTACTTTGACTATTCGTGAATTATTGTGCGTGAAAATAAGCGTCACATAAAAACAACATATAATACAAAATGAGAGTCGCTAATTTTTTCTTTCTTTCAATTATGGTCGATTGAGTGTTTTATTAGAATGAAACTTTTTTTTTTTGAAAGAAATGTGGATTTCATTAAAACGCATGTCAAGATGGCCATTACATATTTTTTTAGAGTAGGATGTCTTGATTTTGTGGGAAGACTTGTCCTCGTGCTCTGCCTTCTCTCTAGAAACTAGAGAGAGAAAGTAGATCTAAAACCATCCTCCCCCTTCTCTCTTGCCGAGATCTAGATCCAATCGGATCCTGATCTCCGGCTTGAGAGTCGGGGGAGCACTCTCTTGTTCGGGCTTCTTGTCCCAGTTCCTTTTTGTGTTGTTTGCATCTTATTTTTCCCTTCCCACCTCTTCTCCGGCTAGTGGCGGTTCTAGAGGGGATGATGGCTCAGGCTACTGACGTGGCTTTTAGGCAGGGATGCCGCCCTGGGTTGGTGGATCTATGCTCGATGCGGTTTCTGGCGTCTCCACTGGTTCTGGGATCGGGGAGGTGGACGGGAGCTAGTTCTCATGGCAGGGTCGATACGGGGGTGGCACTGTTCCTTTCTTCCGGGTTCCAGGGTGGTCGGCGATGTGGTGCGGTGGTGGTGCGGCCCTGGGCTACGGCGCGGCGGTGCAGGGCTACGGCACAGCGATGTGGGGCTATGGAGCAGCGGCGTGGTGTCGGCGGCGTGCGCTGCCAACCGGTTTGGTGTGCCACAGCGCCTCGGAAAGTGTGGTGGTTAGGCCGAGCATCTGTTTATGGGCCTTGCCGGTGGTTTGTTCTTCCTAGTTACTCTATTTTTAGTAATTTCTTTGTGCTCGTTGTTTTATTGTTAATTAGTCTATATCCTCTTGGATGGAATTGGTCACTATGGATTCCAGATTTGCTTCGTTCTACACCACCCCTAAATGATCTAACGCTCGTTGGCTGTTTATTCGTTCCCCAATTGCGTGTGGCTCGATTGCTTCGGCAAACACACACTGCTAGGTTACTCGGTGTTTCTTGGGCGTTCTTGAGCCCTATGTGTGTCCCAACCGGTGTTGAAAGAGGCAAGATGGTGCTATGGCGGCTATTTCTCTTCCAGCTAGGATATGGAATCGGCGGCAGTAGGGTTCTGAGAAGGGAGATGTCTTCCTCTTGGGGCCTGATAGCTATTTCTGTAGGGTTTTCTTATTTAAATGTTTGCTGGGCCTGTGTGCCTCATTTGCTGGGCCTGTGTGCCTCTGTATCTGGGCTTGTGTGCCTCTTTATCTGGGGTCTTATGTACCTCTTGTATTTTGTTATCTGGGGCCTTTTGTGCCTCTTTATCTGGGGTCTTATGTACCTCTTGTATTTTGCTTGATCCTTTGGATCTTCTAATACAATCATTGACCAAAAAAAAAAAATGGCCATTACATATTCTTCTGCTGCCTTCAACTAGATAGATCAAGAAGTTGTAGTAAGAGAAACTAGTGTGATACATAGAGAAATACCACCTATATTCAAACTAATCGCTCACTAATTAAAGTGAGCCTATAAACTATGGGGTTATGAGACATAGCATATAGGCCCAACACCACACAAGAACCTAGCTTTCTTGCTCGCCCTTCAAGCTAGGGCCAGAAGATTTGGCTATGTAGGTTAGCCATAGAACTTCTTCCGCACCAACTTTCCTTGGTTTAGGCCCCGAAGGAGAGGTCCGACCCAATATGAAGTGGGTCCGAAAGCAACCCAACAATTTGACAACCCCTTTTGATCCGGAAGAACTAACCTGGGCCCAAACAAAATCCCATTTTGACATAACATTGGACACCCCAGTTACTATGGGCACCCAAGCCTTTGAAAGCCGACCACTGATAGTCAGCTTAACAGCGTCGCCGATCACCGCCGTCATCCTCAACATAGTTGCAGCCCCACTAGCGCTGCTGCATAGCACTTATAGTGCACCTCCAATTGCCCCAAGTACCCTATTCCGTATAAAACCCGATGTGCCAAACCGAGAGATAGGATCATCCAGGCAAGAATTGAGCCGTCGAGATTCAGGCCATAGCATGGGTACTGCCATCAGTTCAGAGACAATTTCAAACAGAAGCAATAATGCCCAAAGTTGTTCCAAATTTGATCCATTGAGATTTTGACCCCGAACAACATTGCAAGGCAGTGCTAGAAGTGGCGTCACCTCCATCTCAGCCTCGTAGGGAACCATCACGCCAGTCACACAGCGAATCTGGCCACCCTCTCGACTTGGATTCAGGCCGTCTCCCTGATCTGGACCCCACCAGACAACCCCATGATGATCATTAGGCCAATCAAATTGCCAATACTTTGAATCCTTCACGCCGCCGCCATGGACATCAGTGGTAGAGCTTGAGAGGTGTAGATGAGATAGTACCCAATTGGATGGATTGAACGATAGAAATGGACCCGAACAGACATGCCCTGGAAGTCGGCCGGAGCCGCTGTGTTCGTCGCTGCCACAAGAAGGCAACACTAGTGTTAGCGCGAGAAGCGTCGCTGGGAGTGCTAGGGTTTTCATCGCTTATTAATGATGGTTAACTAATAGGTTTATTAGAATGAAACTTAATTATGCATTGAAATGTCTATATTCCCTAATTTTAGGGAAATTAGTCCCCCTTAGCCCTCTAAACTTTGGATTTCCCCATTAACCTTAAGATAATTGATTTTGTTACCTAATACCCAATTAATTTTTATTTATTTTTGGACTATTTTGTTCTCTCCTCATTTGTCACCGGAGAGGTCGTCGGAGATCTCATAAAAGTATTAGTAGGTTTATTGACCCCAATAAAAACTATTATTTATCCATGTACTTTGCTATCTAAAACAGTTCAGTCCCTCACCTTTTAAATTAAACATAATGCTATTTGTTCTCTTAATTTCTCATCTAGTAGGTATAGTTGTCTATTATCCCCCTCGTTTCCTCTTTTTTTTTTTTAATTAATTTTTTCCTCTCTTTTTTATTTTATTTTTTCTGCTTATCTCTTCTTCCTCTTAAGTACGTTGTGACCGCCACATGGCGGCCACTGGAGCTCGATGGTGGGAGGGAGGGAGAGAGAGAGCTCGGTGGTGGAAGAGGAAGAAGATGTAAACAGAAAAAATAAAAATAAAAAGAGAATTGTTCAAGTAAATCCGGAATATATGTCTAGCCCAAACTCTAGGTTACTTGACCTAGTGGTAATAGGGTTAGAATTAAAGATAATATCGGAGAAACTTGGAGATATCCAATCAATTGTAATATTATGTTTCCTTAAAGAACTCTGATTCTATGCCTTGTAATCCTCTATATAAATAGGCCCCTATTATCAATGAAATTACGACTCAATTATCTCACAATTTCAGTTTTCCTTAAACACGTTATCAGCACGAGCCCAAGCCCTAGCCCTAAAAACCAAAATCCTAAAACTCTTCTCACCAAATCCCCCGCAGCTTCTACGCGCCCTGCATTCGCAGCCCCCGCACCCTACGCTCACTTACTGCCCTTGCAGCCCTACACTTTCACGTTGCCCGCGCAGCCCTATGCTCTCTCACTGCTCCCGCAGCTCCTACGTACCCCTGCGCTCACTGCTCCACGCCTGCGCGCTCTGCCACTGCTGCCCTGTAGCCCTGCAGCGCCCGCAGCCTACCCCGTAGCTCCCTCGTTCAGCTAGCCTGGCCCAAAGCTCGCCTGCCTCGCACATCCCCGCAGCTTGTTTTCCAACACGCCTGCATCAACACGAGCGTGTTCTCAAGCCTCGAAACAACAAGTAAGTTTTTAAGATTGAAGTTCCCGTTTTTGATGTTTTTCACTCTTTTCTTCTTTTTCTCGGGGACTTGCAACCTCCCTTCTTCTACCCCCCCCCTTTCTTCATCATAGGGGAGACTAAATTAAGCCTAACTGTAGAGGTTCGTGCTCACTCTAAGTTTGGAGCTTGTTGAGATCTCCAAATTAGAGTTTGTAGAGAATTTATGATCGACAACTTACGTCATTGTTTCGATCTAATCCAATACCTCTTGAAATTGAATTTTTTGGAAGCGATTACGCTTAGAAATTCATAATTTCTTGGGAGCAACTACGCTCAGAAATTTTATATTTTTCGTGGTAGCCTTTTATGCTCCGAAACTAACCCTAATTTCTTGTTCTCTTTCAGGATAAGTAACCTAAACAAATAAGACTTTACTCCATTAGGAAAAATTGGCTCTGAATATCACTGTTGAGTAACAAATTACTTATGCAATTGTGCCCCATAATTATAAAAATTGATTTGTCTTCCATATATGATATTTTACCCTTTTTTATCCATTTCCTTTTATTTGTAGGAAACCTTGCATTGAGAATAAAATGACTATTTGAGGCTTGAAATGCGGAGATTTGAAGCTAGGGGAAGAAGACACGAAGATTGGAAGAAAATTGCAAATCGACTTTTCCGGCAAACTTTTCCGGCGAGCCGCCACTCATGGAGGGTCTTTTCTCCAGCAAATGAGGACCATGGTGGTGAGAATCTCCCATCACTTGAAGTTCAAATATCACCCTACACCTTGTCCTTTTATCACCTTGCCAATTTGGGACCATTTGGGGGACAATGGTGTAAGAGCATCTCTTGCACACTTGGGGACCAAAGATGACACACCTAGCTGATCAAAAAGAGGCGAAAGACCAATTATTGAGAATTCTTGACTCCATTCAATCATCTTCATCCTATCCAAGATCCATTTTCTCTCTAGAGAAGACACCACCATTTCCACCACCAAAACCATCATCTCCACCTCTAAAACCTTCCATTTCCACCACTACAATCTCCATTTCCTCCACCATTCAACACCACAACTCACCTTAGAGATTCCAAAATTCACTTTTCTTACCAATATCAAGAGCTTGGAGCAAGGAGAAGGAGGTGACTACCACCATATCATGTTCTTGGAGACTCATCTCCACCACCTCTTCTGGCATCATCAATAGTCACTCTTTACTCCCTATCTCTTTATGTATTTGATGTTTAATAGAATGTTGAAGCTTGTGTATCTAGCTATGTGTGAGTAGTGAACTAGTTGGGGCTAGGGTTGAAAGCCCTAGCCAAACTTGCTTCTATTGATGCTTTTATTATAAATTAATGCAAATTCATGTTGTCATTCTCACATGCTAAGTCAATAGTTGAATGCATTACTTAGACCTAATCAATTTGAGTTATGTGTTTGCCATGACATGAAGTTTTTCCTAGAGATTGATTACCTTTAGGCAAAAAGGGAGCATGAAAGCACACCATGTGTGCATGTGAGGATAGTGAGCTAAAATCACCTAGAGATAGGATTGGTTTGCTTGCTTGGTTACCTAAACTCTAAGCTTTATGCATTTAAGGGCAAAGAATTGAGACCTATCCAGTAATTGAATTTGTCTCTAGGTAGTTAGCTCTAGACTTATCCGGTTAGAGTTAATAAAATGAAAGGGGTTTAAGCCTTAGTAGTCCTATTCGGATGCTAAGAGGGTAGTTGGACAATTAGCTTTGCCTCATTCATATTTAATTGCTTTAATGCTTGCAAGGGAGGCAAAAGGTGGAACCCAATGCCTTAACTCCCATCCATTTGATAACAACTTGTTTTGTTTAGCTTAGTTTATATTACTTGCTTTCATTGTTTCATTTTGAATAGAAACCAATCTCAAAATCAAAATCAAATCTCTACACTCCATCTTGCACATACTCACCATGAACTTTGGTTCACTTGTGAGCCTTTGTTTGTGATTGTACATTTGCATATTCTTCTAGTTTTTCCTTAGGTTTTCCCTAGCTAGGAAAGGATTTACCAATCCTCTTGGGTTCGACATCCTTACTTAATCCCATATTCTATAACTTGTACATCTTGCACTTGAGGGTGGCTTTAATGCTAACAATCACAGGTGGGTTCGTGATGTCTGCCAGCATCTCAAGGCCGATGGAATCCTGGATACGATTCTCAAGCCTAGCCAGAACGTGCTAACTGTTGAGCAAGATCAAGCTTTGGAAGCAAATAGAGCAGCCTTAGAGGCATATAGGGCGAAAACCATCATCTTAATGACTCGTCATATGGATGATTCGCTCAAGTACGAGTGTATGAATGAAGAAGACCCCAGAAGGCTGTCGGTCTCACTTAAAGAAATATTTGGCAACATCCGTGACTCCCTGCTTCCTGACCTAGAAGTGAGATGGCATAGCCTCTGCTCCTGTAATTTCAAGTTAATTCTTGACTACAACTCGGAAGCATTTCACATTAAATCCTTAATGGAATTATCTGGTAAAGAGATCACAAATGCGATGTTGATTGAGACGACTCTCTCTACCTTCCCCGTCTCTGCATTGATGGTTACTAAGAACTATCGAATCGATGTTACTGCAGGACGGATCACAAGGTTTCATGAGCTCATTGGAGGTATGAATGTCGCTGAAAAGCATGACAACATCCTTGTGAAGAACTATAATTCGAGATCCATGGAAACAGAGCATATTCCAGAATCCAATTATAGTCGCGCGCCTAAGAGAGGGCGCCAAGAGCGAAACCCTAATCTTAGGGATACTTCTAGACGTTCTAGTCCATATAATCACTCTACTTGGCAAGGTGGTCCAAAATAGGAGAACACGGAACCGAAGAGGTCAATGTGCAAAGAGGGAGGGAGGCAACGCCTCTGGCTTTGTTGGTGGCGCCACCAACACTAAGAGTCATCTAAATGATGCTTTCAAAACGCTTCAATCAATGGAGTATGAGCAAAGAGATGTATGTTCTCGATGTGGAGTATCTAGTCATTAGGCACACATTTGTAGAGCTCCTGAAGAAATTGTCACCGCCTATAAAGCATATTGTGAAGCAAGAGAAGATCACTATGTGGAACAAAAAGATCAAGAACATGATCTAGAGTGAAAGGTTAAAGACTACAAATCTGGCTGGGATTAATAGATCGCCAATTCTGTTTAAGTCTTTATTTTTCCAAGAGATGTAATAGGCAATATATTGTCATATACTTTGTAGTAAATGCCAATGGTTTAGTCTTTCTTCAAAGTAGGCTCACCCAAAGTAAGTGTGATGACTAGGAAGGTTCTGACATTAGTGGTACTTAAGCGAGCCTTACTCCACCGACATCTCTCTACACACCTGGTCACATTTATTTTGAAATTACCGAAAGAAGTTAGACGATTACCATTGTTTTACATTAGCTAGCATTTTGGATTAGATTTTCTTTGGTCAAAGAGACAATGATGTAACTCCATTGGCTTATGAATAAAATTTCAAGTTCTTTTCATTATGACTCAATTTTGATTCTGAGCATATGACTTTGTGACTACGATGGCTAGTCTATCAATATTAATTCAAGGACATGAAATAGCCCAAGTTCCCCTTGCCAAATGGCACCTTGATTATTGTCACATAAATTTTCTACGCTCCTAAGGCAAATAGCACCGATGAATAGCCAATGGATTCCATGCGAAAATGCATGTAGAGAACGGAAATGAGTTTCTTTGCAATACCTCTAATGATTGCGAACAAAGGCGCATCTTAGAAAAGTTTATGTGTCTCTCTAGTGGACTTTATGTCAATATTCGAGCTATTAAATCCAATGAAGTTATGAGAGAATATTTCTTGGATTTAGACACATATTGGCTTTGTCACGACAGGATAGATCATCCAGGTCATGATATGATGATCCGTCTACTAAAGACTTCACATGGACATCCTTTCTCTTAAGCGAAATGAAACATGAATTAAAAGCTGATTCATAAACTAAGTGTGACCGACGCTGCTGCCTATGGCACCTCTTCCGTCCAACACCAGCCTAGGGCTGGCGCAGTCCATATCCATGACACCATGGATGGCGTCCATCATAGTGGTGGCACCCCAGGTGATGGTGCAATCACCAACTTGCTTCAAAATAGCATTTCAAACGCTCAGGCCCAACCAAAATCCGCATTGGTTGCTTCTAAAGCCTCTCGCTCTTTTTACAAAGCCCGTTTCTTAGAAAAATTAGGACTGAGACCGTCCTATGCAAAGGATATGATAATACTCATTTTGTTCTTACATAGAAGCCATGGGGATTCTATGGACTAATTCAACCAACTTGCGGACATTTAAATATCTCATGATGTTGGTTAACATGCAAACACGCTGGTCACGTGTTGTGCCATTGTCCACTTGTAATGCTGCTTATGCTATACTCCTAGCACATATCATATAACAACGGGCTCACTTCCCGGATCATCATATTCCGTCAATTGAACTTGACAATGCTAGATAATTTACATCAAAGAATTTCGATGGTTATTGCATTGGGACTGATGTTGGACATTATTTTCCCATGAACATACCTAAATGGTCTCGCAGAAACGACTAAGATGGTAGTCAGGACATCGGTAATGTGCACCAATCTCCTTATATCCACTTGGGGTGATGCAATAACGCATGCAGCTATGCTAATTCGTCTACGACCCACTGTCACTCAATCTACCTCTGCGTTACAGCTAGTGACTGGGTACAAGTATCGTACTTACGCATATTTGAGTGTGCCATTTATGTGCCAATTGCACCGCCACAGCGCTTTATGATGGGTCTTTACAGACGAATGGGCAACTACAATTTGAGACTTCAACAATCGACCACAACTTAATGCCCTTGCAAGGCGAACTCTTTACCGCTAGATTTATGGGTTGTCACTTTGATGAGATAGTCTTCTCGTCATTAGGGGAGATAAGAACACGAATGTTCAGCAGGAACGACAGGAATTGTCGTGGCTTGTCCCCACTATGTCTCATCTAGATCTCCATTAAAGTGACGAGATCACACAAATATGCTGCAAACATGCCTGCAAGGAATGACGTCTTTACAAGAGGACGTAGTGCCACCCTACACGGAGGTAGGCATGGCACCAACGCCATAGAGAGTGGCACTTTGGCATTACAGGCCATGGCCCCAGCTAGGATGCGTGGGAGGCCCATGGGTTCGAAAGATACTTTGGCACATTTCAATCATTTGATCATCAAGACTCAAAATCCGTTTCATGAGTATCTTCCGAATTATGGTTATCGTTGGGGGACGCTTTAATGTCAGAACCTATTCCTGAGATTATAGAGCTTTACGAAAATTACATTAGTGTACATGAGACGTGGAATAGAAACTCCATCATAATTGATGATGTAGTTATGCATAAGTTTGTTGAGTCAGATGATATTGAACCACGCTCCGTTGATGAATGAATGCCAATGTAGAGAGATTTGGCATAAATGGAAAGATGCCATCCAGGTTAAGTTGGATTCTCTAACGAATAGGAAGGTTTTTGAGCCAGTGATGCCAACAGCTCCTGACACAAAACCTATTAACTAATGGGTCTTCGTTAGAAAGCGTGGTGAGAAAAAGATATGGCAATCTCGCCTTATAGCGGAAAGCTTCTCACAAAATGCCATGGAATCAACTACGATGAGTCATATTCTCTCGTAATGGATGTCATTGCACTCCACTACCCTGTCAGTTGGTAGTTTCTGAATAATTGATTATGCAGCATACAAATGTGGTCACTACGTATCTCTATGGGGATCTAGATACGGAATATACATGAAGGTTCATGGTGAACTTCATTTACCCAAGTCAAGTGGAGACCATGGAGCGCATTTACAAAGAGGTTGAAACGCTCACTAAAGTGACTACTTGATTGGGAAGGGATATGCCCACACGTTTCCATAACAAGTTTCGGATTTTATCGTCGTTCATGTTGGACACGATCTTCATTGGAAGCCCTTAAAGAGTTAAGGGAAACCGTTGAACACTTGAAATCCGAGTTTGAGATGAAAGATTTTGGGAGAACACGATTATGTCTCAGTTTGGAACTTGAGCATCTTGTTGATAGATGCTTAGGCCTTTTGACAAGGTCAAACCTTCAAGCACCCCCATGATCGTCTATAGTCTTGATCCTGAAAATGATCCTCTTCATCCAAAGGATGATGAGGAAGATGTGCTAGAGGTAGAAGTGTCTTACTAAAGTACAATAGGCGCATTATTGTACTTAGCTCAATGCACAAGACCGGACATCTCATTTGCAATAAACTTGTTTTCTAAGGTATAGCTCTGCGCCAACGCGACACCATTGAATTGGTGTAAAAAGATATCTTTCGATACTTGAGATATATGATTGATATGGGTTTGTTCTATCCCTACAGAGACATGATAGATTCGGACCCATCACACACCAAGAACGCCGCCAACACTGGCATGCGTCCACTATCCTCGTCCCAAAAATGGTAAGCGTTTTGGAAGGTTTTGCTGATATTGGGTATCTCTCTGACCTATACAAAGGTCATTCCCAAACTGGTTAAGTGTTCAGCATGGGTAAAAACTGTGATATCTTGGAGGTCTACAGAACAGACCCTAGTCGCTATATCTTCGAACAATGCAGAGATTATTGCTATTTACGAAGTGGTTCGTGAATGTATATGGATTGGATCCATAATTACTCATGTTAGAAAAATTGTGGTTTGAAGTCTACCACAGATGAGCCTATGAGCATATAGGATAATGCTACTTGTTTTGAACAAATGAAGCAAGGTTATATCAAAAGCGACAACACCAATGATAATCAGTAACAACAAACTCTTCTCAAGATCAAAGTGAACTAGGTTCAATATGAGGACAATATGGTAGACTTGCTCACTAAGTCATTGCCTAAATTCCAAAACATGTTGGTAGCATCGTTTGCAGAAGTTATCCAAACTCCAATGACCGTAATCGTCAGGGGGAGATGCAGACATCAAGGGGAGGTGTCAACATGTATGGTCTCGAAACGTGAAGGGTGTGTTGTGCTCTTGTTCCCCTTCGACCTAGGTTTTTTTTGTCCCACTGGGATTTTGTTACTCGGCAAGGTTTTTAATGAGGCAACGAGAGGGGCACCACGTTTGGGAGACACAAGGGGGAGTGTTCAAGTAAATCCAGAATATGTGTCTACCCAAACTCTAGGTTACTTGATCTAGTGGTAATAGGGTTAGAATTAGAGATAATATCAGAAAATCTTGGAGATATCATGTACTTACATAAGCATTTGCAAGCATAATTAGCTATAATGAGCCGCGCTTAAGATACAGCCAACGGTACCAACTACCACCAACTGTGTGACCTACGAAAACACAGCCAAACAGGCTACAGCCTGAGCCCTGGCTCACCCCCAGATCACCGCTGATGCGCCGCCACACGTCGCCTCAAGTTAGCATCAGAAGCTCTAGAAGCTGGGAACTGAAGTACATCAGTCCCACATTGAAAACATGGAAGAGCTCAGCCTCTTCCCCACCTATAAAAGGTTCCCTCCTCTCTCCTCATTAATTACGCATTTACTACTTACCTACTGTTATTCTGTCAACATAAATACATTGACTAACTTAGGCATCAGATAAGAGAAGACCGCCCAGCGCGGTCTCCCTCTGACGCCGCTTTGTATTTCACTTGACAGGTAGCAGAAGCTCTGAGAACATTGCAAGTAGCGGTCTGCCCATCGAACTAGCGTTAACAAAGATTAAGCTGCTGCTCAATCTTAAACATTAACATTGGCACCGTCTGTAGGAACCCTTGAACAAAAGGCCATCCCACCACAACCACCATGACTAACGGTAGCGGGGGAAATGTTAAGGAGCAAGCGGATCAATCTGCCAACTCCCATCCCACTAACCCAGCGGTTAACATTAACCGAGCACTATTCAACATTCTGGTCAACCCTAGCGTGGAACCCCAGGGCTCATCCCAGGTCCCGCTGACCCAGACTGTAGTGGAGGCACAACCAGGCAGCAGTCGCCCACCAGGCTGGGATCTCGCAGCTATGTATGAGCTGGCATTGGCGGATCTCCACAAGGCGAATAGAGAACTCAAACAAGAGCGCAGAGAGAAGGCCGAGGCCCAAAAGCAAGTGGCCACACTGATGTCAAAATTCGACGAGCTGAAAAGGGCGCTGGAGGCAAACGCTAACCCAGCACAGAGTAAGCAATCGCGGAGAACCAGACATAGTCGACCCAATACAGACGGATTGGTAACCGTACCAATCATACAAATGCAGGTACCGCCGAACCCACCAGAACTATTGGGAATTGGCCCACCTCCCCTGCCCCGCCTAATGATGGAACAGGAAGCGGAGTCACAGCCGTACACCAACAGCTCGGCAGCTAAAGCTAGGACCGAGGGCAATCCACCTGTGCCCATGCGGGAGCTGGTTCAGCGGAATCTCCAGGTAGGGTCTGCTAGCGACACAACTGCCTTAATCTTAGAGAGAATGCAGCAATTAGAGCAAAGCCTAATCCGGGCAGAGGCAGGCGCCCCTGAGCCAATCCCAAATCTGCTCTTTACATCTAGACCAGGACCATTCACCACCAGAATCTTGCAAGCCGTCAGACCAGTATATGCAAAGACACCAAAGATGTCACATTACAACGGCATGACCGACCCCTTCGTTCACATGGACACCTTCAAGAAGGTCACTAACAACAAGGGATTTGATGACACCACCCTCTGCCACTTGTTCAGCGAAACATTGGATAGTGAGCCAATGAGTTGGTTCTTTGAGTGCCCATCGGGATCCATCGACTTATTCCAAGCACTATCAAATGCTTTCCTCTCTCGGTTCATCCTCCTAGCCGTCAGACATCACAACACAAGTCAGTTGTTCAAAGTCAAACAGGGCGCTGAGGAGGCGTTGAAGGCATTTGTCACCAGGTGGCGGGCGGTAGCATCTCAGTGTTGCGACCTTGACAAAACAATGATGTTGGCAGCCTTCAAGAAAGGACTCCTCAATGGGCAATTTCTTTACCACCTCAATTCCAATCACCAAAATGCCACGTATGACCACGTCATGGGCGAGGTAGTCATCCATGCACAGGCAGAATTCATCACATATAAAGAAACCCCACCATCGCCGCCAACACCTGCAAAGTCCGCTCAGCCCTCCTTGAGCCAGCAGGAAATCGCTAACAAAACCTTTGTTACGCCGCCAACTAATAAAAAAAAGTGTGGCAACAGGGAAACTACCAGAGCAAGCGGCAGAAGGACCAACATACAATAAGGGCAACCGCTCATCCCATGGGGATAACCGCAACAAACCGACGGAGTCCTCTCAGCGGTATGTGGTGTTCACAGTCCTCACAACCTCATATAAGGAGATATACGACCAGTGCAAGGACCAGATTTCGCCACCACCCCAAGAAAGTACCCAAGAGTAGGAAAACTAAGGAACACCGGCAAGTGGTGCAAATACCACGAGGACAGCGGTCACAACACTAACAATTGCAATGCTCTCAAAACAGCTATTGAGACTTTATACTGTGATGGCAAGATGGAGCAATTCAAGGTACGCCAACCGCCACCAGTGGTCGCCTTTAAGCCCATAGGCCGCATCAACACCATCGACAGCGGTGCTCCGATCACCAACATGTCTCATAGGGCAAGAAAGCGCTATGCACGCGCTAACCACCCCAAGGAAGTTTGCAACATCCGCTATGAGAGATCCACTAAACTTCCAAGATCTGGCTGGGAACCCATCACCTTCTCGGAAGAGGAAGAGCGCGAAGTACATATGCCGGACAAAGATCCATTCTTGATCAACGCCATACTCCACAAATGGTCAGTGGGAAGAGTCCTTGTCGACAGCGGATCCGCTGTTAATGTCATATTCAATGGCTGCAACAACCAACTCCAGCAAAACAGAAAATTGTTCCAAGACCACGAGCCGCTACTCAGCTTCTCTGGTGACGTCACACAACTGTTGGGTTCTGACTACATGCGACTATCTATCGGCGCTAGTCCATGTACGGTTGAGATACATACGGAGTTCATCGTGGTTGATTGCTTCAGTTCATATAACGCCATCATCGGTCGACCGATACTTAACAAGCTCAAGTGCATCATAGCCGGGTACATGCTTCTCATGAAGTTCCCCACACCCAAAGGGATAAGATGTGTGAAAGGAAGCCAACAGCTGGCACGAGAATGTTACTCAACAACGGTCGCACGATCAGCACACTACCATGAGATCCTAACAGTAGGAAACCATATACCAATGGCCAATATCTTTGAAGACCCTAGGGATGAAGAGAAGAAATATGTCAAAAAGGAACCTGTCAACCCAGAAACATCCTTGAGGGTTGTCAGCATCTCCGACGGACACCCTTAGCAGACAGTCCGCATCGGCGCCCAGCTAGACCCAGAGGTAGCGGCTGAACTCACCCAGTTTCTACGTGACAATGTCGCCGTCTTTGCGTGGTCCTACGCTGACATGCCAGGGATCTCCCCTGAGATCATCACACACAAGTTGAGCATCAAACCATCCTTCTATCCTGTCAAGAAGCGGCGAATGGCCTTTGATGAAGAGAGGTATCAGGCAATAGGAGAGGAAGTAGCCAAACTCCAGCACATCAGGTTCATCCGCCAAGTCAATTACCCTCAGTAGATTTCCAACCTGGTCATGGTCAAGAAACCTAGCAAAAAGTGGCGGATGTGTGTCGACTTCAAGGGCCTCAACAAGGCATGCCCCAAGGACAACTTCCCGCTACCCCGCATAGATCAGTTGGTCAATGCAACCGCTGGACAAGAGCTACTTAGCATGATGGATGCCTTCTCTGGCCACAATCAGATCAAGATGCACCCCGGGGACCAATAGTGCACCACCTTCACCACCGACAAGGGCCTATATTGTTACAATGTCATGTCCTTCGGTTTGAAGAACGTCGGTGCAACCTATCAGCGGTTGATGAATGCCATGTTTGCTGAGCACCTCGGCAAGATAATAGAGGTCTACGTGGACGACATGTTGGTAAAAAGCATCAAGGCCAAGGGACACGTGGCAAACCTCAGAATCATATTCGCCATTCTCTTGGCTTATGGTATGCGCATCAACCTAAAAAAATGTTTCTTTGGCATCACCGCCAGCAAATTTCTGGGCTACATAGTCAGCGAACGGGGCATAGAGGCCAATCCTGACAAGGTGCAAGCCATCCTCAACATGAAGGCCCAGGAGTGGAAGGTAAACATTCAGAGCCTCCAGGGAAAGCTAACCGCTCTCTCGCGGTTCATCTCTAGACTCACCGACAGATGTCTCCCATTATTCAAAGTGCTGAAAAACACACAAGAAAGTAATTGACTGGACTCCAGAGTGTGAAGCGGCATTCCAGAGCTTGAAGGAATACTTGGCAGCAATCCCACTTCTTTCCATTCCGGTACAGGGTGAGACACTATACATCTACCTAGCGGTATCCCTATCAGCGGTAAGCTGCGCCATCGTGTGACAAGAGGGCTAGGAGGAGCTCCCGGTATTCTACGCCAGTAGGGGCATGAATGGGGCGGAGACGAGATATCCCCCTCTGGAGAGGCTCGCTCTCGCACTCATTGTCTCCGCTAGGCACCTCTGCCAATACTTTCAGGTTCACGTAATTAATGTCCTAACAAACCAGCCGCTAAGGCAAATAATGCAAAACTCCGAGCACTCCGGGCGCCTCAGCAAGTAGGCCATCGAGCTCAGCAAGTTGGACATTGACTACAAGCCAAGGACCGCCATTAAAGGCCAGGCAGTAGCAGATTTCATCGTTGAACTCACCGAGCTTCAGGATGAATCCAACCTAGGGGCATAAGAGGCCAACACAGAAATGGTAACCGCTGGGTAACTAGCCTCCCAGCAGCAGTCAGACTGAAACCTCTACGTAGACGACTCCGCCTGTGCCAAGGCCTACGGCGGCGGAGTCATCTTGATGGGACCAGGGGGACTAAACGTGGAATACGCGTTAAAATTCAATTTCAAAACCTCAAACAACATGGCAGAGTATGAAGCACTCATTGCAGGCTTACTCTTCACCATCGATTCAGGAGCTAATAGTGTGAACATATTCAGCAACTCTGAACTAGTCGTTAACCATGTCAACGACAACTTCCAGGCAAAGACCAGCAGTTAGCGGCATAGTTGGGGTACATTAAGACACTACTCAAAAAATTCAAATTTCACACCATCACTCAGATTCCCAGGGAAAAGAATGCCAAGGCTGATTCACTGGCAAGACTAGCAACCGCTCAACCACACCAAAGTCTAGCGGACACAAGGGTGGAGTGCCTTGACAAGCCAAGCATCACCAAAACCCTGGCTAAAATCTTCAACATTGAGGTCAATCCTGGCTGGATGGATGAAATCATAGAGTACAAGCGTAATGGAACACTACCCACCGACAAGGTCGAAGCAAGGCAGCTTAAGCGGAGGGCAACCCGCTATAACATCCAGAATGGCAAGCTTTACTGCTAGGGGTTCACCCATCCCAACCTCCGGTGTCTGACCCCAGAAAAGGGAAAGGCAGTTCTGGCAATGATACATGCTGGGAAATGTGGAAACCACTCAGGCACCAGGTCTTTGGCCAATCGCACAATGCGACAAGGTTACTTTTGGCCCACGCTCGGCGACAAAGCTAGGAAGGTCTCCAGGTCCTGCCACAAGTGTCAACAATACGCTGACCTTCCCCATGCCCCGGCGGAGCTCCTGTCGATCATAATTAGCCCATTGATCCACTCCATGTGGGACCTGGACTTGCTTGGAAAACTCCCAACTGCCAAGAGCCAATTCAAGTATATTATCGTCGCCATCGACTACAACAGTAAGTGGATAGAGGCGGAGCCTCTAACGGCCATAACTACCGCCAAGGTAACCCACTTCCACTAGAAGAACATCTACTGCGACTACAGTGTCCCCCACACAATAAACACAGACAACGGTTCACAGTTCAATAACAAGGAACTCAAATCTTTTACCGCCAACCTGGGCACTAAGTTGAGTTTTGCATCTGTCTCTCACCCCCAAACCAATGGCAAGTCAAAGCAGCAAACAAGATAATCAAGAAGCTGCTAAAAAAGAAGCTCGACGACGCCAAGGGATTATGGGCAGAGAAACTCCCGGAAATACTTTAGGCCATCAGGACTACCTCCACTTCCGCCACTGGTGAAACACCATTCTGCATGATGTTCGGCACTGAAGCCATCCTACCAGTTGAGGTCACCCAACCTACTGCTAGGGTCGAGGGCTACTGCTCTGAGACCAACAGCGAAGGCGTCAACCTCGACAAAGACCTCCTTGAAGAAGGACTCCACAACACCCATTTGCACAACTTGTAAAACAAGCAGCTGGTATCACGTTTCTACAACACCAGAGTCAAAGCCCTCAACCTCCAACTGGGGGACTGGGTAATGAAGGAAGTCATTCCACCGCCAACGGCACTCTGCCCAACTTGGGAAGGACCGTACAAAATAGTAGAAGTCGTTAGCCCCGGCACCTTCTACTTAATGGACAAGGATGGTGTCACAACGACCCACCCTTGGAATACCGTGCACCTTCGGTATTACTACAAATAGTCATGCCACTACCTAAGAGCATCTTGACTTAGCTAAATTTTTGTTCAACATTTAGCTAAGGGAAGCTACCCAATGGGTACAACCCCGCTTTTGTAAACGCTGACCTATCAGCTATCAATGAAACGAGGAATTATTCAAACCATTGTCTCTAAGTCCAAGCATAAGAGTTAATTGGCAACGCCAACAATATTCGGCAGACCACGTCCGCTACATCGTGCACTTGGAACAATTTTAATTCCTTTAATGTTTCGTTGATTAGTAAAAGCGCAAGTCAAAACTCTAGCGATAAAACAACATTCAAACAACAGGCATCGAAAGGAATCCCACACTTCGAATATTTCAAAAGCAAAATACTTCGTATATTCAGGGTCGGGACTCCCGGCCCAAAAGTAGTCACATTACAAAAATAAACAGGCCTCAGCGTCATTACAAAAGCTACGGAGTATTTGTCACTAATTCTCAGGAGTAACGGCAACCTCTTCACCCTCCAGCGGTAGGGGTGGCCCAGCCAGGTGGCTCGTTTGATCAGATCCAGGAGCGGTAGGGCTCGGCATCACCATGGTGTCATCCTCTAGGGTATTGGCGGCCATGAAATTAGCACGGGAGATGTCGGATTGAGTGGGAGGTGGAGTCCGCTGAGAATCTTCCGCCGGATGCTCACTACTCTCTCCGCTACCTGAGCAGGCACCCTCAGCTCGGGTAGGAACCGCACTGCTCCCGGGCTCCCGCTGACCAGATGACCTGGCGGGTTGGGATGCTTTCACCCAGTCGATGGCGCCCTTCTACTTCAGCATGTCCAAGTTGGAGGCAGCATCAGCCTTCGCCGCCTCCATTTTGGCTCGCTTGTACTCCACAGATTGCTTGAATGCCTCCACAGTAGCGACCTCTATGCACTCCTCTCAGCTTCCAGACGGGCAACCTCGCCCTCCAGCCTCTTCACCTCAGCAAACTTAGCAGCAGAATCCTGCTGAAGGATCTCAACTTTCTTAGCCTTAACCACCACTTGATCCTTCAGCAGGACTATGTCTTACTCTAGCTGGGAGACATGCTCGTTTCGCTCTTGCCGCGGGCATCCATCACATCACACTCCGCCTTGGTCAGGAGCCGCTCAATGTCCGCCAGCTTATCTTTGGCCTCTTGCAACTCCCTCTCGAGGCCTTTGATTTCCTCCTTCAGCTGCAGCTCAACCCGAGGCTGGTTTGATGAGGCAAGGAACAGCTCATGCAGCCAGACAGACAGATGGCCAAACGCCGAGCTGAACGATGACTATTGCATGGCGGTCGGCGGTCGGCGGACGGTCCCATCCAACCCGCCAAATCTTAGCCGCTCACAGATATGGAAGAGAAACTCCCAGTCAGGGTTTGTTAGAAATTCAGCATATGCTCCAAAGGAGTCCAGACCGCTCTCTTGTTCCTTCCCAACAGCAGCCACAATCACTGTCGGCGGGGCCTGCTTTGCCCTCTTCTACTAGTCGGCCCCTTATGCTAGCTGGCCCCCTTATGCTGGCTGGCCCCGATGGTCTCTACCTCGTCTTCCTCCTCTTCTTCATCGCCGTCATTTTGTCACCACTTCTTCTGAAGAACCACCCGAGTGGTACCAGGGGCGACATGCCTCAATTGCATCTGTGGCTCCAGCCCCGCAATAGTCGCTGGTTCCTTGGAGGGCACCACCCTCTCCTTCTGGGGCCCACGCCGGGTGGCGGGCGCTCTCTCCCTCTGCTACACAGGCGCAGTAAGGGCCTTGCTCCCGCCGACTGTCCCTTGGACTGCACCAGCTCTTGCTTGAACAACGGGCGAACCGTAGGCGCCGAGATGTGAGTGGTGAGGCATCGACAGCAAAATTAGGGCTTCGGACTGGCTTACCGCCAATGTTTGCCGATCGACCGTCGTCTGCTGAGCCACCAGCCCAGCGGCGTACATACTCTCCAAAAAGTTGTTGATCTCTGCACGGTCCATGGCTTTGGCAAAAGCGTCACGACTCTCTTTGTTACCCGGCAGAGAATTTGCACAAGAACAACGGGTCAACTTGATGCAAACTAGGGTAAGGCACAGATCAGTGGAAGTTAGTTACCAAGAGCGCGCGTCAATTGTTGATCGACCAACAGCTCCTAACCACTGAGAAGATTAAGGTCAAGCATGTTGCGGTTCCGCCAACAGCCTTTAATCCTTGCCACGTGGCACTCTTCCATGCATGTCAGGTTATAACACAAGCCCGCTACAAAAAAAAATGAATAAATGGTTAGAACAAAGTAGGAGTTGTCACAAGAAAAGTTAGCAACTCGGATCAGCAGCAGACGCTAGCGACAACCTCAGATAGGCTGGAACTCCTACTTAATCCTGAAGGTCGGCTCCCCCTCGTTCGACCCCGCTTGATATTCCCATCCCGCAGTGGCAACACAAAAGGTCCCCTGCCAAGGAGACATGGAATCCTTCAAATTCTCGATTAAATTGGGCACCTCCTGGCGGCGGCTCAAGTTCACCTGCCCACTACAACCTTGGCGCTTCACGTATACCAATTCGTAGAAGTGCAGCACCTCCGCTACGGTTGGACCCTCGCAACCAGAAAGGCACCATAGCTAGTTGAGCGCCATCAGCAACTGCCACATATTAGGGCAAATCTACCCAAAGGCGAGGCCAAACTCGCAAACCAAAATTTGGAGATTTGGCAGTAGCAAAAATGTCACTCCCTGGCGGAAGATTGCCTCATGCATGGGAGGCATGCCCCGCTGGCAGCATCAATGCTCTCTCATCCTTCAGCGACGGACACAGCTTTACTACGCCTGGCAACCGGAACACCGGCTTCAATTGGTTCACAGCGGCAACAGTCATCAGTCCTCCCGCCTATTCAACGGGAGTACCATCGCTGAGAACCCATGCCGACTCAATCGGCCTCCCCGGTCTCTCCCCCATCAGCGGCGCTATTACTCTCTAACCTCTCCTCACGCCTATTCCGGACGGCGGCATCCTGCCCTGCCCTAGAACTCTCCAGACGTCCGGCACGACCCATTGCTACTTCCCAAGGTATGGTTTGTAGTGGCTTGATCTCTAGCGATTCGGACAGTGAGGTTCCTGCATGGGCAGATGGACGTAACGAGTCAAAAAATATCCTATCCGCCACCCTGAGTGATAAGTCAGACCCGGAATCCTCACTGCTCTAGATCTCTACGACGCTAGCAAACCCTAAAACCCAAAACCAGTCAGTTCACACAAGATCTAAGCTATCCCTATGTCAGACTATAGCCAATAACATCAAGTCCATTCCCAAAAAACCTAGAAAAGGCCAAAACAAGAGCAAAACAGATCCACACTCAAACCCAGATCTGACCACCTAGCAGGGTAAGAAACCTTAAACTTCTGTCAAACACCTAAAACCCACCCCAAACACAATTCTAGACCCTTATATATACCGGGGAATGGCAGAAATCACTCCAAAAACCAAAACGCGAAACTGGCAGAAGCAAACAAAAAACCCAATAAAACAAGGACGAGATTCAGATTACCAACCTCAAAGACGGAAACTCTGATGCGCTTGAAGATGCTTGTCTTTGATGCAGGAGATCTTCGTTTTCCAAATATCGATACCCTCACAGAATTGCAGAATTTTCTTCTCAGATATCAGAGCAAAGCTTGAAGACGATGGTTTCAGTTCGAAGTGCAAAGTGTTAAAACACTATGTTTCCCTCTCTTTTATGTCAACATCAAAACAATCTAAGCCATCCGCTTATAAACAACATCACACGACCACCGTACATGTGCCCCACGATCTCACTTACTCTCCGGATTAACCGAGGTGTCGCCTCGGTTACAAAATCCATGATTACTCTCATTAATGGTGAGGAGACGGGCGTGCTGCAGAGACGTTATGCCACACGCTAACCCAGTACAAGTCGGCCACGTGTCGAAAGTTGTCAGACGAAGCGTCCAGCTGAAGCAACCATCGAAGATGCAGGTCACAACTCATCAGGCAGTCTCCGCTAAGCGTAACTTCTCCCTTTTCATCTCGCAAGTGAGGCAGTCTCCGCTAAGCGCAACTCCGCTAGCGGAACTTCTCCCTTTTCATCTTGCAAGTGAGGCAGTCTCTGCTAAGCGCAACTCTGCTAGCGGAATTTCTCCCTTTTCATCTTGCAAGTGAGGCAGTCTCCGCTAAGTGCAACTCCGCTAGCGGAACTTCTCCCTTTTCATCTAGCAAGCGAGGCAGTCTCCTCTAAGCTCAACTCCTCTAGCAGAACTTCTCCCTTTTCATCTTGCAATGGAGCGCAACACCGCTCACTGGACCACCGCCAAGTTGGTCCCAGCGACACTGCTTGCCGCTTACTATCACCGGAGGGTCTTCCGCCAAAGGCGATTCCCTAGGCAACGCCTCTTCTTGACGAAGACCGCTACGCGGGGTTACAGTCAGGCTATGTCCCTACGGGACATGTCAATAGTCTACGATAGCCCTGATCAGGCATGTTGACCTCCGCCACTCGGGTACCAAAGTTTGGGCTCACTACCCAATACCCTCTGCTCAGTGCAGCTCCCCTCAACAAATAATATACCGACCAAATTGAGGTCTATCTTAGCCTGGGAGTGGGGGACTCCGTGGGGGACCTAACAGGTACAAAGCTTTTGCTTAGTAAGTCCATGGTTGATAACGCACTGACGCTAATTATGCTCTTGCAATTCTAGCAGAAATAACGCTTCGAACCTCTAGGCAACTCCGTAACTAAGATTGCCCTCCTTGACTGGGCACTTGGGGGACTTGTACTTACATAAGCATTTGCAAGCATAATTAGCTATAATGAGCCGCACTCATGATACAGCCAGTGGTACCAACTACCGCCAACTATGTGACCTATGGAAACACAGCTAAACAGGCTACCGCCTGAGCCCCGACTCACCCCCAGATCACCCGTTGACGCGCCGTGCCAAGTTAGCATCAGAAGCTCCAGAAGCTGGGACCTAAAGTACATCAGTCCCACATCGAAAACATGGAAGAGCTCAGCCTCTTCCCCACCTATAAAAGGTTCTCTCATCTCTCCTCATTAATTACGCATTTACTACTTACCTACTGTTATTCTGTCAACATAATAAATACATTGACTAACATAGGCATCGGAGAAGAGAAGACCGCCCAGCGCGGTCTCCCTTTGACGCCGCTTTGCATTTCACTTGACAGCTAGCGGAAGCTCTGAGAACATTGCAAGTAGCGGTCCGCCCATCGGACTAGCGTTAACAAAGATTAAGCTACCGCTCAATCTTAAACATTAACATATCCAATCAATTATAATATTACGTTTCCTTGTAGAACTCTGATTCTATGCCTTGTAATCCTCTATATAAAGAGACCCCTATTATCAATGAAAGTATGACTCAATTCTCTCACAATTTCAGTTTTCCTTAAACAAGAACGAAATAAATTACGGGAAAAAAAAAGTGAGGGGTATAATAGACATTTTGGACTTAATGGGTGAGAAATTGAGATAACAAAGAGTATTTTGTTTAATTTAGAAGGTGAGAGACTAAGCTGTTTTAAGGAGCAAAGTATTGAGAGTAACTAGTATTTAGTCCAAAGTTTTATTGCCTCATAATAAAAGTTTTATTGAGGATCAGTAATCAGTGAAAAATGAAGATGTTCTTGATTTTGAAAGTCATCTATATGGTTTATTGAACTCAATAAAGTTTATTATCACCCAATAGAACTTCTATTGACTTTTTTATTACCCTTAAAATAGTTTTATTGAAGGTCAATAATCAGTGAAAAATGAAGATGTTCTTGATTTTGAAAGTTTTGGGAGGTTTATTAACCTCCCAATAAAAGCTTTTATTGCATACCAATAAAAAATTTATTGTCTACCAATAAGATCATTCTTTCTCCTATTGGTACATGAACCCAAAGTAACCAACCAAAGAACCATAAATCTTGAGGTTAAGAAATATGTGAGTGTGTGTAAGCAAATCTCTACTCACAAATAGGTAACGTACAATTTCCTATAAATTAATTACCATCTCTGTCTCCAATTAATTACCTTTATTCACTGGCGGACCTAATATAAGCCTAGTGTGGGCTGCTGCCTGCAGTAAAATAATATATACGCTATTTCATTAATAGAAGCCCTTGTTAATTTGTTGCACTTAAAGGAAGACAATAAGCTTGCGCTCCCCACATAAACCATCAGTAGCTGTGATTAAGCATTTCATAAGTTTTTAACATACTCTTTTTATGTTATAACTTGTAACATGGAACCTTCTTCTCTTAAGGCTGTATATTTCTGTTGAGTTTTTCTATTGGAACCTCCAAATTTACTCACTTGACCTCTATGCTTTTTACACCTCTTATCAAATCTTCAAATACTAAATTTACTCACTAAACCTCACTAAATTTCCTCAAATAACCTCACTCATATAATTTGCAAACAAATTATTATCTTTAAAATTAAATTTTTAGTCATTTCAATGATTTAATCACTCTATAAATCTTAACTAAATATACATTTCTAAATCAAACTTGAGTTTCAAAAATTAATGTCTAATCAATAAGAAAATGCCATGAACTATTATGTTTTTTTTTTAATTTTTATTTTCTATTTTATCTGTGCTAAAAAAAATGAAAAAATCATTCTTTTTAAAAAAAAAATTTCTGTATTTTTTGTTACCACATGATTAATTTTTTAATATTTTTAGTGACTTTTTTTTTTTTTTGCAAATATAATGGATTGACTTAGATTTAGGTCATAAATCATAAGAGTAATTATTTTGTTTTCCCTCACCAATATGCGTTCAACATATATATCATACATTTTTATGTTACATCATATTTTTAATTCTTATTAAATGTATATGAATGTTTTACTAATTTCATTCCATGTTTTACCCTTATTTATGTTTGACCTTATTCAATGCTCTCTATTAATATGAATAATAAAAAAAATAAAAATAAAAAGCTCTTGACTCTTTTGTTTTTCTAACATTTTTTTCATTTCTTATATTTCCTAAGTTCTTCAACGAATTTTATTTATTTATTTGGTCATGTTCCATAATACTGAGACTGTTTTAACATTGTTTTAGGGAAACGATATTTGAGAGAGAATTGTTGTGTGTTCTCATTGATAATATGGGCCTCTATATATAGAGGATTACAATGCATAGAATCTGAATTGTACAAGGAAAGGTAATCATACAATGAATGGATATCTCTAAGATATTATCCGAGGTTCTCTCTAATTAAAACCCTATTACCACTAGGTCAAGTAACCTAGAGTTTGGGCCAGACACACAAATAGGGATTTACTTGAACACTGCCCCTTGTGTCGCCCAAACGCGGTGCTTCTCTCGTTGTCTCACTAAAAACCTTACCGAGTAACAAAAACCATGTGGGACAAAAAATAACCTCAGTCGAATGGGAAAAAGAGCACAACACACCCTTTACGTTTCGAGACCATACATGTAGACATCTCCCCCTGATGTCTGCATCTCCCCCTGATGACAACGGTCATGGGAGTTCAGATAACTTCCTCAAACGATGTTACCAACATGTTTCTCGAAAGTGGAATTTAGGCAATGACTTAGTGAGCAAGTCTACCACACTATCCTCATATTGAACCTAGTTCACTTTGATCTTGAAGAGAGTTTGTCGTTGCTGATTATCCTTGGTGTTGTCGATTTTGATGTAGCCTTACTTCATTTGTTCAAAACAAGTAGCATTATTCTAAGTGCTTATAGGCTTATCTGTGGTAAACTTCAAACCACAATTTTTCGAACATGCGTAATTATGGATCCAATCCATATACATTCACAAACTACTTCGTGAAGAGCAATGATCTATGCATTGTTCGAAGATATAGCGACTAGGGTCTGTTCTATAGACCTCCAAGATATCATTGTCTTTATCAATGGTGAACACTTAACCAATTTATGAATGACCTTTGTGTGGGTTAGAGAGATACCTAATATCAGCAAAACCTTCCAAAATGCTTATCGTTTGGGGTGGGGACAGTGGACGCAGGCCAGTGTTGGCGGCGTTTCTAGTGTGTGATGGGTCTGAATCCATCGTCTCCCTGTAGGGATAGAACAAGCCCATATCAATCATACATCTCAAGTATCGAAAGATATCTTTTACACTAATCCAATGGCGTCTCGTTGGTGCAGAGCTATATCTAGCTAACAAGTTCATGGAAAATGAGATGTCCAGTCTTGTGCATTGAGCTAAGTACAATAATGCGCCAACTGTACTTAACTAGGACATTTCTGCCCCTAGCGCATCTTCGTCATCATCCTTTGAACGAAGAGGATCCTTTTCAGGATCAAGACTACGGACGATCATGGGGATGCTTGAAAACTTGACCTTGTCAAAATGCCTAAGCATCTATCAACACGATGTTCAAGTTCCAAACTGAGACATAATCGTGTTCTCCCAAAATCCTTCATCTCAAACTCCGATTTCAAGTGTTCAGTGGTTTCCCTTAACTTTTTAAGGGCTTCCAATGAAGATCATGTCCAACATGAACCGCGATAAAATCCAAAAATTGTTATGGAAACGAGTAGGCATATCCCTTCCCAATCAAGTAGTCACTTTAGTAAGCATTTCAATCTTATTGTAAATGTGCTCCGTGATCTAGAGCCACTTGACTTGGGTAAATAAAGTTCACCATGAACCTTCATGTATATTCCGTATCTAGATCCCCATAGAGATACGTAGTGACCACATTTTTAAGCTCCATAATTAGTTATTCGGAAACTACCAAAATGACAGGGTAGTGGAGTGCAATGACATCCATTACGAGAGAATATGTCTTATCGTAGTCGATTCCCAGGCGTTTTGTGAGAAGCCTTGCGCCATAAGGCGAGATTGCCACCTCTTTTTCTCATCACGCTTTCTAACGAAGACCCATTAGTCAATAGGTTTTTATGTTAGGAGGTGTTGGCATCACTCACACAAAAACCTTCCTCTTCATTAGAGAATCCAACTTAGCCTGGATCGCATCTTTCCATTTAGGCCAAATCTCTCTACGTTGGCATTCATTCATCAACGGAGTGTGGTTCGATATCATCGAACTCATGAGCAATGAAATGCGCAACTACATCATCAATTATGATGGAGTTTCTATCCCACGTCTCATGTACATTAGTGTAATTTTCATATAGCTCTATATTCTCAGGAATAGGTACTGACGTTGAGGGGTCCCCCAACGATAACCATAATCCGAAAGATTCTCATGAGACGGATTTTGAGTCTTGATGATCAAAAGATTGGAATGTGTCAAAGTATCCTTTGAACTCACGAGCCACCCACGCATCCTAGCTGGGGCCATGGCCTGTAACGCCAGAGTGCCACTCTCTTTGGCATTGGCGCCATGACTACCTCCGTGTAGGGTGGCGCTACGTCTTCTCGTAGGGACGTACTTCCTTGCAGGCATATTTACAGCAGATGTGTGATCTTGTCACTTTAACGGGGATCGAGATGAGACATAGTGGGGACAGGCCACGACAATTCCTGTCGTTCCTGCTAAATAACCGTGTTCTTATCTCCCCCTAACGACGGGAACACTGTCTCATCAAAGTGACATCCGCAAATCTAGCGGTAAGGAGATCGCCTTGCAAGGGCATTAAGTGGCGGACGATTGTTGGAGTCTCAAATCCAACTGAGTTGTCTATTCGTCTGTAAGGACCCATCATAGAGCGTTGTGGCAGCGCAATTGGCACATAAATGGCTCACTCAAATGTGCTTAAGTACGATACTTGTATCCAGTCACTACCTGTAACGCAGAGGTAGATTGAGTGGTGGTCGGTCGTAGATGAATTAGCATAGCTGCATGCGATATTGCATCACCCCAAGCGGATGTAAGGAAATCAGTGCTCATTACCAATGTCCGGACTACCATCGTAGTCGTTTCGGCGAGACCATTTGGGTGTGTTCATGGGAATATAATGCCCAACATTAGTCCCAATGCAATAACCATCGAAAGTCTTCGATGTAAACTCTCTAGCATTGTTAAGTCCAATTGACGGAAGAGGATGATCCGGGGAGTGAGCTCGTTGTCAAATGATATGTGCTAGAAGTGTAGCATAAGCAACATTTACAGGTGGACAATGGCACAACACGTGACCAGCGTGTTTGTGTGTCAACCAATATCATGAGATATTTACACGTCCGCAAGTTGGTTGAACTAGTCCACAGAATCCCCACAGATTCTATGTAAGAACATAATGAGTATTTTCATATCCTTTGCTTAGGATGGTCTCAGTCCTAATTTCCCTATTGAATGGGCTTTGTAAAACAAGCGAGAGGCTTTAAAAGCAACCATGAGAATTTTGGTTAGGCCTGAGTGTCTGTTATTTGAAGCAAGTTGGTGATAGCAGCATCAACTGGGGTGCCATCACCATGATGGACGCCATCCATGGCGTCATGGATAGAGATTGTGCCAGCCCTAGGCTGGTGGTGGACGGAGGCGTGCCCTAAGCAGCAGCGTCGGTCACACTTAATCCAGGAATCAACTTTTGATTCATGCTTCATTTCGCTCGAGAGAAAAGATGTCTATGTGAAGTCTTTAGTAGACGAATCTTCATATCATGACCATGATGACCTATCTTGTCGTGACAAAGCCAATATGTGTCTAAATCCAAGAAATCTTCTCTCATAACTTCATTGGATTAATAGCCCGAATAGTGACATAGAGTCCACTAGAGAGACACATAAACTTCTCTAAGATGCGCCTTTGTTCGCAATCATTAGAGGTATTGCAAAGGAACTCATTATCGCTCTCTACATGCGGTTTCGCATGGAATCCGTTGGCTATAGGCTATAGGGTATTCCATGTCCTTGAATTAATATTGATGGCTCAGTCATCGTAGTCACAAAATAATATGCTCAGAATCAAAATTGAGTCATAATTTAAAGAACTCGAAATTTTATTCATATGCCAACGGAGCTACATCATTGTCTCTTTGACTAGAGAAAATCTAATCCAAAATACTAGCTAATGCAAAACAATGGTATTCGTCTAACTTCTTTCAATAATTTCAAAATAAATGTGACTAGGTGAGTAGAGAGATGTCGGTGGAGCAACGCTCGCTTAAGTACCACTAATCTCAGAACCTTCCTAGACATCACACTCACTTTGGCTGAGCCTACTTTGAAGAAAAACTAAAGCATTGGCATTTACTACAAAAATATATGGCAATTGCCTATTACATCTCCTGGAAAAATAAAGACATAAACAGAATTGGCGATATATTGATTCCAGCCAGATTTGTAGTCTTCAACCCTTTGCTCTAGATCATCTTCTTGATCTTCTTGTTCCACATAGTGAGCTTCTCTTGCTGCACAATATGCTTTGTAGGCGGTGACAATTTCTCCACGTGCTCTACAAATGTGTGCCAAATGACCAGATACTCCACATCGAGAACATATATCTCTTTGCTCAGACTTCATTGATTGAGGCGCTTTGAAAGAGTCATTTAGATGGCTCTTAGTGTTGGTGGCGCCACCAACATGGCCAGAGGCGTTGCCTCCCTCTCTCTTTCCACGTTTACCTCTTCGGTTTAGTGTTCACCAATTTTGGCGGTTACCTTCCCAAGTAGAGCGATTATATGGACAAGAACGTCCAGAAATATCCCTACGATTAGGGTTTTGCTCTTGGCACCCTCTCTTAGGGGCGCGACTATAATTGGATTATGGAATATGCTCTGTTTCCACGGATCTCGAATTATAGTTCTTCACAATAATGTTGTCTTGCTTTTCAGCGACATTCATAGCTCCAATAAGCTCATGAAACCTTGTGATCTGTCCTGCAGTAACATCGATTCGATAGTTCTTAGCAACCATTAATGCAGAGACGGGGAAGGTAGAGAGAGTCTTCTCAATCAACATCGCATTTGTGATCTTTTTACCACAGAATTCCATTAAAGATTTAATGCAAAATGCTTCTGAGTTGTAGTTAAGAACTGACTTGAAATCACAGAAGCGGAGGCTATGCCATCTCACTTCTAGGTCAGGAAGCAAGGAGTCACGAATGTTGCCAAATCTTTCTTCGAATGAGACCCACAGCCTTCTGGGGTATTCTTCATTCATACACTCGTACTGGAGCGATTCATCCATATGACGAGTCATTAGGATGATGGCTTTTGCCTTATTTGCCTCTAAGGCTGCTCTATTTGCTTCCAAAGCTTGATCTTACTCAACAGTTAACACGTCCTGGCTAGGCTCGAGAATCGTATCCAGGATTCCATCGGCCTTGAGATGCTGGAGGACATCACGAATCCACCTGCGATATTCAGAGCCAGTTGTTCCCAATGGAGCAAAGTCCAATTTGTTCAGGTTACTCATCCTTAAAGAGAACAAGCATTTATGGTTAGTTTAGGAGCGTAAAAGGCTACTACGAAAACATATAATATTTCTTAGCGTAGTTGCTCCCAAGAAATTAGGAATTTCTGAGCGTAATCGCTTCCAAGAAATTCAATTCAAAAGGTATTGGATTAGATCGAAACAATGATGTAAGTGGTCGATCATAAATTCTCTACAAACTCTGAGTTTGGAGATCTCAACAAGCTCGAAGCTTGGAGTGAGCACGAACCCCCACAGTTCAGCTTAATTAGGTCTCCCCTATGATGAAGAAAGGGGGGTAGAAAAAGGGAGTTTGCCAGTCCCCGAAAAAGAAGAGAAATTGAATTTAAAAACTCTAAAAAATGGGAACTTTTAGAAAAAAAAAAAAAAAAAAAAAAACCTCTAAATAGGTCGCCGGAAATGGTCAGAAAAGTGCCAGGAAAAGTTGTCGATGACTGCTGACCGGCGTTGACCAAGAGTTGATGTGGTAATGGGTCCTGGGTGCTGACGTGGCAATGCGTCCCGGGAGCTGACATGGCAGAGGCTGTTGGTCAGTGGGCCGAGTTGACTGTGGGTTTCTGGGCTTCTCGAGTTAGGCTTGGGCTGCCTCTCCCTTTTTCTTTTTTTTTATCTTTTCTGTCAGTTTTCTGCTGCAAAGTTTGGCTGCCGGTTCAGTAACTTATAGACAGGTTTTTGTATGTTTTCTTCCGGTTCCTGAATCTTCAGATTGAGAGGTATATGCTGACAAAATTTGGGGGAAATTGGATGTCCGGAAGATGGTGAACCGGTTGAATTTTTGTTGTGGGTTGTATGGAGCTTCTGGTGGCTGGTTTGGTAGGTTTCCAGCCGGTTCTCTGGGTGGCGCCGCTGGTTCTGGACTCCTGGGATCGAGTGCTTCAAGGTGTGAGGTGGAGGCAGAAAAGGCTTTAAGGTTTTGTATTCAGATTCAAGGTTTTTAGCTTCTTGAATCAAGGTTTGGCTATTTGTTTCAGGATTAGGGCTTCGTGCTGATAACGTGTTTTAGGGAAACGATATTTGAGAGAGAATTGTTGTGTATTCTCATTGATAATAGGGGCCTCTATATATAGAGGATTACAATGCATAGAATCTGAATTGTACAAGGAAAGGTAATCATACAATGAATGGATATCTCTAAGATATTATCCGAGATTCTCTCTAATTAAAACCCTATTACTACTAGGTTAAGTAACCTAGAGTTTGGACCAGACACACAAATAGGGATTTACTTGAACAAACATCTTTTTTTTTTATATAAAACCCACAAAAGCCAAAAAGAAAAAGAAAAAGAAAAACTAATTTTATAAAGCTCACTGACATGGCAACTGCAAATGTTTTTTGTATTATTTATTTTTTATTTTTTAACATTCTCTTTGATATATGTATATCAGTAAAGCAAACGTTTGGCTATTTTTTTTGTTTCAATTATGTCTTTTTTCTTTTTGGGAAAAAAATTGAAGTAAATTCTTAAATATATATGTACATATTTGCAATATGTACGTATTTACGCATGTAAGCCCACAAGAGTATATAAATTGCAAATAAAAATGATTCACAAAAGAAAAAGAAAAAAAAGTTGAAAAGCTAAAATTAATTACTTACATTGAAATTAAATAAGGGTAAAGAGGGGAAGTGAAAACTTGTCTTTTAATTTATTAATTATTTGAATTTTTTAGATAGTACAATGACATGTCCATTCCCGACCTCTCTAACCTCATGTCCCTCAAGCTCTTCTTCCTCTCCTACAACGACTTCTTTGGCAAGTTTTATGCCTCCATAACGTCTGTTTTTCATCTTTACCGCCTTGATATGGCTTCCACAACTTCCAAGAGGTGTAAAATTGTCACTGGAGAAGAGCGAAAAGGACGAGAGAATGGCGAGACTGAGGTGGGTTTGGGAGTGTAGAAGGCTAGGGTTTTAAGGGTGAGAGAAGAAAGAACCAGCAAAGTTGTAGAGGTAGTCATGGTGGTTTTGTTTTGCTTCAAACCAGTGGCGGAGCCAAGATTTGACTTTAAGTGGGGCACTTATAAAATGTCAATACTTCATAAAAAAAAACTTAAAAAAAAAAAAATCAAAGTCATTTGTTGTAAATTGTCTAAAGCAATAAGCTCATAACTATATTAAATTTTTATAACTATATTTTTTTTTTTAAAATTAATTCAAAAGTAGAACTAATAATGTTAATAACTTAATATCAAAAAATATATATATGTATTACATATAAAATACAAATATTTAGTTTCAAACCTAGGATTGTTACTGACTAAAATATAATCCACTGCGCTAGCCCTATCGCATGGTAATTATTCAAACCAGCATGTATATGTACCTTAGCTACATACTTCCGAACTAAAAAAAATAAAAAAATTAGTGGGCCGGAGCCATTGCTTCAAACAGATAAGGTTGCAAATAGATTGCACATAAGCTTGACATCGTAGCACGCAAGGACTTAAAATTAGAGATTTTCACATAAATATCAGCGAAAATTTCGTTTTTTTTTATTAGAGAAATTATCTAGATATACCACGATCGAAATTATCGATATATAGCGATATTTCCTCAAATATCGCGAAATTGGGCAAAAATCACGAAATCTCGTCATCTTTGTTTTGTGGGCCGACAACCCAAGTTGACCAAATTTGCCAAATTGGATTCAAATTCTGGAAAAGGAAAAACACCAACATGGAGGAGATTCGAACCTTGGTCTCAAGGACAAGACAAACAAATCCACGTCTCAACCAATCCTGCTGGAAGAGGATTTGGTTGTTAACTCAATATCTTTTATATATAGAGCTCTATAATCTCATCCAAAAAAAGCTTTTTTTGATGATTCTATTTTCCAATTGTTTGTTTTATTTGAATTAATCAGATTTATTATTTTAAATACTTTGAATCTAAAAAAACTACCAATGTTATGTATGAAAATTAATAAAGTATCAAGATTATAAATATCATTAAATTAAATTTCAATAAATGTTTATGACTCAATATATACTATCCTAATTTGTTACGTAATAATATTTGCTATATATATATATATATATATATATATATTGGAAATAAAGTGTATAATTGATCAAATAAACACATCCTAAAATTTCATTTAAAATTTTTATGTTTTTCTCCAAGTTTTTATAATTCCTGTCAATTTTTTATCGATATCGATATTTCTTCGAAATTTCCATTTTCTGAATGGTAGATATTTCCTCAATCGTCGAAATTTTAGTCTTTGATAGCACGGCTTCTATTGATTGAAATTAAGCTTATAATCAAAATTTATTTATATGCAATTACATCTATAACTACCATACATCAACAAACTAAAACGACATATGTTAATTCGTGTCTAATATTGTGAAAGAAAAATAATGGTCGTGAAAAATGACGAGAGAGAAATAATTCAAGAGGAATTATTGGAGGGTAAAATGGTCATGCTACAGTAACCAGAAACAGTGGACAAATCCTTCAAATCTGCAACAACCAAAAAGTCAGTATGCAGCTGTTAATTGCTGACTGTCAGTGGGACCCACACCTCTGTCAGTAGGAAAAAGGTTCGTACTTTATAGGCAACCCACGTGTCCTTCTGTCAACCTCTCCTCCTCCTCCGTCTCCTCCCCTCTCGATCTCCCTCCGTGAAATCCAGACTCTGATTGAACACCACGATCACCCTCCAATCTGATCCAAGTGTGGTTTTCACTCGTCGGCACCATCAATCCAACGTCGTGTTGATTCTTTTGTCCGGCCATAGCACACACCGCCTACGTCAAATCGTTGTTTAATAATTGATCTTAACAGTAACTGTGACATGTTCGATTCACTAATTATACAAAAAAAATCATATGAAAGTGGAATGGATATACCTAGGGCTGCCACTTGGTTTGGTAATTACCAAACCGACCGAATACCAACCGATATTTTAGGTTTGGTAAACCGACTTTTTGGTAACCGAGACCGATAAAACCGAAATCGAAAATTACCGAAAAAGTTGGATTGGTTTTGGTAAATACCGAATCTACCGATTATCTAAATATTAGATTTATATACTACAGTTTTCAATACACATACATGTATATTAAGAAATAAACATAAAAAATTTATAATAGTATGAACATTACTACATATACTACATTAATAGTATATGTATTTTAAGTAACCTAGTCAACGATGGTTAAATAACCTAGTTTTATTGAAAATTGCTAAAACTTGATGTCATATATACAAAAGAAAGCTATAATTAGTTGATGAATACAAAGTTTATGACTATAAAATTCAAAAACCTAGTTTTGTTCATTCTAATTTATATTATAAAGAATTAGTTGTTTTAAAGTTGGTAATACCGAAAACTGAAATACCGAATTTGGTAGATATAATTAACAACCGAAAATTTTGGTTGGTAATTGGTAACTCAGTTTTGAAACCGAAAGCTTTGGTTTTGAAGTTGGTAATACCTATAACCGATTCGAACCGACCGAGTGACAGCCCTAGATATACCCCATGAAACAAAATTTCTTCTCGATGATTACATGTACATCTTTCGAATCATGATGAATAAATATGACATTTAATGATCAAATGTCACTAATGCTATCATATCTGTATTATTCTTTGAATTCTTTAGCCCAAACGACCTCGAAGCAAGTTATATAAATGAGCAACAATATGAGAGATTATTCAGAGCACCGCCGTGCACTTGCACCAACATAAATGAATGGTTAGATTGCATTAAATACATTTTTTGTTTATTAAAAATAAAGTTGATAATAAATATCAAGGGTTGAGATTATTTTATAAGGGTTAGGTCACTTACACCGTCGGTGCATAGAATAATTTCCTCAACAATATATGCTTGCTGGCGGACCTACACTATGACAAGTGAAGGCTGTTGTTCTCGATATAAAAATTCTCTTTCTTTTCTTTAGTAAAACATACTTTATAATAGTGCAAATTTTTTTTAAGATCTAATGTTTTCACCCCATGCCACTTTTTATTTCTATTTAGCGCACGTTTACTTACTTGGATTGGAATGAAATTGAATAATTACGGAGTAAAAATACCTGTGTTTACTAACACATAAAGGAATTGGAATGATTCCGGGTAAAAGAATTTATGTGTTTACTAACACATGAAGGAATCGGAATGGGTATAGGCCCTATCTATTTATCAGGAATCGATTCCTGAATATTCAGGAATTTGATTACGAAGGGAGGAGATGGGTTTAGGAATCAATCCTCCAGAATCAATACCGATTATTTTCTTCTCTCATTCCATTTGTCTCCGATTCATGATTGTTTTCCATTCCAAGTAAGTAAACGTGCCATAATTACTTCATATAAGCAGTTCACCTCCATATAAATAAAATCCTGAGTCCCCATATATATATATAATTTATATAGCTTATTGAAAGAACAATAAGAGCCACGTTTATACGATTATATCCATCATCCATGGCTAACCTAGCTTACATTGACAACGACTTTGCTTAAGATCGAGGGCCATTCCAAAGTTCCAATCTTGGGAAGATACAGATAGTTCTTCACATGCACACATCAGTGACATCACATTGATTTTCTTTTGGCTTGTATCGGGGGTAATGACCATTGTTCTGTGCGTGTGAGTGATGTCAAACACTGTATCACAACTTTCTGTGTATTTGTGGTGTGTGACAATCCAAATCGCTTGCCACCACATTCCATATATAGCAGGACTCCAGGAGTTCAAGAGGCAATCGTCTGTGAGCCCCTGAATCTCAAGAGTCCACGACTTCAAACAGTTATTGCACGTACATGCATTTCCAAAACATTATATATATGATTACACCAAAGGTTAAACCTCTCTTTCTTAAAGTATCCAAACCTATGTTATAATATATATATATAGTTGACCTCAAGTTTCGACATCACACACACTTAATATTGTCGAAAGTACTCTTCAGCTTTTACCCACCGAACAATCACATATGATGCGGGTGTTTCGATTATTCCAATTGATGAGGCAGTGCTGGAAGAAGTTAGAATCATGACCATCATTTCCGATCCGACTCTACCGCCGCTTCATCCGCCCTACTCTTTTGACATATAACTTGACTAGAGAGATAAAGAAATTGTGGAGAGAATGAAAAAAATGGAAGCATGTTATTTCTAGGTTGCGAGCTGTGATTCCCATGCTCTGTGGGCATGTCCATTGTCACTACCCACCACTTCCATCAGTTCATCCTACTTTTCTTGACATATAAATTACTTAGATCTGGGAGGAGCAAAAGCTCATTATCAGCACATGGTCTTCTGAATCCGAGTCGCCGTTAATAGACATGAATGGACGTGACTACATGTTGGTGATTGTCTTCCATGCTTGCTGATAATATTAGGTCATCTCTGAGCTAAGGGCAACCATTTTTTTTTTGTCAAATTATATAGAGGAAATGATCATTTACCCAATTTCAACAACAAAATTGCCCAGTTGCTCTACTAACAGTTTTTTAACCCCATTTACCGAAAACACTCTAAGGCCATCTCCAACCCAAAGGGCTAAAAATAGCTCTGGGGCTAAATTTTAGCCCTGAATTCTGTACTATTCATTGATCTAACAGCTTCCATCTCTAACCCAAAGGGCTAAATTATAGCCCTAAAATATATTTTAACATTTTAGATATGTTATATATATGTTCTTATTTTTTAAAGTCAATTGACTTATAGTAATTTCAATAATTTTTATGATAAAATAATTTTTTGGTTGTATTTTTTTCTTAAAGAAATTTAAAAATATCTTTAGCTAATTTTGAAATGGAATAAAACTAGAATCATATTTGTAATATTTATTTTATTAATGACAAAAGCATTTAAAAATGAACACAACAAAGTAAGAAAATGCAAACACTTGTTAATGACAACCTTGACTGAATTTTGGCATACTTTCACGAAAGCAACGGTGAGTGCTTCATCTTCCAACGGTGACCAATTCACATTTCTTTTCGACGAACTAGCCATTTTCGATAAAAGTAAAATAAATGAGAGATTAAGAATATGGAGAAAATAAAAGATTTAGAATAGAAAGATATATATGAGGAAGTAGAAGGAATATGTGAAAAGGAATGTTGAAGTTATATGTATTTATAGTGTAAAAGTTATAAAAAAATAATAATAATAAAAAAAAAACCCAACGGCTAGCTGATGTCAACAACTAGCCGTTGCTGACGTCATGCTCCCGTCAGCATCCACTGCAGCCCGTGGGCCACCACCAATCTGAACCATTTTTTAAAAGGGGCAAAGTGCTATATTTGGCTCTATAATCCCACCTTTGGCCCTCCAATTTGGCCTTTTGGCCTTTAAGTTTTTGGGTTGGAGTCCAAAAGGGCTTTATTTTGGCCCTTTAGCACTTCAGGAAGAGGGGTTGGAGAAGGCCAAAGGGATTATTTTCCTACTACCCAATTAATTCTTTTTTTATTCTTTTTATTTATTTTTGGGACTTTTTTGCCCTCTCCTTCTTTCTCACTTAGAGAGAAAAGTTGTCCTCCACCTTGCTGTGCTTCGGTGACCAGTGGCCTACCGCGGACTCCGGCTACCGGTGACCGTTCACCTGAATCCGGCATATGAATTTATTGTCCCCTAATAATACCCAGTAACCATATTATTGCCCCTAAGTAATCATATTATTGCCCCCCAAAACTGATATTATTGGCTCTCAATAATCATATTATTGTCGTCCAGTAAATTGTATAAACTCCCAAAACCAAAATGAATACACTACAGGCACAATTGATCAATTTATAATCATATTATTGCCCCTCAATAATCATATTATTGTCTCCCAATAATCATGTTATTGCCTCCCAATAATCATATTATTACCCTCGAATAATATGATTATTGCCCTCAAGTGAACAAAAATGAATACACTAAAGACACAATTGATCAATTTATATGTTCAATTGTATACGTTCACTTTTTTTTTCCTTCCCCATTCTCGGAGCTCACAGAATAAAAAAAAAGAAAAAAAAAAAGGTCTTCTCGGCACCCAGAAATTGCTTTAGGCACCAGATCAAATCAACTGGGGACGAAGAAATTCGATATCAGACCGGAGCGCCCAGATCATGAAGCTTTGGACCGCGATCTTCTGCTCCAGCACCAAGCACCGCTGCTCCATCGCCCCCATGCTCGCGAGCTTCAACACCAGCTCCTGAGACTTGTTCGCCTGTGATTCTTTCTCCGCCTGAAAACAAATCTGGAATTGATCAGATTTCTGCCGCTGGAAAAGTTTTTTTGGTTTTGATCTAAAATTAAACAGGGGTTGCAGAGAATTAGGGTTTGAATTGGGACCTGGAGGAGAGACAGACGTTGGTTACGAGTGTGATCCATATGTTCGAGTCGGCGTTTATTTGATCGAGAGGTGTCTGAAGTGAGAGGGTTTGAGGGAGAACTTGAATCTGAGCAGCTCGTCGTCTCCTACGATGGAGTAGCCGGCGGTGATGGCCGAGAAGTCGCCCAGGAACTTGTTGCCAGATCGACGACGGTGGTTTGGGAGAGGAGGCAGTTCTGAGAGAGAGAGACTCTGGGAGGTGAGAGAGTTTGAGAGGGGAGAGAGACCGATGAGTTTTAGGTGAATTGATAGGGCAAAATTGTCAATAGATGTTAGATTGGGTAAGTGGGGTTAAAAAACTCTTAGTGGAGTAGGTGTGCAATTTTGTTGTTGAAATTGAGTAAGTAGTCACGGCCCCAATTATATATAGGAAATGAAGGTCTTGAACACAGTAATGCTCATAACAAGCCATTAGAACCGAGGAAAAATATCTTGTCAAAGCATCATTACCGATGAGAGATTAGAAGAGAGAGAACGAAATGAAAAGGAGAAGTAGATTTGTTAACTCATACTGGTAACAAAGACGAATCATAAAGACCAATGATATTAATATTTTGTGGTACTAGTGTACATACTGATGGATATTTCACGTACTACTAGGTTTTGGCACTATCAGCTCGGGCCCGTACGAGAATTCAGGCACCATCCCATGGGCCAGGTTCACAACCCACCATGATGGTGCTCATCAGGGCAACACCTCGGACACCAAGGACCTCGGACTTGGCCAGCACAGTCCATCTAATTACACACCAGAAAGCTAATATAACTATAAAGGGACAACCTGTGTCCCACGTCGAAGAGATGGGAAACCCCTTTCCCCTGCTCGAGTATTAAAGATCAACACAACCACCTTTTTTTGGGTAAGCACTCCTGATACTATTACTATTACTCTATCCATTTGTATATTGGTACCTTACTCTAGTATCGGAGAGATGTAAACTGTCCAGTACGGTTTATTCCTCTAACGTTGTGTTACTGGTACATGATTCAGGAGTTGGATCGGTACCCTGAGCGGTATAGCATTCTGTATGAGATACTCAGAGAAAGCCACCAGAAACAACTAGTTTTCAACATCTAAGAGATTATTCGTCAAATACATCATCTTAATTAAGAAAGTACCGACATGGTCCTAACAATACGTGTTAGAAGCGTGTCGGACAATATGAGAGTGTCAGTGGCCAATGGTTGGTGTTATTTGTTGGTGTGAGTCACTCTCCATAATTGTAGGAATTGTACTATAATTAGGATTGTACAGTTAAGGAGGATATCATGTAGATAAGGGAAGAATATCACGGTGTAATTAGTTTCCTATTAGGAATGTGTATACTTTGTATATGTACTCCATCTTTGGAGAAGATCAATATATCATAAATTCCCAAACTTTCTCTTTGTCTTTGTTCTATTTGACTTGGTATCAGAGCAGAGATCCGTCTGGACTCTGTTCGTTTGTTTCCGCTACAAATTTGTCTTTGTTCTCTTTAAGAGTTTATCCTTTGTCTTAATCCTCTGTTTCTTTTGCCCTAAAACCCTAAAGTTTGCAATACCTTGCCGTCAGCCTCTCCTTCCTTAGCCGTGTCAAATTTTGTGGTTTGTGTTGCTGCTTGAAGAAGAAGAATGGAAGATTTGTCCCTTAGTTCATTGTTCAACATTCAGGTGACTTGCAACTATTGTAAGACTGTTGGCCACTACAAGAGTCAATGCTCCAAGTTGCTAAGATTCAACTCCAATAACTCTGGTTGGAAAAGAAGTAACAATGGTCAGAAAAGCAAGGCGGCAATCCAACTAGTGCAGGAGCAAGAACCTGATTTCTATGATGTGGAGGGTCAAGATCAAACTAAGGGTAGTGTTTCCCTAACTCAGGAGAATCGAGGTAAAATTGGTGTCACTTTAAATGTTTCTGGCTTTACTGGTAGTAATATATGGATAATTGATTCTGGTGTGTCTGATCATATGACCTATGATAAGTTTTTCTTCGTCACGTTGTCCTCCCCATCCATAACACATGTCTCTAATGCCAATGGTGAGTCATTTCTAGTCTTAGGAATTGGGTCAGTCCAGGTTACACCGTCCATTACTCTTTATAATGTCCTTTATGTACCCTCTTTATCTCATCATCTTTTGTTTGTGTCTCAATTAAACACACACAAAAAATGCTCTGTCACCTTTTATCTTATGTATGTTATCTTTCAGGATCTGTGTACTCGAGTGATAATTGGCAAGAGAGATATGAGGGAGAAACTGTTTCACTTGGATTGCATGTACGGAGGACCAACACAAGCACCATCAAGTCCAGAAGGTCATGTTGCCCTGACATTGAGTTCTGATCGGATGAATGAATTGTGGTTGTGGCACCGCCGTTTGGGCCACCTATCCTTTGGTGTCATGAAAAAGTCCATGCCTTCCCTTTTTTTGGGAATAAGTTATTCTCGTCTACATTGTGAAACTTGTTCTTTAGCAAAGAGTCATAGGTCTAGTTATCCTTCTAGCTTTTAGTCTAGTACAATGCCTTTTGAATGAATTCATTCCAATTTATGGGGACCTTCCAAAAATTCAACTCTTTCAGGAATGCATTATTTTGTTTTATTCATTGATGACTTCACCAGATTAACTTGGGTTGTTTTGCTTAAGTCAAAAGATGCAGTTTTCTCTGCCTTTACAGCCTTCCATAATCTTGTTTGTACCCAATATGATGCTTGTATTAAGGTCTTTCGGTCTGATAATGGAAGGGAGTTTGTTAATCATTCATTTCGTGATTACTTCCAATCTCATGGAATTGTTCACCAAACCACTTACCCACAAACACCATAACAGAATGGGGTCTCTGAGCGGAAGAATCGTCATTTGTTAGACATGGGTCATTCTCCTTAGTGCCAATATGCCTAAATACCTTTGGGGAGAGGCAGTGTTGTGTGCCTCTCATCTTATTAATTGTCTCCCATCTTCCTCTCTTCAAGGTCGTATTCCATTTGAGGTATTGTCTAGTTATGTCTCTATCCCATCTCTTAATACCCTTCCTGCTTATGTCTTTGGTTGTATAGCCTATGTCCATCTCTATAAGAACCAACGTTCTAAGTTAGATGTAAGGGCTCTCAAGTGTGTTTTTGTCGGGTATGAGACTCAGCAGAAAGGATACAAGTGTTATCATCCTCCCTTTCAACGATTTTATGTCACCATGGATGTGACATTCAGTGAGGATACATGTTATTTTCCACCTTCTACGACTCATAGTCAGGGGAGCAGGGTGTTTTTTATGAAGGACAGTGTCAAACAGGGCCTACGATCGATCGATTAGTGAAGAGGAAGTGTCCAATGCCCCAGAAACCAACAGCACACCTGCAGAAATAGAAAAGGTAATTGCCGAACAGAGCATTGCGAGTTTCGAAACGGAAAAGGAAATTGCTGAATCACCTAGCCTTTGCCACACAACTGCCGAACAGAGCATTACAAGTTCCGAAACAGAAAAGGCAATTACTGAATCGTCTACTCTTCCCCATGCAATTGCCTAACAGAGTATTGTGAATTCTGAAACAGAAGAGACAATTGTCGAATCGTCTACCCTTTAAGAAGAAGCTCCTAATCAGTCAGTCTCTCCTTCTCCATCAGTGGTCTCCCCTATTCAATCTTCATCTGAGGTACGTAGTAGTTTGCCTTTGTCCCATAACCCACCTTTGTCTGATAGTGTTACTCCTTTAACTGATTCTACACATGTTCCAACCCAAGTCTTACCAGAACGGTCCAACCGTGGCCAGCCTGCCAAGAAATATGAACAAAGTTTGTGTGCTAAGACCAAATATCATGTAGCTAATTATGTGTCTACTCATAGGTTGTCTAAACCATATGTAGCCTTTGTGAATCAATTATCTTCAGTGTCACTTCCTAGTAAAGTGCAGGATGCAATGAAGGACGAGAAGTGGGCAAAAGCAATGGCTGTGGAGATGGATGCACTTGAAAAAAATCAAATGTGGGAGTTAGTATCACTACCTCCAGAAAATAAAACAGTTGGGTGCCGATGGGTGTATACAGTGAAGCACAATTCAGATGGTTCAGTGGACAGATATAAGGCAAGGCTAGTAGCGAAGGGTTATACCCAGAAGTATGGTGTGGACTATGATGAAACTTTTGTACCAGTAGCAAAGATCAATACAATCCGGGTACTTCTGTCTCTAGCTGATAATCTTGATTGCCCTCTGCAACAATTTGATGTTAAAAATGCCTTTTTGCATGGTGATTTGAATGAAGAAGTATACATGGACATGCCTCCGGGATATGGTACTTCCACTGAAATCAAGGTGGTGTGTCGTTTAAGGAAGTCCCTATATGGCCTTAAACAATCTCCAAGAGCTTGGTTTGGTCGATTCACGACATTCATAAGGAGGATTGGGTACAGGCAGAGCAATTCAGATCATACCCTATTCCTTAAGCATCAGAAGGGTAAAGTTACAGCTTTAATTATTTATGTGGATGACATGGCGGTGACAGGTAATGATCTTGAGGAGATTGAGAAGTTGCAGAGTGCATTGTCAGCAGAATTTGAAATGAAAGACTTGGGAAGTTTGAAATATTTCTTGGGAATTGAAGTTGCTAGAGGAAAAGATTGTATTATGTTGAGCCAGAGAAAGTATGTCCTTGACTTATTAGCAGAGATGGGTATGCTTGATTGCCAACCAGCTGACACATCCATTGAGCAAAACCATTGGTTAGATGAGTATCCAGATCAAGTACCCACTAATAAGGCAAGATATCAGAGGTTAGTTGGAAGATTAATTTATTTGTCATACACTAGACTAGACTTAGCTTATGCAATTAGTGTTGTGAGTCAATTCATGCATAATCCTAGTAAGGCTCATATGGAAGCTGTAATTCGGATCTTGAGGTACTTGAAGTCTGCTCCTGGAAGGGGGTTAGTGTTTTCTAAGCATAGATATTTGGATATTTTGCTCGTAATCCTGTCCAACATGATTGCACAAAACATGTGGAGGTTGATAGACACTTCATCAAAGAGAAGCTGGATCAACAAATCATCTCTTTTCCTTTCGTACCTACTGAGGAGCAATTGGCGGACATTCTTACAAAGGTAGTTTCTAGCAATGCGTTTTGTGACTCACTTGACAAGTTGGGCATTCGTGATCTATATGCTCCAACTTGAGGGGGAGTGTTGGCGTGAGCCACTCTCCATAATTGTAGGAATTGTACTATAATTAGGATTGTATAGTTAAGGAGGATATCATGTAGTTAAGGGGAGAATATCACGGTGTAATTAGTTTCCTATTATGAATATTTATATTTTGTATATGTACTCCATCTTTGGAGAAGATCAATACATCAGAAATTCCCAAACTTTCTCTTTGTCTTTGTTCTGTTTGACTTTATTTACTTATTTAGAACATAATCAGTGGCAGACCTATGCGCGGGTCAGAGGGTCTCCAAACCCTTTCAAGCTTTTGTAAACTATGCCTATAATCATGTCTAAAGTTTGGAAATGAACTCACGTAGCATAGAATTCTGTATGGAAACATAATTAACGGTACTTTTACAATTCATTATTCTTTTTTCTTTTCTCTTTTGTCTTTCATTGTTAAATGACGTATCATTATGTGTCCGTGCAGAGCATAATATTCATAGCATAATTGACCCCTAGTGTTTTGAAATCCTTATTCCACCTTGAGTCCTTGAGCATAATATTCATAGCGTCATTTTTGCATTCTTCTAATCACTCATCACTTCTAACTTCATAATTAGTAACATACCCGACGTGTACAAGTGTGCAGAAAATCAATATGACCGAGGATGATCAAGTCATTTTTCTTACTAACCCTTTAGCCCTTACCTCCTAAGCCCAAAGGATCTTTTAATATTCAAGCCCAAAAATGTTAAACAAAGCCCAAAAGCAGGTTTTGGTCAAATACTGAACCAAAGTTTCAGAATTTTAGCCTCGAAAATCAAAATTCCTCAATTCCAATTGTGGAGAAGTAGTGCTAAAACCCTCGTCTCCGTCGTTCAATTTCTCAGCTTTCAGGGTTTGTCTCGCTCCTCCCTTCGGATAGAAATTCACTTTTAGGGTTTCGTCACTACAGTGAAACTTCGCATCTTCCAAAATGTGATTTTTTTTAATTTATTCTTGCTTTCTAAAATTGCAGAGGTTGCGGTTGAAAATGGACGGTGAGGAGTTGACTGAGCAGGAGACCGCTCTTTACGATCGCCAAATTAGGGTTTGGGGCGCTGATGCTCAGAGAAGGTAAAGAATCTACCTTTTTTTTTTTTTTTTTGGAATTTTGGGTTGCTTCGTTTGCTTAAAGCTTTGATTTTGATTTTGTTCTAGACTGAGCAAAGCTCATATACTAGTCTGTGGAATTAATGGGACTACTGCCGAGGTAATTCAACTAAATGGAACTGTCCTATCTACTCCTTTGGTTTGTGTTTGAATGAAAATGTTATTGAGCAATCTTGTTAAACTTTGTCTCCGTTTTTTTGTTTGGGTAGTTTTGCAAGAACATTGTACTAGCAGGAGTTGGTAGTTTGACACTGGTGGATGATCGGGTAGCGACCGAAGAAGCCCTTTCTGCTAACTTTTTGATACCTTCTGATGAAAGTGTGTATGGAGGGAAAACTCTAACCGAGCTTTGTCGCGATTCTCTGAAAGATTTCAATCCGATGGTTCGTGTTTCTGTGGAGAAAGGTCTGGTTTCTAGTGCTACAGAGTTTCCATTGTCTTGATTCAGTATAATTATTAATTATCTTGTTACTGAAAAGAATTTTAAGTAAAATGGTTGTTCATATCAAACAAACAAGTGGTGATGGTTAGGAAAATTATGGTACTTAGATTAGTTAATTGGTTCTTTGTAATTTCTGGTAGAAGAACAATTAAGAATATCCCACTATTTGTTCTCACAGGTGACTTGTCAAACTTTGGCGGTGAGTTCTATAGCAAGTTTGATGTTGTGGTTATCAGTTGTTGCTCTCTCTCTACAAAAGTATGATGCCCTGTCTCTTCAGATTTGATTATAACTTTCTGAAATTTGCATTGATCATGAGTTTAAATCCACATTATCTATTGTCTTTTGTCCATTCTTCTTCTGTAGAAGCTGATCAATGAAAAATGCCGAAAGTTATCCAAGCGGGTAGCATTTTACACAGTTGATTGTAGAGACTCTTGTGGTGAAATTTTTGTTGATCTGCAACTCCATAAATATTCGAAGGTTACCATCTGATTTGGTTTCTCATATGCTCATTTATTTGAAATGGTTGCCAGTTTCTTTTGTTGATTTATGGCTAATGCACTAATAGCCATTATTGCTAGAACTGTAGATCTAATCTGTTTCCAATGAATCACTATTTGTTTGAGCACATATTGGACTGTTATGATGATCAAGCTTATAATGACAAAATACCCTCAAGCATCTTCAGCATAGAGGCTCTAATGACAGAGAAAGTACTTACTTTCTTCTTCTTCTTTTCCTTAACAGCAAAAACTGGAGGAAACAATTGAATGTCAACACAATTATCCAAGTTTTGAGGTATGACTTGGTCTTTCATTGCTCTAGATGCTGAATTTTATTGCATAATTTGCATGCGTATCATGCATACTTTCCTCCCACTCCCTAGACATTTTTTCTATTATTGATGCTTAATTTAAGCCACATTCTGCATGTTTTATTAATTTAGGACCTTCATTCATCTAATTAAGACCACAAGGGGTAGAAAAAATAAACTGTTATTCATAAAATATGCATTTAGATTGTTGTCAGTCCCATACAGTGATAATGGTCACCTTTTGGGCAATAATGCGCATCACATATAGTGTGAACTTACCAATGCATCTGTACATTCCAGGAATCAATTTCAGTACCTTGGAAAGCACTTCCCAGGAAAATGTCAAAGTTGTACTTTGCTATGCGAGGTTCGGTAAATTATCTCATTGCCTTTTTTTTTTTGAAAATAAAAATGAAAGGATTACCCATAGGATTAGAGAGGAAGAGAAATTATGCTCAGCTAGATGTGAAAATTTAAAAACTACCCCTTTTACTTATGGACGTTGGGTATACATTGGAGAGCAATTCTCGGGAAGTGGGAAGTTTTGTCATAAAATAAATAAATTAGCCAAAGAAATAAAAGATGAAGACGAATAACGTTGACCTTTAACTAAGGGATGAGGGATGCATATATCAATTTATTGCACCTGTTTACTGCTTTCTTTTTAGTCTTGCTGCCATGGTGCAGTCCTACACTTTTTGTGCCAACAATATTCAAGCTTATAGAATGAAGATAATCTCTTAAAGAAGAATGATTTTTTTCCTCAAATTTACTGTAAGTCTCGTGTCATGTGTCGACCACAGGGTTGCACTCGTTTACTGCTTTAACTTAGTCTTGCTGCTATGTTGCGGTCATGCTACACTTTTTGTGCCATCAATCCACCAACTTATAGGATGAAAATGATCCCATAAAGAGGAATTTTTGCCCTTAAATTTATCGTAAGTGTTATTTGAATAGTTTCCATTTATCGATGACCAAGATAGATGTATTAAGATTATTGTCACTTGACTGCAGTGATAGAAAGGTTTGAAGATGCTGAGCAACGTAAACCTGGAGAAGTATCAATTGCAGATCTTCCCGGTGTTCTGAAATTGAAGAATGAGTTCTGTGAAGCACAGGTGTGGTACTTAAAAGTTGTTATTCTTTTTGCCTTTCTCACGCTTGCTAATGTGGTACTTAAAAGTTGTTATCTTTTTGCCTTTCTTATGCTTGCTAATGTGGTACTTAAAAGTTGTTATCTTTTTGCCTACTGCATTGACTTATGCTTGCTAGTAACAACCTTGCAGTCGTTGAAGGAATCTCATATTCCTGATGCCCTCCTAGAAAGATTGGTGACAGATCCAAGAGAATTTCCTCCAGTTTGTCCCATCATTGGGGGAATTCTTGGGCAGGTGTGCCAACTTCCATCTTATTATATACAAAGTAAAAGTGTTTACTTCCCAGCTAAAAATATAATCTAATGTTAAATCCCCGACATTGATAGTTTTGTACTGAACTTCTCAGGAGGTTATCAAAGCAATATCAGGCAAAGGAGAGCCTCTCAAGAATTTCTTCTTCTTTGATGCTATGGATGGAAAGGGCATAATAGAGGACCTATCAAACAACACTGGAAGCTGAGCAGCCTTGTCGAGAGTGAAGCTGTGATTGTTCAAGGGTTGAAAGTAGGACAGTCCTAACTGCCATCTAGTGTTGGTAATAGATTTTTCAGGAGGCTTGACCCCTTTTCAGGTAGCTTATAAAAATCCTACCTTTCTGGTTTGGATTCTGATTATTCATCTGTTGCTTGACCGTATTTGCTAGTGAACCTTATGCAATGAAATTTAATGATTGGCGATGTATGGTCACAGTTGTAGTTATGCGTCTGAGTGCATTGTTCATCGGGTTATCCAAATGTTAAACAAGTTCTTATCTTGAAAACATATTGGTGGCTAGACTTGATGTTTCTTTCATTTATATGAACGGAGTTTTTGGTTGCCACTATATCTAAATGGACCGCATTTTGATTCCAAGAGTGGATCCATGTACCAAAATCTCAAGGTCCACCAAGCGACCCTGGTCGTTATGCGTAGTGGCTGATGAGCAATCCATTTTGTCTGGGGAAAAAGTTCAGAGGCAAAGGGGTGAAAAGGTTACGTGTCATTATAGCTGCAGATACTTTTATTTTTGAGGTCAAGTCCATTGATGTTCATAATTTTATCTTCTATCCAGGTGTTTGCCAATGAGATTATGGAATCATAGATTCTTAAAATTTGTGTGGATGAGTTTTTCTGAACAAAACAAAAATATTTTGTTATAGACACTAGTCATTATTGACATTCTCACAAATTTTATTTCCATAGCTATCTTTCATAATGTTAAAATCTGTTGGCCGTTACAGGAGGATTTATGGAAGGAATACTTATACTATCAGATAGATCAAAATCATCGACTAAAATGTTATAAACTTCACAAACCATTTTTAGGTAAAAGACTACTCAAGAGAATGTCTTACGACCAGGAAAGATTATTTACTTTACGTATATTATCTGCCCTTTTTATACTTTACAGAAAGGTTTCCTTTTACTGTATACAGAATTTCCAAATTGGAGAAAATAAAGAAAATGGTAACAACTAGAGGGAAAAGCAAATGAATATGGAAAGCACAAAGCAGTAGGGTAGCTGAACAGAGGCTGTAATGATCGACTTTGCCACTATAAATCATGATTAGTGATTCAGTGATCCTGATTAATTCTTCCTCAATGCAAAGAATCACAAAAGAGTGGGATTCAAAAATCAAAATTTCAAAAGAGAAAATGACAGTCAGAACGTGGTCAGTTCTCATCCTTCTTGACTGTGTTTGAAAATCAAAACTAAATCACCAAAATCATTATCCAGATAACCCTTTTTCAATTCAAAACATCTACAAATTACATTCCTCACAGGACCCTACCATGGAAAGCCTAAAGGCAAATGACCCTAGTGTTAAAAGTCCTCAAGTGGAGAAGCTACAAGAGCAGTTCATGAATTTGCAACAAGAGTGGAAGTCATACAAACAGTCCTACCCCAAAACCAAGAGGAGATCATATTCTTCATCATCAAGCACCATGGCCAAAACCCGATCAAGGCACCTCATGTCTTCACCTCAGCACAGAATGTTTCCCTCGGAAGGCGATAATTGGAATGTCAGGACTAATGATCTTGCAGTGGAAGAGATCAGAAGAGACCGAAGGGCGGCGATTGAGAGTGGCAAGTTGAAGGGGAGGAGGCTGTTTGAGGATGAGCATGAAGAAACTGAGATTGGTTATGGAGGAGAAGAGAGTGAATGGGGTAGCTGGGATGATTGGGATCAGGAGAGTGAGGTGAGATCACTTCCATTATGTGGTTCTGGTGGTGAAGAAGTTGAATCAGGTAAGAGCAAAGAGATTAAAGTTTGTTTTCAGGATTCCATTTCATCTTTGACCTCTTCCCCATGTGGTGAGAAAATGAAGGAAGAAGAGAAACTGGTGACTGTGGAAGAGAAGGAGGTTGTTGAGAATAAAGGGGGTAATTGGGTAAGGTGCATTGTTGTGATCATGCCTGTGATTGCCATTGCTGCACTTATATTTGCAATTTGCAGTATCACGGGTCTTTATGGATATGGGAATGAACATTATGAGCTAATTCTAGTCCCAACGTGATATTCTCTCACTCTTATTAGTTAAAGAGTTATTTCTTATTATTCGAGTTCAATCACCCTCTCCTTTTTATTACTCCACGATTTTCTTATGCAGGTCAGATAAACGTTACATTCATGGTGTTAGAGACATATATAAGATTTTTGTTTTCATTTTTTTTACAGAGGCAAATATGCATTATAAGCTAGGTATATCCATAATAAAGAGAGGCAAATATGCATTATCCATAATAAAGAGAGGCAAATATGCATTATAAGCTAGCATATGATCAGTAACTTCCATGTTCGAAATGGATTGGATACATATCATCAAGTGTTTTAGTCATTTTATGCCATCTTTGACTGTCTTCCTCATATGGCTTAAGATATGCTCAAAGGTTTCATCAGAATTCTCAGTGGGATGGATGTGTATTCCTTCATATGTAGTCACCACAATTTCCTCATCTTTGGAAAGGCGTTGGACTTGCTTTTTCACATTGCACCCTTGATGTGTACACTTGTAGTAACTTCTGCATAAATAGGCAAACAAGGGATGTTTTCAGGTGTACTGAACTGATATAGAAATCTAATAATGTATTGATGAGAGTTTTCCGACATTTCATAAATTTTCAATTTAATTCCCATCACATATTTCGAAGTTTTGAACTTAAAACACCAATGAAGCATTCCAAAATCAATGGTGCATTAGAAAAAATCCAACCTTCCATTTCCATTATTGGGCCTATTCTTTTTCTTGATTCAAGTGTGTTGAACATAATATTATTTTAAAAGCATAAATGTGTAATAGGTATCATGCATGATGAAGCACAAAGTAATAAGTTTGATACAGTTCATAAATTGGGGAAGAACTACGACAAGGAATTAAGCACCTTAGTTCCCATTTTCATTCACTTATGTCAAACTAAGAAGATTTCCACTCTTACATGAAAAATAATTTTTCTATTTATCCATTTTAATCAATGCAAATTTTGTATTTTCAAGTGTACGGAAGGGGTTGCCTTATTTGCTTTCTATCGAGTGATGATAAGCTGATAGTCTGATACCATATAGGCATATATTGGTACCATTGGTTAAAATAAGAGATGCATATTATGGCTTTGTATTGTTGGGCTTATTGGAAAAACCAGAAAAGTAATGTTCAAACTACTAAATTTCCTTACTATTAGATTTCCTTGAAATATGACACAACAAACAGCATACATACAACAAGTATGACCAACTATACAATACTCCCCTAGAATTCTTTCAATATCTTATATAAAACCAAAACTTACTCCGTAATTTCTTCACCATTACGAATTGATTCCTATAATCCAGCTTCCTCATCCCTTTAAATAAAACAAGTCATAGGTGTTTCATTGTTGTTTAATGGCATTCTTCATTCTTATCATTGAAAATGGAAGGTAGATAATATATGTATGCAATCACACATTTACTGAGAAGAATTTTTCACAGCGATGGTGTGATTATTTCACACACATGTCAAACCTATATACAAAAACCTGACCATGTAATCTTGTATCAAAGAGTACATTCATCTATAACTTGATGATAACAAGAAGAGACTAACCTGGGAAAGTTACTGTTCTTAACAGTTTTTTGCCCATATTTTCGCCACCGATATCCATCATCAAGTACATCAACTTGGCTCCTTGTTTGGAATGCAATTTTGTGCTTCTTGGTCTCCTTGTCACCAGAGTCTTTTGTTATCGATTTCAATTTGTTCACTGAACTATAGGAGGTTCCGCATTTGTCCATCGGAACTGCATTGCTACTATGAACATGAGGAAACAATTGAGGAATACTTGAAGCAGTGCTCGATGAGAAATTAGGAGAAGCTAATGATGGTGATAAACCAAAGAAACGTATTTGGTTGTGCTCCATTTGATGAGAGAGAGAGAAAGAGAGAGAGGGATTGTGATTAGAGCTGACGAGTATTTATTGTGAATTAAGGAATGATAAACGAGGTTAATGCATCTTGTAAAAGTGGACTTTGTAGAAAATTGTGGGCGGCGTTTAGTGGCCAACTTCCATAGTTCACTAACTACAGAGAGAAACTGACATAAGCTTTCTGTACATGAATAAGTCACACTAGTAAAGGAAGGCTAGCTATGTCGGCACGGATCATAGCCTTTTCATTTGAGTAGAAAATCTAGTTCAGTACAGGATCATTGTGAAATAAAAGGTAATGACTTTCTTGTTCTAACTATTATTAGGAAATTGAACGTATTCTTTTCACCAAATCCCTCACTTCACATAGTCATCTTGTGAGACTGAGTTGAAGTTCAAATTTGCCTGAAAATGATGATATGGAAAGCTAAAATTGCATGGTATATGACAATTTTGGGCAAATCAAAAGTGAATGGCATTTCTCCTCGTTAAAAAGTAAGGTAAAGCTTTTTTCTTTGATAACAAGTAAGAAAATTTGACATGAACCCACCTTTCGATCATATGCAAGATATAGTCATATTTTAAGTTACCGGATGACGTTTTTCTTGTTCTGATAGTGTCAAGCAGCAGTTTCTAAGATTCGAGTAGAAAACCGAGTGCACACTTCTCAATTTGTTCTTCAATGAAGTCCATTAAAGTGTTTATTAATAAGGAAATATGGAAATTCATAACAACTCATAAAGCTTTTTAGGGGTGAACATCTTTGTTGGAAGCAGTACGGTGAAAGTTCATAATAAACTAGTACTAATTAGTTTTTCTTAACACCATTTGGATGAGCCGGAGCTGCTGTTTGTGGTGGTGGGTTCAGCTCATTCCATGCGTCAATCCAAGTAACCATGGCATCCCCTAGTTTCTGAAAGTAAGGATCAACTGGGCCGAGTTTTTCCTTGACACTCTTGGCAAGCATAATGTAGCATTGTTGAACAGTTTTGCACTCTTTTGGGAGAATGATGGACTGGAAAAATGGGATCATATCTTCCTGCCAGTAAATGCCTTTGTACTCTTTCTTCAGATTCACAAATGGGTTGCTTGCCTTGCTATGCCATATGTATGGCAGTCCTGTCTTAACACCTAGCCCCAAATGGTCACATATCACCTAAAAGAACGCATAGGGGAAGTTGTCATGTAGGCGGACCTGGATATGCAAAAAAAAAAAAAAAAAAGGATCGCTATTGTATCTGTCGATTATATATAACATCTCTCTCACATCATGCACACGAAGTTTATGGTTATATGATGAAACTCACATACATTTTCGAGAATGGTATTAAATTAATCTATGTAATTGCAAAGTTTTATAATTTAGGAGTCCAATTGAAAAGTGTCAGGTATGAAAATCCAAATAATTATAGGTATGATATCAAACAAGAGAAAATTAAAGAGAGATAAAAACAAGGAAATAGGATATCTCATTGTTGTTGAAGCTGATTACCTTGGCACACCAGCCAGCCCACATATCATCATATCTGCCAATGGGCTGGCCATCACCCATGAGCCCAAAGTACATGGCTGGGCCTATCAGCTCCCTGTTAAAAGCCAGATTCATCCCACACATTGGGAAAAGGGTGCCTTTGGGGATTGTCATCACAGCATCAACATACCTACTTGAACTAAAGAAACTCAATCCTCAATTATTTTCACAACAACTAATGCCAAGTTCACCATATGTTTGATCAAATAACTGGTTTGTAATACCGGCATCTTATTTAAGAATATGCCGGCTTTGAATCGATGAAATTATACCATATCAATATATCATGGTGGAACAAGTTAGTAACTGTACTTATTCCAATATGTAAATGGGAAATGGGTTAACCTGGTGTTGCGCTCACGTGGCTTGACAAGCTGAGTCGGGGCATCGTAGTCAGGAATGTTGAGCCAAAGACCATGAGAAATAGCGGTGGGCAGGCCTTCTCGCAAGCTAAATGGGTACCCACGAACAAAGTCCGCTCCTTCTGCAAACGGGTCATAGAGTGTGTTGAATAACAATGGAGTTGATGGTTTGAGCAGGTTTCGGATGTGCTGTGCCAATGCATTTATCTCTTTGCCACTAGGATCCTTTGCCACCTTTAAGAAAAAAAAGCAATGATCGGTGAAATTTGTCCACTAAATAAAGTGTGTCACTACATATCATGAGTCTATTTATATTAGACATTTGGAAAACAAATTTGATGAGTGCATGCATGACTAAGAGAGAAACAAAACTTACAAAGCAGTCATCATCAATGGTGAAGATGTACTTTTTCTTGGACACCAAGAAACCAAAGCAGCGACAAGCTGAGTCTTTGAAAGAAATGCAGCTAGCCGTAGGACCCAACACTTTGTTGACATGGTCACGGTTATAGAGCTCGTAGTCGAAGCCGTTAGGAACCCGAATAGCATTGGAGGGATCGCCGTCTTGCACGATGATGAGGTGGTAGGGTTGAAAGAAAGGCCTCCATTGCTCCAAGAAATCAAGGTTCCTGATAGTCGGGATCACAATGTCGAGCTCGTCTTGCAGATCAGCTACCAGGGCCATCTTGAGAGATATGCAGAGAGGTTGATGGAGGTGGTAGGTTGGAATCAATAGAGATGATGATCTATATATAGTACTAGGAGATAGAGGAGCGTAGGGTTTGGTTAATTTATGTTAGTAGCGAGGAAAAGGTGAATGCAAAAGAGAGAGAAAGAGTGATGAATACATAAAGGACGAGGTTGCGCAGAATTTATGGCATTGCCCACATGACTTTGCGTGAGAGTTGGTGATCTACATGAACACCATGGCTAGCTATAAACGTTTTTTGGGTTTTCATGGGTGAGCCTAACCTGTGATCATTCAATGAAAACGTACTTGAAGCCATCTAACCTACATGGGACCGTTTTAATCAGATTAATGCCGTTTTGGGACTTCAATTTTGAGACATGCATGAATTTTCACGTGACAATAGCAGAACGGATAGACTGGGATTAAACAGTTGAAAGTTCTGTGTTTTGTGTTTCTAATTGTTCTATGTTTGTGCATGTATGAGACCAAAGCCAAGCTTGGTTTCGTTTACATTATGGATTAAAACAATGCAAAAGATTAATGGACATAATCAGATAAAATCTATAAATTCCTGCTTGTTAAATCATTTATGGGTAAAGTATGGAGTTAGCTTCAGTTCCAAGCTAGGGTGCATATATTTGGGCAGGTTCCTACTTCCATGGATCTATGAGGCGAACTGTCATCCTAGAGAAGTAAAGTGCACCTCTTATATATCTCACATTTTGAAACTGAGAGTGGTGAGCTTACAGCCTTACACGTCTTAGGGTTTGGTTTCTAAATTATGTAGAAGATCATCAAAATATATAGACAATTTTCTTCTTACATAAAGGTATCCAATATTCCAATATTAGGTCATTTTATTGATGGGCATTGATATAGGGCCTTAATGAGGTCTAAAATTTGTAACCTCAAATCTTAGGTGTCATGTCATGTAAGCAAATATAAATTTTATTTTCAATTTCACATAATATATCTTGCCATATCATACCATTGCAACACCAAGTTTACCCTTTTATATTTTTTTTAGATGTTGAATTACATTAATGAATTTAATTAGGTTGTGAAAAAAAAGATAAGCTATTAATCTATACTATTATTAAGAAAAGAGAGTTTGTTAGCCAAGATCAAAAAATTTGACAGACTCTAAAAGATTAAATTGTTCAAGTAAAACCAAAATATGTGTCTGGCCCGAACTCTAGGTTACTTAAACAAGTTGTAATAGGGTTTAGAATTAGAGATATTCACAGATATCCGATTAATTGTACGATTATCTTTCCTTGTACAATTCTGATTCTATGTCTTGTAATCCTCTATATAAAGAAGCCCCTATTATCAATGAAAGCACGACTCAATTCTCTTCCAATTTTAGTTTTCCTTAAACACGTTATCAGCACGACGTCTGAACCCTGAAATAAATAGCAAAACCCTGGTTCAATAAGCAAAAACCCTAAATCCGAATACAAATCCTTGAAAAATTTTCTGCCTTTGCCACATAACTTGAAGCCCTCTACCCCAAGAATCCAAAACCGGCGGCAGAACCACCAGAACCAACCGAAAACTTACCGAACCGGCCACCGGAATCTCCAAACCATCCGCAAATAATATTTCACCGGTTCACCAACTTCCGGACCTCCAATTTCTACCAAATTTTATCAGCAGTAGCATCTCAATCCCAGAATTTAGGAACCGGAATTTTTTTTTCCCAGAACCAGCCTAAAAAGAGGTGAACCGACCACCTAAGTATCTGCACCCTTGAACCGGCAGAAGAAGAAAAGAAAAAAAAAAAAAAAAAAAGGAAGGAGAAGCCCAGAAGAAGTCAAAGCCCAAAGGTCAACGGCCCAGAAGTAGTCAAAGCCCACTGACATTAGATCTGCCACGTCAGCAGATTTGCCACGTTAGCAACTAGGTCAACAACTTCCGGTGACTTTTTCCGGCGACCTATTTCAAGGTTTTTTTTTTTACAAAAAGTTCCCTTTTTTTTTTTGTTTTTATTCAATTTCTCTAATTTTTCTCGGGGATTTGCAAACTCCCTTATTCTACCCCCCTTTCTTCATCATAGAGGAGACCTAATTAAGCCGAACTGTGGGGGTTCGTGCTCACTCCAAGCTTAGAGCTTGTTGAGATCTCCAAACTTAGAGTTTGTAGAGAATTTATGATCGACCATTTACATCATTGTTTCTATCTAATCCAATACCCCTTTGAATTGAATTTCTTGGAAGCGATTACACTTAGAAATTCCTAATTTCTTGGAAGCGATTATGCTCAGAAATTTTATATGTTTTTGTGGTAGCTTTTTCCGTTCCGAAATTAACCCTTTTTCTTGTTCTCTTTCAGGATGAGTAACCCGAACAAATTGGATTTTTCTCTATTGGGAACAACTGGCTTTGGATATCACAGATGAATTTGTGCTGTCCACCAGCATCTCAAGGCTTATGGAATCATGGATACGATTCTTGAGCCTACCCAGGACGTGTTAACTGTTGAGCAAGCTCAAGCTTTGGAAGCAAATAGAGCAACCTTAGAGGCAAATAAAGGGAAAACCATCATCCTAATGACTCGTCATATGGATGATTCGCTCCAGTACGAGTGTATGAATGAAGAAGACCCCAGAACGTAGTGAGTCTCACTCGAAGAAAGATTTGGCAACGTCCGTGACTCCCTACTTCCTGACCTAGAAGTGAGATGACATAGCATCCGCTTCTGTGATTTCAAGTCAGTTCTTGACTACAACTTAGAAGCAATTCACATTAAATCCTTAATGGAATTATGTGGTAAAGAGATCACAGATGCGATGTTGATTGAGAATACTCTCTCTACCTTCCTTGTCTCTGTGTTGATGGTTGCTAAGAAATATCGAATCGATGTTACTGCAAGACGTATCACAAGATTTCATGAGCTTGTTGGAGTTATGAATGTCGCTGAAAAGCATGACAACATCCTTGTGAAAAACTATAATTCGAGATCCGTGGAAACAGTGCATATTCCAGAATCCAATTATAGCCGCGCCCTTAAGAGAGGGCGCCCAAAAATGAAACCCTAATCTTAGAGATACTTCTGGACGTTCTGGTCCATATAATCGCTCTACTTGGGAAGGTAACCGCCAAAATATTCGAACACGGAAACGAAAAGGTAAATGTGGAAAGAGAGAGGGAGGCAACGCCTCTGGCCATGTTGGTGGCACCACCAACATTAAAAGCCATCAAAATGAAGCTTTCAAAGTGCCTCAATCAATGGAGTAAGAGCAAAGAGATGTATGTTCTCGATGTGAAGTATCTGGTCATTGGGCACATATTTGTAGAGCTTGTGAAGAAATTGTCACCGCCTACAAAGCATATTGTGAAGCAAGAGAAGCTCACGATGTGGAACAAGAAAATCAAGAAGATGATCTAGAGTGAAGGGTTGAAGACTACAAATTTGGCTGGGATCAATAGATTGCCAATTATGTTTTAGTCTTTATTTTTCCAAGAGATGTAATAAGCAATTGCCATATATTTTGTAGTAAATGCCACTGGTTTAGTTTTTCTTCACATAGACTCATCCAAAATGAGTATGATATCTAGGAAGGTTTTAAAATAAGTGGTACTTAAGCGAGCTTTGCTTCACCGATATCTCTCTACTCACCTAGCCATATTTATTTTGGATTTACCGAAAGAAGTCAAATGACTACCTTTGTTTTGCATTAGCTAGCATTTGGATTAGATTCTCCTAATGGTTAAGAGACAATGATGTACTTTGTTGGCTTATGAATAAAATTTCAAGTTCTTTTCATTATGACTCCATTTTGATTTTGAGCATATTACTTTGTGACTACTATGGCTGGGCCATCAGTATTAATTCAAGGACATGGAATAGCCCAAGTTCCCCTTGCCAAATGGCACCTTGATTACTGTCACAGAAACTCTCTACGCTCCTAGGGAAAATCGCACCTATAAATAACTAAAGGATTCCATGCGATAACGTATGTAGAGAACGGAAATTAGTTCCTTTGCAATGCCTCTAACAATTGCGAAAAAATGCGCATCTTAGAGAAGTTTATGTGTCTCTCTAGTAGACTCTATGTCACTATTCGAGCTATTAAATCCAATAAAGTTATGAGAGAAGATCTTTTGGATTTAGACACATTGGCTTTGTCACGACAGGATAGATCATTCTAGTCATGATATGATGATCTGTCTACTAAAGACTTCACAGGGACATCTTTTCTCTCGAGTGAATTGAAAAGGATATGAAAATACTCATTATGTTCTTACATAGAATCCCTTATGGATTCTATGTAAGAACATATTCAACCAACCTACGGACGTTTAAATATCTCATGATGTTGGTTGACACGCAAACACGATGGTCACGTGTTGTGCCATTGTCCACATGTAAATGATGCTTATACTACAATCCTAGCACATATAACAACAGACTCACGTACTCCTCGAATCATCCTATTCAGTCAATTGGATTTGACTATGCTAGAGAGTTTACATCGAAGACTTTCGATGGTTATTGCAATGAGATTGATGTTGGACATCATATTCCCATGTACACACCCAAATGGTCTAGCGGAAACGACTACGATGGTAGTCAGGATATTGGTAATGCACACCAATCTCCTTATATCCGCTTGGGGTAATGCAATATCGCATGCAGCTATACTAATTCATCTACGACCCACAGCCACTCAATCTACCTCTGCGTTACAGCTAGTGATTGGGCACAAGTATCGTACTTACGCATATTTGAGTGTGCCATTTATGTGCCAATTGGGCTTCACAGCACTCTATGATGGGTCCTTACAGACGAATGGGCAACTACATTGGATTTGATATTCCAATAATCGTCTGCAACTTAATGCCCTTGCTAGGCAATCTCCTTACCACTAGATTTGTGGATGTCACTTTGATGAGACAGTCTTCCCATCGTTAGGGGGAGATAAGAACATGAATGTTCGGCAGGAATGACAGAAATTGCCATGGCCTGTCCCCACTATGTCTCATCTTGATCCCCGTTAAAATGACGAGATCATACAAGTATGCTGCAAACATGCTAGCAAGGATGAACGTCCCTACGAGAAGATGTAGCACCACCCTACAAGGAGGTAGGCATGGCGTCAACGCCAAAGAGAGTGGCACTCTGGCGTTATAGGCCATTGCTCCAGCTAGAATGCGTGCGAGGCCGGTGGATTCGACTGATACTTTGGCACAACCCAATCTTTGGATCATCGACGCTCAAAATCTATTTCATGAGAATCTTCAGGATTATGGTTATCGTTAAGGACGCCTCAATGTCAGAACCTATTCCTGAGAATATAGAGCTCTATGAAAATTACACAAGTGTACATGAGACGTGGGATAGAAACTTCATCATAATTGATGATGTAGTTGCGTATTTCGTTACTCATGAGTTTGTTGAGTCCGATGATATCGAACCATGCTCCGTTGATGAATAAATGTCAACATAAAGAAATTTAGCCTAAATGGAAAGATACGATTGAGGTTACGTTGGATTCTCTAACGAAGAGGAAGGTTTTTGATCCAGTGATGTCAACACCTCCTAACATAAAACCTATTGACTAATGGGTCTTCGTTAGAAAGCGTGATGAGGAAAAGAGATGGAAATCTCGCCTTATGGCGCAAGGCTTCTCACAAAATGCCCTGGAATCGACTACGATGAGACATATTCTCTCGTAATTGATGTCATTGCACTCCACTACCCTGTCAGTTTGGTAGTTTCCGAATAATTGAACATGCAGCTTATAAATGTGGTCACTACGTATCTCTATGGGGATCTAGATAAGAAATATACATGAAGGTTCATGGTGAACTTCATTTACCCAAGTCAAGTGGCTCTAGATCAAGGAGCGGGTTAGAATAAGGTTTAAACGCTCACTAAAGTGACTACTTGATTAGGAAGGGATATGCCCACTAGTTTCCATAACAAGTTTCGGATTCTATCGCAGTTCATGTTGGACATGATCTTCATTGGAAGCCCTTAAAGAATTAAGAGAAACCGCTAAACACTTGAAATCCGAGTTTGATATGAAGGATTTTAGGAGAACACGATTATGCCTCGGTTTGGAACTTGAGCACCATGTTGATAGATTCTTAGGCATTTTAACAAGGTCAAGCTTTCAAGCACCCTCATGATCGTCCGTAGTGTTGATCCTGAAAATGACCCTCTTCGTCCGAAGGATGATGACGAAGATGTGCTAGAAGCAGAAGTGCCTTACTTAAGTACAATAGGTGCATTATTGTACTTACTCCAATGTACAAGACCAGACATCTCATATGTTGTGAACTTGTTAGCTAGCTATACCTGTGCGCCAACGCAAAGCCCTTGGATTGGTGAAAAAAAGATATTTTTCAGTACTTGAGATGTACGATTGATATGGGTTTGTTCTATCCCTACAAAGAGACGATGGATTTGGACCCATCACACACTAAGAACGCCGCTAACACTGGTCTGCGTCCTCTATCCCCATCCCAAACGACTTAAGTGTTTTGGAAGGTTTTGCTGATGTTTGGTATCTCTCTGACCCACACAAATGTTATTCCCAAACTGGTTAAGTGTTCACCATAGGTAAAAACCGTGATATCTTGGAGGTCTACAGAACAGACTCTAGTCGCTATATCTTCGAATCATGTATAGATCATTGCTCTTCACGAAGTGGTTCGTGAATGTATATGGATTGGATCCATAATTACGTATGTTCAAACAATTGTGGTTTGAAGTCTACCACAGATGAGCCTACGAGCATTTAGGATAATGCTGCTTGTTTTGAACAAATAAAGCAAGGCTACATCAAAAGTGACAACACCAAGCATAATCAGCAACAACAAACTCTCCTCAAGATCAAAGTGAACTAGGTTCGAGCTGAGGACAGTATGGCAGACTTGCTCACTAAGTCATTGCCTAAATTCCACTTTCGAGAAATATGTTGATAACATCGTTTGCAGAAGTTATCCAAACTCCCATGACCATAGTCATTAGGGGGAGATGCAGACATCAGGGGGAGATGTCTACATGTATGGTCTCGAAATGTGAAGGGTGTGTTGTAATATTTTTCCCCTTCGACCGAGGTTATTTTTGTCTCACAGAGTTTTTGTTACTCAACAAGGTTTTTAATGAGGCAACAAGAGGAGCACCATGTTTGGGCGACACAAGGGGGAGTGTTTAAGTAAAACCAAAATATGTGTCTGGCCCAAACTCTAGGTTACTTGAACAAGTTGTAATAGGGTTTAGAATTAGAGATATTCTCGGAGATATTCATAGATATCCGATTAATTGTACGATTATCTTTCCTTATACAACTCTGATTCTATGTCTTGGCCCCCTATTATCAATAAAAGCACGACTCAATTCTCTCATAATTTCAGTTTTCCTTAAACATAAATAACTTTGAGAATTAATTAAATCTTAAAGATAATTATGACATTTATAAAAAATATTTTTTATTAAAAAAAAAACAACTCATAACCCACTTTTCTCTTCCATTATCTTTTATCTGTAATAACCGTTTTCTTTTTTATTTTCTAAAAACAAAACTACTTGTACATGCAGAGAACGTGTGGAGAAATGCTAGTTATGTACTAATTTAAGTGATTTGTCTACAAATTCTTTGACCAATATTTTTCTTCATTTAATTAAATTCTTTCCTATAATTTTTCTTTCCAAATAGCATTAATATATTGAATTAGGTGTCAAGAAATAGGCATTAACTTTTCTTTCTAAATATTGATTAAATTCATCCGAAAAAATAGCATTAGTAAATTGAATTTGAAAAATACGTATGTCTAAATTAAGAGGTAAGAAAAATCCATATAATCTAAATATAAGGGAAAAACCAAACAAAAAATGATATACTCAAATATAACGTTTAAGCCCTAGCTACATGAAGAGAGACAAAATGAAAAAAAGAATATATATAATCATATGAATATGTATTTTTCACATTATATTTTCAACATTATATTTTCAAATTTGTAGGAACCCAACAAAGGTTGAATTCATATACATGTGTTATGCAAATCTATTGGTCGAATGTGTGTGCAACTTTATTGATTGAAATACATGAAATTTTTTATATTCTTGATTGAAGAAAAAAAAAATGGTGGTGCTATTCGCACACTCATTTTCTCTATTCACACACCCCGTTCATTTACTTATTACTTTAATTTTTTTTTTTTTTTTACAAATTACCCCATCTAACCTCTGTTGCAATTTTTTTCCTTTTCTTTTTTCTATTTGGCAAGTCAATCATCACCAAATCCTAAACCTTTATTTTCCCGTAGACACAGAGAACTTCAAAACTCTTTGTAATTTTCTCTTTTCTTTTCCATCAAAAACTTCTCTAGCATAGTCATTCTATCCTCTAATGTGATGGTTTGAAGTTTAATTATGCTATAACAAGCAACTTGAATGACAAACTACATTAGACATAGATTAAAGAGTTGAAAGATTAGTCATATCATCACTCTATAGAATGCTTTATGTAACTGGGAATGATATCTTGAATCAACGTTACTTAATTAGATGTAAGAGGTTTTGGATCCTCTTTAGTTTAGGTGAAATGCTTGTGCCTTTCTTCAGTCTTGTATAGCAGGCATGACATACTAAAACCCCAAACTTAGTTACATCGTGATTTTTCATCTGACCCTAAACTCTGCCACACTAATTGCAGAGCTTTTGACATATTAATTGCACTTTGCCCTGCCCATCATGTTGTTGACTTGTTGTTTTATTTATTTTTTTTCTAATCAGCAATGACATTCACGAGAAAAAATGATTTATTATATAATGATGTTTAATTTATGATTGACTTACCAAATAGAAAATAGAAAAAATAAAAAAAAAAAAAAAATAAACAGAAACAAAATTGCAAAGGAGGGTAGTTGGGATAATTTGTAAAAAATTAAATTAAAGTAATAGATAAATAGAGGAGGTGTGTGAATAGAGAAAATGGGTGTGCGAATAGAATCACAAAAAAAAAAAATTGTTGTTTAAATTCAAGCATGAGTGTAATGAAAAGAAAAAATGAAGAAAAAAAATAGCAATTTTTTTTTTTAGAAGAAAGCCAAAATAACTTAGACTAATTAGATTTTGGAAGGATATATAAGATGTTATTTTTCTTAAGAATTACATTACACGAGTTGACAAATAGGTGATATATGTAGATGACATGACATGTCACCTAAAATTGAGACCACAAATTTTAGGCTTCATTGAGGCCACAAATCATTTTTCTTTTATTGATATTATAGGTACAATGATTTTAAACAAATCTAGTTCTTTGCTCGCACACCATAAACAAGACACAAATAACACGCTCAAAGCCAAAAAATCTAAATCCGTAGAGAATTGAATCATGTATTGTATATATATCTTCTCGTGCATTTGAATGCATGTTATGCATACCTTAATTCGATCACATTAGGTAAGGTTGTTTCATATCTACTAGCAACGCCAAAAAGAAGATAGTAAAGTGTAAAATCATCATGGGATTTGTAGTATTGGATTCTCTTTATCCTATTGTGACATTATGATATAGCTAGCTTTCCCTTTACATCTAAGAATTTGTAAGGACTTATAGACAATGGACATCGTTAGGTATGGGTTGCATAGGTGATGGGTCACATCTGATCCATTCCTAGCTAGCCTTCTGAGCGATCAAGTGTTTGAGTACCAGAGGGTACCCTGCATGTTTTTACGGGACTCAAAAAGCTATTGATCATCAAAAATGGATTGGTGCAGCATATGCATGTACCATGTTTCAAAGTCTTTCATTTCATCGAAGGGGACCCTCCTCAATGCATTAATTGGCTCCATCACTTAGCATCATGGCATATCGAACTCCTACTACCATAATGTTAGGCTTTCCTCGGACACAGTTGCATTCACTATCTTTAGGAATTACAATGCTAGCTGTATTATCCTCTGTCCAACATATAAATAAATTTTACATTAAAAAAAAAACAGAACTCAATCTCCCACATGAAAATTTTTTTAGTAAGACGGTCGATAATTAGTTCTCGCCCTATATGCAACTTAATCTTTGCATTGTGGGAGAAAACTAAAACAATGATTAGGGTAATCTTAAGATGAACAATTTCGACGTTCTGTTCTCTCTAATCACATGCCAACCTCGATGAGGCATATGGGCCATGGAGAAGTGGGCCATATGGACCAACATTGGAGCCCAATTTCCTTTACAGTAAGCCTGCAGTCATGTCGCTTTTCATATTACTTGTGGGTCACCAAGGATTTTCTTGTGAGCCATACATTGGATTAGACAATCGGCTATATACAATATTTTGGTGGGTCAATTATATTTCATGACCTAAGAGAAAAACTCAATTTCTCATATCTCAACTACATGAATCAAACGAGGAGGCTTTTTTTGAGTTAAGAACTTAACTTTATCTACTTTCGAAAATAGAGTAATTTTAGAACAAAAAAAATTAAGAGTTAAATTTATCATCAATCCCTTAATTCTTTGCATCGGTTAGCTTGATGCCTAAACTCATAAATTTACTAATGTGATACTTAAAGTCTTATATCACTATCAACGACATACTTTCATTAAATTTTCATGACAGCTCTGTTAAAAACCTGACGTGGCAAGCACATGGGGAAAAAAATGACAAAGGACCAATAACCCTCAACTTCTACCAACAACTTATTTATTTAATTAAATAATTATTTATAATTCTCTCTCCTTTTCTTCTTCAAAACTGCAATCTCATTCTTCCCAGAAAGCAAATTCAAACTAAAAGATCTGAAACCATGGAAGCTCTGAATCACATAATGACATAAAGTACGACATCCCTCTCATATCGGAAGGACTCAAGAAGCGAAGGAGGACAACGATGACCAAAAGATTCGAGATGGAGACTTGGACTAGATGTGGCAAACGGGCCGCTACCCCCAAGCACGGCACGAGCCCAACAGGTAAAAGAGGCTCAGCCCAAGTCCGTTAGAGACCCAGCACGACTCGAACACGTTATTCTAGTAGGTCGGATTGGACCAAGAAATATGAGCCCATTGGCCTGACCCAAACCCGTTATAGGCCTGGCATGGCCCGAACACGACATATTGCGGCCTGTGATCCAACTCGTTTCTATAATATAAACTTTTTCCCTTATAATATAAAGATAATATATATTTATAAACAATAGACTTATATTTGAGTGTAAACAATAAATTAACTTACATATAAAGATAATATATATTTGAGTATGAATTCGGATTCCCCTTCAGACATTTTTGTTGAAAGTTTATTACTTTGTAAACAGTGACAAAATCGACCGATCTGTAAACAATGAGCATTTATCACTTATTTATCTACTTTGTTTACAAAAAAATGATCAATATAATGTAGGAATTAGTTTTGGTTTGGGATTGGATTGTGTATAGTTGAGACTTGAGACTTTGAGAGTAGAACCAACAATATATGAATCATAACTTATATATTTATAATATTGGCCCCGACTAATTTTAATTTTTGGACTGTGGGCCAGGTTGGGCCTAATGTTTGAGTATATGCGCCAGCCCAAGCCCAAATCGGTTAAGAAACGGGCCAGTCCAAACATGGCTCGAAGCTCGATTAAGTGGGTCTGGTTAGGCTGGACTGACCCCTTTGCCACCACTAACTCGGACCGAGTTGACTTATTCAGTTACCTATTCCAACCATATCGCATTCCTTGAGAGTATATATCCCATATCGAAAAATGGAGATCTTGCCTATAGGTTTATTAGGGTCTGCGTCACTCTACCTATTTCTAATTGATTTTGAATGTGAGCCCCATATTACTTTATCATGGTATCAGAGCGGGTAATCCCACGTGTGCATGCCTAGTGATCACACGGGCTCTATGTTACCCTATATAAGTTGTCCACGTATATGGCTTGTAAATTCGCTATACGTGCGGGGCGTGTTGAGAGTTTAGATCCCACATGGGAAAATGGGGACATTTCCTATGGATTTATAAGGGTTTGCACCACTCCATCCATTAATAAATGGTTTTGAATTTAAACGTCATATTACTTTATTAGTATTACCCCACGATGATGGCGAGGGCAATAGTGCCTCAAAAACAATGTCATTTTCATCCAAGTCGATCCCGCCTTCACTTCTATCTCCTACAAGCTAGTAGCTAAGCTATGTACATACATGGGCATTTGCCAAGCATAATTAGCTACAATGAGCCACGCTCATACCGCCAGCGGCACAAATAGCTATCGAGGGTGTGACCTACGGAAACACAGTTAAACAGGATATCACCCGAGCTCCTGCTCACCCCTAGATTATCTCTGACGCGGCACCACACGCCGCGCCAATATCACCTCACTGAAGCATCAGTCCCACATTGAAAACAAGGAAGAGATCAGTCTCTTCCTTACCTATAAAAGGTTCACTCATCTCTCCTCATTAATTACACATTTACTACTTACCTGACGTTATTCTGTCAACACAAATACATTAACTAACTTAGGCATCGGAGAAGAGAATACCACCGACCGCGGTCTCCCTCTGAAGCCCTGTGTATTTCATTTGACATATAGCGGAAACAACAAGAATATCACAAATAGCGGTTCGCCCCTCGAACCAGTGTTGACCAAGGTTTGGCTATCGCTGAATCTTAGACATTAACTTTAGCGTCGTCTGTGGGAATCCTTGTGCAAAAGGTCATCCCATCATAACAATCACCATGACTAACGGTAGCGGAGGAAATGCTGAAGAGCAAGTGGACCAGTCCGTCAACCCCCAACCCCGCAACTAACGTTAATCGTGCACTATTCAACACTCCCTTCAACCCTAGCGGGGAATCGCAAGGCACCCCCCAGATCCCACAAACTAAAGCAACAGCGGAGGCTCATCCAGAAAGCAGTCGCAGCCCGCCGAGCCAGGACCTCACCACTATGTATGAGCAGGCATTAGCGGATCTCCACAAGGCAATCAGGGAGCGCGAACAGGAGCGCAGGGACAACGCCGAAGCTCATAAGCAAGTGGCCACTCTCATGTCAAGCTTCGACGAGCTAAAGAAGGCGTTAGAGGCAAACGCTAACCCAGCGTAGAGCGAACAATCACAGAGTACCAGACGTAGTCGACCCAACGCCGGAAGATTAGTACCCGCACCAATCATACAGATGCAGGTACCGCTAAACCCATCCGAACTGTTGGGAATAGGTCCTCCACACCCACCGCGATTGATGATCCAACAAGAAGCGGAATCACAACCGCTCCGCGACAAGAGCAAGAACCGAGGGCAACCCGCCTGCCCCTAGGATAGAGCTGGCCCAGCGGAATCTCCAAGCAGGGCCCACTGCGGACGCAATCGCCCTAATCTTGGAAAGGATGCAACAATTAGAGCAAAGACTAATCCGGGCTGAGGCAGGCGCCCCAGCTCCAATTCAAAATCAGCTCTTCGTGTCAAGATCAGGACCATTCACCGCCAGGATCCTGCAGGCTGTCAAGCCAACACATGCAAAAATGCCAAAGATGTCGCAGTACAGCCGTATGACTGACCCCTTCGTCCATATAGACACCTTCAAGAAGGTCACTAACAACAAGGGATTCGATGACGCCACCGTCTGCCACTTGTTCAGTGAGACGTTGGATAGTGAGGCGATGAGTTGGTTATTCGAGTGGCCTCCTGGATCCATCGACTCATTCCACGTACTGTCGAACTCTTTCTTGTCGCGGTTCATCCTGTTGGCCTCCAGACATCACAACACAAGCCAATTGTTCAGTGTTAAGCAGGATGCAGAGGAAACATTAAAGGCATTTATCAATAGGTGGATAGCAGCGGCATCTCGGTGCCGCGACCTTGACAAAATGATAGCACTAAAAGCCTTTAAGCAAGGACTTCTAATTGGACCATTCCTCTATCATCTAAATTATAATCATCCAAACGCAGCTTATGACCATGTCATGAGCGAGGCCGTCCTCCATGCACAGGCAAAATTCATTACATATGGAGAAACCCCAACACCTCCGCCAACGCCAGCAAAGTCTAGTCAGCCTTCCTCCAATCAGCAAAAAACCGCTAGCAAAACCCCTACCACACTGTCGGCTGACAAAAAGAGAGAGTGGCAGCAAAACAACTACCAAAGAAAGTGGAAAAATGACCAACATTATCACAAGGGCAACCGCTCACCCCACAGGGACAACCGCAGCAAGCAGGCGGAGTCCTCTCAGCTGTATGCAGTGTTCACAGTCCTCATGGCCTCATATGAAGAAATATACGATCAATGCAAGGATCAAATCCCACCACCACCACCAAGAAAATATCCTAGGGTGGGCAAACCGAGGAACACCGGCAAGTGGTGCAAATACCACAAGAACAACAGTCACAAAACCAACAACTGCAATGCTCTTAAAATGGCAATCAAGACTTTGTACTGTGATGGCAAACTGGAGCAATTCAAGGTGCGACAGCCACCGCCAGTAGTCGCCAATATCGAGCCCATGCATCGCATCAACACCATAGACGGCAGTGCCTCTATCACCAACATGTCTCATAGGGCAAGAATGCGTTATGCACGCGTCAACCACCCCAAAGAAGTCTGCAACATCTGCTATGAGAGGTCCACTAAGCTACTAAGATCTGGGTGGGAACCCATAACCTTCTCCGAAGAAGAAGAGCGTGGAGTACATCTCCCCCACGACTATCCATTCTTGATCGACGCCATGCTCGATAAATGGTCTGTGGATAGAGTCCTCATTGACAGCTATACTTAAGTTTTGAATTGCCATATAGAATGGCGCTTCATCCTACTGTTGACAATCTGACTTGTGTGTTTCGTGAAAGCTACAGTTTGTTTGAATGGGAGAAAAAAAATTAAGGGATGGAGTTCATAAACTAAGTGTGACACAATCATGATGTGGTAAAAAACTTGTCGAACCGAATATTTGGAAGATGATGAAGAAATAAATGAAGATAGAAAATGGCGAGAAAAGGTTGTAGAGATTTCAGTCAAGATGAATTCACACAAAGAGTTTGAGATCGTGACTGAAATCGGAGTCAAAAAACCAGATTTCTATTAACTTTCCTCTAATAAGAACAACACCTGAATTGATTTTCTAAATACCAAAACCATCACCACCAACAACAAACCAATACACTTTCACCATCTCAGATATGGAATTCCTTCTTTTTTTCTTACAAAGAACTCATGCTAAAGCTCAAAACAAAAGAAAGAGAAAAACATATGGACTCGTTCCAGAAATTAAGCAAGAGAAAAAATTTAAAAAAAAATAAGAAAAGAAGTATGTGAACAAATATTAATTTTTTTTCAATGTAATTCAATATATTTTATTAACAAGTTAAAAAGATGTTTTTGCCCCATATATATGCCACATCATCCTACTTAACAGAGGATTGATGAAACATTGACTAAAGTATGTCGTTGATAACATTGATAGCTATGTGAGTTTGGGTATCAAACTGGCCGGTGCATAAAAGTTGAGGAACTAATGGTGAATTTAACTCAAACATTAACTATACACAAAAATGATAATACGTAATGAAAAGAAAATTACGAACGATATATAGAGTTCAAGAAACTAAAATTTGTATTGTAATTAAGAGCATAATAAACCACTCCGAATGACCCTTGTTTTATGTCATATTATCCTATACCCTTTATCTTGAGAAACTAGCTAGTTCCTCATCACCAAGTATATAAATGAGAAAAATATATATACATAATACATAATACATATCTCATTTATCTTTTCTATAAATGACTATTTTCATAGAATTTAATAAGATTTTCACTACACATTGGAGACAATAAGGTATGATTTTGTCAAATCACCAACAATAAAGAAGAGGGTATTGGTTGTTCTTTGCAAACGCAGCAGAGGCCTCTGAAGTCTTTGGAGCGACCTCGTAGAGCAAAACCTAATGTTTTGCACGTTGGCGACGGTGAACGCAGGTTCCCCAAACCAAGCATCAGTAAGGCACCAGCGTAAGGGTGGCTAGGTGAAGGCGCGACGAAGGGTGAGGGTAGCGAGAGCTGCAATCGATGACGAAGGCGTGGTTGATCACAGTGGTGGATCTGTTCGGAGTCGTCTAGGTGCCAAACCTTGATCTCGCAATTCGGCGGCGGCTTCATAAGACTCTGACGAGGTTTGCAGAGGGGGCTATGTTCCTCTAAGTCGGTCGGCGACAACCACGGTCTTTAAGAGCATGTGAGGTTTTCTCAGTCAGCGGCGGAGGTATCTCGAGCCTCCTTCGATCGTTTGTTTGAAGTAGGCTTCCATGTCGGACTCTAGGACCCAGCGATGGAGGCCACCGAAACAGTGAATGGTGGGGCAGCCTTCCTGGAAGGCTAGTCTAGTACAACTAGTGTGAGGAAGATGGATCTTGGCAGTGGGCTTGGACCTTTGCCTTGCTGGGTTGTGGTTGCAGCCTAATGACCTGGGCCTTGTTTTTTGGCCCAGCTCTCCTTTTTCCTTTTCACTTAGTTTGGGCTGGGATGTGCTTTTGGTGAGCTAGTCAGTTTCTTCTCTAGCCCTATTTCTATGTTTTTGATGTTACTGTGTGACTGTGTTGATTTGTTGCGACGTACACCATTTGAGTCTTAGGTGTCAAGACACACTCAAGACAGTGGTTCCATCTTCAGATAGGGTAGGGTTAGGGAAGTTTTATTATTTTTTGCTTTTCTTATCTGCAGTTCGTTTAGGTTTTAGTTTTGTAGGCTAGTAATAATTTGGCTGCTTTGAGCTGTTTGTACTCTGCTTGGACTTTTTAGTATAGGCACATCTGCTTTGTGCAGACTTGATATGTTCTTCAATTTGTATTATAAGGGATTTTCGAATTCCTCTAGCTTGACGCAATGACGTCATTGATTTATTGAATGGAGTTCAACTCCGCTTCTCTTCAAAATAAAAAATAAAAAAAGGGTATTGGTTTTGGAGTGTTAACCATTTTCCTCTAATCTGCGAGCATAATAAAACAAAAATTAGCAACAATCTCTAATGGGATCTCTAATAGTCTAATGTGAATGTGAAGGCACTAACGTATGCAATATCAAATCCAAGTCATTTCGACTTGGTATTATTGCAAGGAAATGCAGACGCATCGATCCCAACTTATCTGGTAAATCTGAGGCAAATGTCTCTTCCAAATTCAATTTCCCCATCTGCAATCCCATCGCACCACCATTTTGTGGAATCCGAGTCGAAATTATTGAAACCCAACATCTCATACATAATGTCATGTAAATTATTTGATCAATATATATTAGTCACGAGTCACGGATCACTTTATCTATGGATATCATTTTCGTAAGTCCAATCATTTTCCAAAGATTATCTATTACTTGCAACAGTATTAGTGTTTAGCGATGTGTTAAGTGCTAAAATAGTCATGTGTTCATATATTAAATGTAACTAAAAGTAGGTAAAGTAACATGATAATATTAATGGGCTCTACATCGATCTTTCAACCTTTAAATTTTCTATACTTGACAAAAAAAAAACCTTTAAATTTTCTATCTCCAGATATTAATAATTTTGTGGCGCACTATAAGTATTAAATTAAAAATCTAAAGATAATGCATCTAAAGATAATTTCGGTCTTTATATCACATCAAACTATATACTCAGTTATTATTTACCAAATTATCAAGAACTTATATTATATGATTCGATAGTTATAAGCACAAAGTCTAATCTCTGTTATTTATTACCTAATTCTCCTTCTCTTTTTGTTGTTAGATATTATTAATTTGTTTATTCTATTTCCAGTATTAATTATTATGAAAAGGCATAATTGTCAATTTGCTATCATAAGTTTCATCTTAATATCAATTTGCTACTTTAGGTTTTATTTCAGTTAATTTACTATCCTTGATTTTATTTTAGCCAATTTGCTACCATTCCCTCAAATTTAATTCTCTAGGCTTTCAAGATTAACCAATTTGTTTTCCTAAATTTTTAAAATTAGTCATTTTCTGCCCTATATTTTTAAAATTCATCAATATTTTGACAAAGGAATTGACAAATTAATATGATGAGTCATATAACGAAAGTGTAGTAAATTGGCTAATTTTGAAAACGTAAGATAGCAAACTATCAAAAATAATATTCAAGATAGCAAATTGACGAAAATAAAATCTAGGATAGTGTTAAAACTTAGAGTAGTAAATTGGCTATTAAGCCTTATGAAAAGTTTAGGTTGATACGTTGTCAACTCATGCTGATGAAGCCATTGGCTAATTAAACACATCCTGATACCGGAGGCAGCTAGAATACACAGGTTGTAACTTGCAGCTGCTGACAAAAGGAGACGTGGCTCTCTTTACGCCACAGAATGGCTGAAAGTAGGGGCATCAGGTAATTTCGCAATTGACGATCGTTATGAGTAAATTGGTGGCTGTCAAAGTAAAAAATGTGGGGATTAATTAATCAATTCTCACATGAGGACATTATAGCCTAGTGTTTTCTTGAAGCCACGAGACGTCACCCTTCTCTTCTTCATCTCAACGATGAAAGAAAGCTCTGGTTAATGAACAAAACAGGGGATTTTCTCTTCACAGAGCACATCCATAGTGAAGGGAAGTGGTCGGTCAAATATATAAGGCGGTGTACGTGAAGATCATTCTGAAGGATGGTGTAGGCGAAGATGATGAAGACTTTCAACTTTCAAACGATGAAGTCGATGAGGAAACTTTCAGATCTTAGAAAACTAGGGCGGAATAGCGAAATTGCGAAATCTGAAGATATATGTCATCCCATCTCACAAATATTGGTCAAGATATATAGTGATTAACTACCCAGATCCTTCTAGAACCCATGTAATATATGTCTCATCTGCATTTATCAGAAAGAATTTGAAGATGGATCATAGGAGTAGTTCCCAGCCAGTTTCCCAACATAGAGCTGGGCTTCATGGTCCTTATTATCTCTTTGATTAAGTAATAATATGACTCAGAAGTTTGATGAGGAGCTATCAAAAATCTAATCTGGGTCTGATAATTAATAAGTTCTGCAGAACATCAACAACAAAATCCGGTGCAGTAAATCTCGACAGCCTAGATGGATTTTTCCTTCGATGGAATACGGTATCCGGTGATAACATACTATTGAAAACAACAAATTGGGTTCAACAAATCGATGCCAAGTAAATCTAAATCTTTGCGGACATGGGTCCTAATCCCTAATCAGTTTTCATACGGTTGCAGAATGTGCTTTCTGGCTGACGAGGAGAAGCATGAAGAAGAAGAAGACGAACAAAATTGGATTGTGGTGGCTGATGCGCTAACGAGGAGGACTGTAAAAGATGTTTTACCCTGATTAATACAGTGAGTAGAATTGTCAATTAAGCCCCTCCGTCTTAACAGACATTGGCTGCATAACTTACTAGCCTTCCTACACGCGCATACGTATGCGTGTGGAAGGGCCGCGCTAGCGCGTGCGATGTATATTTTTAAAATATATTTTTGCTTTATATGCGTGTGCGAAACCTCATATCGTCTTTCTTCTTTTTATTTGGTATACATTGAGCTTCACCGAGTTTGCTATTTTCTACTCAAATGTATCGTTAACCTATCACTAACTTTGCAAGGTTAACGAACAATACTCCATATACAAAAAATGCTCAAGCTAAACTATAGATTCAACTTGTTCACTTAGATGCTCTATGTCTTGCATATCAACACAAATGCCTCATATTTCAATAAACTTTTTGAACAATTTCCTTTTCAAATAATAAATTATAGTCAGATCACAACATTGTTCTCATCTATAACAATGGATTTTTCATTCTATCTTGTGCAATTAGTCATTTTCTTCTTCATGTTTATCCATCACAGTTTTATTTAGTAAAGAGACAATGCATTATGATCCTGCAATTAGTCATTTTCTTCTTCATGTTTATCCATCACAATTTGATTTATTAAAGAGAATATGCATTGTGATCCTTACTGCCATCTGGTTTCATGGTATTGGTAAAAAGTTCCCATTATGCAATTCAAAAGATTGGCAAGAGAAAGAAGCAAACCTGGTTCAAGTTAATACCTGATACCACAACCTATAAAATATATAGAAAAAAAAAATCAAAACAAACAAAAACAAAAATAGGGAGCTACAACGAAGACATCGTGACAACTTGAACACAGATGAGACTGGATATTAGTTACACAGTTTTGGTAAGATGCTTCAAAAATGTTTGCACAATTAGCTCTAAGCCAATGGGTAACTGGACATGAAACTGGTGTACAAAGTACATGAATTAGTCAATTAGAAGAAAGTCACCTAAAAACTAAGAAACCCTTGTTGGATGATCTAAAAGCGGGACACATTGCCTGACAATCAACCTTTTTTGCTTGTGGATTTCCTAGAACTATTCTGCAAATAATAAGAAGCATAATTAGGCCAAACAACATAAATAAGATAAAAGAACATAAAAAGATATGCCAAGAAGTACCTATAGGCTAACAAAGAAGAACCCATCAACGAATATATACAACACCTACCATTCACACAACCAAAATAATTCAAAAACACACAAAAAAATCATTCATAATATCATCGGTATTAATTGCCCTCCCCTACTGTACTTTTGAGCAAAATAATCGTCTTAAACATCTCTTGATCAAAGTATACTACCAGTCCACCCTAATTTCTCCAAAATCACAGGCTTTTGTTTATCCACATAGCATCCTTGATCCTCTTCCTAGTGGATCATTCTTGTGGACATAACCTTCTTTATCCACGATAGCCTCCTAATTGATCCTCTCTTGCAATACAAAATTATGCTCTGTTCAATTTTCTTCCAATAAACAAAGAACCCCAAAATTGGTAGGCAAAGATTGACACACCTAGAGGCTAATTGCCAACCCTTTCGATACATAAAGCAAAGGCATACCTTATTGGTTGAAGTAAGGACTTCATATGGATTGAATCGTAGAGTAACAATTACAGAAATCACTCTCATTTTTGGTTCTCTGATTGCACTTGCAGAAGTGAAGAATTGATTTAGCGGGCGAAAGCATAACTGCTCAGCAGTTTCGCTCCCTTCCTATCATACGTGTCAAATCTTTTTATGTTTTTGTGTTTGGTTTTTACTTTTCTATCCGTTATGTATTAAAATTCACTGGCTGTAGGTTAATATAAAGAGGAGGGCAATTTTTAGTATTTTAAAAATTTAACCATAAGCATTGTTTGCTTAATTAATACTGATAGCCTGCGTATTCTAGACTTCTGCCCTGATAGCTAGGTTTTGGTTTCCGGCCTCAAACTTTGCATTCTCTAAAGTAGGGCTGGGCACCTGAAACCGATATCCAGATCCCGGCCCGAAAATTGGCGGGACGGTACGGGATGAATTTGGAAAATGTAGGTCCCGACCCGAACCCGTCCCGTTATGAGAAATCGGGCCCGGTACCGGTTCTAACCATAACGGTCCCGTTTAATCTCGTCCCGTCCCGTTTGATGACGTGGCTGTATCTGATTAGTCCTACGAATGGTTTCATGTAGGACTGAATGCACACGATCTCGATATTAACTATGAACTATCGATTATTCGATCATATCGACCATTCATCTATTCGACCTAATCCATAATTCCCTATTCTCTTCTCCAAATCCATTCGACCCAATCCCTAATTCCCCAATTCATCCATTTTCTCTTCCATTCTTCACTTCTTCTCTTCTCCGAATCCATCCCCAATTCATCCATTTTCTCTTTTTTCATTCTTCACTTCTTCTCTTCTCTGAAATCCCCAATCTCATCTCTTACCCCATTCTTCCACTTTCTCCTAAACTGACCAATTTCAACCAATTCTTCGATTCCAATTTCCATGGCTAGGGGGAAGAAACCAGTTGCTCGGCCTCATCCAACTGCTTCAGGGCTTGAAGATTCTTCAACTGCAACCTCACCTTCTGCTCCTCTTCAAATTGAAGCTCCAGCCACTTCAAGCCAGCAAGCTCCTGTAAATGATGAAGCTCCTGCAACTCAAGCAGGTTCTGCAACTCCAAGTGATTCTGCTAATCCGGTTAGTTCTGCTAAACGTAGTTTTGTTTGGGAACATTTTAAGGAGTATGACAAGATTGAGAAGGGTAAAGATGCTGAAGGGAATGAGATAGACATTGTTAAAAAAAGAGCTCACTGTATTTACTGTCCTAGAGGGAAAATTGGAGACTTTGCAGTGGATAGTTCTAAGAATGGGACTTCGGGGATGATTAGGCATATTAATCAATTTTGTAGGTACTATCCACCTAATATTAGCAAGACTCAGAGGGTTCTTGTAGGTGATAAGTCTCAGGGAAACAAGCTAACTGCAGTAGCTTATGATCAAGATGACTATCTAGAAGCTTGTGTAGAAATGATTGTCATAGATGAGTTGCCCTTTACCTTTGTTGAGAAGAAAGGTTTTAATCGGTTTTGTACTAGAGTGTGCCCTCTGTTTAAAGTACCCTCTCGTAGGAAACTAGTTACAAACTTTCTAAGAATGTATGATGCACAGAAAAAAGAATTAATCAAGATTTTGAAGGCTTACAGGGTGTGTCTTACAACGGACACTTGGACTAGTGTGCAAAACATTAACTATATGGTGCTTACTGCCCATTTCGTTGATGTTGATTGGAAAATGCACAAGAGGGTTATAAACTTTTGTGTTATCCAAAATCATCAAGGGGCAACCATAGGCAGGCTTATAGAGTCATGTTTACTGCAGTGGGACATTGAGAGAGTTTTAACCATCACTGTCGATAATGCATCTGCCAATAAGTCAGCTTTAGAGTGGCTTATATCAAAGATGAACAAATCTGAAGGTTACAAACCAGTTTTAGGTGGTAAATACATGCATGTGAGATGCACAGCCCACATAACCAATCTGATTGTGGGACATGGCTTGAAGAGGCTGCAAAAGAGTGTTTTAGCCATTAGGAATGTTGTCAAGTATGTTAGGTCTTCACCTAATCGACTAGATAGTTTTCGAAAAGCTGTGGAAAGGGTAAAGCTTCCTCTTAAAGGGCTGGTTTGTCTTGATGTCCCAACAAGATGGAATTCAACTTATCTAATGTTGGAGGCAGCCTTAAAATTCAAGAAAGCTTTTGTTAGGATGGAGGAAGATGAGGATCAGCTGTATCTAGGTTATTTTAAGGAACCAGAAGAGGAGTATGATGAGGAGGGCAATCTGATTCCTAATACTAACAAGAGAAACAGAGTTGGACCACCTGCAAAATCAGATTGGGAAAAGGCTGAGATTTTTGTTGATCTACTTAGAGTTTTTTACGACGTGACGCTGCGAGTTAGTGCAAGCTTGCATCCAACTGTGCATACGACATTTCATGTTGTCGTAACAATGGAGAAAAACATCAACAGCCTATTCCTTGAACCTGAGATAGCAACTGGTTCCGATACAGAAAAGGTTTTAACCGATATGGCTGCAAATATGAAATCTAGGTTTTTGAAATACTATGGCAGCTTTCAAGACCTCAACCACTTGGTTATTATCGGACTTGTACTCGATGCAAGGTTCAAGCTTAGGAATTACACACATTCCTTGAAGGAAGAGGGTTTGGATGACTTTGATGTGCAACACAGAACTGATGAGATTAAATCTCTATTGATGGCACTATACGATGAGTTACAACTCGAACTTTGATGATTTTACACTTTGTTTCGAGGCTGTTTATGTTTTTACTTTTCATCTTTTTGTGTCTTAGTTTGTTCTAAGTATTAATGCATAATTTTTTGTCTTATTGCTTCTTAGTATGCACCAACAGTAGATGGTGGCAGACATATGCGCAGGCATCCAAGCCCTACAAGTTCAAGCAGCACAATCACTAGTAGCCGAAGTAATCCTAAGAAAGGTGTAAGGGGTCAGATGCTAAACAATTGGAAAAAGGTGGTCCAAGAGAGTGATCAGGCTGTCATGGTACATGAAGTGGATCAGTATTTGAATGCTCCCCTTGAATTTGTTGATGATGAGGAAGAGGATTTCGACATATTGTGTTGGTGGAAGATAAATGGTCCTAAGTTCCCTGTTATGGCAGCAATAGCAAGAGATGTACTTGCCATTCAAACATCCACAGTAGCATCAGAGTCTTCTTTTAGCACCAGAGGCAGAGTGATTGATACATTTAGGAGTTCATTGACTCCTAAATCAGTGGAGGGTTTAATATGCATGCAGAATTGGTTGTTGGGAGATGATATTGCTCAAGTGGTAGATGAGGAGCCTTCCATTGAAAACACCGAGTTCTATGAACAAGCTGAATTAGGTACTTGATCAGTTTGCATTTTAATTTTTTTTTTCTGTGTTCTTGCAAGTGCTGAACAACTTCGACTGCTTACTTTTATTTTTTTGGTATTTGGTTAGATTATGAGAGCAGTGCATCAAGCAGGAACACACGTCCAAGTGGTCCAACAATCCCGAGGGCAAAATCGAAGGGAAAGGCTGCAGTCCCTATTTCTATTGACTAGTTCAGTTTGCACCTTGTGAGTTTGATAATGGTTGTGTTGTCACTGTTGTGTACTTGTGTTGTTGTGTTTTAGACTTTGAGTTCTGCAGTTCTGCATTGTTATCTGCACTTCTGCAGTTCTGCAGAATTTTGTTTTGATTTGCACTTCTGCATTGTTATCTGCACTTCTGCAAAACTTTGAGTTGATTCGTTTCTGATTTGCTTGGTCTTTCATTGTGTTGAAGTGTTGATTAGTTGATAATTTGATATTACTCATATTAGATTGTGAAATAGTGCAACTGTGCAAGTGTGTCAAATTTGCAGGTTCTATTGTTTTACTGTTTTAGTGCATAACTGCATTTTTTGTAGCAATCATTCTCCTCCTGTGCAGCACCAAGACAATAGCCTTAGTACAGTTTGATTTGTTTTCAAATTTGGGTACTAGTGGAGCTAGTTTGTTAGGTTCTTGCACTTGCAGGGCTGCATACTGAGATCAATGAAATGAATGGGATCTACAATTAATTAAATCAGTTGCAGTTTTTTGACTTGATGTTTTGTCATGTGCAGATATTGACATGTTGTGATTGTTGTCAACTTGTCATTCTTCTTTTCTTCTTTTCATGGAAAATGGCCAAATGTGCTTCATTTTGATTTGTTTTAAGACAATTGAATGTGTCAACATTGTAGATTTGTAGGCTGTAGTGCTAGGACTGCTAGAAATATGTATTTGCATTCTGGGATGAGTGAAATCTGGAAAACCAGATATCCTTAAGTGAATCAAGTGATAGGAAAAAACAAGGGAGTCTGGGATCCCGAAATGGGCCCGGGCCCGATCCGATCCCGTTCGGTTTCGGTACCGTCGGTACCATATTCAAAAAAACCAAGGCCCGTCCCGTCCCGTCCCGAAAAATATTTCCGGTACCGGGCTCGGTATCGGCCTATAACCGGCCCGTTCCGGCCCGTGCCCAGCCCTACTCTAAAGTATTGCCATGTGGCTTAACAACCACGCATTCATTTGTTTCAAGCTATCATATTGCCACATGTCTGAATATGGGTCAGTGGCTCGCAGATGTAGGTCACATATTTGGGTCATGGCTCGGTGTCTCAGATCACACTCGTCACATGGGGTAGAGAATTTTTAGGTGCAGCAGTCATGTTATGTGAATATCTGATGATCCGCTAATGTCAGGAAAGATGAGAGATGTTTTAATATGCATTGTAACATAGGGCAATTCATATGTTGAAATTCGATAGAAAGATCAAAAATAATAAATCAAATCTGTTACATGACAAAACAATCTCAACGATCTTTCGCACCATAATAATGCATGATGCTTATAAAAAATAAAAAAATAAAAAAATAGTGCACGATTTGAAGCAAATTAAGCTCCAAATGCAAAGTAGGTATTTGGTGCTGGTGCAACACTGCAACCTAGTAAATCACCCAGTGACTGAAACTTCACTGGTTTAAGAACTTATCAACACCACTATTATTCAATATCAACCCAAACTTCCAAACATCTTTCCTATAATTTTCTCGCTTCCCAGAATGTACAAGTGCAAATTCATAATATACAGAGCTGTTTTCATGCATTCAGCAACCGTGTAAAATATGTCATTAATTCATATGCTATAGTTGATTCGCTTATAAGCTTTCTTCAATACATATAGAGCCGGTCCTAACATTTTGGAGATCTGAGGTAAATAATTAACATGTGGCCTAATATAATTGAACAAATTTATATATATATATATATAATTGAATCCCTACATTAATATTAATGCAAAAAAAAAAATAAGGTGTTCAATTCCAAAATAATTTTTCTCTTAGAAGTAGAAAAATAAAAAAGAACAAAATATATTTAATTACAAAAGAAACCAATTAAAAACAAAGGGCTAATACATTAGTATTCAATTCCAAAATATTCTTTCCATAGAAGCTGGAAAAAGAAGGAACAAAAAACGTTTAATTACAAAGAAATTAATTAAGGAAAAAAAAAAAAACTCACTACGACTCAAACTTTGGTGCTGGTGTGCTTCAAACAGCAGCAGCACACCAGCACCAAAACTATGTCACCGATGCACTAGCGCGGCCCCATTGTTTGAAATTGGCGAAAGTAAAATATATAATTATACAACATATATATGTAAAATTAAAAAAAAAAAAATTGGCGGAGGCCCGCTAATATCATATATATATATATATATATATATGGATTAATTTCCTTATCTAGTTATCTTTTAGTGATGGTCTGATTCACCTTCGTCGACACTGCAGAGAAATAATCTTAAAAACTACAAGCAGGCACATGGATCAATGACAAAGAATATTCGTTCATATATATAGAGCCAGCAACTAGTTACTGTATATGATATATATAAATGCCATCCAAAAACCAGTGACTCTGATATACCAATATATTGATTTCTATTTACAATCCATAATTCAATACAAATATATTTACTTAAAAACTCATTAGCCTAAAAAAGTACTTGGCACTTCTGATTCTTCTGATCAACCATTAGGATATCACCTAATCTAGGGAACATATAGATTTCTTGGTTTGAGATTTTACAGAAGATTCGTTTTCTGTTTTGAAATATAGAAAATAGAGCACTTGACCAAATGTTTAAATTTGGCTTAATAAATGCCCACTTACTCCATTAACATATTTGTGGATTCAAATTTGCTCACCACCAATACTTTGGTGGTGATACCACTACTCAATATAAAACTGTCATGTGTTATAAAACATAATTATAGTTAATCATAATGTTTTATTAAACAAACAAATTTTAAGTATTAAATTAATTCTACATGACGTGGCAAGTTTTAATTGAGTTGTGATATCACTACAAAATAAAAATGGTGAGCAAATTTGAATCCCATATTTGTGTGCCCACATACTCCATTTTTTTTTTTTTTGAAAAGAATAAAATTTCATTAATAACCAAACAGATTACACAATATTAGAACGACCAGATCCATAGTTACGGGTCCGTCAATATGATTGACATCCATGAGTCAAAAAAGCCCATCCCCTAACCAACTTTTACGCCCATACCTGCGGGCTACATTGAGTAGTAACCAATCCCTAGCAGTCAACATAAAAACGAACTGTTTCACCTGTTCAGACACCATGTCCCAAAACAGCCAGACCACGTGTAAAGGTGATTCACCATTACGTTGACAACCAGAAAGCACCGACACCAAAACACCATTACGACCATGACACCATAACAATGGCATCGACATTACACTAAAACACCCAAACCCTCGCTCAAAGAAGGAGGGACTTATTTTCAACAAGACAATAACTGTAAACAAACAATTAGAAACTAAACAACTAGAAACAAAAGAACACCATAGAGACCCAATAACAGAGGCCCGGCCCAAACATCACATCCCCCAGCAAAGAGCAAATGCAGCAGGCAACCACTCCCACCGCCGCGCCACCTTGAAAACCACCAAAACCAGGCGACCGTCTGAGACCGAATCCCACAAAGAGCCAGACTTTTCCGGCCCTAACACCGTCAGGAGATCCCAGTCATAGCACAAATCAAAACCACTAGAACCATTTAGTTGGCAAGCCACCCCTGCGCTGCACATCGTTTACTCTCGCCCAAGATCAAAAGAACAGATCGAAATTGATCTACCCAAACCAAATCAAGCCACCCTGTTCCAAACCTGTAGCAAACCTCTGCCAAAGAAGCTCGCATTGAAACCAAACATCATCCTCTCCCGGACCAGAACGTGGCGGCGGTGTTCGGCCGGGAGAGATCGCACAAAACCTCTCTTGACTCTTTTCTCCGCGCGTGGGGCGCGTTCTAAAATTTTTAGGGTTTTGGTGCCCACATACTCCATTTAATGTTAAAAAGACACTTATAAGTTATAAGCTCCAAAAACTCCAAAATTTACCAATTGCACTAAAAGTCTCTCTTGGTCTCAGACTCTCTACCACGATGACTCTGTTCATCTCTCTCTCTCTCTCTCTCTCTCTCTCTCGCAAGCCCCCTCCTCCCTTCTCTCTGAAAGGTCTCGATGACCGACGGTGGCGTCATGATCTTTGCTTCACCAGGAATTACAGGTGAGTTGGTTGAAGGTAGCAACGGCGGTGGAGGCGGGTTCCAACGATCTCGGCGCTGCCGATATCGATGTCAAGAGCGGTGACCTCCTGAATTGCTGGATCGAATTTGACGGGTAGAGTCAGGTCTTCATATCTGTTTCATGTTCCAATCTCAAACTTAGAGACCCGCTCCTCTCCTTCCCTCTCGATCTTGATCTACAACATCAACGACTTCATGTATGTCAGGGTCGACCTAAGGAAGCACCGAAATCCACAACGTTGTGTGGTGGAGCAAAGAGTGGTGGTGTGATTTGGTGATACATAAATGCAAACGAATTAAAATCTCATGATATATATATATGATGATGATGATGATGATGGGAGCAGCGAGATAGCAGAGAGAGCACCGTGTAATTATTATTCATCAACACATATAATGACCTGACCTGAAGTGAGTACTACTCATTCACTCACTCGAACAAGAATCCACGCCCAATTATGCAGAGCAAAAGCACAACATCTTTCTAAAGATGCAGAGACCATTCAAAGCTTTTTTGAGTTGAAAGCCAACTTTACTGGCGCTTGGAAAAAAAACTGCTTATGTTACGCTGCCATTCAAAACTAGCGAGCTAAGTTTCTATGTTGTTAAATTTGGCATATGGAGTATAACATGAGATTTTTGTTTTGGTTAAATTTATTTCATTGGGGCAACAATGTTTTTATTACAGGTCAATAACATTATTATTGCAGGATAATAATAATTTTTATTGGGAGTCAATAAATAAATTTTTATTAGGGAGCCAATAGACTTCCCAAAACTTTCAAAATCAAGAAACATTTTCATTTTTTACTAATTATTGACTCTCAATAAACATTTTATTGGGGGACAATAAATTTCTTATTGGGGGGCAATAAACTTTTTATTGGGTTTTATTCGGATGCAATAATATTCTCCTTCTCCGGTGACGTATGAGATTTCCAATGACTTTTTAGGGGACATCTGGCGATCTCTTACGACCGATGATCGGAGTCCCACAGTCGGTGACTGGAGTCCGACGGCTAATGATCGGACTCCGGTAAAGTCTCCAATGACTTCTCTCTCCTTAAGTGACAAAAGGAGGGATGGTAAAATTGTCTCAAAAGTAAACAAAAAATAATTAAAAAATACTTAATTGGGTATTAGGGTAAAAAATATGTAATTTATTGGGTAAGTGGATAATCTTATAAGATGTTTGGATAATTGGGGTTAGTGTAGCTCAAATTTGAGTAAATAGACATTTTCCCTAAAAAATATTATTGAAAAAATCAATTTTAGGTTTGACCTTATTTAATTTTATATGTTGTGTAAATGGGGAATTACATAGAGCGTAACTTTTTTTAATTTTTTTGTTTGCAAATGAGCAATCTATTAAACAAAGAAACTACAACAACAAAAAAGCCGAAAGGCCGAGAAAACATTACAACAGCCCAAAAGCCCAAAACCACAAGACACACAAAACAACAACACGGGCCCAAACCAGGGAGGCCCAATACCCTCATCGTCAGAGAAGTCGCTGTGGAAGAGTCTCAACAACAAGCAAATTGCAGTGTGTGTGTGTTGGTGGGGTGGTAAGGCTCTGAACTCTCATTTGGGAGGTCAGGAGTTCGAGCCCCATCATGGGTGGGGAGGGGTGGGGATTAAAAAAAAAAAAAAAAAAAAAACAACAAGCAAATTGCAGCAGGATGAACCACAGCAAATCGACCAAACCAAGCTGCTTGGGAGATGAAGAAAACAAATCCAAGCAAAGAAACACACAAAAAACTCCTTCCAAACACACAACAATAGTCTCCAATTCCATATGCATACCCGCATCGAAGAGTCACCGCAAGAACTGAGTACAATTGAAGATAAAAAAAACCAAACAGATTCACAAAGGGATCACAAAGATAGCAACCAAACGGTTATCAATCTTGTGTTGCACCAATGGGTCGAACCCTGTATGCACTAGCGGGTAGCCGCTTAAAGCAACTCTCCAAGGAGCGAAATCAAAGGTGACGCATGCGTTGTTAACGCCAAACAAGCAGTAGGAGATGTAAAACGAATCAGTGCACATGATCGGATCTGAAATACGGCGAGAATAAGATTAGGAGAAAGGAGAGGTTTGGCAATTCAATTGGGTCGGCCACACAAGGAAAACAAAGGAAAAGAAAGCAAACAGAAAGGAAAGGTAAACAGTGCAAGAAAAAAGAGGCCTACAGGCTCAGATTGGAGTCGGAAGCCGGGCAAAAGCGCCCATGAAGGGCAAAGAAAGGACGCCACCAACTCTCAAAAGAGAGAACCTCAAAGTGTAAATCCTCAACCCAAATCTTATATAGTTATATAATTAAACCAATTAGTGAGGAAATGGTTAAATTTTTAAAGTACCATATATACCCTCACATATTATAAATATTAATAAACAAATCATTTATATATGAGGATAAGATAGTCAATAAACTATATCATATTTGAAAAAATTGCAATACATCCCATAAAAATATGACAAGCTTCTCCAAAATTAGGAGAGAAATTGCAGTAAATTTTTTAATTAAAAAAAAAAAAAAAACTAATTGACATGTGCAGGGCACATGTTAAGGGGCTAGTTTTAAATAAAATTGATTCCAACTCTATACTCTCTTGCCTTTGTTTAAGGGAATTGAAATTTACACCTCTTATTTTACAATCCACACTCTATGTTTCCTCTTTTGGTAACTTCAATTTTGTCTTTAGTAACATAACTTTTGTATTTTTATAAGAACTACAACCAAAGATGGAAAGAATGAGTGTGGATTTTACTTTCCTTATTAGAACAGTAATAATATCATACATTGAAAACTATAGCAAGTTATTGCCATACCAATGACCTTTGTGCGTGGAAAATGCAACCGCCAATAGATATTGTATCGACCATGATCTTAATATATAGAACAAACTAAACTATTACTTTAACCGTATCACAAAATGTTCTAACAAAATTGATTTGCTTGCCCTTGTTTGAACATAGTAATATCATACATTGAAAATTATAGCAAGTTATTACCATACCAATGACCTTCGTGAGTGGAAATGCAACCGCCAACAGATATTGTTTCGATCATGATCTAATATACAGAACTACTTCAACGTATCACAAAATGTACTATTAGAATTGATGCACTATTTTCAAAAAATCATCACAATAAGATTTCGAGTGCATCTAAATTTGTTCAACCATTTAACTACCATCACACTGAATTCCGTGTTTTATTGAAAACACCAAGTTTGGCCGTTTGTCTATAAGTCATTTGGTTCAAATAATTTTTCATTTTGTTTGATGGTTGTGTAAATATGATATTGATTTTAGAACCTAAAATATACAGATTGACATAACAAAGAAGTTAATTTCATCCTATGAAGTTAATTAATTTTTTTTCCTCTCGGAATGAAGTTAGGAACCACCACCAACATGACAACATGCATGATGGTTGTTCTGAATTCCCATTAATTTTGCTCATCCATATCATCCTCTTTCGTTTTCCATTTATTTCTTCAATTCCAATTGCTTTTGAAAACTTATTCCAAAAATAACACCGAGTCCTTTTAATACGCAATTCCCTGTATTATTTAGACATGAAATATCATGTGTTGGATCGATCATTCGTGTTATGATTACAATTGCGATAGCCTAGTGAAAGCACATGCTAGCTAACCCTATTATAGCCGATCCTTAATTGGTATGATTGATATGACAAAGTGACAAACCCCCATATGCAATGTCTAGCTCCATAGGTTTTCTGCAAATTCTGGGTTCTGTAACATTTATGATCCACAATCGAAACGTCTGAAATTTGTTGAATCCACAATAAATATGGCATATCTCAGCAAGACCTATCACCTCTCAGACCAATTTAATGCATCCAGTTTTACAGAAACTGCTATCACGCTTTACATACATATTTTACAGCAAGTTTTCACATTTATATTCATCGATCCCAACTCAGGAAAGCCAACAGATGGAAAACACCAGTGCAAAATTTAAGAGGCTCTGACTTACCACCCTACCATTTTCCATTCATGGCCAATACAGCAACTCACGTGTTCTTGCTTCTGGGCTCCTGTGTTGTGCAAATCATTTTTCAGTTGTGGCCTACCTGTGTCGACCTGCAGGTTGAATTATTACAGTGCTGTAATTTTGTAGTTACTTTTCAAATTAGGTTTTAGTTTTGTAGTTTATCTCAGTCTGACCGATTCAACTAACAAAATAATAGCTAGCTTAATTAGCATAGTTGCTTATACATCCAAAATTTAAATACTAGCCGTTAAGGATAATCCAACTTTTAAACTCTGGTTTTACAGCCAACTGTTTGAGTACAAGTAGCTTTAACAAGGAAATCGTGAAAAGGAAAATTCTTTTAATATGAAAATTAGTACGACCTGTTCTTAATATCTAATTTTCAAACTACCCACCACAGCATTGTATCAAAACAAGAAGTCCTTGAATAGTTGAATATTTTAGAGTATTCATAAAAAATAACACTAATTTTTCTATATACAAAAATAATAGCTTCATAACGAATTATTAAGGATCATTACGCATTCATCACCTATTCATGACCTATTTTTGGGTTATTCTTTAGTCCAACTTTAAAAAATGCGCCATAAAGTAAAGAAAACAATGAGTTTAGCCTTAAAAAAAAAAAAACAATGAGTTCATATTTGCAAGACCAGTGTCTTTCTTATCGATTGAATTGATTTTTTTTTTAGAAGGTTATCGGTTGAATTATTTAAATAGAATAATTTAGAAATTACGAATATAAACAATCTATTTAGACATATAACTTACAATCAGCTGTAAATTCATACGTTTTTTAATACTAACGAGTCAATCCACAAAACTAAAATGAGCTGTAAACCTAGGAATTCACCCCGGTAAAAATTGAGGAATGTTGGTAAGTCAATTCCAGGTCCAAAGCATGAAACAGCTCAACAAGTTGAAGGAAATTCCAAAAATGCCCCACAGAAAAAAGAGCCAAAAATTGTGCATGTAACCTCCGAGCACCATTCTTTCCTCCGAAGCCGACCCGTCCTCCGCTGCACGTGGCCCCGTAGAAATGCCACGTCATGATGATGATGATATTGAAATAGAAGGAACTAGTGGGTTCAAGATCTGATGGTCTTGCTCAGATTGAGAGCGCCCGAGTTTCGTTTAGCGGTAGAGGTACAAACCGAAGCCATTTTTACACCCAAAAGAAACAGAGCTCTCTTTCCTCTTTCTCTCTCTAGTCTCTACCTGCACACATTTAAGCACAAATACAGAGAAAGAAAGGCTGATCTCCACCACCCAAGAAAGAGAGGGGGCCTTAAAAATTGAATCTTTACTCAAGCTGAACTAATACCAATGGGGGAGGTCCTACAGTTTGTTTTTCTAATATATGTTTCCTCACTTCAGAACTTATAAGCTTGTTTTTAGTTTACATCATTGTTTATTGGGAGAGTTGGGTTTGTGTTTGTTCAGGAGGGGAAAAAGCCTGAGGAGAAGAAAATGGAGGAGAAGAAGCCTGAGGAGGTGAAAAAGCCTGAAGAGGAAAAGAAAGCTGAGGAGAAGAAGGAAGAGAAACCAGCTGAGGAGAAAAAGGAAGAGAAGAAAGCTGGGGAGGGTAAAGATGGCAAAGAGGCCAAAGAGGGTGATGCTCCACCACCACCACCGCCGCCACCTCAAGAAATTGTGCTCAGAGTCTATATGCATTGTGAAGGTTGTGCTAGAAAGGTCAAGAGGTGTCTCAAAGGCTTTCAAGGTTTGTACTTTTTTTTTTCCCTCAAATTTCTTTCAGATTTGCCATGTTTGTGTCGGTTTTAATGCCTCTGTGAGAATTGATTGATTGTGTTTGGTTTTTCAGGGGTGGAAGATGTGAGCACTGATTGCAAGAGTCACAAGGTGGTTGTCAAGGGCGAGAAGGCTGATCCAAGCAAGGTTCTCGAGAGAGTTCAGAGGAAGAGTCACAGACAAGTGGAGCTTCTCTCCCCAATCCCAAAACCACCAGCTGAGGAGGAGAAGAAGCCTGAAGAGAAACCCAAGCCAGAGGAGAAGAAAGAAGAGGTCAGTAACTTTTTTATTTTTACTTTTCATTTACCAAGTTCAAAATCTGCTTCTTGTTCTCTTGTTTTTAATTGATTGATTTTGGGATTCAATTATTCTTGTTGTCTTGCAGCCTCCTCAGGTCATCACTGTGGTGCTCAAGGTTCACATGCATTGCGAGGCTTGTGCACAAGAAATCAAGAAACGCATACAGAGGATGAAAGGTATGTGTACAACCTCATTCTCTTTTTTCTTTTCCAAGGAAAAAATCCAAAAACAAAAAAGAGGTCATTTCTTTGATGCCTTTTGTCATTTCTGTTCACGCAATTTCTGCAAAATAAAAATTATGAGCTTTGATAACAATGTGTTGGCAATTAACGGTCCTGCACTTTTATTGGTTGGTTACTGCAAATCCATGTGTAACCCCCAAAAGATAGAAATTAAAATTAAAACCACTTTCTTTTCTGAATCTCAATCTTAAAAAAGAGTTTATTCTCTCACCAAGGACCAATCTTTCAATGTCAATACATTCTTCCTCTTACATTCAATATTAAATTCCTTTTGATTTCAATAAATCAGGTCCAATTTAAGTCAATTCAAGTCCTTTCATGACCAAATCCCACCTATCCAGCTTTAATTAAGATCATTAAGATTTTCTGGGTCCATCAGAATCCAATTATTTTTTTTGCTTTTTTCTTTTAGGAGTGGAATCAGCAGAACCAGATCTAAAGGGCTCACAGGTGACAGTAAAGGGTGTGTTTGATCCGGCCAAGCTAGTTGAGTACGTGAACAAAAGGACCGGCAAGCACGCAGAGATAGTGAAGCAAGAACCGGAAAAGAAGGCTGACAAAGAAGAAGCCAAAGAGGGAAGTAAAGACGAGAAGAAAGGTGGTGAAGAAGGTGACAAGGACAAGAAGAGTGGTGGTGGAGGTGAGGCCGCACCAGCAGAAGAGAACAAAGACAAGAAAGGTGACGGCAATGAAGGCGGTGCTGCAGCTGCTGCTACACCGGATGGCGGGGCGGTTACAGAAGAGACCAAGGTTGTTGAGCTCATGAAGAACGAGTACAATCACTATCCACAAAGACTTCCCATGGAGTACGCCTACCCTCCACAGTTCTTCAGTGATGAGAACCCCAATGCATGTTCTGTTATGTAAAATAACAATGTCAAGGGTAGAGTGGGAACTGGGGGGAAACTGTTGAATATTTGGGTGCTGGATTTGCTACCCTACTACCCTATCCTATTCTACTACATGTCCTGTGCTGGTACTGTGTAGTTGTTTTTCTTTGTTATGAACTAATGCTCTGTCTACAGAGATAAGCTGTAGAATTTTGTGAGTCTGCCGCTCTGTATTTTCTGTTTTAGTTAACTTGTTATATATAAATATAAAAAAACAAATAAATATAGAGTATTATGGCATGGACACATATATATATATAAGGGCTCTTGACTATTTATCTAATTTGAGTCCAATAAATACCTACATATTCTACTAAAAAATTTATGTGTTCACTTACCCAATTTAAATATAAAAAAACAAGTTTGTCCTTTAAATAATTAAAAAATCATTCAAGACCTCGTCGGAATTCCTTCACCGACCGCCGAAATCCTATCACCGATCGCCGAAGGTTTCTAAAAAGGGTTGCCGGAGACATATATTACCCCTCAATATATAAATTTTTATAAAGTTTATTGGGGGGGGGGGGGCAATAAAAATGACGCAGTCGGAAAATTAGCCCTAGGTTTACAAGCAATAAACCTAAAATAAAGAATCTGAAATCCACCAGAGATAAATGAGAAAACTCTCAATTTGATTGATAATATGATAAAAATTTGGTTATGCAGCCGTTTAAGGTTACTTTATATGAGAAAAGAAACCTTAGGATGACTAACAATGAAACCCTAAAGCCCACGAGTTAAAACAAAACAAATCCAAAACAAACTAGAAAACAAAAAATTCTGAAAAATAGTAAATCGCAGTTTTGAGCCCCGAAACTATCCTGAAACCCGAAAAAGCCCACACCTCGTGGCAAAGTAACGAGTTTTGTTCCTGGTGTTATTCCCTTTCCGAAAAGGTATAACAATCATGATTCGGACACCGAATGCCAAATTTGCAACAAACCGGGTTTTCCTTTTGATTGATGCAAGCTGTTTTTCAATCATTCTTGTCATCCGTTCTACATCAAAAATGTTTATTGGAGGGCAATAAAATAGGACACCAGACTCCAATCACCGATCCAAAGGTTGCCGGAAGGTCACAAAGAGGTCGCTGAAGACTTTTATTAACCCTCAGCAATAAAAAGTTTATTAGGGGGCAATAAAGTTTATTGGGTATTATTGGGGGTAATAAAAAGTTTATTGAGGGGCAATAAAACAAGACACCGGTCGCAGGTGATCGGATTCCCGCAGCTGGCGATTGGAGTCACGTGAAGTCTCTTTCTCTCTTTCTCTCTAAGTGACAAAGGGAGAGAGGGCAAAATTGTCCCAACAATAAATAAAAATATATTAAAAAAGAACTTAATTGGGTATTAGGCCAAAAAATATGTAATTTATTGGGTAAGTTGGCAAGCTTATAAGATGTTTGGGTAAATGGGGTTAGTGCAGCTTAAATTTGGGTAAATAGACATTTTCCTACATATAAAACCTGTGCCTTCTACCCCAAGTCAAATAATTCACATATACTAACAGCGGGCGATATCACTCTTGCTCAAACAAGTTTAACTTCATTAATCGGAATTTCATGATGACCTTTTAAGAGTTGATCATTCTACAATTATCAAGTATAACTAGGTTATTTTTTCTAGCTAGTACTATTACTACTTATCGAACAAATTTTAAGTTTGTGGTTCGTATGGGATCTGATGCATAAGTGTCATAGTGCATTTTTCAAAACAATTTTCAATATTGTATGATTAGGCTAAAACTATTCAATGGCCAAGTAAAAGCTAGTGAAATTTAGGAATCTTGGACAAGTCTTCATAACCACTGTTATCGAATAAGTGGATATGTACTAAGTCATGGGTTCGAGTCACCATGGGGCAGGAGTGAAACCCTTTGATTCTCTTTTTAAGAAGAAGAAAAAGAAAAAAAGACGAAGTGGTGTTAGCTCAGTGGTTAGAGCACTCACTACCTATGTACTAAGTCATGGGTTCGAGTCACCATGGGGGCAAGAGTGAAACCATTTAATCCTCTTAAAAAAAAAAAAAAAAAAGTGGATAGGTGACCTTTGTGTGAGTATTGAAAAGTGGTGGAAATGAATGGGAGATTGACCTGGAGTTTCCAGTTTCAGCACTTACAGTGGTTGTGAAATGTGCAGATCTGCATTGACCATAATGAAAATAAGCCAGAAAGGAATGGAAGGAAGGCAATGCCAATTGTTGAGACAAATAGTCATTATTTGACATTAATAGCAAATAGTGTGTGTGTGTGTGTATATATATATAATGAGTACCTTGTTGCTCAAGGACATGGATGGTTTGCATTTTTCAGTGATGGAGCTGGTGGTCCAAATCTGAAACTTGTATTTGGTAGTTATGATAATTGTTAATTTATTATCACTTTAACTATACTCAGAGGGCATTCATTCCATTCGATCAGAAGGGAAAATCCAAGGTCCAAGATCTACAGCATAAGCATAACAATAAACTGCCATCCAAAATGACAAAATGACTGCAAAGCAATTTTAAAAATGGAACCCTAAGTAATCCAAGTCCTAAATTATATGACAATGAGTTGTGTTTTTCTGTGCCCTTTGTTTCTAATTGCAAGATTTTGTGACACACTGAAGCCGTGGTTTTTTCTTGGTATGATAGTCCTGTTTCCAACAATGACTTCTTTTTTTTTTTTTGCATCTACTTTCTGTTCCATTTTTCTATGGAGTTGTTAATTACCCTTTTTTACCTTCCATGACTTGATCTAGGTTTCCTAAACTTCACCTAAATCTTGAAAATGACACTTCTGGAAGACCACACTTTCCTCAAATTTTTCATCCCAAAATTAAAATAATATTTAGGTAAAAATTATGTTCTAATTACCAGTTTCTTCTAAGTTACTTCGTTGCACCATTTTTGAGTCTCTTTAGTCGACAATATTTTAACATAATATAGAAATGACACATGTGCTTAGTTGTATTAGGAACAATAAAAGTGAATTTGTTGTTGAAATTCCTTCATACCTAATCATTTTCAAAGAGAGGTCAATAATGAAAATCATTATTCTGAAGTTTCTTTATGTTCTCCGTTGTAAGTAAAAATCTTGGTGACCCGTCACAAGGCCGCAGTGGTTTTACAAACTGACCACGAGATGCTCATTGCCTCTACTAGTTAATCAGAAGTCCTGAATCCTTACAGAATACAGAGTGTGAGTGCCTGTTAAAGTGGGATACAATATTCGACCCCAAATAATACAAATAGTTTGATTCATGCATAGCAATCATATTCCAGGAGTACTAAACAACTAGTGATTAAGGACATTAGCACATGCAATTCCCTTTTGGTACTAGTGTAGGTTGAAAACTTTGAAAGTAGCCTGTCGAGGGTTGTACGAACACCATTGCTACTAAACATACAGATTAATCATGTCGTAGCTTTCAATTCTTATTAGATTATAGGATGGTCGACTCTCTCAAAAAATTCGTGCGACTGGCTGATAATTTTGCATCAGATTCGACCCTTCACATGCTAATTTCATCATTCCAGCTAGAGCTAGGGTATTGGTTTGTTTCTTATGTAGGGCGGGTTGAAAATCTCAATTACAGCATGAAGAAAACGAAAAAACTCTAGTTGTTATGTGCGTAACTGAGTTAAGTATAATATAGATAAATGTTTGGATCCTACACCCAAAGTATCAAAATTTGTCAAAATTAACCCACTTATTCTAGCAACAGATTTTTATTCTCACTAACACAATTTAAACTAATTTGACATTTTTACCCTCAGTCCAATTAAAAAAAACTACACCCATGTCTCTCTCTCTCTCTCTCTCTCTCTCTCTCTCTCTCTCTCCGGCGACTGATCATCAGAGCAATCCTTGCTGCTTCCGCGGCGGCGAATGCGACAAGCTCGTCAACGATCAGAGCCTACTCCATGCCTCTGATTCGCAGTGAAAACCCCAAACCCATTGGAAACCGGCGACTCCAATTCGCAATCAGAACGAACCTCTACGATGAACCAACCCCGCCGCAGCTCTCAAAACAGACACGAGATCTTCCAGCGTCGGTAAAGAGAATCCGCCCTGGCCCATATCCAGGATTTCGGCCCAGAAGCTCACCAAACTTGATTACGGTCAGTAAGGACTGTAATCGGTCTCGAATTATACTGTTCGTATGTTCTGTGATTTATTTCACTTTAACTTCAATTGTTCAATAGGGATTTTTTATATATGTGTGTATTGATGTATTGATGCAACGCAATTGGATGCCCACATAATTTTTTGGGTGCCCAAATCTTTTTTTTTTTTTTTTTTGACAAAATGACAGCAGAAACCTAGAAGAAAAGAAAAAAGAAAAAGAAAATAGATAGGCAATAAAGGTCTATTGGAGGGCAATTAACGTTTTGAATTAATATAATCTCTTTATTTTTTTCTTTAATCAAAGTTTTATTTGTCTAATTTTATGAAGATTAGTTTTCATTCCGACTACCAAAAGTTCTATTGGGGGTAATAGACATCTATTGGGGGCAATAGAGGTTTATTGCCCCTCTATTGGTTGGCAATAGACGTCTATTGGGGGTAATAAACTTTTTCGACGACCTATGAAATATCCGACGACCTCTTTGGAAACCTCCTGCGAGGTTTTCAGAAAAGTCTGGTGGGTGGTGGCAGGTGACTGGAATCCGGCAACCGGTGACAGGAATCCTGTGACCGGTGACAATAATTCGACAAAGTTGGCCGGAATCCGGCGACCGGTGACGGGGCTCCGCCGAAGTCTCCTATGGTTTCTCTCTCTCTCTCTCTCTCTCTCTCTCTCTCTCTAAGTAACACATGGGTGAGGGTAAAATGGTATTAAAAAAAAAAACTTTATATGATATTAGGAAAGACTTCCTTAGAGGGTTTTGGGTAAAAGAGAATTAAGAAAACTTAATGGGGTGAGTGAGAAAAAAATCTCTAGAAATGAGGTAAATGAACAAAAACCCTAAATATTTTGTTTGTTTGTTTTATTGTTAGATATCATGTATGTTATGTTTTGCAGATTATACATATAAAACGTTCGAGAGTTTTAATTTTATCCTCTCTCCATTTGTTTTTAGTTACCTTTTTATTTTAGTTCTGTTAATAAAGAAATCTTATGCCAAGAAGAAATATTCATGCAATGATTGCAATCGATTATCTTCAATTGAGAAAACATGTTCTAGTGAACAATTTATGCTTCTAAAAGTAGGGGTAAATCAACTAGTTTTATCAAGGCATGTCCCTAAACCATTGAAGCTTGCTTCTATAGAGACGCCTACAGAATTAGTGAAACTAGCATCAATGGAAAGTAGAGAGTGCCTGTATGCTCATGCTGATTTAGGAGCTGGACATGTCCTTCAGTCCTTGTCCCATGTTTCATTTTCATTTGCTCATAATCGACGTCGAAAGCATATGTTCATTTCTCAGAAGCAGTACCGGGGGGGGGGGGGTGTACAGAGCAATATAATTGCCAATCCATTGAGAAAGATAAGGTCCCCCTTTCCCAGTATATTGTCGTAATGTTAACATGGAAGCACATTGTGGTCGCTTTCCTTGTCTCTTTCTTCGTTTTTTCTTTTCCCCTGAGTTGCCAAACAAGATAATATTCAATCCCAGTTTCTCATGTTCTTCATAAGGTTTATGTAGAAAACCAGTTCATGCAAAATTAAATACACACCAAACTCAACCACACATGCAAACTTTTCACAAACCATCGATGTCAGGGGAAGTTAATACTTTGGATTAGGCAGATGTATAGGTGCCTCACGCTACTTACCACCCAATTATCAATCATTACCTCATAATTTGAACTAAATGTTAGAACTTACATTGAGTTACATATCAGAATTTTATTATTATTATTTTTTTTTTTTTTATCATATATCAGAATTCTTTTTAGGATTATGTGTTTTTGCATGTACAATAGTAAAATCTCATATATCATGTATACATATATACATATACTATGGAGAATTGTATGTCTTACAATTGATTGCACCGATGTTCACTACATTGACTTACTTTAAGATTTCGAACATAATTTTGTTGGAACGATCACGTCCTTATTACTTGATTCCGATTATTCCTTCATATTCTCAAAATCCCCTTCATGCTGCTAATTTTGATAATTTCAACTAAGAAAACAAATGGATGGTTAACCAGATAAATCTTAATTTCGCTAAGACACTAGACATCGAAGACATATTAGAGAAAATTAGATATAAAGTATAAATCCAAAAATATAAGTTTTTATTGGCAAAAACCCATAAATATTTTTCTTTCAATTTACACCCACTTTACATAAGCAAACCTTCCATATAGTGTATATGTCTATAATTAATGGTTTTTTGTTTAAGGATATCTCTATCTCTATTTGTGTTTAATCCAAACTGTAGATTATTTGACCTAGTGGTAATAGAGTTCAATTAGAAGAATCTAGAGATTCTCTTTCCTTGTATGATTCTAACTCTGTGCATTGTAATCCTCTATATAAAGAGGCCCCTATTATCAATGAGAATACACAGCAAATTTCTCTCAGTTTCTGATTCCCTAAAACACGTTATCAGCACGAAACTCTAACCCTAATACACCTTCAAATCCCAGATACCTCCGCCGCACAACTTGAAGCTCTCAATCCCAGGAACCCAGAACCGACGGCACCACCCCCAAAACCGGCCGAAATCAACCTGAACCGGCTACCGGAAGTGTTCAAACCGGCCTCCCAAGAAGAATCCGAAGATCTCTTGTGTGGTTCGCCATCTTCCCGTCCACCCTTCACTGTCACCTTTTGTCAGTAGCTGCACCTCTTCCCCAGAATCGGGAACCTGAAAAATCACCACCGGAACCGGCCACCGGTGTCCACCTGACCTAAACCGGCAGAAAAGAAAAAAGAAAAAAGAAAAAGAAAAAAAAAAAAGGAGAACCTGTGCAGCCCAAGCCCACTTGCTGCAGCCCACAGTCGAGCCCATGTGCAGCAGGCCCCAACAGTCGAGCCCACGTGCACCAGCCAAGCAGCCAAGCCGCCGAGTTCCCTGCCACGTCAGCGTCCACGCAGGCGTCCAGTTAGCCTGTCACGTCATCATCCAGACTGCCACGTCAGCACATGCGGTCAACACTTTTCCAGCCACTTTCCGGCGACTTTTTCCGGCCATCTACAGTAACTTCGACCACTTTTCCAGCGACATTTTTCCGGCCACTTTTTAAGGTAATTTTTTGTAAAAGTTCCCGTTTTTGAAGTTTTTTAAAATTTCTTCTTTTCTCGAGGACTTCCAACATCTCTTCTTCTACCCCCCTTTCTTCTTCTTCATATGGGAGACCAAAAGCCGAACTGTGGGTGTTCGTGCTCACTCCAAGCTTGGAGCTTGTAAAGTCCTCCAAACTTAGAGTTTGTTGAGAAAAAACGATCGACCACATACATCATTGTTTCGATCTAATCCAAAACCCCTCTTGGAATCGGATTTTTCTTGGAAGCGACTACGCTCAGAAAATCCCTAATTTCTTGGAAGCGACTACGCTCAGGAATTTAATAGTTTTTCGTGGGAGCCTTTTTCGCTCTGAAACTAACCCTAATCTTGTGTTGTTTTTCAGGATGAGTTACGTGAACAAGTTGAACTTTGTTCCACTAGAGACAACTGGCGCAGGATACCATAGGTGGGTCCGAGATGTGCGCCAACATCTTAAGGCTGATGGACTTCTGGAAGCCATCCAAGAGCCTAGTCAGAATGTGCTCTCCATTGAGCAAGCTACTGCTTTTGAAGCAAATCAAGCTAAAGCCATCATTCTCATGACAAGGCACATGAATGACGCGCTCCAAAGTGAATACCTCAATGAGGAAGACCCAAGAAAGCTATGGGTTGAACTTGAGCAGCGATTTGGCAACCTTCGTGACTCCCTGCTTCCTGATTTAGAAGCGCGATGGCATAGCCTCCGCTTATGTGATTTCAAGTCCGTGCTTGATTATAACTCGGAAGCTCTTCGTATCAAGTCTCTGATGGAGTTTTGTGGCCAAACCATAACTGATACGATGTTTATCGAGAAGACTCTCTCTACCTTCCCGTCTCTGCCCTGATGATTTCAAAGAATTATCGGATTGATGTGAAAGCAGGACGTATCACGAGGTTTCATGACCTTATTGGCGCCATGAACGTAGCTGAAAAGCACGACAACATACTTGTGAAGAACTATAATGCTAGACCCGTGGGAACTAAGTCTATTCCGGAGTCTAACTATAGTCGCACCCCCAAGGGAGGACGCAAGGAGAGAAACCCTAAGAGTAGGGACATTTCTGGACGCTCTGGTCCATATTCTCACCCTAAAGAGGAAGGAAATCTCCAAGAGAGGCGTGCACGGAACCGTGGAGGTCAACGTGTGAACAGAGAGAGAGGCAGAGCCTCCGGCTATGGTGGTGACGCCACCAAGAGTAATAGTCGTCCAACTCATGCACCAAAAGCATCTCGATCAAGGGAGCCTGACCATAAAGATATTTGTCTTCGATGTGGATCAAGTGGACATTGGGCAAGGAAGTGTACAGCATCCCAAAATGTTGCCCACGCATACAAGATGTATCGTGAAGCAAGGGAGGCAAATTACATGGAACAAGAAGATCAAGATGGAGATCTCGATCTAAGGGTGGAAGACTACAAGGATCAAGACCCAGAAACTGGCGATTTTGATTGAGTCTTTTTATTTTCCAAGAGATGTAGGCAAATTGCCATATTACTTTTGTAGTAGATGCCAATGATATTAGTCTTTCTTCAAAGTAGGCGTACTCAATGTAAAAGTGATATCTAGAAAGGTTTTGAGATAAGTGGTACTTAAGCTAGCCTTGTGATGTCGCTTTTGGGAAGCGCACAATTTAACCCTGAAATATCGTTAGTAGTATAAGTAAGTAGGGATCGTTCTATTCCGGGGATTGAGGGTACACTTGTAATTGTGAAACAAATAAAGAAAAGTATTATTTACAAAAATAAAATAAAGAATATAAATATATACAATTGTATAAACAAATAAAGAATTAAAATAATAAAGTATTATTTACAAAAATAAAATAAAGAATATAAATATATACAATTGTATAAAAAATAAAGAATTAAAATAATAAAGTATTATTTACAAAAATAAAATAAAGAATAAATATATACAAGTAAACACAAATAAGGGGGGGGGGATTAGGATTCTTAAAATTAAAATTAAAATAAATAAAATAAAGAAAATGTAAAAACATATATACAAGGGTGGAACGCAAGGAACAAAGATCAAAATCAATTCCATGTAATCAAATTCGATTCAAACCCTATAATTGTTCTTCCAAGTCATGAGAGAGGAGTTGATCATGTGAAACATTCGAAAGCAAATGATTTCCCATATTTTACTTTTCAATGCTAATTAACCTAAGCGAAAGCACCTAGATTAATCCTATCAAACATGCAATCAAGCCCTAGAAAGCTAGTCAATCATGACATGTTCAACGCATTAGACATAGAGAAAGGCTATCAACTCAAGTGTACAACTTAGTATGAATAAGTTCACCTAATTGCAATCCTCTTCAATTGAATTCGATTTTTGTCCAAAACCTTTACTACTTTGATTCAAGTTACACAAAACGAAAAGTCGATTTCATGTTCTTAAACCTAGCACCAATTACATGCAAATCCTATAAGTGTCGACCCAAATAAGATAAACATATAAAAGTTTTCTATCAAGCAAATTCAATCGAACAAACTCACATAAGTAACTTAGAATCACAATTATAGAATTCGAATTAAAACTTTATTTAAACATAGAAATTGGGCTTAAACTTTGCCCTAAACGTTAGGTTAACTAGAAACAAGTTCATACGAAATCAAACAAGGAAACCAAAAAGGTTACAAGGAAAAGGAACGAATTACACCGTGAGTGGAGATGGAGATGGAAAGCTAGATGGTTGGATCTTGAATCTTGGAAGCAAGCCTTCAAGGTGGATGATGGAGGATATGATCTTCACGGCTCCTTCTTCTTCTTCCTCTCCTTGCTTGAAAATGCAGAAACTTAAAACTATAGAATGGAGAGAAAAAATGGAAAGGAAATGGAGAGACAAAGAAGATGAGATGGATGAAGGAATTGGTGGGAAAATGGAGAGGAAATGGTGAGACAAAGAAGATGAGATGGATGAAGGAATTGGTTTGGAAAAATGGAGAGGAAATGGAGAGATAAAGAAGATGAGATGGATGAAGGAATTTAGAGAGAAAATGGAGAGGAAATGGAGAGACAAAGAAGATGGAATTGATGAAGGAAGGTGTGTTTAGAAAAATGGAGAGGAAATAGAGAGATAAAGAAGATGAGATGGATGAAGGAAGATGTGACTAAGGAAAATGGTGACTAAGGAAAATGGAGAGGAAATGGTGAGACAAAGAAGATGAGATGGATGAAGGAAGGTGTGTTTAGAAAAATGGAGAGGAAATAGAGAGATAAAGAAGATGAGATGGATGAAGGAAGATGTGACTAAGGAAAATGGTGACTAAGGAAAATGGAGAGGAAATGGTGAGACAAAGAAGATGAGATGGATGAAGGAACTGGTGATTGAGAGTGAGAGGAGAAGGTGTTTAAATAGGGAAGAAAAAGAAGAGTGAAATGATGTGATGAAGAAAATAATGAAAGTGGAGTATGAGAGTGGTTTGTAAAATATGTAAAAGATGAGGTAATGATGAAAGCAAAGCATGAAGGTGAAGAAATGTGGAAGTGATGATGATCTTTTAGGGTAGAAAAATTGTATCCAAGGAAAAAGAAATGCTTTCTTCATATGGGTGGGAAACATGAATATGTGGTGTTGAGCTGTTTTCAGGTCAGTTTCTTCCCCTTTATTCCTTCAATTATTTCTCCATCAAAACTTCAGAATGAGCCTTCGACTTCTTCATAAAAAATGTTCCACTATGAGTGTATATCATCCTCACAAATTTTCAGAGCTTTATTCCATGTGGTTGGGCCGGAAATGCTGCTGGACCTCTTACAGGTCCAGTTTTCCGGTTTTGCTTCTGTAGAAAATTGGGCTGATTGTTTGAAGGCCTTCCACTCATATTTTTCTCTGGCACTCTTCATAAGAAATGATCCTTTGGGTGTCTAGAATGGATCTGGAAGGTTTCAGCTCATTTGAAGTTCATTTGGTCAGGCGGCCGCTCCTTCTTCTTTGCTTGGCTTGGTTTCTCCTAGCCGGAGTAGGAATATGTGTAAAATTGATCTTTTAGTACATTTCCATTTTTCTCCATCATTTCCAGGTAATTATGGACCTAACGCTCATTTCACCTTCATTTACTCCAATGTACCTAAAAATAGAAATTGAATTAAAAATTGATTCAGTTAAGGAATTAACTAAGCAAAATGTGAGGAATTAACTATTAAAATATCACATTAAAATGCGCCTATCAAATTCCTCCACACTTAGCTTTTGCTAGTCCCTTAGCAAAACAAAACAAAAAAAATCCAAAACAGAACAAAGACTTGACAAAAAGCAAGTAAATGACTCTATTGCTCCTAACTGTTGTCTCAGAGACTCCAAACTCATGGCTTTCACGTTAAACACTTAATCAAAATCACAAAGATAATTCCATGGTTAATAAACCTGTGACATTCATATGACTAAGCAAGATATGGAGAACTTAAGTTATACAGTGAATGATAGCATGTTTCGAACAAGTCCAATCCAAACTCACAGGGCATACTCTCGATTTTTCTCTCAGAAATGGCTATGCTTAAAAGCTAATTCACACTCAAGTATATGCAAGAGAACAAATTGTAAGGCAACAAACAGCTTGCATATTTCATCAATAAACACATTTTGTGAAGAATTTTTAAAGACCTCATGAAATGACTGAGTGCACAAATGGACCTAAACCATAAGCTCGACTGCGTAACTGACTCCACTAACCAAAGACTGCCCATCTCAAGGATCAAGTCAGCACTTAAAACAGGTTGTAATGGGGCTAAGCTAGGGTTTTCGAAATGAAGATTAAGGATACAAAAAAATCCTAAGGACCTAGCAGAGCATATAAGGACCACCTTATGTCATTATTTTTGTAGACCAAATATCATTGTTTTGGGCCAAACCTTCACTCTAACCAACATGGGAATGGACAAAGGCATAATTTTCAACTTTGAGCCTTCTACAAATTTGCAAGTCCAAAACCACACTTCAACATTTTCCCAAGAGTTTTCTTTTCAATTTTTCTTCTCTTTTGCCGCTTTTCTTTCTTTTTTTTTTTTTTTTTTCAAGGCAAATTTTTTTTTCTTGGATTTTTCCCACCCCATACTTGTCTTTCATCGTCACCCCTACATACTATGTCATGCTCTACTAAGTCCTTAAGACAAGGGTAGAGATATCCTGTACTAAGCTCATGGTAGGGTAGTGAGGGTGATGAAACAAAGGTTTTCAACGTAGGCTCAAAGGGGTTCATTCTAAGGAGTCCCACGACGGACACAATTGGGGACACATGCTTGTTTGGCTTTGGTGGTTACCCTAATGCCTTCTATCCTATCCAGGATCAGTGCATATTATGGCATACAAGTTTTGACAGTCACAACAGCCGAGTTCTAGTACTCTCTAGTCCATTAAAATCTATGGCACATGATCATTGGATTTCCAAAGAATGATGAGGTTTTGCAAATACAGCCACGAAATTCTAGAATTATCAATAAGCACTCGAAAAGAAAGTATTTTAGCACAAAAACTCACTTTGGGTCAAATGAATCAGACTTAATCCTAGCATGCTTAATGAACCAAGTTACAATCCTATCTCAAATCTTCATACAAGCATCACAATGTCGATTAACCACAGAATTCAATTAAGTCCTTTTTCGATTGTGAAAACCTTCAGCCATGAATTCAGAGACATGTTCATCCTAGACGTTAGGGGCATCCTAAAACTCAAAAACAAAAACAAAAGTAACCAAAATTTTTTTTAAATTTTTGACATTTTTTTTTTTTTTTGTATTTTTCAATATATATGACTCAAAATAAAAGACTCAAATATAAATCCCTTCCCCCACACTTAAATATTGCATTGTCCTCAATGTAATCAAGCATAAGCATGCAATGAAACACTTAAGCATATAGGGATGAAATTTACGAAAATAACTACTAAAACAAACAAGCAAAAACGAAAAAATAAAAGATAAGGATAAAGAAAGCAAATCTGATTTGCATGGGTTGCCTCCCAAGTAGCGCTTGGTTTTAACGTCTTCTCAGCCTAGACGTGGTTTCCTCTTGTCCTCAGTTGGTGGAACCTTCAAAGCCTCCCTTTGGGTTTGGAACTGTATTGCTTGGAAGCCTACCAGTTTCATGAAACTTGGTCATGAAGTCCACCACTTGTCCCATCTGCTTCTTGAGCTCTGCAATGTCCTTGGTATGGTTCTGTTGTCCTTGAAGCAAAGTCCTACGGAGATGCAGACATGGCTTAGTATAATGTAAATTTTTTTTTTTTAATTATATATATATATATATTTTTGTAAATAACTGAATTTAATAAGATTGAAAAAATGCAGTTTTTTTTTTTAAAAAATATATAGGACTCAAAAATAAAAGACAAAAATATAAATCTCTTCCCCCACACTTAAATATTGCATTATCCTCAATGTAATCAATTAAAAGCATGCAATGAAATAAGTAAGCATAGATAGAAGACATTTACGAAAACAAATCCTAAAATAAAAACAATAAAAAAATGAAAAATAAAAAGAAATAGGGAAAGAGAAAGCAAATCTGATTAAATTCTGAATTAGGTTGCCTCCCAAGTAGCGCTTGTATTTTACGTCTTGCAGCCAGACGGTACCTACATTAAATAAAGTTAGTAACTATAATTAACAAAGAAATACAAAATAAAAACAAGTATAACTATTAATTACAAACTACAAGTATAATTAACAAGTATATTGTACATAAGACACAAGTTAAGTACTCAAGTGAGTATAAAACGTGAAAAGTATTTTTACAAGTTTAAAGTGTGAAACAACAAAATAATTTACACGTATAGAGTATTCACAAGTATTTCTTTTATTATAAACATTATTGATATCGAATCAAATTCCAAGCGGTAAATCAAGTGGACGTGCGGCCCAAGTATAGTCGCCTAGACACAAACTCCCTTTCAAATCGTTTGGGCAACCTTACTGAAATGGCCAGGTCGGGGAGGGCGAACACGAGAGGAAAAATCCATTTTGGCATGAGCTACTCCCACATAGTGGTTTAGGCCCATTTGCAAGCACTTCTGGATTCAAAAACCCGTCATGAACGTTGTCCCCTTCCTAGACACCATTTCACATAGGCTTTCTTACTAAGAAGAGAAAGTTCATAAGTGTGAAGACAGTTCAACAAGTGTTAATAAAGGCCGCCCTCAACCTTAAGGGACCTGAGCTAGGTACCAATAAGGGGTTTAGGCCAATATTAACAACAGAGACTTCACCTATTCCTCTCAATTTACAACCTACAATTAAAATTCGTGTTCAATAATATAAATAATATTTAAACTAAGTTTTAAACAATTTATATACAACAAATATATACAATAAATGACACAATTTAGCAAGTGATTTTTCAATCCCCGGCAACGGCGCCAAAAATTGATGTCGCTTTTGGGAAGCGCACAATTTAACCCTGAAATATCGTTAGTAGTATAAGTAAGTAGGGATCGTTCTATTCCGGGGATTGATAATACACTTGTAATTGTGAAACAAATAAAGAAAAGTATTATTTACAAAAATAAAATAAAGAATATAAATATATACAATTGTATAAACAAATAAAGAATTAAAATAATAAAGTATTATTTACAAAAATAAAATAAAGAATATAAATATATACAATTGTATAAAAAAATAAAGAATTAAAATAATAAAGTATTATTTACAAAAATAAAATAAAGAATAAATATATACAAGTAAACACAAATAAGGGGGGGGGGATTAGGATTCTTAAAATTAAAATTAAAATAAATAAAATAAAGAAAATGTAAAAACATATATACAAGGGTGGAACGCAAGGAACAAAGATCAAAATCAATTCCATGTAATCAAATTCGATTCAAACCCTATAATTGTTCTTCCAAGTCATGAGAGAGGAGTTGATCATGTGAAACATTCGAAAGCAAATGATTTCCCATATTTTACTTTTCAATGCTAATTAACCTAAGCGAAAGCACCTAGATTAATCCTATCAAACATGCAATCAAGCCCTAGAAAGCTAGTCAATCATGACATGTTCAACGCATTAGACATAGAGAAAGGCTATCAACTCAAGTGTACAACTTAGTATGAATAAGTTCACCTAATTGCAATCCTCTTCAATTGAATTCGATTTTTGTCCAAAACCTTTACTACTTTGATTCAAGTTACACAAAACGAAAAGTCGATTTCATGTTCTTAAACCTAGCACCAATTACATGCAAATCCTATAAGTGTCGACCCAAATAAGATAAACATATAAAAGTTTTCTATCAAGCAAATTCAATCGAACAAACTCACATAAGTAACTTAGAATCACAATTATAGAATTCGAATTAAAACTTTATTTAAACATAGAAATTGGGCTTAAACTTTGCCCTAAACGTTAGGTTAACTAGAAACAAGTTCATACGAAATCAAACAAGGAAACCAAAAAGGTTACAAGGAAAAGGAACGAATTACACCGTGAGTGGAGATGGAGATGGAAAGCTAGATGGTTGGATCTTGAATCTTGGAAGCAAGCCTTCAAGGTGGATGATGGAGGATATGATCTTCACGGCTCCTTCTTCTTCTTCCTCTCCTTGCTTGAAAATGCAGAAACTTAAAACTAGAGAATGGAGAGAAAAAATGGAAAGGAAATGGAGAGACAAAGAAGATGAGATGGATGAAGGAATTGGTGGGAAAATGGAGAGGAAATGGTGAGACAAAGAAGATGAGATGGATGAAGGAATTGGTTTGGAAAAATGGAGAGGAAATGGAGAGATAAAGAAGATGAGATGGATGAAGGAATTTAGAGAGAAAATGGAGAGGAAATGGAGAGACAAAGAAGATGGAATTGATGAAGGAAGGTGTGTTTAGAAAAATGGAGAGGAAATAGAGAGATAAAGAAGATGAGATGGATGAAGGAAGATGTGACTAAGGAAAATGGTGACTAAGGAAAATGGAGAGGAAATGGTGAGACAAAAAAGATGAGATGGATGAAGGAATGTGTGTTTAGAAAAATGGAGAGGAAATAGAGAGATAAAGAAGATGAGATGGATGAAGGAAGATGTGACTAAGGAAAATGGTGACTAAGGAAAATGGAGAGGAAATGGTGAGACAAAGAAGATGAGATGGATGAAGGAACTGGTGATTGAGAGTGAGAGGAGAAGGTGTTTAAATAGGGAAGAAAAAGAAGAGTGAAATGATGAGATGAAGAAAATAATGAAAGTGGAGTATGAGAGTGGTTTGTAAAATATGTAAAAGATGAGGTAATGATGAAAGCAAAGCATGAAGGTGAAGAAATGTGGAAGTGATGATGATCTTTTAGGGTAGAAAAATTGTATCCAAGGAAAAAGAAATGCTTTCTTCATATGGGTGGGAAACATGAATATGTGGTGTTGAGCTGTTTTCAGGTCAGTTTCTTCCCCTTTATTCCTTCAATTATTTCTCCATCAAAACTTCAGAATGAGCCTTCGACTTCTTCATAAAAAATGTTCCACTATGAGTGTATATCATCCTCACAAATTTTCAGAGCTTTATTCCATGTGGTTGGGCCGGAAATGCTGCTGGACCTCTTACAGGTCCAGTTTTCCGGTTTTGCTTCTGTAGAAAATTGGGCTGATTGTTTGAAGGCCTTCCACTCATATTTTTCTCTGGCACTCTTCATAAGAAATGATCCTTTGGGTGTCTAGAATGGATCTGGAAGGTTTCAGCTCATTTGAAGTTCATTTGGTCAGGCGGCCGCTCCTTCTTCTTTGCTTGGCTTGGTTTCTCCTAGCCGGAGTAGGAATATGTGTAAAATTGATCTTTTAGTACATTTCCATTTTTCTCCATCATTTCCAGGTAATTATGGACCTAACGCTCATTTCACCTTCATTTACTCCAATGTACCTAAAAATAGAAATTGAATTAAAAATTGATTCAGTTAAGGAATTAACTAAGCAAAATGTGAGGAATTAACTATTAAAATATCACATTAAAATGCGCCTATCACCTTGCTCCACCAACATCTCTCTACTCACCTGGTCACATTTACATTGGAATTACCGAAAGAAGTTAGACGACTATCATTGTTTTGCATTAACTAGTTTATTGGATTAGATTTTTTTGGTTAAAAGAAACGATGATGTAATTCCGTTTGGCTTATTAATAAAAGTTGAGTTCTTTTCTTTATGACTCCTTTTAAATTACGAGCTTTTCTTTTCGGAATGGATGAACTTCAATGTCTTGCGGATAGTGCGACTACGCACACCATTCTACGACATAGGCAATTATACTTAGAGATGTTGCCTACATATTCATCTGTGACTACGATGGCTGGGCCATCAAGTTTAGTTCAAGGACATGGAATGGCCCAATTCCTTTTGCCCAATGGCACCTTGATTAAAGTCACTGTAGCTCTCTACGCTCCTAAGGCAAATCGAACCTTATTAAGCTTTAAAGATATAAGAGCCAACAGATTCCATGCCGAAATGCATAGTGAGAACGGAATAGAATTCCTTTGCATTACCTCTAATGATTGCGGAAGAAAGCGCATCTTAGAGAATCTTATGTGTCAATCTAGTGGACTTTATGTCACTACAATTCGACCAATTGAATCCAATAATGTCATAAGAGAAGATCTCTTAGATTCCGACACATATTGGCTTTGGCATGACCGACTAGGACATTCTGGTCGTGATATGATGCTCCGTATACTTAAGACTTCACACGGGCATCCTTTCTTCAGAGTGAGAAGAAGCAAGAATCAAAAATTGATTCCAGGACTTAGCAAGACCGCAACGATTGCAGCTTCTGGCGCTGCTGCTGTCTTGGGTCGCCGAAAGGCCGCCCCTGTCCCTAGTGATGACCCCAGAAATGGCTCCAACCATGAGCATGGCACCATGGTTGCTCCTCCCAGTGGCCTTGACGCCACACAATCCAATTTCCATGGCTCAGATGTAGTCACACACTTTGCTTCTAATAGCGCTACAGACGCTCAGACCCAACCAAAATCCTCATTGGTTGCTTCTAAGGCCCTCGCTCATTTTGCAAAGCCTGTTCCTTCGGGAAACTAGGACCGAGACCGTCCTATGCAAAGGATCCAAAAATACTCATTCCGTCCTTACAGAGAATTCAAGGGGATATATGTGGACCAATTCAACCATCATGCGGACCTTTTAAGTACTTTATGGTATTGGTTGATGCGTCGACACGCTGGTCACATGTCGCGATGTTGTCCACTCGAAATGCTGCTTATGCTAAACTCCTCGCCCAGATCATCTGTCTACGGGCTCACTACCCTGACCATCCTATTAAGTCCATTCGACTTGATAATGCTGGGGAGTTTACATCGAAAATGTTCGATGACTATTGCATGTCACTGGGGATTGATGTAGAGCATCTAGTTCCCCATGTTCATACCCAAAATGGTAGCGCAGAAGCCGCTATCAAACTACTACAAATGATAGCGCGGACATTGGTTATGCGCACCAATCTCCCTGTTTCTGCTTGGGGATATGTAATATTGCATGCAGCAACGCTAATTCGTCTATGACCCACTGCAACCCAATCTTACTCTGCGTTACAGCTAGTGACTGGATACGAACCTGATATCTAGCATTTTCGCATTTTTGGGTGTACCATCTATATGCCTATTACGCCGCCACAACGTACTAAGATGGGTCCACAACGACGAATGGGCATCTATGTTGGCTATGACTCTCCAACTATTGTCCGCTATCTTGAACCCTTGACAGACGATCTCTTTACCGCTAGATTTGCGGATTGTCACTTTGATGAGACAGTCTTCCCATCGTTAGGGGGAGATAAGAACACAGATGTTCAACAAGAACGACAAGAATTTTCGTGGTCTGTCCCCACTATGTCTCATCTCGATCCCCGTACCGCACAGTCCGAACCTGGAGTGCGAAGAATAATCGAGCTCCAGAACGTAGCAGACACTCTACCTGATGTGTTTTTTGATGTTGCCAAAGTGACGAGATCACACATACCTGCTGCAAACATGCCTGCAAGGATCGATGTCCCAAATACTGGACATCACGCAACTCCTGTGACATCAGGAGATGGCGCCATTGCCCAGCATGGCAATGATGTGGCATCTATGGCAGCAGGTCCCGCAAGGAAGCGCGGTAGACCAATTGGTTTGAAAGATACTCGCCCTAGAAAGAAAGCGAATGAGGCATAGACAAATCCTTTGATTATCGATACTTAGAATCCGTCCCATGAGAATGTTTCGGATTACGGTTATGTCCAAGAGACATCATTGGGGGATGCCTCAATGTCAGAACCTATCTATGAGAACGTAGAGATCTCTATAAATTACACTAGTGTACATGGGACGTGGGAAAGAAACTCCATCATCATTGATGATGTATTCGCGTATTCAGTGGCGCGTGAGATTATTGAGACCGATGACATCGAACCACGCTCCGTTGATAAATGTCAACGTAGAGCTGATTGGCCAAAATGGAAAGATGCGATCCAGGCAGAACTTGATTCTCTAGCGAAAGGAAAGGTATTTCGCAAAGTTGTACCAATACCGCCTAACACCAAATCAGTTGGTCACAAATGGGTATTCGTTAGAAAGCGTAATGAGAAAAACGAGATTGTAAGATACAAAGCTCTTCTTGTGGCGCAAGGCTTTTCACAACGCCCTGGAATCGACTACGAGGAGACCTATTCTCCAGTAATGGACGTCATTACGTTCCGCTACCTTGTCAGTTTGGTAGTTTCTGAAAAACTGAACATGCAGCTTATGGATGTGGTTATTGCGTATCTATATGGGGATCTAGATACGGAAATATACATGAAGATTCCAGATGGAATTCAGTTACCCAAATCAAGTGGCTCTAAACCACGGAGCGCGTTTGCGATTAGATTGAAACGCTCACTATATGGATTGAAACAATCCGGATAGATGTGGTATAACCGTCTAAGTGACTACTTGATTGGAAATGGATATGTGAATAATGAACTATGCCCATGTGTGTTCATAAAAAAGGACAAGTTCCAGATTTGCAATAGTAGCGGTTTATGTTGATGACATGAACATAATTGGCACCCTTAAAGAGTTAAGGGAAACCGCTGAACACTTGAAATCCGAGTTTGAGATGAAAGATATTGGGAAAACACGGTTTTGCCTCGGTTTAGAACTTGAGCACCATAGAGATGGTATCCTGATTCATCAATCAGCTTATACCCAAAAGATGCTTAGGCGTTTCAACACTGACAAGATTAATCCTTCAAGCACCCCAATGGTCGTCCGTAGTCTTGATCCAAAGAAGGATCCATTCCGTCCAAAAGATGACTACGAAGAAGTGCTAGAGGCAGAAGTGCCCTATCTAAGTGCAATAGGCGCATTGTTGTACTTAGCACAATGCACAAAATCGGGTATCTCATTCTCTGTGAACTTGCTAGCTAGACATAGCTCTGCGCCAACACGACGCCATTGGACTAGTGTTAAAGATATCTTTCGATACCTAAGTGGTACTATTGATATGAGCTTGTTCTATCCCTACAAAGAGAAGATGGATTCGGACCCATCAAGTACCAGGGATGCTACACATGGTGGACTGCGTTCCCTCTCCCCAACCCAAAACGATATAAGTGTTTTGGAAGGTTTTACTGATGCTGGGTATCTCTCTGACCCACACAAAGGTCGCTCCCAAACTGGTTATGTTTTCACCATGGGAAAGACCGCGATATCTTGGAGGTCTACAAAGCAGACCTTAGTCGCTACCTCTTCGAATCATGCAGAGATTATTGCTCTTCACGAAGCATTTCGTGAATGTATATGGCTTCGATCCATAGTTACGCATGTTCGAAGCAATTGTGATTTGAAGTCTACCATAGATGAGCCAACGAGCATTTATGAGGATAATGCTGCTTGTATTGAACAAATGAAGCAAGGCTACATCAAAGGCGACAACACCAAGCATATATCGCCCAAATTCTTCTACAATCAGCAACAACAGAAGTTCCTCAAGATCAAAGTAAACCAGGTTCGATCTGAGGACAATGCGGCAGACTTGTTTACTAAGTCATTGCCTAAATCCAAGTTCGAGAAACATGTGGCAAAAATTGGCTTACGGAAATTATCTGAACTTCCATGATCGTAGTCATCAGGGGGAGGCACCGACATCAGGGGGAGATGTCTACGTACATGTTCGTCTCGAATAGTGAAGGGTGTGTTGTGCTCTTTTTCCCCTTCGACCGAGGTTATTTTTATCCCACTGGGTTTTTGTTACTCGGCAAGGTTTTTGATGAGGCAACGAGAGAAGCACCGAGTTTGGACAACACAAGGGGGAGTGTTTAAGGATATCTCTATCTCTATTTGTGTTTAATCGAAACTCTAGGTTACTTGACCTAGTGGTAATAGGGTTCAATTAGAAGAATCTAGAGATTCTCTTTCCTTGTATGATTCTAACTCTATGTATTGTAATCCTCTATATAAAGAGGCCCCTATTATCAATGAGAATACACAGCAAATTTCTCTCAGTTTCTGATTCCCTAAAATATTTTTCTAATTTTTTTGATATATCTAATTTTCCCTTTCAATTTTGGCGAGTTAAATTAAGTATCTTCCTTAATCTTATCATCTATTTGAATTTAAAATATTAAGCTAAAAAATCAATTCGTTTTGACTTTATCATAATCAATTACATCATTAATTTCATCCTTGCTTTATATTGTGATTACTGACTTGAGTATATATTTCATATATGCTCATTACAATAATATTTCATTTCCAACACAAATTTTAGTTCTTGTTTTCCTTATATGTAGGTATTTTCTTTCCCAATAGAATTTCAATTTTTTTTCCTTGATGGGAACAATTATTGTTTCAACAGACGGAAAGAGATTTTGATTCAAACACTGAGAGAAAATATTTTTTGTGCTTGAAAGAAATGGTGGAGGACAAGTAGGCATGATACTTCTCGTTTGTGTCTCTGAGGGACAACTAAAAAAATGTTCTAAAAGAAAAGAAAAAGGTTGGAGATGGGGTCAGGAAATGGGCAAAAGCTTTTGTTATTGTGTTTGCACTCCTAAGCTCACATTCAGTGCCTCTTTACATACTCGAAAAATATTTAATTGTAAGGTATGTATCTTGTTCTTGGATTACTTTCTTCTTCTTTTTAGGTATATTGTCATATTAATCCCATGATAGCTTTTCACTCTCAACTACTACATTTCTAATTTACCTACTAAATAGTTATATGTAACTGAGGCTTGAATACCATAAACCTTCAAGCTAAAAAAAAGGCGTATCTTCTTCGATCATAGGTACAATATAGTAGAAAACAAAACAAAGAGGATGATACAAAACAATTTTGATTCTAATACAGAGGTGTCATACAAAAAGAAACAAAAAATAAACCTCCTATATATCAGATACATACTTGAAATCAAATTAACTAGAAAAAAGTGTTCTAATGATCAGGTACCTTATTATATAAGTATAATATAGAGACTTTCAATCTAATAAACATGGTCAACTCACGATGATAAAATACCTAAGAAAGAGGTTGATGTGAAAAATAATTCTAATAAATAGGTTGATATGAAAATTTCTAAAAGTCAAGTTAACTAAACATACGTGTCAAATCTTTAGGTTGTGTATTAAAAAAAAAAAAATCTATTAGTTGGGTTAAAAAATTTAAACCTCTACCTTTAAGTTAGGTTGTAAATAAAACAAAAAGTTACCTTTAAAATTGAAAGTTTAGAGCATCTTTAGTAGACTCTCTATTTTGACTCCTTAGCTATTTTGGAGAGCATGTTTAGCTTTTTATATATTTTAGTAGCTGCACCAGACTCCTAAGAGCATCTTTAGCAGACTCTCTATTTGGGCCCAATTTTGGAGAGCATGTTTAGCTTTTTATCTATTTTAGCAGCTGCAACAGACTCCTAAGTGACTCTCCATTATAATTTTTATCTATCTCACTCATAAATATAGAGAGCGAGATTAGGCTCTCTATAATTTAAAACATTCATTTTAAGTTATTTTATACAATTTATAAATACATTTAAACTATTTAATCTTCATTTAAAAAATAATATAAATTCAAAATTAGCTAAAATAGAGAGCATTGATGCAGAAGTATTTCTAAAGTGGCTAGCTAAAATGACTTTTTGGCTACTTTGGCTAAAATTTTACTAAAAAATGGGTAGCATTGCTAAAGATGCTCTTAGATTATCAAAAAGTAAATATCACATTCACTTAAATCTATATAACTTTTGAATTCAGAAAATTATAAAAAGAAAAACTCCTCAATTCTAGCAAGGGTGATTGTAGTTGGACCTCCAACTTTTTTCAATTATTGATAGACTTTGTCAAGTTATATGAAAAGACAAATAAGGACAAAGAGAAAAAAATGGAAAGATATATAAATAAAGGGTTATTATCACAAATGGTACATGAACTTATCATCTATTTTATCGATGGTACCTGAACTTCAATTTTGTCACAACCAGTACCTGAACTTTTCGATTTCATTTTAAATGGTACCTAAGGCCACATTCGGTCACTATTCCGGCCAAAAAAGCCAAATCTAAGAAAACAAAAAACAAAAAAAACATGTTCAAGGCAAGTCTATTACCAAAAAATCATCACTATATATGATCGCAACCTTCGAAATCATCAAAAATCATCACTATGATCGCCTCCCATGTAGTTTTTAGTCTGAATAGTGACCGGAGGTGGCTCTAGGTACCATTTAAAATGAAATCGAAAAGTTCGGGTACTAGTTGTGATCAAAATTGAAGTTCAGGTACCATCGATAAGATTGAAGTATAGTTCAGGTATCATTTGTGATAATAACCCATAAATAAATACTCTTCATACCTTCTCCAACCAAATATAACATTAATTTTTTTTTCTTTTCAAAATTTTATATTGCCTATATAGTTTTATAATTTACCCAAAATAATTAAGTAAAAATAATAATTTCTATACATGACCCAACATTTAATACAAAAATAAATTCAAAACAATCTGATTTGAAATTTTCTTAAACTAAATTAATTGAATATTATGATATAGTTATTACTTGATCTTCCAATCCAAAACCCTTGAAATTCTTCTTTTAGCAAATTCAAAAGGATTCCAACAACATATCAAGATCGAGAACCAACCCTCTAATTAATTTTGGTGGAGGAGAGACCTACTCATAAGAGAGCAATATCATGTGATTTTGATCCATTATTCTTCTCGTGGTTGAAGATAGATATAAAAAGTAGAGTAACAGATTATTGTATCTCATGTTCAAGGGGGTTTTGGTAAAATTAAAGATATCTACTTAGCTTTTCAAGTATTATAAAAAGTAAATTAGAGGTGTACTAAGCAAAGGAGGTCTAAATAGAAAATTTTGAGGTCCAACTAGAACTACCCTTCTAGCAATCATGATGAATTTAATGAAAACTACGATAATGGTGGGACAAATAAAAAAGATCTACAATTAAAGTATTTAAAGATAACGTTAAGCTTGCTAATTGACTTATGTTTGTGAGATTTAAATTATGACAATTTGTGTAATTTTTAAAAAAATAAAATAAAATATTTTATCTTAATTGACAATAAGTGAGTGTAGATCGAAAAGAAATAATAGGTGGATTTAATTTTAGAAATTGAGTGTATAATAAATTATCCCTATTATATACGATTCTGCATGGGGAAGTGTAATTTCTATATTCGATTCCGATCAGTATTTACTTTTCAGTATTGACAACCTACACAGCACTAGTGCCCCACTCGCGCATAACCGTAGCACGCAATGATTCTTTAATTTTCACCATACTCCCCCAGATCACTTCTAGATTTTTTACCAGATCTCGTCAGTGAGACTGTCAGCGAAAAGGTCAAAATGGTGTCAGTGAACAGTAAATTTGTGGCGCTGAGCTGCAGGCAATGAACAGTGAGTGAGTTAGTGGTGGTGGTGGTGGGTACCGGTACTGGGTACAACGACTGAGCAGTCTGAGCTTAAGCTAGTGGGTACTGATGGCGAAGCTCGAATTTTCATGTACGTATATCTGAGCGCGAAACCTCTTTCTCTTTACAGTGGCTGATGATCGAGTACTGTAGCCGATCTTAAATACTGACACGTACGTACGTACTTACTGTGCTGATAAGTTGAATGACGATTGCGATGAACACCGTCGACGTACTTTCAGAAAAGGCCGCAATCTGAGTTTCTTCTTCTTATCCCTAATATTTGCTACGTCGGTCGTGACGCGCCGAGCATTGCGATTGGGAGTGGGGGCAGCGCCGTATATGTTTTACAGGTGACTAGTTACATAAGTGTCGATAGCTCAGTATCTTCTTGGTATATGGGAATTTCTGCAACTGCAAAACGATGGCTTTCAACTCAAGAAACGGCCAACCTCCTTCTTTCTTTCTTTGGTACGAAGGCAACGTCTTTCTATGCTTCCATCATGATTCTTGGAATCATAGTTCATAGGATACTATGAATTTGGGACTATAAAATGCCCCACGAGGATGACGGGCGGCCATCATCATTTGATAAAAGATGAAGACTTTTGAGTTTAGGATTTACGGTCGCATTTGGATGACAGGAAATAATACTATTGAATGTGAATTAATTTTATTTTTTATTTACAAGTGTTATTTGGTTATAATTAGAAATTTAAAATAAAGAAAATGAAATAAAAAATGAGATCTGAACAGAATTACCTCATAACCAAACACTATAATAAGAATGAAAAATTAATTTCATAATTTAAATTTCAAATATCCATATAAAAATAGCAAAATCTATCCCATTCTATATCGGGTTGGAAAAGAAAATAAATTATTTTTCTATTTTGACATTCCTACCAACCAAACAGGACCCAAAAGTATTATAGTTCGATAAAAATATGCGTGACCCCAGTCTAGTTGGGAGGCTCAGCCCCACGCTCGGTTCTATTTATTGAAATCATATTTTGCAACCGGGAGGGACATAATTAAAACTTGATGTTTATTTTATCGCTTGCGTTGGTTTTTAGCTTTGCCAAGTTTGTCTTTTTAATCGTTAGTATACTGGCAAATATATTCCCCATTGCATCTTTTCCAAAGCATAAAGCAGTTGAGCAATGGGCTCAGACATATAGGATGAGCAACTGAAGCAGCGCCCATGGAAGACTATTCCCCCACCGTGACGTCGCTGGAATATTCCACGATTTCCATCTGCTGATTTTTCCAACTTCCTACCCCAAATACGAGCGCGTGGCGTCACTTAAAGGTCTTTTGTCTTATTTGGGTGGACGGATTGGGTGAGTCGGGTACGGGGTCCACGTGATGGGTCTACATATTTTACTGCCCAACCCACGTGACACCCCTCCAGTACTTTTGTCTTTTTCTTTTCTTGGTTACATGTACCACTTTTTTTTAATCCTTTTAATCTTTCTACAAAATTAAATATAAAAGTTTCTAATAGACAAAAGAAAAAGAAAAACTATATACGATATTGTATAATACACAAACATGCATGCATACACGTAAGAGTGTAAGGTGGCGGGAGAAGCCAAGCATTGCGTTTCGTAACAAAACTCGATAGGTTCCCGCCGAAGATGGTTGCGGCCTTATCGATTGTTTACACATAAAACTTGGGCGCAGTGGGGATGAAGATGTTAATCACATGGCGATGCCAGTTGGTGGCTTGTCTGGTCTATTGCGGTGCATGCATGTGATCTGATGTATACTAATATTGGTACGTACGTATGATCGAGAAACAATTTGTTGATCAATCGTTCAAATAGGAATTTCATAGAGCTTTTGAGTATTGAAATTTTACGATTGAGGAATTTATAATTAGTTGATATTCTAACATAAACTCCATGAACTAATCTCATAAATTGTCAGTATAAATTTTTAATATTTAGCAAGAATAATTCTGCAATATGTTGCAGTCATATGCGTAAATATACAATTAGTTCATATTTAATATTTTGATAATGCGAGATCGAAGTCGCTGCACACTGCGTGTTATATCTATCGTTGAACAAGACAAACCAAGCACTTCACGTTAAGAAAAGGGTATTCGATAGATGAGGGTTTCCTTAGTTTTCTTCTATATACGTACGCGTAGTCTGTTCATGATTTGTAAAAATCGAGGGTGTAAAGTTTTCTCATGGGAACTTGAAACAGATGCAGCTGCATGATTAATAATTTAATAAAAACTAGTCCTTAAATATGTTTCCATCGTATTCTTATTCTGTAGATTTATGATGTTAGAGCCAAAGAAACAGAGTACTCTATCAGGAGAGAGAATTATTTGGATTTAAACTACTGAGAAAGAAGTTTTGGGCAGATAAATTATGGAAGTTTTTTGAGTGACCCTTAATAGATTCCAACTACTTTACTGATCTCACAGTAGTAATAGTAAAATATATTCTTTATGTGATTTTGATATGATCGATTTGGAATTTTGGATGGAAACGTACATTTATTTATCGCCCTTTATCTCATCAACACAATGTAGTTGTCAGCATTCTTAGGAATCTTGTCAAAATCATACATATATATGTCACATCGTCCATTGATGTCACGATTCCTTCAACCTAGTTCTCAGCATGATTAATTGGTGAAAACTTTTCCACCAGATCACTGGTAAAAAACCTCTAAATCTATTAGCAATGGTGCTTAATTAAGTAATTACTCGAACTCAGAAAGCTTAGATTTTAGTCAATTTACAGAGGCTCGAAACGGCGCGAACAGAAGATCCGTTAGGAACTTACGATTAATGGGTGTGTTTTGGGAACTAAGTTTGTGATGATGTGAGATTCATAAGATGGGCAAATTATTATATCAAAACGGGTTAAACGGCCTGCTGCCTCTCACAGAGAGGCTACTTCTACTTATATAATTGTGGTTTAATTATGTGTTAAACTAGTAGTGTGTCTGTTACTAAAATATGTTTAGTTGCTAACCCTAGAACCGTACTGTCTGGGACTTCGAGAACGAGGCCTGGTTTAATGACTAATTTAATAACACTGCATATGATGGAATCAGATAAAGAATGGAGGTAAGGGCTCCATTAACAGAATATCAGGTAGGATACGATCATTGTTTATGTCATTGGTATTTGCATTATGTAGTGGCCTTAATTATAAAGATGAAGATGGGGAACATTATTGGGATGTAATTCTGTAATCATTCTTGCTGATCACATGTCTTCTCGAGTCTCAAAGACTCACAGTAGCTTAGCTTAGCTTAGGGTGGGTTTACGAAAATGGCAATATATATCTCAATGGTTTCGTTTTCTCTGCACTCACTGATTGTAAGCTTTGAGTGGATATTCTTGTCAACAGAGACTCCAGTTCTCCTTTTGAGGAACCATGAAAAGTTTGGTGGAGTTTTGAGGTTTAGGTTGCCCGACAAGTTAGATGTGGCTTTGCTAGCTGTGGAGGAACTTCTTGTCGATGCACCTTGGTTTTTTCTTTCCTAGTTTGGGTTTTGCGTGGATGGCATGTGGTATTGCCATGTTTCACCAAAGAAAATGATTGTGTTTGCCAATCGAAAAGAGTAGACATGCACCAAATACCTAACATGACCACACAAAAATTACAGAAACCGTGTCAAATAATTAAACCGGTTGTTAGATAACCCGTTATCCCGTAGGTCGGGTTACCCGGGTATGGTCGTATAGACCTTGCCCATGATATTTTTAGCGGGTATGGGTACCGTGGACTGTTGGTCCTGCCCTGTGGGCATATATATTTTTCTCCTCCGCCTCATATATCGTTTTACTCATTGGCCGATATTGTCCCATTTCCGGTGAATAAATTTATAATGGCAGTACTAATTCTCATGTAATTGGGTTTTGTGTTTGGTTTAGTGGGTAGGTTCTTTGATTGCAACATGCATATCAAGATCGATAATCAGATAACACAACATGTCACACATGGGATGTTATTTGATTTTTATCTCACTATTGTTGATATCGATTGAACCTCTTTTCCTTTCAAGTTTTAAGTGGTCATAGGAACTTGAATACCAAATCTTGGCAGGGTGTTTTGGGCTTATTGGCTAGTTGGTGGTTGTAATAAACATCAAAGGTGGACCAAATCAAGTTAAAACTAATGGGCCGTATCCATTGATGTACCTTTCTCATAATTCATGCTTAGCCCAATAACCCCTTTATAGTTGTGTCTATTTCTTTTGCTCAAGTTCTAAGGGCACGTTTACTTACTTGGAGGGAAATGAAATGACTATGGAGTAAAAACATTCCTGCGTTTACTAACACATAAAGGAATCCGGGTAAAAGAATTTCTGCGTTTACTAACACATGAATGAATCAGAATGGATGTAGGTCCCACCTCCTTATCAGGAATCGATTCCTGAATACTCAGGAATTCGATTACGAATGGGGGGGGGGGATGGGTTTAGGAATCATTCCTCCTGAATCAATACTGATTCATTTCTTCTCCCATTCCACTTGTCTCCGATTCATGATTATTTTCCATTCTAAGGAAGTAAACGTGCCATAAGTTTAGACTTTGGAGTTTGGAACATATAAAGATGAATGTGAATAATGAATAGACACATTCTTGTTTTTTGGTCTGATAGTAGACGCATTCCCTGATCATCAAAACCCTGAAATCTTAATTCAGAAGCTCGAAAGATACTGAAATGGTGTGTGAATATGTCATTCACATAAATTGAAGAGGCAAGTGCTCCTAAGCAATGCACTGTCAAACATGGAGTTCACTTGCAAAATGTAACACAGCCTCATGAATAAATACAACCACGCACAAGAAAAAAAAAAAAAGTGATAGAAACGAACCCAGATGGGCAAGCTAGCAATTCAAAAAGCTTGGCAATCAAGAAAACAAATTGAAGTGGGTGAAAATCAATCTGCAAATTCTGAGTTCAAGTCTATCAATGCGATATATGTTTTTGTTCGCCATGCCATTATGTTCTTGCTCGCACCGCCCTATCGAATGCAAGTGGGTGAAAATCAATCTGCAAATTCTGCATTCAAGTCAATCAATTCGATTTATGTTTTTGTTTGCCATGCCATTCTGTTCTTGCTCGCACTATCTCTGCTTTATCGGCTTGCATCCGAAGCAGGTGTGTGTACTGGAGGTCTGGTCTGCGATTGATCGAGTTGTTGTTGCTGTTGTTGCAGTGATGTTCATGAGCCAAACTTGCTGTTGTGCTCGTCAATGATTCTAGCAAATTGGATTGCCTACATTCTCTTCGGAACTCCAGTGTCATACTTGTCATGTCATATTCTTTTAACACTTTGAGTGGCACGCTCTGCGCATTAGTTTAACAAATCGTAAATAAATATTAATGACATGTTAACATATGAATGAACACAATAGCTTCCGCTTTAATTTATGTTTTACGTACTAAATAGTTTTACATGTTCATGTTTTTTTTTTTTTTTTTAAATGTGAGGACAAAATATTTGATAAATTGTCTCAAAGAGACTGAGACAAAAAAAAATTGAATAAGTAAAGCAAGCTAGTGTACGGAGTTTTACATCTTATCCTCCTTGCAAAGAACAAAAGATGAACCCACCACTATATTATATCATTTGTTTGTTTTACCAAAGTTAAGCCATTACATTGCAAAAAATTGCCAAGTTACCTCAAGAATCCATCCAATGTATTTCACATTGTTTACATGCTGGTTGGCATCCATGTCACTCCATCTAGGCTGAGTAAATTGGAGGGGAAGATGATTCAGTTAATATAAACTATGAAGAAGCTGAACCGATTATTAAATGTTGTATGAGATATGAATATGACTTACTGCTAAGCCTGATCGGATTCTCCCGGCAGTTCCATCAGTAAGCTTGTCAATTTTCTCACTATCGATTTTCTCAGTGGCAATTGCAGCTCTGTTTAGGTAGAAAGGCGCCACCTCTTGTCTCACTTGTTCAGGAATCTTGGACAACCTTCTTGTTTCTCTATTCATTATCACCCAAGTGCTGCATAAGATTAAACAACATAGCAGGTAATTACTTGTCAAGATTAGTCCCTGAGGTCTAGAGTTTAGAAAAGGATGTGCAAAAGCCCCTGAGATTTTCACCTTGTTGCTCTGCTAATAATTTCTTGAGTATGATAGTCTCGGATAATCCAATCCCTGCGCATTCCGTTTTTGCCTGCTGCATCCACCCAAGTATCAATTTCCACAACATCTCCCCTGTTACATATTAATCTTTGAAGATAAGCTGGTATTACGTGGCCCAAATTTACAGTTCAACAACAAAACATAGATCTGCAACAACAGAACTACTTCCCTAATATTAGTTCATATATATGCATTAGTCACATGTCATATACATACCAGCGACTGTATCTCTCAACTTGAATGTGGACTCGTGTGACGACCCAAATAAGTTTCCGGAGGCTCATCTCACGAGTAGCCCCGAAACCATTTCCGGCAAGGCCAGAACCTGTCACGTGATTCAGAGCTGTCTCCTGCATTTAGCACATCGGTTTACACAGTTTAATGGAACCATAGTTCATGACATAATGTTTGCTGCAGATATAAGGAACAAACAATCAAGAGTCGAAAATTTACCTGTAGAAGGTTCATCAGTGTCTCCATGGTGGCAGTTTTGTCAGGACCAATCTCATAAGACCTTATAACGAATGTCTGCCTATATACAAACCTATCCTCCACGAATTTCCCATGTAAACATGAATGAAGAGATGCATCACTACCTCTATCTTTAACTAATTCAATACCACTACTCATGTTTCCTAACAATGAACCAGCCTCTTCCACATGAATCCCATTAACCTTCTTTCCATTGATCATGTCCACATGACTTCTCGGATTAACAGAACTACTAGCCATGACCGAAAATCTGCGGTGTTGTCTTGTGTTCGTTGCCCTATCCCTCGAAGGATAAAATCCCATTTGGGTGGCCACATCAATGCTGTCATTCTTCTCCGCCTTGAAAATGTGCCTTGGAAGGTATAGCGTCGCATTAATTCTTGCTGCCATTGATGCCTTTTTCTCTAACTGTTCATTTGGTATGTGAAAGATGAAGCAGATAATCGAACCCAACAAGTTTGATAAAACAGGGTGGTGTTGTAGCTTCTTTTAGCAGTAGCTAATTGTTGCCTTGTTGAAGAATTAAAGGAAATTTTCAAATGTTAGTAGGTGTAACCACTTTTAGAAGGAACAAGATATATCCTATAATTTAAGACAAAGAATGGAGGAAAGGGAAGAATTAGTGTCAAAATTAACGTGTGGGGTGAAAAGGGTTTAATGGAGGAGAAGGGACGTGGGGTTTTTGCCGCTCAACCACTTCACTGGGTGGAGGAGAAAATGTTAGAGGATTCAGGAAGCCTCTCTGCATCAATGGCCTACACGCAATATGAAGATGGGCTTAAATTTGGTGTTCTGTTTTGGCATTGTTTACAAGGTAACTCTGCCACTAATATGTTCGATCTGCTACAAAAGAGGGATGCCTCTTATAACACGATAACTTGGTTCATATCGAAGCTTTGTTAAACTAATGGTTGGAATTATGCAGATAAAAGGAAAGTTGGATTCTTTGGTTTACTCACAATTACGTTTTGCCACTTCCATAAAAGCCCACCGAGCTTCCGAAGAAAAGGCAATGTTGGAATTTTGCTTGGGTTTTTGAGAAAGTTTAGTGTCCTCTTATGCTAGTTTTATAAGAGCATTTTTAGCAATATTAAGCCATTATTTATATTATTTTTTAAATAAAGATTAAATAATTTAAATTTACTTATAAGTTACATAAAATAACTCAAAATGAATGTTTTAAATTATAAACAGCCTCATCTCACTCTTTATATTTAGGTACGAGATAGCTAAAAGTTATAATTAAGAGTCACTTAGAGCATCTTTAACAGACTCTCTATTTTGGCTCCTTAGTTATTTTGGACAGCATATTTAGCTTTTTATATATTTTAGCAACTGCACCAGACTCCTAAGTGACTCTCTATTATAACTTTTAGCTATCTCGCTCCTAAATATAGAGAGCCGGATGAGGCTCTCTATAATTTAAAACATTCATTTTAAGTTATTTTGTGTAATTTATAAATATATTTAAATTATTTAATCTTCATTTAAAAAATAATATAAACTTAAAACTAGCTAAAATAGAGAGCACTGATGCAGACGTATTTCTATAGTGGCTAGCCAAAATGACTTTTTAGCTAGTTTGGCTAAAATTTGACTTTAAAATGGCTAGCATTGATAAAGATGCTCTTAGGAGTTTAGTGCAACTGCTAAAATATAAAATAAAAAAACCTAAACACATTCTTCAAAATGGCTAAGAAGCCAAAATAGAAAGTCTGGTAAAGATGCTCTTAGCAATGCGCCATTTTTGAGTCAAATTTTAGCCAAAGTAACTAAAAAATCATTTTAGCTAGCCACTTTAGAAATACGTCTGCATCAATGCTCTATATTTTAGCTAGTTTTGAATTTATATTATTTTTTAAATTAAGATTAAGTAGTTTAAATGTATTTATAAATTAAATAAAATAACTTAAAATGAATGTTTTAAATTATAGTGAGCTTCATCTCGCTTTCTATATTTAGGAGCGAGATAGCTAAAAGTTATAATGGAGAGTCACTTAAAAGTCTGGTGCAGCTGCTAAAATATATAAAAAACTAAAAATACTCTCCAAAATAACTAAGAAGTCAAAATGGAGAGTTTGCTAAAAATGTTCTAAGCCCACTAATTGATAAGATTCTTATGGTGTTGGGGTTTGTCTTTTATGAGACAACTACACGGAACAACAAAACAAGGAAGTGAGAAATGAGTTCAGAGGTTTCAGAAAATCAAAGTTTAATACATTTTTAGACAACTAAGAGGTGGATTTAAGGGGTGCCAATTGCTTAAATGTGAATATTTGTGCATCATTAAACATTGAACTTTGCTCTTTTTCTACAAGGGTAAAATGTTCAAATAGTATTAGACATGTGAATAAAAGAATGTTAAGAAGTAAGATGAAGTGTTCATAGAGTTGTCTCAAATGATTAAAAAAAAATAATAATAACTAAGTAAGTTTCATAAAAATAAAAATAAAAAAAGAACAAACAAACTAAAGTGTGAACTGGCACAAAGAAAAAATTCTTAAATCTATTGCCATAAAAATTGCTTAAATTAAAAAGCTTGAGCTATTAGACAAATATATTAACAATCTCCATGTTAAGCTCTCAAAACTCGTACCAAATGTTAAAGTCATGATGTAAGATGTGTACATTCCGCAGACAGATTTAACGGGCAAAGACGATTCTAAATAGTAAATATACTAGACCTTCTAGCACTGTTCATCACTGTTCACAAAATGAAGTGACGGTTTTACCCCCATTTTTTTACTCAAATTACAATTCTGTCATAACCATTCTCTCTCTTTTTTTAACAATTCTGCCATATTCTTTGTTTTTTTAATAATTATTTTTTTAAGAGAGAACAATTTTATTTTGTATTTGTAAATTTCTACAAATCATGGAAAAAGTTTGTTGTTGTTGTATCCTATTTATTGTTAATCTATTATTAACAACAAAACAAATCATATTCTAAGTAGTGCCTATATTTTTTAGATTGCGAGTATTTATCTATTACATATGAAGTTTAAAAAAAAAAAAACAAATCCACAACATCGCGCGGATCAATTTACTAGTGTTCTACGAAAACTCCTAGGCATTGGTGAGGCTTAGAGCTCAAATAAGATGTAGCCCATAATCAGATCTTAAACCTTAATCAAGTATTTAAGAATCCCAAACGATGAAGCTTAAGATTAATCATTACACACTTAGAATAATCCGTCCCCTGCCGACCTGATACATTAGAAAAATGTGTCCCCATCTGTCCTAGTGGGACTTGGATCCCTCATCGTCCGGCACGTATCACCGACCACTGACATCACACATGAACACGTGGCTTCTGTATAGGGCAAAGCACAAAGCCATTTGCGTCATTTGAGGAAATGGTAAAGCCCAAGTCCTGAGCACTGGGCCGGTGCTAAATCCACCTTGACACGTTTAGGCCAGAATCCGATACCCTAGCTCCTTTACCGCCACGTGTCCCTTCCCCTCCCATGTATAAATTGGTAGCTTAAACCTTGTCCCCAACACCCTTCCAAAATCTCCGTTTGTCTCCTTATTCATTGCTCTCAATCCAAAACCCTTTTCTCACTGACAGGCTCATTTTCTGCAACCTATCTCAGCCTCTCTTTAAGAGTTTTGCTAGTGTTAGTTGCTTGGTGTTGGTTGTTTCAAGTTTGAACCTACAAAGTTAATAGACATAAGAACAATGGGAAAAGGCTGGACTTTCCTTACCCAACTTCACTCTCTTGCTGGGTATGACTCTTAATCAAAACCCACGTTTTGATTGTCTTTGGTGTGTAATTTCTTTTCTGGGTTTATCTTCTAATTCCCCAATTTGTTTTCAATTCTTGCAGGCCTGTGTTGCAGCTGCTTTACCCCTTGTAAGCAATCCCACTCTTATCAGTCTTGAGACAAGTTTATTTATTTCCTTATTTTGTCCTATAAAGCTTCAATCTTTAATTGATTTAACGGAAACCCAGTTGGTTAATGAACTTAGACTTATGTTTATTGTGGGAATTTGATTATAGGTATGCATCAGTGATGGCCATAGAGAGCCCATCAAAACTAGATGATGAGCAGTGGCTTGCTTATTGGATTATTTACTCTTTCCTCACTCTCTTGGAGATGGTTATCCAACCGGCTTTAGAATGGTAAGAACAAATCAAGAAACATCATAAAGTTCCAAAATTCGTTAGCTTGGTGGGTTAATTTAATGATGGTGGTGAAATTTTAGGTTACCAATTTGGTATGAGGTGAAGCTTGTGTTTGTGGCGTGGTTGGTTCTACCACAATTCAAAGGGGCAGCTTTCTTGTATGATAAATATGTGAGGGAGCAAATCCTCAGGTATAGAGGAGGACAAGACCATCATGATTCATCCAGCAAGTCCCCAACTGGCAAAGGCAAGAGCAAGTTTGTGCAGTTCATGACCCCCAAGAGTGTAAGTTCACTTAACTTCGTCTGCTACCAATGTCATTATATCTTAAAGGCACAAGTTGCAATTTTGGTCCTTATGTTTGATTGGATTCACAATCTTATCCTTACGGTTTAATAAATTGGTCATCTTGGACTCTTGGGAGTATTGAAGGACATAGTTGCAGATTACAAGGAGATAATTGTTTCTGTTTTGAAATCTCAACCATGTCTTTGTGCGGTGTGTACTGCTTTTGAGATTGATGTTTACTATTTTGCTGCTTTAAACTATTTTATTGAAAAGATTCGGAACTTTTGTGGTTATTTATGCAGGGAGAGCAGGAAGCTTACTGAAGAAAGCAGAGAAGGACATCCACTTGTTCTTCAATGTTCGCTTTCTTTTTCTACTTTCGGCCTTTGCTTTAACTTGTTTCTACTGAACTTTTTAACCCATCATGTATGATTTCGGAGACTTCGAGGCTTTTGTGACTCTACCTTCATGCATATTAATGTAGATGAGCCATATCTATCAGCAATCAAGTATGTGTTGAACTATTTGATTAGTTTGTGATGCCCACTTCGTTGATGATAATTCACTACCTAATCCGCCTAATTGCGTTGATCTAATAAATAGCAAAGCAATGAAAGAGGGTTTATGCAAGTCTCTCTCATACCCACTACAGATGTGAAAGGAAAAGTAGACACGCCCGACTAATTAAACTTGAATGTTCAAGAGAATCCGACTCACAGAAGTTCTAATACAACTTATGCGTCTATATACAAATTACAGACGTCATTTCACTAGAATATGATATGATATTCTCTTTTGCTTAAAATGGGATAAAGAGGAGGTATAAGAGCCATTATGTATTGAGTGGCGATTGGGTACTTGAGACTGAAGCAAATGATGAAGCCTTTCTCCATAGCAGTGAAGCATGTATGGGAGAAGCGGAGAACCAACTCTGTTCATGGGGAATACATGCATCGTATAGACTAGCAAATTGACCCGATACTGTTGGTTTTTTTTTTAAGTTTCATATGTAATGAATACTCACAATTTAAAAAAACATTGTCGTTACTTATAATATGAATTTTTTTTTTTTTAGGATAACGGAAGACTAATTCATTGATGTAAAATCATGACGACCTCAGTCGGTCAAGCATGAAGGGATATTACATAAACAATGCTCAATTATTAAAAGACTAAACTCAAAAAAAGCGGAGACTCCTAAACTTAAAAATCAAGAAGGAAAATGCTAGAAAGTAAAATGCAGGAAAATAAAATCCCCTACTCCTATACACCCTAAGGCAAAACAACTGTCTTCAGAAGCTTAGACGCCTAAAACCCTCATGGTGTATGTTTCCACTCATGAAAACAGCAGATAGCTTCGTCCTAGAGGCAATATAGGACTAAGAGCAAATATGCCACCCCCACAAGGTCCAAACCAAGCCAACCCAAAAGAGAGAAAGAAAAAGAATAGGGCAAGCCCTAAGGCCCAGCCCACCAGGCCGCATTGTTGCTACCCGAAGAAACTGAGACCCTAGACCCTAACCCCGTCCCCTCCCTCTCAGCCCCCCAGGTACGGCCGAAGCTGAACTTCGAGAAGAGCTGCCTATCTGCATTACTCTGGCGGCCGCCAACGTTCTTCAACCATAGGAACCACTAGAAGAAGTTCCCCCCGAAGAAGGCCCGCAAGGATCCGAGCCACCTTCAACTGAACATCGCCAGTCGTTACTTGCCCTGACAAACAGCATTGCCTCAGAGGTGACTGCTTTGCCACAGTACGACCATGGAACCAGCTCTTCAAACTCCAACCCTAGCACCAAACAGCCCGATCCTATCACAGGTCCGACGCCTCCACCAACAAGCCTGCTACGTTCACCGAAAGAGAACGATGCCGGAAGCGCCCTATAGCTTGCAGAAAACCTTCTGGTCACCGACGCCCTGCTACATAAAACCCTAGGTTTCGGTATACTAAGCTCCGAGTTTTCGGGAGTCCAACTTTTGGTTAAGTAGTGATTCTAAGAAAGTAATTTTAATAGACATCTCATTGTAATTTATTAAAACTTTCTCCTCTCCAACATCCGCATAGCACATAGCAGTGTACACACACACACACACACTCCCAAATGTTAGCTTCAAATTTAGCCATATTGGAATTCAAATTTCATGGTTTGAATAATTTCAGTGACTTGCATATATACACCCCTAATATGATTTGTTTTGTTGTTAATAATAGATTAGCAACAAATGGGATACAACAAAAAAAAAAAAATCATGATTTGTAGAAATTTACAAATACAAAACAGAATTGTTCTCAAAAAAAAAAAAATGAAGCTGAAAGGGTATGGCATAATTGTAATTTCATTCAAAAGTCAGGGGCAAAACCATCACTTCATTTTGTGAACAGTTATGAACAGTGCGACCACCTTTAGTATATGTACGTATAACCAAGATTGACTTCCGCCGGTTTTTTCTTTCTTCTTTAGCCATATAACCAAGATTGAGAGAGTAGATTGTTGCTTCTGCAAATCATTCCTTGATTTTGATTTGTGAATTTCAATTTAGTTCCTTCCTTTCACCTCACCATTTGATCTAATTTGAGTAATTTCAGGTCAGAGGGTTGAATTCATTTATAGGTTGTATGTTCTATATTTTTTCAATATATGATTTTGTGATTAGCTTCTGATGCAGGTTGTGTTAGGTGTTTTGGATTACTTGCTTTTGGTCCAGAAGAGCTTCCTAATTAATGGTGATTTTTATGCATCGATCCTGGTGCCTACAAATTCTCACTTTTCTATTCATTTTAGCTTTTGGGTTTATCTAAATTTATTCTTTTGTTGCTTATATTGCTTCTGGGTTTTGGGTTTTATAGTCAGGAGGTTCTTCCCCCACCAACCCGCGCAATGCTGTGGGTTTTTTTTTTTTTTCAAGTTTCATATTACTGATAGGACCCGCTCTGGATTTCACCTTGAAATCCAAAGTGGCCCTGCAGGGCCTACCCTAGAAGAAATTCTACCAAAATTTTGGCGGAACTCCCTCTAAAAGTGGACTACCCAAAAACCTGTAGAAAGACATTTACACTTCTAAAATAATCCACCCTTTAACTTCTGGAGCCATCATGCTCCCTCAATCACAATATCTCCAATTTCACAAACTAATTATGAACTTAAAATATTAATTTCATGGGTTATCAGAACAATCTAATGTACAGGCGTACAAAAAGAATAGAATATAAGATAAATGACCGATACTTTTGTAATGCGGAAGCGATAACAGCTATGCCTCAACCCTATGTACGCTCGACCTCAAGCTAAACTGGCCTGCAAACTGGGCATTTGAAACGGAAGGGCCCAGGGGAAAAGCATTGAAAATCGTTAGAGTGAGTGGATGAAAAATAAATAATTTCAAATGAACAAGTGAAACTCAATGTTTTCCCAAGTTATTCTCTAAAACCTCGCATGCAGTAACAATCTTGAAAACACTCTTAATCACCATCTTTGCTGCAATCTTAATCCCATAAAATAGAACATCTCGCAATCTATTAAAATCTCCAATCCCTCCTATACGTAATCACATTTCAAACATCATGTTGAATTACTCGTCTCAAATCATATCTCAAAATGGACGATGACTAAAGGGGACTGCCGATTAGTTATCTCATGCCACCTAGAAGGGACTTCCGACCAGTGACTCATTGGAGGGGACTGCCGACCGGACGTGGAGGGGATTGCCGACCATAGGTAGTTAGAGGGGACTGCCAACTAACTACCTCATGTCATCTAGAGGGGACTGCCGACTAAATGATGCATCAGAGGGGACTGCCGTCGAGACTATTACCTAGAGGGGACTGCCGACCAGGTAAAGCATGCATGCGCTGACTTATTTACATCCTCAATAAACTGGATTCAATCTCTTTAAGGAAATTGCTTATGGAAAGAACCTGATATTAATTCAGTAAAATCTAAATAATTCATCGAAAGCATAACTCAGGGATATCTCGATAACTCAAACCTCAATATCTCAATAAATCCTCGAAAGCATAAATCTCATACTTGATAAATCAATAAATGCTTTCGGAAAGAATTCTCAATATAACTTCAAATCTGATAAGTGCGGAACTCAAAACTCAAGAAATCTCGATAATTCCATCGTGCTCTAATATTTGATAAATCATTCGTACTCGTATATCATCATATAAATCGATATTCGAAATCAATATAATCCTTATAATATTTTCTTAATCGATCACTTCCTGAAATCATTTCCCAACTCAATAACTCATAACTAACTATCTCGAAAATCTACTAAAAGCCCTCGGGAAGGAATTTCAATACTAACCCTCGTAATTCATAAATAAATCTCAATAAACCAAAGTTTATAAAATCATAAAACTCAATAATTCAAATAATAAATTAAACCTCAATTAGAAAATAATAATATACTACATGCACAATTAATTTAAAATAAATGTCCACTCGCGGTTGGCGGCTACAACACCTGTCCAACTTTGCAGTCCTCAACTCACATATCCGTCTTCCTAAACAATCAATATAATAAATAATTGTTTCTCAAGAACCGAGACTTAATTTATGATAATAAATTCTATACCCTAAAACCATTAAATCATTGGATGCTCGAAATCAACACGGAACGAGCCCAAACTTCATATATTTTATCCAATCAATAACTACATCAACATATCGAAAAATAGGATCGATCCCATGGTCGGATCTTCCCAAATCAAAATATGAACCTTCCAAAATTTTGAAAATTCCGATTAATATCCAAACCTCCTCCAATTTCCACCAACACCTATCTATAAATTCGTAATAACAAGTACTATCGAAGAGACCAAAACAACTCACCAGAAACAGTCGGACGCGCCCTCACCCACCGCAATAGGCTGCTGTGCTTGGGCTCCACGTGCCGCCAGTCAACCACCATATCTGGCTACCAAATTTTACCAGCATCATCAACTCAACATTCTAAGCGTCTTTCTCAACTACAAAAAATCCAGAAAATGACTAGAAGTACCTCAACAATTAAGGAGAAGTTTGAACCCGAAATGTGAATAGTAACCCAGAATTTCAAATCTTCGATTCTTCCTCGCGTCAAATCACTGTAAAATAATTGGGGAGCATCATCTACGTCCCAAGGCACTTCCAAAGAACCTAACTTGATCATCTGGGGTGGCCGAAATTGGAAGAAACCGGCGTTGACCTCAATTTGCTACAGTGACCGTCCTCTTCTTCTCGTTGCTGCACCTTCCACAATTCATATTAAGCTACCAAACGAACCAGAAATGAAGAGAAGGAAGAGAGCTTTCCAACAACATCTTATACGTCAAAATCCGTCGTCGGATGAAGGAGTTATGGTAGGAACAAGGTGAAGAGGTCGGAGAGGAAGAGCGAGAGCTCGGTAAGTTTCCGAAAATGGAAACTTACCACAGTAACTCGGCTATTTATAGAAAATTACCATGACTTTCGCATACGAACTCCGATTTTTACGTACCACATATGCACGCGCTCGGTTTAACGTCCTCTACAACTTTCATGTAGGAAATTTTCTCAAATTTTGACCCGAACAAAAAGTCAACTTTTAATTTCGAAACGGAGCCAAAAAGTAAATGTAAATGTCGTTTACCGATCGAAAGACTCGTAAACTGGTAAATTTAGGTTCGGGACGTTACATAATAGATGAATATTTGTAATCTAAAAAATATAGGCGCTACTTAAAATATAATTTTTTGTTGTTGTTAATAATATATTAGCAACAAATGGGATACAAGAAAAAATAAAGTTTTTCCATGATTTGTAGAAATTTACAAATACAAAACAAAAATTGTTCTCACTTAAAAAAAATATTTCAAAAAATAAAGGAAAAAGAATATGGCAGAATTGAAAAAAAAAAAAACTGAAAGGTTATGGCAGAATTGTAAATTGAGTCAAAAGCCAGGGGTAAAACCTTCACTTCATTTATGAATAGTGATAAACAGTGCGACCAACTTTAGTATTGTTGATACCCAAATTTCCACAAGTTCGAATTTGACTAAGTGACATGCAAAAGGAACGAGTCATCAAACCCATTGGGTCTTCGAGCAAGCCCATTCTTCGGTGAGAGAATTCTTTATTCAACAAGCGATATGAAATGCCTAAACATTCAAGCGATTGACAGGGATTTCTAAACCGACCAACACGCTTATTTATCACGCGACACCCGTAGGCCCAAGCTACGTTTGGGGCTCATATGGTGGGATATGGTGTGGAAGGTAACAGATCATGCGAGGCCCATCATTTTGATAAGGCCCATCGGTAATTTTGGACTTGGGAACCAAAATTCACGCTTCGAGGGCCAATATCTTAATATGGGCTAGTAGAGAGATGAAATCAAGCTCAACAAGACTTAGAGCCCACTAAAGCCATTCCTTACCCAAAGACCACAACATTAGAGCCCATAGCCCAAGAAGGACGTTGGAGTCGTCTTCTCCAATTCAGGAATATCGTTTCCATCGAGTTGCTGCTGGGATCACTACTCCGTCCTTTTTCGGGTAAGAATCCCAAGTCTATACAAAAGCCTCTCAACTCCCATCCTCCAAAATCCTGCCCCAATTTCCGATAACACTTAGATGTTTGCAATCACGGTTTACAATAGCACAAATCAAGGGATTATGGCCTCTCAGAAATCACGGCAGCATGAAATCTGGGATTTCCATTGCCGCCCTGTACCTGCACCACCGGTCTTTACCCACATGACCAAAGCAGGTTTTCACTCTTTTGATTTCATAGGGAAAACAAGAGCTGAAGGCCTTAGAATGATCCCACCAAAATCAAGAATACCCTTTCAAAGCCTCTGGTTCTTAGTGCAAACCCTTCCTCTCGATCGCCGCTATAAAGGGAGGGTTTGTTGCCGTAGAAAACCAAGTTACAATACCCAAAAACACCAAGCAATAGATCAAGCTTTCATCTCTGATAATCTAGCTATCGATATTCAAACAATCCTAACCCAAAACCCAAAACCATGTTGTTGCCGGCATCCTTTCTCTCTGCTAAACTCTCATGCATCTAGCTCCCACATCTTTCCTACCTATGAGCCCTGTTCTTACGAACTCAAATCTAAATCACTACCAAGTAGCTGCTGTTATAGTCAAGCCAAGTAGCCGCTGTTATCATCAGGCTAAGTAGCTGCTGTTATAGTCAAGCCAAGTAGCTGCTGTTATCATCAGGATAAGTAGCTGCTGTTATAGTTAAGCCAAGTAGCTGCTGTTACGCTTAACAGGTTACAACGAAATTTTTCTTGGGACAACCATTGAACGACTTTGGGCCTAGTCTCGCACAACTAGGAGGGTCTTGCTGCAAAAGTCAAAGTCACAAAATCACCCTCACATTTTTGGCGACTCCGCTGGGGACTAGGCTGTGACCTGTGAGATGGCTCCACCGCGAAGAAAGAAGAATAACAGCAGCATGCCTTCCCAAGAGGAAGAAGAGCACGTTGATTCTATTTCCAGGCATGAAGAGCAACAAGATCAGGAAGAGAGGCAAGAGGAGGAGGAAATCACTCCTGCAGGCTTGGCACACATTCTCAGCGCTTTTGGTAGGGCTCAAAAGGAGATGGTCGACACTATGAAACATTTGGTCGACACAATCTCAGCAACAAAGCATCTTGAGCAACCAAATGACGAAGAGCAACCACGGAAGGTTTCCCATGAGGACTCTGCGGCAAGAGCATCAGACAATCAAAAGGCACCTTCTTTTGTCACCCAAGACGATGTTGTTGCCATGCTAGAAAAAGAATTGCGTCGTGGCTCTGAAGATTGGAAGTATGCTCCTCAACCCCCTTACCCTTCAAGCATAATGCATTTGTCTTACCCCAAAAATTATGAAACACCCACTTTTACTCTTTTCGATGGGAGAAAAGGCAGCCCAAAAGAGCATATTAGTCGATTTATCGACGCTCTTGGCCCTCACGCTAGCAATCATAATCTCAGGCTGAGAGAATTCTCCAAAAACCTCACTGATCGTGCGTATACTTGGTACACCACCCTGGCTCCCGGTTCTGTTAGAAACTGGGACGAAATGGCAGGCAAGTTCTGTAGAAAATACTTCCAATATGAGGAAAGGGTGACCATTGCACAACTAAACAACACTTGTCAAAGGGCCGGAGAGAACCTGGTGGATTTTGTTCGTCACTTTCGTGATTTAGCTTTGGATTGCTATGATGAAAAAGATGAAGAATCATTGGTGGAAATCTGCATCAGCAACATCCTGCCTGAATACAGGGTCTATTTGGAAAATATCGGCATTACTCAATTTTCCAGATTGATTGAAGCAGTGAGAAAAACAAGCATGTCTGTTAAGACCACCTCAAATCAGAGGAGTTGGAGAGACAAAAAAGATACGACTCAAAGGGATGCACATCAAGCTCTAATGGTAGATGAAAGATACTTGAAGAGGAAGGAACGGTCCGGAACAGTCCCGGCAGTCCCTTGTACTGATGAGGAACTTCATGCTATTCTTGATACATTGTTTGCTGACGGAGTAATCAAACCCGTGCAGCGAGAGAAACCCCCCACCAGGGAAGACAAGAAGAATCCATGCTACTGCCGTTATCACCAAATAGTGGGACATCCTACCCCCGCCTGTCAAACCTTGCGAATGATCCTTCATGCAAAGATTGATGAAGGTACTCTAGAACTCCCGTCAAAGAAGCAAGCTATTGATGATGGTCCGTTGCCAAAACGGCATGGAAAAGGGACATGTTCTGTTATCACTGGCGTAGGAGATGATGCCGTGCATCACGATAATGGATCTTGGACATTGAGCAAATATCTGGGCCCCATTGACCAAGCTTCTTGGCAACAATATTTCAGGGCATGTGGCTATAACAATCCATGGTTCTCTCATGATGAATGCAGCCCAACTGTGGAGGGCCGAAGGAGAACTAATGATGGTCAGGCTTTTATGGATCAGGTCTATCGTGTTACCGAAGTAGAAGAGGACGTTGGGGAAGCTGATGTGATGCAATGTACTAAGCCTACTGCTGCACAAGTTCTTCAGCAAAACCCCAAGTTCAAGTAACTTTTTGATCAGCTGGAGTATGGGCCCCAAGCTAGGCAAGCTGCTGCTGAAGCTCTGATGGACGTATCCGAGACATTTGGCCCTCAATGTTTTGCTGCTGGGACTGAGACACAAAGGGGCAGGAGCTTACTGGAAGGAGACAATGCCATTGTGTTTACCGATAAAGATATGGAGGTTTCTTATCCAGATCACCGGAGGCCACTCTATTTGGAAGCACAAGTCAATGGTGTATTCGTAAGAAGAGCCTTGGTAGACACGGGATCTTCCTTGAACATTATATCCCTTCAAGTGCTCAATGCCGCCGGAATTTCCCTGACTAAAATTGTGAAGGCAAATATGGCAATTACTGGATTTGCAAATGGAAGTGAGCAAGCTGTAGGATACATACTACTAAACCTTAAGGTTGGACCAATTCAGTCCCTTACCAAATTCTATGTTGTTGATGCCGACACTAGTTACCATGCGCTGCTGGGACGCCCTTGGTTGAACAAGCATAAGCTCGTGCCTTCCACCTACCACCAGTGTGTTAAGGGGAGGATTGGACTTAAGCCTGTCAGGTTGCCAGGAAATCAAGTACCGTTCCACCAGTCAGAAAGTCATCACGCCGAGGCACAATTCTATGATGAATTTACTGACGGAGAAGGAGGCAATCCATCCAGGGCCACAGGCACTCCTTTACCCTCATGGCTTCACATTCAGGATCTCAGCAACGATGAGCTCGCAATGATGGTGAGGCAACAAAGTGTCTATGCTCAAGCACAGCAGCCTCAATGCTCTCGAGTGGTGCTGCCGGGTGGCCGCACAATATATCTCTTATGACGGGATGCGGGGCCTAACCGGTCATTATGGGAGGGCCCCAAATCAGCAGGTGCCATGGAGTGTGATCTAGTTCAAGAGGCAGAAGGGGCTTCCGTGGTACCTGAAAGATTTCCCCTTCAAAAGGCAATGCCAGCACCAAAGTATATGCAGGACGGAAGTGCTGCTGTGACAGAAGAAATGGAAGAAGTCAACCTGAGTGATGATCCCACTGTTCAAAAAAATATCTCCATCTCCACCTATCTGTCACCTGAAGAAAGAGGCTGCCTCATCTCTTTATTAAGAGAATATAAGGATGTCTTTGCCTGGAGTTATGAGGAGATGCCGGGATTAGACCCGAATCTGGTGTGTCACACTTTGAATGTGCAATTAGGAGCGAAACCAGTAGTGCAATCAAGAAGAAATTACCATCCCGATGATGAGCAACAAATCAAGCAAGAAGTTGAGAAACTCTTAGCCTCTGGTTTCATCAGGCCAATTAAGCACCCTACTTGGTTGGCAAATATTGTTCCAGTGAAGAAAAAGAATGGTCAGATACGAGTTTGTGTTGACTTCAGGGATTTGAATAAAGCATGTCCAAAAGATGAATTCCCGTTGCCAAACATGGATGTCCTCATAGATTCAACCTCAGGCCATGGGATGCTATCATTCATGGATGGTTTTAGTGGCTATAACCAAATTAAAATGGCCACCAGAGATGCTGAAAAGACGGCTTTTCGTACACCATATGGAAATTTTTACTATACTGTCATGCCATTTGGCTTGAAGAACGCTGGTGCTACCTATCAAAGGGCAATGACGGCAGTGTTCCATGACATGATGGGAAAAGAAGTGGAGGATTACGTTGATGATCTGGTGGTGAAATCTAAGACTAGGAGTGAGCATTGGGGTACCTTGAGAAAGGTACTACAAAGATGCAGGGAATATAAGCTGAAGATGAATCCAAAAAAATGTGGATTTGGGGTGTCTTCGGCGAAATTTCTCGGTTTTGTGGTGCATAGTAGAGGCATTGATGTTGATCCCAGCAAGATCCGGGCCATTGCATCTCATTCACCACCCTCAAGTCAGAAGGAATTGAAGAGTTTCTTGGGAAGATTGTCTTACATAAGACGCTTCATACCTAGTTTAGCTGCTGTAATCCAAGCGTTCACACCTCTGTTGAAAAAGGGGAACAAATTTACGTGGGACGCTGAATGCAAGGAGGCTTACTTGAAGGTTCAGCAGCTTATCACCAAGCTCCCAACCATGAAAGCGCCAATTCCAGGCGTCCCCTTAAAGTTGTATTTGGCCTCCACCAATGCAGCAGTGGGAGCATTATTAGCACAAGACAGTGAAGCCGGGGAAGAATTTCCTATTTACAATGTGAGCAAGCTTTTGAGAGGGGCTGAAACACGCTACCCTAAAGCAGAAAGACTTTGTTTAGCACTTGTCTATGCAGCACAAAGGTTACGTCACTATTTTTTGGCCCACAAGCTTCAACTAATGGTGAAGACTGATTTAGTCAGATATTTGCTGACGAAACCAGTGCTATCAGGGAGGTTAGCAAGATGGCTACTCCAGTTGTCTGAGTTCGACATTGTATGTACGACACCGAGGGCTATTAAGGGGCAGGCCGTGATCGACATGATCACCCTCTTCCCAGCAGAAGAAGGATTTAATGTTTCTCATGACATACTTGGAGAGTTACCTGGGATGACAGTAGTAGTTGAAGAAGAGGAGCCTTGGACCCTTCACTTCGATGGGTCAGCCACGGCTAACGGAGGAGGAGCTGGAGTTGTACTCGTGGACCCTAATGGGCAAGCTAAACCCCTTTCGTTCAAGCTAAACTTCTTCTGCACTAATAATGTGGCAGAATATGAAGCTTTTATTGCTGGGCTTGCAACTGCAGATGAATTGAGGGTCAAGAAAATCAGAGTGATCGGGGATTCAAACCTAGTCATCAGCCAATTAAAGGGAGATTTTGCGGTGAAAGAAGTAACCTTGGCACCCTATAGAACTTTGGCAGAAAAGTTAATCAAGAAGTTTGAGCAGATAACTCTGGAGCACATTCCCGGCAACACTAACAGATATGCAAACGCTTTGGCTACCCTTGGTTCCAAGCTTTCGTTCACAAGGGAGCAACCCAACATCACTGTAATCCAAAATAACAAGCCATGTGTAGAAGCTATGATTTTCTCAAGCCCGTCAAGTGAGAAAGACTGGCGGGAATGTGTCAAGGACGAGATGGCTCAGTTGGACAAAGAAGATAGACTCAGAACGCTAGGAGATTATAGTCTGATATTTGGGGAATTATACAAGCGTCTTCCTGGATGAGTTTTAGCCCGCTGTGTAGATGAAGAAGAAGCTCGAAGGAGATTGCAAGAAGTACATGAGGCCACTTGTGGGGTTGAGCAGGTGGTCAGCTTATACCGGAGACTGCAACGTAGGGGTTATTATTGGCCAAACATGAAGAAACAAGCAGCAGAGACGCAACTCTCATGTTCTAAGTGCTCCTCAACTTTGTCAGAGAAGGAGGGATTCACAGCAGCAATTACTGAAGACTGGAGGTCACCATACTTGGAATACCTCATAAGTGAAACGCTGCCGGAAGACCGTAAGCACGCATACAAGGTCAAGAAGACGGTGAAAAGGTATTTTGTGGATGGGAGCACGCTGTATAGAAAAGGATTCAATGGTGAGCCATTAAGATGCCTTGGAGCTGCTGAATATCAACAGGTTCTACAAGAAGTGTATGCTGGGGAATGTGGAGAGCATCAAGGAAGAAAGAAGCTTTACCGGCAGCTATTAGACTTGGGATACTACTGGCCCAACATGCGTGAAGATGCCTATAACACAGTCAAGAAGTGTCACACATGCCAAACACATGGAAACTTGAGTCACAAGCCATCAACATTGTTACAAGACATGAAAACACCTTGGCCATTTCACACTTGGTGGTTAGACTTTGTAGGAACCATTCACCCACCTTCCGGGGGCTTTATATGGATCCTCACAGCAACTGAGTCTTTCACCAAGTGGGTAGAGGCAGTTCCACTTCGTAAGGCCACGGGAGCTGCAATTTCAAACTTCATAAGGGAGAACATTGTTTGCAGATTTGGTATTCCTTACAAAATTGTGTCTGACAATGGAACACCCTTCGTCAATCAAGAAGTAAGCAAGGCACTCAAGGGATATGGAATCAAGCACAGAAGGTCAACACCTTATTATCCTCAAGGAAACGGCCAAGCTGAAGCTACAAACAAGACGCTCATCAGGATCTTAAGTAAGATGGTACATGAATACAAGGGAGGATGGAGCACTCATCTACCGGATGCCTTATGGGCTTATCGTACTTCACCTAGGAGTGCTACTGGGTTTTCCCCATATTCTCTAGTCTATGGATCCGAGGCAGTCTTACCAGTGGAGCTTATGATCCCGACGGCTAGAGTGTTAGCTGTTAATGATCTGGAGTGGGATGATGAGTCATGTACTAAGTGGAGAACAATGGACCTTGAAGCTGCAGATGAAAGGCGAAGACAAGCAGAAGCAAGGGCAGAAGCGTATCGACAAAGGGTGACTAAAGCTTACAATAGAACAGTCAAAGAAAGAAGCTTCAAAGAAGGAGACTTAGTTCTTAGAACCGTTGACTGGGTGAGAAGACAGATGCCTGGCCCTTCTAAATTTGCAGCTCAGTGGGAAGGACCATTTGTCGTTAAAGAGTCTCACAGCAGCGGTTATTATCGCCTCATTCATGCTAACAGCGATAGGCTGACTGATCCTATCAATGGCAAATGGCTCAAGCCTTACTACTGCTAGACCTTGATACATGAAGGTCTCTATCTTATAGTCTAGTTTCCTTTCAAAAAAAAAATGTGTATATGCCTCTATCAATCTCTGTAATCACTTGCAAGGCACATCTTCTGTTTTGGCAGAAGCTTTTGTAAGGCACGTCACCATGGCGATGATGCCTAAATTTGTATTAAGAAGCTTGCAATGAGAAGTGAAGGGGTGTTTCCAAATATATTGCCTTACCTTGTTTGCCAAAACTAAGATACTCTAATTAAAGGCTTCGTGAATCTATACAAGGGGGCTAGTGTGAGCCTAAAAAAAAAAAGAAAAAGAAGGAGGGGTCAACACTAGCCTGGAATCCCAGCAGTAAGGCGATTCCGGCAGTAAACGAAATGCTATTCATGCAGCTGCAACCTTCTAAAAATAAAAAAGTAACGAGCGAAGAACATGCAAACCAAGACGATAAATGAAGATAAGCACTCATACATGCTGCAAAAGTTTAGTCCTACTGAGTGAGCTTCATACTCGAACGCCCAACTAAAAGCAAAAGCTGCATTCCTATTTCAAAACAGCATAAACCCAAATCCTAATACAAGTAATAAGAGAAACGACTGCCATCCTTCCAAGAAGATTCTAGTACGCACTCCATGGCAGGCACGGAAACATCACGCAGACTGGAACTCAGATCATCTTAAGCCTTGCGCAACTCTCCCTCAAGACGTGCAAGCTCCTTCTTGGTTTGCGAAACCATCTCCTGCAGACCTTGAACTTTAACATACTGGTTCTCTGATCCTTCAGACCTCATCATATAACCAAAGAAATGCTTTGCACCTTGTTTTAAGAAATCCAACAGGAAGCCAAGGTTAAGACCTGCCCCCATGAAATCACGACAGGTGTCTCTCCAAATAAGGAATACTTCTCCATCTTTTATCTGGCAAACTTCCATGCTGAACAACATCATGCCAAGTTCCTTAATCAACTCACAGTTCTTCCTTGAAGTATAATCTCGATCAATCAAACTAAAGATATCTCCACCGCTATATCTCTCAGCAAATCTAGTCAAGGGACCCACCAACTCTGAAGGAATTTTCATACCAGCAAAAACAGCGATGTCTCCGCTCAACACTGGTGTAACATCAGCCATGCTTAAAGCAGACTCCTCTTTAGAAGCAAATCGAACCATGAAGTTGTCCATATGGGTCGCCCACTCACTAGTTGACCCTTTGGCAGGCAAGCTTGGGCCAAGGCTTTGAGTGTGAATGGCAGTCACCTTATCAATCCCTGGAATGTGCTTATCAGACTCAACTAAGGCGTGTACTGCCGTGTCATGACCAACCTCGTCAGTACTCTTACCAACTTCTGAAGGATGACCCTGCTCCTAAAAAAAAGAGAGGAAGGAAATCATAAGAAAAAGAAAATATCTGATTCTGCAAAATATTACATGCCTTCCACATTTCACATTATCAAAGGGGCAAAACTCATGTAATTAACAAAGGCAGTATTTTCACGAACTACAGCAGCTGGAAAAGCATAAATACTTCAATATCATAAAAAAAAAAAACCTGTCCTTAAAATACTCAAGCACACTTCGCAAGCGAGATAAAAAAAAAAACACAGACGCATGAGTAACGCAACATACCACAAGTGATCTCCTGACCTATTACTCCAAGAAAATAATCAGAACCACAGCAAAAGGTGCATCTCATTCCAATTTTGCTCTCTTTCTTTTCTATTTTATTTCATATGCATTGTTTTAGTTGAAAACTTACTCATCCTACTTGCAAATTTATTTAATACTCATGACTCTTCATACCACACTTTTACTTTCTCATGAATACTACTCTTACTGCTGTTCCCGGCAGCAAATAACCCCTTTGAGCTTTCAGTTATACGTTCCCTCTATTCTTTTCATCACTCTTATGTCATTTTCCACACAAAGCTACATGCATTTTTATCATCATTCTTAACACAAAAGTCATGCTTACCGCACTGCATGACACACGTTATCAACTTGCATATTATGTCATTTAGTTTTACTGCATAATCTCCTTATCTTGTTTCACAAATAATTTAGCAAACAAACACGATACTTTTACAATAGCAAGATACATGGCGATTTGGAACCACCATGTATTGCATTCCTTTTAAATACCCTTCTGTTGATCGGTAAATACACTTATGCACACTGCAATACGGATACACGCACATAAACTTATTTTAACCATCCAATCTCCATGTCAATTTTACACTTTTATCTATTCTTTCATGCTATTATCTTAAGCCAAAGACCCGACGAACATGCATGAAAATGGCAGCAGGCAGATGAAAGGCCAAAAACTCCAATTCAAAAACACATCAGCACGCTAATACAAAAAAAAAAATCTTTTCAATCCAAGCTTTCTGTTTCAAGTAAACGAGCTACCTGATCATTATTCTCACTCTCACCCGAAATATGTTGCAAAGGCTTGAATCCCGCATCAACCTAAGAAGAATGTACTTTGTGAGTCAAGGAATCCCCATGCATGTGACAAATACAATAAAGAAGAAAAGGAACAGCTGGGATATACCTGATTGTCATTGCTCACACCGCCGTTTTTTAAGGCCTGCGGGAAAGCAACATCATCAAAAAAAAAAAAAAAGAAGAGAGAAGACGATCTTGGCAATAAAAAAAGAAGAGGAGGAGAGCGATAGATGAGCAAAAGGGGGATGTTGCGCACTTGCTTATTACTCGTGCCTTCATCTTCGGCCACCTTGTCACCATCACTCATGCCTTCATCTTCGGCCACCTTGTTACCATCACTCATGCCTTCATCTTCGGTCATCTTGTCACCATCGCTCGTGCCATCATCTGTGACGGCCTTATCACCATCACTCATGCCTTCATCTTCGATAACCTACAGAAAAGAAGCAATTTTAGCTCCCAAAAAAAAAAAATTATATCTATATATATATATATATATATATATATATATATATATATGATGATAATAAGGGAGAAGTTGTAAAAAAAAGGGGGGAAAGGAAGAAAAAGAAACAACCTGGTTGTCACTATCTTGGCTAACCATGGGAAGCACTTCAGGCAGATGATCAGAAGCCCCTTTTGAAGGAGTAGCATGATCTTCTTTAGAAGAATCGGCTAGACCCCCTTGAGAACCCCCTCCATGATCAGAATCAGATAACTCAAGATAAGCTGGAGGACCACGAGGCAAAGGGGAACTCTTGGATTTCACACGGTTGCTTCGACGAAGAGGGACATCAAAATCTACACCAATCTCCCTCTTCACCCTTTTCTTCACTTCGAAATTGGTAGCATTCGTTTGCTTTGTTTGGGAACTACCACCTGCTCGGGGTGTTGAAGACCTTTTCTTCTTGACCTCCTTGTTCTTTTGAAGCGGCATGCTTGGGGGGATCATCAGTTTGACTCCGTGTTGGGTCGTATGCATAAACTTGTCAAAATCCACCTTGGGCTTGAAACGCCAAACAGGCTTCTGAGTGTTGTGCTCCCTTGCATCACCTTTATCACCTATTTTCTTATCGCACTTCTTTCCCTCTCCCTTCACCCTCTTAGCTTCAAAACCCTTCAAATAGCCGACAACCTTTCTGGTGCCATCACTGTACACTTCGGTATACGTAAGGTTATGCTTTTCGGCATAAGTCAGTACGGCCTTGGGGCTAGCCAATCTGCTGCTGGTAATAGGTCCCAACTGTAGCTGAGGACCACCGGCTTCCACAAAAAGCCTGAACCTGCACAATACTCCCCTCCAATAACAACTATAAGCAGGGAAGGCGTTAGCATTCGCGGCATTCCCTGGCAGCTGAGATGGGAAGTCCGCAATTCTGCCAGAAAAGTCAAGTACGCATCTGCGCTCCATATGAGAAAAGCTTGTGATCTTAGAGTTAAGAGAGCGAGGTGGAGGTGAGGGAACGTCCTGAAGGCAGCCAAGCTGCCGCATCACTCTGTCAGGAGAATAAACAACAGGGAAGATATCCAAGTCTTCCTTATCCTCACTGATGGACGGAATGAAGTTTGGGCAAACAGTCATGTACAGTTCAACCCGACCTAGAGCTGTAGTACACTACTCTTCTTTACCAGAAAATGAAAAAGTCTCAAACTCAGAAGACTGGAGATAGGGCTGCCAGATGAAATTATTCACATTATCTAACATGCTCGGAGCAAACACAGTCTTATCTTGTCTCCTTTTAAACCAACGGCACAACAGAGGAAGTACCGGCGGCAAATACTCAGTCTGTGCTTGCTTGCTGCCTTCCTTGTCATTATTATACAATTCCAAAGAAAGACTCATGGTCAGAGGCTCCATCTTTAATCCTTTAAACCGTTCCCAGATGAATACCTGCAGAAAGGTGGTAGAAACCAATGTAGTGACTCCACACCGACCAACGCTCTCCAACTCGTCAGCAACAATATGGTCAAGCATACGATAAACGTGACCAAGGAACATTGGTCCCAGAGGAAACCTACTGCCGGCTGCTATTGCAATTGCCAAGGGAAATAAGCGCTCTTCAACATACTCATAAGAAAACTCAATGAAGACAAACTTCGTCAGCCACAGGGATAGCATCGCTTCCAGACGGCAGCCAGAATCAAAGCCTTTACCTGGGACAAATACCCCATTTTCGGTAACACCCAAAAAATGCTTCACCCAATTCGAGAAACGGCGCTTACTTCCTTTAATACTGGAAGCCCCTTCTACAAGAACCTGCAACTTCTCTGAGTCAAAATCAAAGCCAAGAGGGTTGACGGAACCAGTAATAGGAAGCCTCATAATATTCAAGACATCCTCCAAGGTAGGGGTAAACTCTCCCCATTCGCAAACAAAAGTATGGCTGTGAGGATTCCACCTTCGAACTACATGACGAAGAGACTCTACATCCCTGTTGATATCATAACGGGCAGAGATGAATACGGAAGAAAGAACAGCAGCCTCTGAAAGTCTGATTCTCGTAGCCTCATCTCCTAGTTCATAGTCAACCCATTGTGGCCATCCCGTAACTAAACCACAGGGATACTCAAAGTTTATGGGAATTGCCGGATAATCCCCTCTCTCAATCAGTAGCCTTGAAATCTGCTCAAGACTGACATCTCTGGAAGTTTCATAATTGCCTCTAAAGTCCTTCTTAAGACCATCCTCAAGCACGAAATGGTGATCAACTAAACTACACACCTCAGGAGCCATGATGAGATTAATACAGGGACCTGCACATGTGATAAGGTGTTTCTTAACAAGAGAAAGAAAGTATAAGCCATCGAATCACGGCATACTATTCACAAGTAGTCGGTTTTGAATCAACTGATTATAACATGTCAAGTAGGAGGCCGAGTAAAAAAAAAATGAAAGACGCAAAGCCAATGCATTCAATCTAAGCTAACAGGCACAATCTATATGATAAACTAAACTATGCAATACCAGGCTACAGCACGCTCCATTGCAACCACAGCAGTAAGACTCCACGCATAATGAGCATAACAAAAAAAAAAAAAACAACAACAACAACAATCCAAGCCACTCCATGCTCAGCCAAATCATGATCACACACCAAGCAAAAGGCTAAGCTAAAAGGTAAAAAGAAAAAGCCCCAACCAAGCTAATAAGCGCATCTTATAGGGTGAAACAGGCAAACTAACAACAAGCCTCGTCGTGTTTAATGGCAAACACGGCAGCAAAAAAAAAAAAGAATCCTCCACGCACGAAAGATCAAGTCACTCATATCGAATCAATATATCCTTACATCAAGCAGGGGACTAATCAAAACCAAGGCTATTGAGTGCATGCGTCCAAGCCAAACCAAAAAAATATGTATATATATATATATATATTTATATATATATATATATATATATATATAAATATAGAAACAAGTTAGGATGCGGAATGGGAAGGAATATTTACCGATCAATAACAGATCAAGCACGGTATGATCCCGACAGCGGATCAATCATAACAGCAGATGAATATAGCCAAAAGAGGCTAAGATAGCAGAATGAGTAACACCAGGATGGAACATGCAATATCCGATGAATCAATCACGGCAGCGAATCGACGACATCACACCAGCAATAGGCAATCGCGCTTGTAACCTGGTATCGCATTGGCCAAATGTGAGATTACGGCGACGACGGGTTTTGAAACAGAGGAAAGAAAAGAAGAGACGAAGATGGCAAAGGATGAAGATGGTCAAGCAAAAGAGGATGCAATCTAATAGGCTTACCAAACGTAGAAGAAAAATCGCAGATCGTCTACTTAGTGAACGCAGCGCGCTCGCTCTGTTCCTTGAGAGAATAAGGGAGCAGGAATGGATTCTCTCAAGCCAATTAGACTTAAAAGAAGATGAGGTTCTTTCCTTGGACCAAGAAACTGACTCCTGGAGAAAAGCGCCTCGTTCAAATCAAAACATGGGAGAAAACGAGGAGAAGCGGAAACGACTTGCACGCCAATGCTGTTTTCCTAGAGGGAAAAGTAGCCAAAAAGTAGGATTCTTCTTTTCTAACTAGGAGTCCAATGACGGTGAAGGTCTACCGCCACGTGGGAAGCCTAATAAGTCATGAATCGTATCAATAAGATACGGGGGTAGATACAACTAAAAAAAAAAAACAGAGGAGGATTATATACAATCACTCGGTAAGTCTCCAAATCTTTGATTATGTAGCCCGTAACATGGTCACACGAGCTACAAAATCAAGGGGGCTAATGTTGATACCCAAATTTCCACAAGTTCGAATTTGACTAAGTGACATGCAAAAGGAACGAGTCATCAAACCCATTGGGTCTTCGAGCAAGCCCATTCTTCGGTGAGAGAATTCTTTATTCAACAAGCGATACGAAATGCCTAAACATTCAAGCGATTGACAGGGATTTCTAAACCGACCAACACGCTTATTTATCACGCGACACCCGTAGGCCCAAGCTACGTTTGGGGCTCATATGGTGGGATATGGTGTGGAAGGTAACAGATCATGGGAGGCCCATCATTATGATAAGGCCCATCGGTAATTTTGGACTTGGGAACCAAAATTCACGCTTCGAGGGCCAATATCTTAATATGGGCTAGCAGAGAGATGAAAACAAGCTCAACAAGACTTAGAGCCCACTAAAGCCATTCCTTACCCAAAGACCACAACATTAGAGCCCATAGCCCAAGAAGGACGTTGGAGTTGTCTTCTCCAATTCAGGAATATTGTTTCCATCGAGTTGCTGCTGGGATCACTACTCCGTCCTTTTTCGGGTAAGAATCCCAAGTCTATACAAAAGCCTCTCAACTCCCATCCTCCAAAATCCTGCCCCAATTTCCGATAACACTTAGATGTTTGCAATCACGGTTTACAATAGCACAAATCAAGGGATTATGGCCTCTCAGAAATCACGGCAGCATGAAATCTGGGATTTCCATCGCCGCCCTGTACCTGCACCACCGGTCTTTACCCACATGACCAAAGCAGGTTTTCACTCTTTTGATTTCATAGGGAAAACAAGAGCTGAAGGCCTTAGAATGATCCCACCAAAATCAAGAATACCCTTTCAAAGCCTCTGGTTCTTGGTGCAAACCCTTCCTCTCGATCGCCGCTATAAAGGGAGGGTTTGTTGCCGTAGAAAACCAAGTTACAATACCCAAAAACACCAAGCAAGAGATCAAGCTTTCATCTCTGATAATCTAGCTATCGATATTCAAACAATCCTAACCCAAAACCCAAAACCATGTTGTTGCCGGCATCCTTTCTCTCTGCTAAACTCTCATGCATCTAGCTCCCACATCTTTCCTACCTATGAGCCCTGTTCTTACGAACTCAAATCTAAATCATTACCAAGTAGCTGCTGTTATAGTCAAGCCAAGTAGCCGCTGTTATCATCAGGCTAAGTAGCTGCTGTTATAGTCAAGCCAAGTAGCTGCTGTTATCATCAGGATAAGTAGCTGCTGTTATAGTTAAGCCAAGTAGCTGCTGTTACGCTTAACATGTTACAACGAAATTGTTCTTGGGACAACCATTGAACGACTTTGGGCCTAGTCTCGTACAACTAGGAGGGTCTTGCTGCAAAAGTCAAAGTCACAAAATCACCCTCACAAGTATATGTATAATAATAGGATCTGATGAAAAAGAGTGTACAGACTGACCTGCAGTCAATCATCCGGGGACACGAAATCAATAGTTTACACGGGGTGGTATTCTCAGCATTTGATTCTATTAATTTCTCACATATACTTCTCGTGGCGACTTATTTAGTCGATAAAAAAAAGTTTAGTTTTGCATTTTATATTCCTAAACTAAAAGCTAATCATGGACCCAATACCATTTGGTCTAGTGACATATGTTTCCTTTTTATAAGTGGAAAATCATGAGTTCGACTCACAATAGACTAGTTACTGTATATAAGTTGTTTATTTGATTAAAAAAAAAATTTAGTTAACTGATGGGTAAAGTTACAGCTAAGCTAACATTTTTCATACATATTCTATTTCATGTAATATTTATCACTTTAAGGGCAAAGTGGTTACATGGGTTGTATTAAGGAAAAATCTTTGTTGAGGTAAATAAGGTCCTTATAAGAATAAAAACGGTTTTCTTTTGAGTAATTAAGTCCTAAAAGTTATAAGTGTATGTATGCCACATGTTGACATATTGTAGATTTTTCATCACTGATTTACTCTAATACATTGTTACACATGAAAATTTCAAAACCTTGAATCAAATGATAAAATTTTGTAAGGTATCAATTGAAGGTATTAAGTAAAAAGATCCATTTGATGGAGTATGTTGCAGTGATTTTTTTTTTTTGGTTAAAAGTTATAAGAGTTAATTACATATAAATGCATATTTAAATGTTTTTTTAGTCATAAGGCCACTAAATATTTTTTTCCCTCATAAGTCTACTACATTAAAAAATGTGTTAAATTTTGGATATAAAAACGAACATATTTACATAAATACCACTAGAGTAAAAAGTCAACAATCATCATCTCTCTCCTCTTCGGTGAGGTCTCCGGCGGGTTTCCGGCCGACCTCTGATCAACTCCAGTGGGTCTCCGGCCAACCTCCATCCAACTCCAGTAGGTTTCCGACCAATCTCCGACAACTTCCGGTGAATTTTCGGTGAACTCCGGCCAACTTCCGGAAAACTCCGGTAATCACAAAAGCTACTGTCACTAGCAACAAAAGCTAATCTGATGAGATTTCCGGCAACCTCCGGCGAGGTCACAAAAGTTATTGTCACTAGCAACAAAAGCTGCTGTCACTAGCAACAAAAGCTACACTGGTGAGGTTTCCAGCAACCTCCGGCGAGGTGACAAAAGCTACTCCTTACCAAAAAAACCTATGGTCCCCAAAACCAAAAGCTACTATCCCCACCAACAAAACCTATTGTTACTAATACTAAAATTTACTCTCACTAACAACAAACGCTACTCTCACAAGTAACAGAAGACTACTTTCACCAATAGCAAAAGCTGCTCTCACCAACACCAAAAGCTACTCTCACCAACAATAAAAGTTACTCTCACCAACACCAGCGAGTAACTCTCACTAACACTAGAGAGTTACTCTAGTATCAAAAGCTACTATCACCATCGCAAAAAACTATTTTCACCACCAACAAAAACTATTCTCACCAACGTAAAAAACTACTATCACCACAACAAAAAGCTACAATCATCACCACCAAAAGTTACTCTCATCAACATCAAAAACTCTTCTCACCAACAACAAAACGCTACTCTCACCAACTCCGAAAGCTACTCTCACCAACATTGAAAACCGCTTCACTTGCTCTGTTTCTGAAATGATGCAAGTGCAAGACAAATATTGCCAGAATTCAACCATAAAAATAAAAACACAAACCAGAATAAAACACCATCAGAAACATAGATATATGCCATAACATCAAAATTGCACAATGAGGAGTAAAATTAAGATCCAATTTCATTAACCACATCTATCTATTAAGTGCAAAGGTTAATCAATTCTAACATGTCAAAATGCAATTAGTACTAATTCACATGCCCTTATCACTTTTGTGCTATTAAACAAAGCTATAGCTATAACTAACATCTCTGCTCAAACAAAAAATAAAACAATTAGGAACAGAACAAGTTGGGTAGTCTAAACAAGTTCCCAAGCAATGCAGCATCAGGCACAACCAACCCATTTACAAGCCCAACTACAAACCCACCGAGAAAACTATCTCCGGCATCGGTTGGATCAACCTGGCTGGTCGAAAATGGCCCAACTTCTACTTCCCCATCTCTCCAAATTGATTTTTAGCGAGGAAATTCAAATTGTCACATAAACATTAAGCGACAACTCGATAAAGTTGTAGTTGTCGCCAAATTGATTTTCAGCGAGGAAATTCAAATTGTCACATAAACATAAAGCGACAACCCGATAAAGTTGTCGCCAAATTTATTTTCAGCGAGGAAATTTAAATTGTCACAGAAACAGTAAGCGACAACCCGATAAAGTTGTCACCAAATTGATTTTCAGCGAGGAAGGTAAAGTTGTCACATAATTATTAACCGACAACTCACATATGTGGTCACTAAATCAGTCTTCAGTGACAAAAATTTAGTTGTCACATAAACATTAAGCAACAATTCACAGAAGTCGTCGCCTAATTAATCTTTTGCGAGGAAATTAAAGTTGTCACAAAAATATTAACCGACAATTGGTAGAAATTGTCGCCTAATTAACATTTTGTGAGGAATTAGGTGTCGCATAATGTCATATGGGCGACAACTGAAATTTCCTCGTATTTGCTAAGCTTTTGCGACTAATTTTGGGTTGTCACAATGAAATTCCTCGCTTTTGTTATTTTCTCTTGTAGTGAACACACTACACCCACGCTTCCCATTGATCACCACAACACAACACACCTTCCTGACCTCCTCTACGTCCATAAATAGAGCCTCCTCCTCCGACACATTTATAAACCGAATTCTGGGCAAGAGGTGAAAGAACCCACTCTCTTAGAGAGATCTGAGTTGGACTCCAGTGAGGTAGCTCTGATCCAATTGAGAATCTGTCTAACTCGCACGAAATCTCACCGCCGAAGTATGAGCACGAGGTTGAGTTCACAGAGAAACCATAGGCCTCACTGTGAGCATTCGGTTTCTGAGACGAGTAGAGAATTGGAGAGATCTGAGTTGGACTCCAGTGAGGTAGCTCGGATCGGATCTTCGTCGTCGTCATCGTCTTTAGGAGTGGCGGGGTCGTTCCGAGGTTTTGCAAGCTTGGATCGATTGGAATCTCACCAGATCGGAGGCGGTGGTCGCGAGAATCGGATGGGGGGAGAGAGAGCGTCGTGCCGGTGGTCGCTAGAATTGGAGGAGGAGACCAAAGATGTGAAAAACCTGTGGTCGAGGAGGGAGGGAGAGAGAGAGAGAGAGAGAGAGAGAGAGAGAGAGAGAGAGAGAGAGAGAGAGAGAGAGAGAGAGAGAGAGAGAGGTGTAACTGTGTAAGGCTGACGGAATTAATTGGGTAAAGTGGGAGGGTAAAATTGTCAGGAATGATTTAATTTGTGGATGCAGGTGGCCTTATGTGTATATGAAAAATTAAGTGGCCTTATCACTAATTAAAGTTTCAAAAGATCATTTGTGTGTAATTTTCTAAAATTGATAGAATTATAAATAGTCATTGTGGTCTGGAGTGATGCTCAAAATTAACCTTGTGGTTTAAAAATATTTAATTTTATCCCTATGGTTTGCGAAACTAATTAATATTGGTCCAAATGCTATTTTTGACAAAAATCCCTCATGTGCAATGATAAATTTGTCATTTCAATTTAAAGTAGTAAAAGAAATTAAATGAAATACCATTTGAAAAATGAAACTAAAAAAATAGAAGGTTGTGGAATTCTAATTTTTAATTTCTTTTCGTATGAATTTTCTAATTTATTTTGTTTTTTGTTTTATTTTTTTATTGATCGAGATGACAAATTTATCTTTTTATATGAATTGCACATGGGAAAGTTTTTGTCAAAATTAGATTTTGGACCAACTTTGATCAATTTTGCAAATCACAAGGGTAAAATTAAACATTTTGAAACTACAAGGTTAATATTGAGTATCACCCCAAATCACAGGTTCACAGGAACCATTTATAACTTTTACCCTTTTTTTTTTTTGGAAAAATTTTGTTATAGATTTCATAATTTTTTTTTTCCTGTATTTGGAAAAATATATACCCAGCAGCAAAATGTTCATCAAGTAATTCTCTTTTCTTTCCACGTTATGTGCAATCCTATGCAACTAACACAAATTATAACCAGAAAAGGAAAAAGCCTAGTCAAATCCAATAATTTTAGGGAATGGCCAAGTATTTTGTTATGCCTCCATGTGCTAACAGGCATTAATCTACGCTTCATTACATCCATAAGCCCATTTCATGTGTGTGAAAGGAATTGGAATATGACGCTTTATATCTCTGATGACAGCTTTTCAACCTGGATCAAATCTTTCATTTACCAGTTGTGCGTATTTTTAAAGCTTGATTTTAATGGACTTTTGTCCTTGTGTACTGTGGTGTACTGTGTACATCTACATAGAATCACCGTGTAATTAGGCAAACCTCCACGCACACGTAGTTTTTGGGTTCTAGATTAAGAAAGTGCTGCTAATCTCTGACTCTCTCTCTCTCTCTCTCTCTCTCACACACATCTATAATCCAATAAATTAATTAATTAGTACTAATATCTGGCATTAGCAAGCAATTAAGGCACCAAGTTCGGTTAATGCTTCTAAACAAACTATATTACTTTATCAAAGTTCTATGTTGGATTACAGCACTGATTTCTTTTATTTAGGAGCCATATGTGTATCTCTAGTATATATTACATTATCATTGGGTTCAGTATATCCTTTACACTACTCTGGGGATTCATCCATGCACCAATATATTGATAACAACATGGATATGCTTAATAATTAATAACTCGATGTCTCCATCCCCAGATTTCATCGTCTCAGAATTAAGATCTTACACATCTTTATAGTTTTGGAGCTTTCATTACCTAAAGAGGCTGTATTCGATAACTGAATTCTGAAGAAATGTCGAAGCAAGATTATAACTATGTATAGTAATAGTCAAATCATGAGACACACATATGTATTCCACATCCCTCTGCTATAGGTTCCTCTCTTTTTTGTTCCACTCAACATTAATGTCGAAGAATTATGAGAGCAAAAGCTAATAACGATCCCTTTAATCAATCAAACAGTACTCCGGCAAAAGAATAAGGAGATACAATCATACATATGCTTTTTACGTGGAGCTCTTTCTTTAATAAAGAGAATATATTCCATATTTAATTATATATATATATAGCTTAATTAGCATCCCTAATTAACCAGATTCATTAACACAATCAATCTATAGCCAACTGATAACAGAAGCTAAGCTAACAACTTAAGCATGCTCCTATAATCAATCAAACAAATTCATAGCACATGCATGCTAAAACCCTAGCAAATTAATCTTTTCGGTTCTAGTTTGATCTGCGTAAGAGATAGCATGCACCCAGAATTTATATGTATATGGAAAACACAGCAAACCGTATCAGCAAGTTTCTGTATAACAATTAACACTAATCTTAAGTTTTGTTAACTGCAATTAAAAATTTGCAAGCAGGGGTTAAAAGTAGAGGGACCTGAAAAACAAAAGTAACCAATAAACGCCAATCAATCTCCACACAACTTTTGAAAAGTCACCCTCCCACATAAAGTAAAATAAAAAGTAGTGTAAGGAATCCTAATTACCAAAGTAACCCCATTTCACCCACTATATAAACCAGTATTTTGCAATTGTCAATGGTCAGGCAGATGAAATTAAATCTCCATGTTTTCTGAGATTGGCCTTTGAACTAATCCCTCATCAGAAATAATTACTACTAGTCCCTTGGGAAAATACTAGTCTAACCCCTAATATCATGGATCCCATTCCCATCAAGATTCTGAAGTTTCAAGCAATTCACAAGCACAAGAAGCATCAATATCAGCCTTTGAGCAATCACTTCTTTTATTGTTTGGCAGCATTAACTTGCAGTCTTTTTTGTTCTAGCCCTCTGTGGTTTCCTTCATTTTTTTCTTCCATGAAGGGTTTTTTCTTTGGTTTTGTGCCAATGATGAGCTCAATCTTCTTGAGCTCCAAATTTGTGTTCATACTAGGCAACCTCATTGTTGTTGCCCTTGTAGGAGAATCCAAAATCTTTTCCACAGTCTCTTCTCCACCTAATATTCATGTTGAATATGAGGAAAGTATCAAAAGGTGCCAAAGGTTTCAGCCCTCTTCAACCTACAAAGAGAACGAACCTGAAGAGGTGAACTCTCTTGTTGAAGAAAGGGTAATACTGAAGAACTCTCTTATTGAAGAAAGGGTACTGAAGATGAGCTCTTATGGAGATGGAGATGGAGATCAAGCTATAGAAGGAAAAGGGTATAAGGAACAAAGGAAGGAATCAGTAGTGGAGGAGGTGAAAGAGGATATAGATGACGAAGATGAAGAGCTCAGTGTGCCTGAGGACCAGCAATTCAACAAAAGAGCTGATGATTTCATTGCAAGGGTCAATGAAAGAAGGAGATATGAACTGCTACTTTGTAATGGTGAATAAAGGAAATAAACTAGTTTAGATTTAGGAACACGTGGGGCCATTGAGCTTCCCAGTAGAAGTATTCCATGCTCTTTAACATTGTGATGTTAAAGTGAAAGCATCCGACCCAAAATTCATTGATAATGGGTGGAGATGACCTATGATCTGTTATTATGTAAGACAGAGAGTTCCTCTTGTGGGATTTCTGGAAGAACTCCTTTTGTTATGTGTTTTTGCTCCTTGTCCAAGTCTAAATTAATTTTTCATATACGTATGAACGAATTAGAGGCTGAAGAAGTGGTAGAAACATAACAACTTGAATGATTACCGTTATAATTTTAGGACAAAAACTATCAAATTTAAAGACATTTAAATTACTAATGGGAAGACAATGGTCTCAGGATCGGCTAGCAACTAGAGACTAGTATGTCATGGCATGGACGTATGCAGTGAAATTTTATTTTTGGTAAACATGTTTAAAAGGCATTCCTTAGAAAAGCTAGCAATCACCTCGGTACATATCTGAATAGAGGATGCTCCTAGCCTCCTAGCTTCAGTTGTTGCTCTTGTTACTTCAGTCTAGTCATTTAGATGAATAGAGAAAGTAAAGAAGGCATGTTTCCCCATTTATCAACTTTAGTTAAAATAGAAATAATTGATGCATGCATATTTAAAAAGTGGTTAGCTAAAATGACTTTTTAACTATTTTGACTAAAAAATGGTTAGCATTACTAAATATACTCTTAGAATGACACTAATAACTAAAATGATGTCATGTAATATAAAACATCAATATATAAAGTGTGCCGTAAATTTTTTATTCATAAGGTAGTTAAAGTGAAAATTTCTCAACCTTTAAAATAAGATGTCCTTGATTACAAATTGCTTCGTCTTATTTGCATTTCCTTTGGATCAATTCCACAATTGGTCACCAATTCCATAGATAATTTCCATACATGGGTTTCTCTAGTTACATATACCAAAGCTCTAACTCTCAATGAATAGTAATACTCACATTGATTTACTATTTTGCCTCTAGTATTGTGTTTATTATTATTCTGCCCCTCATGCCTGTTTTGTCTCTCTCCTACCGCTTCGGTTTTGGGTTTTGAAAACTCTTAACTCTCAATGGATAGTAATACTCATATTAATTTATAATTTTACCCCTAATATTATATTTATTACTATTCTGCCCCTCATACATGTTTTGTCTCTCTCCCACCGCTTCAGTTTTGGGTTTTAATTTGTTCCCCGCGAGGGAGAGAGAGAGAGAGAGAGAGAGTCAGAGTCATCGCTAATTGAAATATGTTTTCTTTATTTTTGTTGGATTAAATTTGAAATTACGTTGCGATTACTCGCAAAAAAGAGAGACTCCCGACGAGAGAAAAAAAAAAGATCGAGAAGGAAATCATCGCCACAAAAATCTCAAACCCTCATTACCCCAGCATCCCGGGGGCGAGTTTTCTAAGAAAATCTAAAACGGTAAAACACTAGTAGTCATCAGCCCTACTAATGAGACCCCAAGGCCCATTGATCGGTGTTTCATTTCGTACCGACTAAGCAAAGGATCAAAAAACGAAAAGTAAACGGTAAAATTTGGGAGCAGAAAGATAAACAATACCGTCACCCAAAAAAATCTTTCATGTCCCTTTAATGAAAATCTTATCCAAAGAAAATACCATCACCCAAGGAATGTCTCTAACTACGTGTCCCATGGTTACAATGCAACACTGCCACCTTCTTCTTCCTTCTAGCACTCACTAATAGGCAATGCATATGCTTATAAAATCCCAATAGTCTCCAGCTCTCTCTTCAACACTATAGTTTTCTCAGTGTTTATCATCAGCTAGCAGCTAAGCCGTAGACATGTTGGGTCTTATACACACCTTCCTGAACCTCTCAGCTCCCCCATTCACCTTCTTCTCCCTCTTGCTTCTTCTACCGCCGCTTTATCTCTTCAAGTTCTTCACCTCTCTCTTGAGCACCATCTTCAGCGAAAGTGTCGCCGGCAAGGTCGTCCTCATCACCGGTGCCTCCTCCGGTATCGGCGAGGTAAACACATTAATTAACTGCTGTGTTTGTCAGGTTTATTATTAATCCTTTGTTGATATTAAATTTTTTTTTTGTCGGTATGATTTGGTGTAGCACTTGGCTTACGAGTATGCAAGGAGAGGGGCACGATTGGCCCTAGTTGGCAGGAGAGAAAACGCGCTAAGGGAAGTCGTTGATCGAGCAGCTCAGTGTGGCTCTCCAGAGGTCATTATGATTGGGGCTGATGTTTCAAAGGCTGAGGACTGCAAGAGACTTGTTGATGAAACTATCAACCACGTCGGAAGGTGTACGTATATATATATATATATATGCAACTCTTAAGTTTTTTTTTTCTTTCCCTTTTCAAATTGCATTTTGTTATAATAGCTAGGATATAGATTAGCTCTCTTAAGGGGTAGACTGATCAAATTCGTGCAGTTGCAGATTTAATTTGTTCTATACCAGTATAAAGTTGTCTGCCATGAAGTTAGATTAGCAATTTGGCATTGCAGACAATTAGTTTTTCGCTATCGAAATTAATGTACTTGAGGAGCAAACCTAGTTAATATGGGATTGATCCTTTTGGGTATCTTGATTAATGGTACGATGGGTATGTTTATGTGTGATGCAGTGGACCATCTGGTGAATAATGCTGGGATCACTACTTGTAGCATGTTGGAAGATGTCACCAATATCACAAATTTCAGATCCGTAATGGTAATTGTCTACTATGAAACCCCATATATGTATGTCCTATCGATACTGCTTTCTCCATTCTATATATAATTGGCTACTAGCTATATAAACCATGAATGTCATGAGAGTGGTGCTGGTTAATTACAAATACAGAAGTTATGATGTCTTGTCTAGTGTATGAGCCTAATAAGAGGAGGCTAGTTCTATGTAATATATATTAGCGGTAGTCAATTAGTCAAAACGAAAATTCAAAACCTGGCTTCTGCAACTTGGCACTTGCAGGATACAAACTTCTGGGGATCCGTCTATACCACTCATTTTGCAGCTCCACACCTCAGAAACAACAAAGGTAGAATCGTGGTGCTTTCTTCCGTTAATGCATGGTTTCCTGTGCCAAGAATGAGCATATACAATAAAACCCCTTCTTCTTTTGCTGAAAACTCCAGATTGCCATAAGAGATGCAGCAAACAAAACCCCAATCTCCAGGGATGTTTTTCATCAGCAATAACGACTGGGCTATTCTAGGCACGGCGGAAACAAACTCTCCTTTTCTCTCCCTTCCTCCTCTGCACTCTTCTCTCTGTGTCGAGGAAAAAAAAACCCAAAAAAGAGAGGATTTTAGAACGACTGAATCGCAGAGCCGTAGTTAAGAAAAAAAAGTGAGAGCAAAACCCAGAAAAGAGAGGATTCTGGAACGACTGTAATTCACGCAAGTACCAAGGGCAAAAGCGTCATTCAATTCAGCTGCGAATGAACAGTAGAGCCTTGAATGAACAGTAGCACAGTGCGACGCCCTTTAGTATATAGTACTAGGAAGTTAGGCCCGCGCGTTGCCGCGGGAACTGATTGTTGATTGTTTGTGAGTGAAAGGAACGTTCATGAAGAGATTGTTATGTGTTAGAAGCTGTCAAAAGAAATTATAGAAGAGTAAAGAAAGGTGGAAATACACATGAGGAAAAATGTTGTGGAAAAAATGGGAATATATATACAGGTTGTCTGTATACAGATTTGATTGAAGTGTTTGGCAGAAGCAGAAATTAGAGGAGCAATTCAACAACTTTGCAAGGAACTTTGGTTCTGGCAGGTAGTAAAGTTAATTTTGGAAACTGTTTTTATCAAGATAAAAAGTAGAATAAAGTAGTTAATAACTCAGAAAGAGAGAAGTGGCAAGCTGGAAGGGATACAAATTGAGGTACTGTCTTTTTTGGCTTTAGGTCAATCAAGACATCAAATAGGGAATGAAATTATTATGTTCGAAGATAAGTGTAGGATTAACAAAATGTTAAGACCCATACCATGCCTGTTTCTTTCATATGACGCTTGTCCAATGCTGTGTTCATGTGAAACGACATTTTCAACTTCTTGAATGTTGGACATACTCAGACCAGAATTGCAGCTTGTTTCAGCAGATGTAGTCCTTCTTCGTTTGCGTTTATCAACACTTTCAGCATTTTGCAAAAGTAAATCTCTCTTAACTTTTTCTCCGCTTAGGCATTGGATCTACAAACAAAGAGGGGGAAAAATATTTAGAAGAAGAAAATGCAGAATTCGGATCTTGTGTTAGTCTGCTAGCTAATTGAAACAAAATGAAGAGAACAACTGAGTTGATGACAATATTAACAACCATTATGAAAATAATAACAATCTTGATTATTGTAGTTTCTGCAATAGTACAATAAAAATCCTTTCCACAGCACTTTTACGATACTTTATACATCAATATTTATAATCATTTAATTTTAATTTAAATATTAACTTTATAGCTATTTGGTGAAGAGCTAAATAACTGTATGAAAAAATAAATAAGATAGAAAATTCCACCTGACACTGCGTTTGAGCAAGTTTCCATATCTATTGATATTCGTTTTGCTAACAAAGATCTTCAGAACCCAGCAACAACCTGAAGGCAAAAAAGTAGCAGCACATTAGAGATTGTACATTCGACATGCATAATTGCATATTACGAAATGATCATATCAAAGACCATTCACAGCCTATCTATAAATCTAACCAAGAGCTGGAAAATATATCAGCATGTTCATATTGATTTAAAAATTATAGACTGAAGTCAAACCTTCCAAAAGAACTGAAATGAAGGTCCAGATGAAATCAGCAACCAAAGGGTTTGAGTGAAGTATATAGGCAGTAAGAATAAAAAACCATATTCACAGAAAGAGACAGAAACCTATGAAAAGGTATATACCTGAGAAGCTAAGTTACTTCAAAGCCTAGAATGAAAGAACAGCAGCACAAAACATAAAGCTGAAGAGAAGAGTAATGTTACACAATTTTTTATTGTTATCCTAATTTGGTTATCTTTCAGCTAAGGCTTTGAAACTAAACAACTAAATGAATGCTCCGACGTTACACCCCAAACGGAGGCATTCCCGACAGAATGTTGACCTCAGTGGCTGCGTCCCATTTGCTCATCCTTAACAGTGAATGAAGTAATATACAAATTCTCCATTTCACAACCAAAAAAAAAAAAACTTTTTACAAACATGGGAAAAGAATAAAGTGGGAGGTTGAAAGTTCATCTCAAAAGCATACAATATCGGTAAAGTGTGAAAACCATTAAAATCAAAAGATGAAAACCAGAACAATTTTCAGCTTTTATGAAATCCAAAGGTAGATCTTATTATGTATAGATTGCAAATTCTAAAAATATGAGTAATATAAAATAACATCACAACAGAAAGTGCATCATAATATGCAACTCAATCATGACAAAAGTTCAATAAATCAAAAGGTAATATCCCCAATATTTTCTGATTTTGTACCACCAAATACTGCAAGCAGTCTTGTTTCTTCTTATTGTTACGTATAATCACGAAAACATAAATCGAAAACAGAAAATCATACCAAATCCTTACCGGACACAGAGGCCAAGACTCGGACCGCACGAAAAAAACGCAGCTTCTAACCAAACCTGTGACAATCACAACAACAGTAAAACATAAAATCCAATAGCTCAACATAACTGAAGTCAAGTAGCAGAGAATAAGAAACAAAGCTGATCTTCTTTCTTTTAGACTGAAAATTTCATCATAGCTTCAAATAGAAGATATTGCTAGAACAAAGCACCACAATCCTATAAAGTTATTCTTCAGTTCTGCAAGTATTGTTCTTCAAATAGAAAGATATTGTTACAAAAGGGCACCACAATCCTATGAAGTTGCTGCTGTTGCATCAGTGATGCTTCAGTTCAATAAAGGTACTACTACATACTACCACAGACCAGATTAGTAAAATAAAAAAGGGTTAAAACTCAAACCTGCTTTACTTTCTAACGCCACTATTCTGGTCCATCCATCAGTGTAAAATAGCGTGATCAGTATTTTAATAATTAGTTGAAGATAAGCATGATCAGTATTTTAATAGCATTAAACTAATGGTGCTGAAAGCCATCGCTGCACACACGACTGGTTTTTAAGGCTGGGGGCTGAGATTAATATATTTAATTGAAGATAAGCAGGATCAGTATTTTAATAGTATTAAACTAATGGTGATGAAAGCCATTACTCCACACGCAACTGGTTTTTAATGGAATTGGGGAGCACCAGTTCTCTGCTCTCATTGTTATCATGATTCAAGCTTTGTGAAATTCTAGTGTAAACTGGTTAATACCAAGAATCAAGTCAAATACAAATTCTCAAAACTTAGATCACGCTATAAAATTGAGCCCCTCTATATCATAAGCATTTCATCATAGCTTCAAATAAAGAGATATTGTTACAAAAAAGCACCACAATCCTATAAAGTTATTGTCTAGTACCTGATCAAAACCTAGACCCCAATGCTAGCATGCACATTACATTACAGATGACTACAAACCATTTTCAAAAGGAAAGGATAGCTCCAACAAATATGAAATGTGTCAATGGGGAGTGTCAGGTGCTGGTTCATTTGGGCTACCCGCAGTTCCTATGAATTTTTTTTTTTTTCCAACATAAGGTGGATGAAAACAGATTTAAAGGACAATCTTTCATTTGGTTCAAAGTTTTGAAGTTCTCAAACATGATCATACTGATGATCATAGAAATTAAAAAAACACCAGAAGTCAAATAGTTATATCATCCTTCTTGACATATACCATCAACCAACAATTAATATCATGAAGGAAAAGAAATCAAAGATGGAAAATTGATCTACCCAGAAAAAACAAAGAGAACAAATAAATAGATAAACAAATGATCGATGATTATATATGTCATGTGCAAATCTGACCTAACTATATCAACTTGTGAAATCTGTAAATTATTACATGAACATTCTATCTCATTTTATGGTGAAGAAATAAGATTCCCAAGGCATGAAGAACATGATCTGAACCAGCAAATATCTAATTTGATGATTGAAAAACACACCAATACTATTTACTGACGGATTCATAGATACAGATCTGTATATATGAAATTTGGTGATCCTTTAACAAAAGAAAGAATGAAAAACACACGAAGGACCGTACCCAACAAAAGTGACCGAAAAATTTACATAAAGAAGTTACCTTTTATGCCGCCAAACTGTCTATGCCGATCAACAACCTCCCTCACTATCAATCTAAGCGACACGAAGAACCACAGCAAAGACCAAGACTGAACTGAACCGAACTTATTGTTTGGAAAGAAACATAACCTTAGCATGAACACAAAGAATCAATGTTTGTAAAAGAAAATGGCATGGTTATGCAAAAGCAATAGTAGAATCATCCTAAGTGAAAAGAAGGCATGTTTGTGAAAGAAACTACGTCAGACAACCATCATTGTCTTTTGTCTTTCTTTTGACAGTTTTGTGTACGGATTCACAATACTTCTGTCTGGGAACCACTTTAAAGACAAAACCAAAAATTTAGAAAAAATGATCCAGAGAGGTAGAAAGACACATATAGTTATGCTGATATCTACTACCAATTGTATCTTATCTGCTTAGCCAAATGAACGGAGAAGTAAACGATAAAGCAAATACTGCCTAATATCCCATTCAACTGATGAGAACAAAAAGCAGCTTAATCTAACCAAGGTGAGGCTTAGTTCTACAAATTTAATACAATTACTTCATCCACCTGAGGCAAGGCTTCTAATTTTCAGACATCAGAATGCTTTGGGAGTTACTACGTAACTTTCTATAGCCAGATACCCAACGAAAGTAAGATATGTTTTCTACACCATAAATGAATTATTGATCAATCGTAAATGAACTAACAAAAGCATTGACAAAAACGACAGCTTCCACCTTAGCAAAACTTACCCCAAAAAAAAAAAAAAAATTGAAGCTTAACTTTCTTTGAGGCAGGAATAAGCATTGCCAAACTTCTTTGTCAATACTCCGATTACTTTTTCAAACTCCCTACTTCTCTACTTTGTCTAGTCTCTCAGTTAATACTCCGATTACTCAAATCATATTAAAGACTTAAACTCAGATAGGACATCATGCCTGCATGCACTTTTCCTCATAACTCTTAGGGCTGAGATCAATTATAAGCAGTTATAAACCAACCTATTTTACATATTTCATCATTCTTTATTTTATTTTATTTCATTTCATTTAGGATTTTAGATAATCCAGTACAAACAAATAACCTTTTTGTAATCACATTTATGTAAATCTTCACTTGAACATGACTCTTATTACCTGTCAACTCCAAACCATTTCCCATTCCCCTTCTTGGAGTTCCAATTCACCTATACCTTGATATAAGGAAATAAACTCCTCGATTACCTGCAGTATTAATATGGTAGCCAGAAACCATATCAGCAAGAAAAGTTGTTTTGACATACAAAGTACACATTTGGATTCACAAATATTACCTCTTTAACTCTTGTACCAGTGGACATGATTGACAATAGTCTTTGCCTAAGTTCAGCTCTCTCTTGCAGAACAAATGTTGTTCCCTGCACTACAAAGTTATTTGTCGATATTTTTAGCTAGGAGCAACTGAATTTTAGTTTTAAGTAAATATACATCACTACATGGTCGGATAAAATAAAGCAGTCAACAGTTAGAATATAGAGCGTGCTAGATATTCAAGTCACTATCACCTTATTTCTTCTTGAGATACGAAAATTGCCAGATTGGGACAGATATGTGGTATCAAACCAACCCTTTGCCTCATCTCCAAGTAGTGATGTATATTCGTTTTTGATTATTGCTTCTGCCTGTGCAAAAACAAAAAAATTTGAACATAAAGGAGAAGAAATACTCCAAATCTTTTATAAAATTTGCTTATCTTCTCCTTTAATGTTCAATAAAAAATGGTTAAAGTAACTCTTCTTATTTGAAAATGTTGGATTCTTTCCCTCTTTCCTCCCTCCACTTGCCTGCGCCTATTTTTTAAATTTATTATCATCACTCAGGCTTATAGTTAGGCTTTCATTTCATTTCAAATAACCTTTTTGTAATAAAGGGCATCACACATTTTTTGTAAAAAAAAATTTGAAGCTTAACTTTCTTTGAGGCAGGAATAAGCATTGCCAAACTTCTTTGTCAATACTCCGATTACTTTTTCAAACTCCCTACTTCTCTACTTTGTCTAGTCTCTCAGTTAATACTCCGATTACTCAAATCATATTAAAGACTTAAACTCAGATAGGACATCATGCCTGCATGCACTTTTCCTCATAACTCTTAGGGCTGAGATCAATTATAAGCAGTTATAAACCAACCTATTTTACATATTTCATCATTCTTTATTTTATTTTATTTCATTTCATTTAGGATTTTAGATAATCCAGTACAAACAAATAACCTTTTTGTAATAAAGGGCATCACACATTATTTCATTTCATTTGATCATGCCCATCACACATTATTCTGATCACACTATCTTTTGCCTAACTTGAGACTCCAAATGCAAATAAACCTTACAGCAGATAATGAAAATTTATAAGAAGATAAGCATATATTATACTGATCAGTAAGATGTAAGCTTACTTACATGCAGTCTCTAATTGTTACACACCTAATGGACACAGGACACAGACATAATAAACAAAACCGAATAAACACATCGAAAAAAAGCACTACCCTAATTTCAGGTGCTATCATAAATTTCTTGAAACTAATATATAGAAGATCGAAATCATAGAATGCATGCAGTCATGATATGACTAAGATTAATGCAGTCATCTGGAAAAAAAAAAAAAAAAAAAAAAAAAAAAAAAAACACTACAGCTTCATATATTATTCATATAAACTATTGCATATTCCATTATTAACAATAACAATGACGCCATAAATAGAGATTAGAAATTGAGAATCAGACCCTTTACAGAGGAAAAGCTCATTCGTTGAGGGAAAAGTTCAATGCCAGAAAATAGTAATCACTCTCCAATCCATGGCTTCCTCGTTCACTCTTCAATTGCTCATATGGTATATATGAGTTGAGCTCTGTGATATAATCGTACACCAAATACATTGAAAGTATTTATTCAGGTAAATCAAAAATGATACAGTAAGCGTTAATATTTATCAAGAAATCCGATGACCAAGGGAATGCAGCAACATACCTTGTCTGATATGTCATTAATGATATCATTCAGTTGAACTCAGTCTACAAAAAAATTGCATTGAGGTAAAACAATCGATATGATAATTTGCGGTCAACAGACTTTGCGGAATTATCACCTTCGGACATAGGTTGTTTTGCAATCTCACCAAATTTCTGAACCTCTGCATGAGTACACATAATTCAATTAACAAAAGGCACAACAGAAACTTCTTCAAAAATTGAAGCAAACCAATTTTATCTACAGTTTTCACATTCAAGGCTCTAGTAAAGCATAAGCCACCACTTAATCTCACCACTACCATCAACATCTTGTCAACTAAATTTTCAGTCCTCAAGTTATAAATAGAGTAGACTAATTCAGTAACACGCAAACAGTTCAAATCATCATGCACACTCTAAACAAAACAAACAAACCGTTACGAACAAATGTCAAAACTTTGATCCAGACATTTACTTTTATGGCTCTATATCGACAGCAAACAACTAAAACACTAATCCTTGAGTAATTCAAAGACCTATCCACCATTCAAAAACAAACCTTACACTTATACCAGAAGATAAATAAGCTGATTCAACACAAAACAGTAGACAATCCCAGTAAAGGGCTCAAAATCAATCAAAGAATCAAACCCACACCCACAACAAAACTCCAAAGAAAACAAAAAAAAATATCAAACAACACCCACAAAATAAAATCACAGGAGAATCAAAGTGAGCTTCAAATTGTTAAACATTAGAAACATAGCTTGACATGTTTCCAATTAATCAGCCAAATTCCAAAGTGGAAGATAAACAAAATCGCTAAAACATAAAAATCCATATCAATTGAAAATCAATAACAACAAAAAAACCAAGCAAAAACCAAAGCATATAAGAAGTAACAAAAACAATAGAAGACAAAAACTTCCAAAACTGGAATCTTCATTGTTGCGAAACAGACTAAAAGCATGAATTAATGATGTAGCGAAACCAACTGAATAATCCACGAATCCAGCAAAAAAAGAATCAAAAGCTTGAATCAAAGAATTTGAATCAGACAGTTTCCAATGGTTAGAAATAGAGTAGAATTTTAGGTGGAGATAAATCATAAGCGTTTCATGATGAGATCAATGGTTATGATGTTATGCTAATTCTATCAACGTAAAATCTTACCAAGCTTTTGAGTGATCGTGATGTTGATGGGCGGTTTTGATGTCGGCCAAGAGGAAAGGCTGATGTTGATGGAGAGGCTTCTCGGAGTGGAAAAACAGTGGAGATGTTGGCTCCTTCAACATGTATAATCTGCAAATTAAAAACAAACAACAAACATAAAAAAAAATGGATTCAACTTATGAACAATTGAATCAAAAAGAAGATCATAGAAGGATGGAAACCATTTAACGCTAATCACCATCGTCAGCAGAAAGGTTACATAATAAAGAAAAGCTCTTACCCATTTACATTACATCCAAGTGCTGAACTTGAAGTTGAGCTTCCTGCAAGTGTTGAACTTTGAAGTTGAGCTTCCCGCAAGTGAAGTTCGTCTAATCCTGTACCCACATAATAAAGGCAACCAGATAATAAAGGACAAAGCACCGATCGTTCTTGATTATTGTCCTTTCTCTTCGTAGAGCAAGGAAACGTACACCTGTCGCGCCAAACAGGTAAAAAGCCAAAGAGAAAGCAGTGGCACAGCTGCAAAAAAAATTCAAGCGAGGGCAAAACCGCCAATTCGTAATGAACAGTGTCTAGGAACAGTAATGAACAGTACTATAAACAGTGTTTCGGCTTTAGATGTATGTATAATAACTAGCAGAGTATCCCGCGCGATGCCGCGCGTTTATTTATATGCTGCGGTACCTCTAATCCAACCAATATTTGTTGTCAAAAAAAAAATGTTACTATGGTAAAATTATGAAACTTTTCATTCAATTTGTAAAGTAAAGAACTTTCACTCTCAAATTTTAATATAGGGCCATAAGTCAGCTAGTTCTTGTTTTGTGTGTGTGTGTGTGTTTCCGCATTCAAGTATAAAATGAAATAGGAACCACAAAAAGAAAAAGAAAAAGAAAAAAAAATGATGTAGAAGCCAAGATTACTAAATTAATGTAACTGATTGTACTGAAAATGTATACATAAGTAACTATACATATTAAAAGCAAAGCTCCAGCCTAAGGTTTCTTCGATTTCCTTCTCGTACCAGCAGCTCTTCTAGTAACCATTCACAACATTTCCATTTCCATTCACATTGGCATTGCCATTGGAATAAGAAATGTCACTCATTTTCTTATAACTTCAAAATAGAAAAGATCAGTGTCTCTTAATTTACTATCTCAGAAAACCAGTTACGAATTTATTGCAATACCAAAAAAAAAAAAACAAAAAAACAAAACAAAACAAAAATTGAAATCAGATGAATGAATGGGATGAGCTTACAATGCCAATGCAAGATATATTTGGAAACCTATACAAAATGCAAAATGTATTTAACTCAATCCTAAATAATTAGTTTAAGCTAGGTCACTGGTATACATGATACATCATCTTAAGCAATAACTGAGTATGACAAACAGTTATATTGAGATAGTGCTATAGGCAAAAGTGAATGAAAAAAATGAATTTCGTATCTGAGTCGATATTCATTGAACTCAAACATTTAAACAAAAAAACATTACTGAAATGAAAGCTAAAACATTCTGAGCTTGGTTTGAATTTCTTGTTAAGGCAACTCATGAGTCCTTTACGATTCAAATGTCACAGAAGGTCAGAAAATCAAGTGACTAATTCATGTCAACATTCATTGCTGAGGATGATATCTATTGCCTAAACCTCAAACTATCATTGATTAACACTATTGATACGATTAATATGTTGTAGAGTACAAACAAATAGAAATGTTATAAATTCATGAATAAAAGCCTTTACCTGTAGCTTCATTTATCTTTGACAGTGAACAGATGAAGCATTTGTTTGATTTTTTTCCTCTTGCTCAGTGATTTCCAGTTGTGAAACAGAGCTGATGCTGCACAAAGTAATTTTGAAAATGAAATTAGTTGCATTATGTGAGTAGAAATTCTTGATAATAGCATTAATTTGCTATACAGTGTCAACAAATGTAAATATCAGAATTCTTTGATGATTAAATTGATAGGCGAATAGCAGAACGCATGAATATGATAATGATGTACTTGAGCAAGAAGGAAGTTCAAAGTATGAAAGCAGGAAACAGTGGGTTCGAAAACATGATGTAGTTGAGCAAGAAATGAAGATCTTTTTCATGAATATAAATTATTGGTTTTATCAGAAAAGAATTAAAATCAAGTTGTCAACTGTTTAACAAAAAGAAGCCAAACAACCGAACCAACTTGAAACAATATAGAAAAAATAATAATGAATGCAAACAGAACCAGTAACTGATCTAAAACTTTAGTGTTTATAAGGATAGTGCCTAAAGTAATCAATCCACAAACAGAAAACGGAAAGGACTAAATCTAATCGGTCACAACAATTACAATAGTGCACAGCCTTCACCATTTTTCACTATCTCCTCTCTGGCACTTAAATTTAGTTGGCGATTGCCCAAAAGACAAATAAATTGAAGAGAATGGGTCTCATCAGTAGAGTTTTTGTGTGTAAACTCTGCATTTCTTTTAGCAGAGAATATCTAACTTGACCTCATCAAAATAAGACAGAAACACTAATCTTATTCTACCAATCTTTTTCTGGCAACTCATTCAATCAACTCAACCAATAACAGCAAAAAACCTTTGATCAAAATCTTACAAAATCTGTCCAAAATCTGCAAGCAATCTGATGCCACCCAAATCAAAAGCCTTGAACTTGGTTTTTCCAATGCTTAACTTCTCAGATGTCAGATACTGGGTTGGTGCTGAAACTAATCTCTGCAATCAATACCCAGAATTAGAAAATCAAATACTCGTCTTAAGCCCAATTCCTATTCAATCATTCTCAGAGTGAAGCTCAAATCTTTTAATCAATTCTATGCTTATGGTTGAACACAACACAGAAATTGTATAACAACTCTCAAAATTGTTCACTTACCTAGCAATCAAACAGATCCCATATTGAAATCGAAACCAGAATTTCAATCAAAATCGAAATTACCTGAACTTACCCCAAAAACTAAGTATCGATCACAACCATATACCCAAATCCCTCATCTTCTCCTTGGCTCAAAACGCAGAGTTATCCAAAACGCAGGTCCTCTTCCTCCTCACAGCAAAACCGAACAATACCCTTACAAAATCGAAACCCAATTCAATTCAAAACCAACCACGGCGAAAAACCTCAATCAAAACTATAAACCAAAGACACGAATAAAAAACCAACCCAAAAGGTAGACGGCAGAACTATCCAAGACGCAGATCTTCTTCCTCCTCACAGAAAAACGGAATCTCCACTCTCTCTAGCTCTCTTTCGCTATCTCTCTCTCTCTCTGTTTCGACTGCTTTCTCCAGAAACCACGAACGAACTCGACTTGACCATAGAACGATGGCATCCCGTAAATGAGAGAAACAGAAGGGTAAAACCGCCACTTCACGTATAAACAGTTGAATGAACAGGGATAAACAGTCAAGATTATTCGGCTTTAGATTATAGTATAATATAATAATTAGTGTTTAGAGAATTTTGAACAGACTGTAACCGTCCAAGGAGGTCTTTCATTTTGTGGAAAATATTTCCAAGCACAGAAAAATTCCATTCTTAATTAGCTAAAGCTTGAAAGGCATTAACTTTACATACAAAATTTTCAGCAGCAGTTCCAGTAGTGGCAGTTAGCCAAGAAGCATTAACAATGTTCTTAAAATCATTATGATGAAGCTACATAGCTTCAAGTCTAAAAGTTTTCCTCTTCTTGGTAGTACAGGCATAAGAAAGGTAAATTGGTCCATGGTCAGAACCAGAAATAGGCAAGTTATTTTAATACAATCAATCTTTGGTAACTACATATATTCCATTTTTAAAAAAAAAAAATATTTAAATACAAATTATTCTAAAAAACTCTACAAGGAGACTTTTCTTTCATCTAAAAGAACAATATATCATCTCTCTTGGTCCATCACCAAACTGCAAAATGCTCGTTCTCCTGCAAGCGGCAAATGGGCAAGTCAGCTTACTTGGCTATAAATAATCACTATGGTTTCACAGAGTATGGATGCTTCTGGGACTAATGCACAAACAATATGAGGGTATAAAGACTACGGTTTCACAGAGTGTGCGTCCTTCTTGCACTAAAGGAAATTTACTGGAAAGGACTATCAACTACAGAATAAAGAAGACAAGAAATACATTCTGTTCTCTAACGTTTAGAACACCAGCTTTTTCAATGCCACCCAATGTTTTAAAAAGAGCGCGTCAGGCGCACCTTAGAGCGTGAAAGGCATGAGGCATGAAGGAAATTGCCTCTGTTTTTCAGATGAGGCGCAGAGGCGGCGAAGGCGGAGATGGAGGCGGCAAAAGCACGCCTTAAGGCGTTCTGAGCGTACACCTGGCAATTTTTTTTTTTTTTAACACCCCAAAATGACATCGTTTTGGTGTTGAGTGAATCAAAACCCATTTAGGTCATGTATTATACCCGAGCCAATCCCCAAAACATTCAAACAGCCTCCTCCCCAACTCTTCACTCTGCTCTTGAGCCAATCCCAATCCCTTACTCGAAAAGTTGATAAAATCATGAAGAGCCCGTAAGTTTCTTCAACAAATTGGTTCTAAAGGAGGCTATTTGCAGAATTGGAGCAAGAAATAAGTTCGATTTGAAGAGAGTTAGAGAGTTGTAGACTTGTAGTTCGATTTGAATTTTGAAGAAAAGGAGGTTAAGGTATGATCTTGCTTTTCTCTCAACTTTCCTTGCTTTCTTTGGATGGTTTTGTGTTTCTTTATTATGTGCAATTGGAATTGGAATTGGAATTTGGATACCTTGTTTCTTTGGTTTTGAGGTTTTATAGTTTTTGTGGAATTGTGTTTATGGTAATCATCGAGGGAAAGCAGAACGAAGGAGTGGTGTTTCACCTATATGCATCTTCAAAAATTGATTGGCTATACTAAAAAGATAAACTGCAAATGTCACAGAACCAGAAATTAAGATGACTCCGATAGGAAAAAGGTCTTGCTTAAACAACTGTCAATTTACCAGGAATTGGGAAGCCATATAACACAGTTATGCAATGCTATTAGGGAATTTTGGTTGCATGTTCGTGATCTTTTTGCAATGCATCATTAACTAAGTATTCCAAACTTGCTTAACTTGTTTGTTGATAAAACTGAAATTTAAGCTTGGAATGTCGGATCATTGACTTGAAGTTACTTGTTGAGTTTGATTCTTTGTGATAATAGAGAGATAATAAGTGTCCCTGTTGCTTTGGTATTCTGTTGCTTTGGTTTTAGTCTTATCTAGTAGAGATAATAGAGAGAAATAAGTTAATTTATCAATCACCAGCAAATTTATACGTAAGGCGTAAGCCTTACGCCTCAAGGCGAGCGCCTTGCTGAGGCTCTCCCGGCTACGCCTCAGCCTTTTAAAACATTGATGCCACCAGATATGCAATTAACAACAAGTATTTGCTCATGTTAAAAAAATAATAATAATAATAAATAAATAAAATAAGTATTTGCCTTACAAAGACTTGCGATAGATTTGGTTTGTAGTGCTGTAGCACATCTGGCATTCTGCAAAAAGAGAAGCAAAAGCAAGAGAGAAAAAAAAAGCATTTTCAATACAAAATCAAGGCAAAGCTAGTCCATATGTAGCATGTTTATTGCAATACAACTAAAGTTGCACCGCCCATAAGCATCAGTACAATTTGTAAAAGGTATGACTAATTCCAGGATAAATTGAAGCCAATCAACAATCCTACTTAAGAAGTAAAAAGCATTTTCAAAAAGAGATGAACCAGAAAATGAGAAAATGCAGTAACAAACTAACCAAAGCAGAAGCACTGCATTTGACTAGACCCCGCGATTGGTATGATTGGTTTTATTGTCTCAAGTGACAACCCTCCACCAATCCCCACCGGTCTCACCTGAAAATGTACCAGTCTTCTATCAACACAAGCTCTTCTTGAACCCGACCCATAAAACCCAGCTTGTTTATGTCTTTGACCTGCTGAACCTACCGCATACAAAGAAAGATCATACAGTACTTATATCTCATATATTAGCAAACTGAAAATCGGAGTAAAACCACATTCTAACCACCCACACTTTAATGGAAGAAATTCTTCCACGAGACTATTGTTGTACCCGTAAATGAACCCCCGTAAAGCGAAATAGGCACAAGGAAAGAGCAATAGGCCAGACCAACCTACAAAAACAAATCAGCTCCTTCGTAAGTCATTGATCCTATTATGTAAAAGAATCCAAACATCAAGGTTGTTAAACCGACACTTACTTAGAAATTTAATTTGTTATCCTCTTTTGCACTTTTAAAATAGCATTTTCAGTAGTTACAAAATCAACAGATTAATTTCAATATAACTCAATAATAAAAAAGACAGGAAAATCTTGCCATTACTTGAGCAAACTGATAAAACTACTGCCAATTGTAAACTCAAAAGCAACACAAATCAGTTACTCATCAGTATGTTTTGTACTCAAACTACAATTATCAACAAAAGCTTCTGCCCTTTATACATAAACCATTCAAGAGCTCAAAATATTGATAGAAGAGAAAACTACTCAACATGTAAGCCCAGATTTGACACAATTTTGCAATACCAAATATATCTTATACAACAGAATTGAGTGAACCTACAAAAGCATACTCTTCAAAAAAGAAACATATATTTTTAAGAGACAAAACCATAATACACCAACTAATATGAAGCAGCAAGTAGATTAGACAATGTTTCAAATTACGCAACTTTCCTCCTACCAATTGCTACTAAATGAATTTCTTTTCACAAGCAATCAGAGTTTCTGGTTCTTCATCATGCATCCAAATTTTAAATTCACCCATAAACTAAATATGAAAAAAATATGCATCTAACTTGTAAATTATTACCTCTACACACAAGTCATAGAGCAACCCAGAAAGCCAGAATTTTAAGAATAATTAATCTACACCGCGAAATCCATCAAAGTAGCTTAAGAAATCAGAATGCAAATTCAACCCATCTTCCATTTCACATAAAGAACAAGAATATAGACAGAAACAGTCCACTAAGCCAGTGAATAACAAAAGATGCAGCATCACATAATAAACAAGTGGAAAACGAAGAGTAAAAACCCAGACCATATAAAATCTAAAAATAACAGAAATTTAAAAATCCAGAATTGAATTCAAGGAAAGACAATTCATTCCTCAGGGACATGATAACCCATATCTAAATTATAAACAGAGTGGAGAGATCTCAAGTTATGAACCTTAAGAAATTGGTTGTATGGGCATGAGACGGAGCCTGAATGTCGGCTTGGCTCAAGATCTTAACTGAATTTCCTAACAAAAACTGCCATTTTAACAAAATTTCCATCGAACGATGCAACTTGTAAATTATAACCCCCTTTTAATATGTTGCCGATGTCAATTTCAAACTCGAAAATGCAAAACTTTCACTTCTTGTTGCATGTTAATTATACCGGAACACTTTACACTTTCGGGCTTTTATTTTCTAAGTATATAGTTTTGGTATCATGTTTTTGGAAATATTCATAAAAGAATGGCAATAAATAAAATGTTTGATAAGGAAATGAGTTTAAAGCAATAGGTTGCAATTCACTATTTGCAGATGATGCTGCAGGAGGTATGGTGTTGAACCATCTTCTTGTTCAGCAGCCCTTCCAATCGATGTGTTTCTATTTCTAAGGCATATATTCATAGCCTTGAATCAGGTAAACCACAAGGTCCAACTATCTTGCTAGAGAAAAAGAAGAAATTACTGATTGAGTTGTTCATCCTTGAACCTTGAACCACTGCCTGGTAGGGCCAATAAGACGATGGTATTCCTTACTGTAGTAGTTTTACACGCGTAGTGGCAGCATGGGCTAAGCCCAATTCTCTTTACTTCTTGTATTCTGGGCTTGATATCCCCAATTAGCGCTTACTAGGCTGTACGCCTGTACCTTGTAAGTACTGGAGAAAATTAAATGCTAAACATACTGAAGATAACGCCAAGAATCATAGAGAAAGAACAAAACTTCCCTTTAGTTCACTATTTCTCACTTAATCAAAAATTCACGATCAAATGCATGATTTCATATCACCTCGAAGTCACTAGTATATGGTAATCACCACACAGCCCGTGAAGTACCATTACTAACACAAACGAATCTACAGATTGGTTTGTAGGACGAAAAACTGAATCCTAATCTTCCCTCATTTGTATGTTTCAGCTCAAGCTTCTGGAACGGGCTGCAGGTTGGTTCAAATAGCATTTCAGTCAATGTACTAATGAGGTGACAAAAGTAAACCCAGAAAACAGTGAATGGTATTAAAAGTGATAGTTTACTTCCTAAGCATAAGCACATCCCCATCATAAATAGAAGAAATCAATAGCATTATATTTTGAACAAAGCAAAGAGTTACAATACGTCAAATTCATAGACCAACAACAAAATGAAGGACAGCTACCTGCTATTAGGATCATTAGAAGCCATTGATGGAGCCATCACTACATGAGAAACACACATAGTAAAAGCCGGCTATAGTCAAACCACAGTCTCTGCCAACATTCACAAAGTATTGCTCCTTCCATCTCTGCACCAGCAAATCAAAGAACTCAATTTCATTTGACGTTTGATTTTTGCTGATCGAAAGGTGATAATAAAGCATTTGGACCAGTTACCAACTTACCATATATATGTATGGATAGTTGCTGAGATCTAATGATTTGCCACCATCAACTTCCACTTGGCTCTGTAAAATGTGGAATTAGCTAGGAGACAACATTAATTAAGACTCCTTAGCTTACCAATAGAGCAGAAAAAGAAGGGTCCAGTGCCTTATATCATCATCTTGTCTGTCACAAGTAACACAAACATTTGATTGTTATTCACCATCACAACTAGCTAAATATGCATCCTTTCTCAATTGTAGATAAAAGAACAAAAAGCCATACGTTGTTTCCCACTTCTCAGTGAAGAAAGTATAATTCTTGGTGTCAACAATCTCCCCTTCCCAAAAGGTGACGACCTACCACACAATGAAAAGAAAGTAAATCCTCAATGAAGGCTTCCTATGATGAAGATACAACAGTTTCTTTTGAATTGAGATAACATTAGTCAAGACATTGATGATAATGCAGAAAATAGAGAAATAAAAGATAAAACAGAATAAAGTTCAATTCACTTTATGTCAAAGAGGTTGGGGGTGGAGAAACAAACAACTAGATAGCAATATCCAACAAAAAAGTGGTACCTCGAATTAATATGCAAGAGTGACTTGTATGCATATTTAAGCATGTTGTCTAACTTAAATCCGCCCAAAGGAAATATAAAGAAAATCTATGCTATGAGACACACAGTTTTCAGCGATTAAATGGATACGAAGAGGCAAAGGGACGGTGAGTGAAAGACTGAAAAATTCAAAATCAGGCAAACTAAATCGGCTGCAGCACCCAGTAAGAGGTTGGCCATCTAATATAATTCTATTGCAAGATAGAGTCCAGACAATCACAGCGCTATGGAAATGGAAACACCAATGCACTACAAATCTCCTTACATAAAGCCTTCCTAGACCACTATCTCAACAGATGTCGTATACACCAGTTCCATAACACACTCCGCAGCTGCTTAACTAATTGACTGTTGTTAATGAATATATTGAAGCAAATCTTATACTAAAACATTGACATGAGGACCGACAATCAGCAATGAAAAGAGCAATTTCTTACTGGTGTGTCAGCCATGGGAACATTAAGTGCTTCCATGGTTCCACACAGGTAACCATTCTCAAGATCACACCCTTGTATCCGAACATTTACTCTCCAAGTTTCATCTTTTTGCAGACTCGAAACAGAATAACAGAATCATTAACTTAATGCTACAATAACATACCAGCAGTGCTACAATTCAATTCCCCATTTCCCAGAATAGATAATCATTACCAATTTGATCAAAATCACAGGGATTCCAATTTCACAAAGACGTCAAGAAATATAGGAATTCCAAAAGCCAGGGAGAAAAGAGAGAAACCTGGCCGACGCTTGAAAGTGTGAAGGGCGGGGGAGTTTGAACCTTCAAAAGTGATGCACATATAGAATATGAGGAAGGCAACTCTTGGTAGCAACACCCATCTCCACAGCAGCTCGCCAAGAAACACATACTTGGTTCCCCAAGGTAATCCGATATGCATAGCCTTTGTAAAATCAATAGCAAGATTTCTTGTGGGAGACCATTAGACCACCTCTCCTCTGCCTTTGAATCAGAGTAGTAGTAGTAGTATTTTCTGACCACTCTTCTAATTTTAATCAGCATCACTCTGAGCTTGTGGCCAGTAAGTTCCCGTCTGCACTTGGGACAAAGCAAGAGTATTGTATACACCACACAAACAACAGCAAGTACTCGACACACAATGAAGACAAGATTTCTCATAGTGAATTTTCATAGTCCACACTGATTCCGTTATCGATATTAACCGCCACACATCATCCACAGTGATGGAACCAGGTAACAGATAATTAAACTAATGAAGACAAGAGGATTGAACATTTTCAGAAGCAGGTTGCAAGCAGCAAACACAACAAATTGGTTTAAGAGAGAGCTTGAACAGAATGATATTCTGAACAAGGAGTATGATCATATAATTGATGCGGATGCACACAACAAAGAGAATCAAAATTAGTTAGCTAGGATTCATAAACTCATAAAGGAGTATAAAGTTAGCTGAATATACATTAGCTATGATATGGGGTTTATATAGGGTTTATTAACCAGATATGAGTAAGCTACAATACAAATTAGGAAACTCTTCATGTGATGAACACTTTTGCAAGAACAGATTACAAGCATTCCAACTTCAGAAAGGCATACAAATTAGGGAAATAGACACTGTACCAAATAGTCCAGATTTCAGTAAGAGTACCGCTTTTCTGTGAAATTCAGCAGGAAAGAAAGACGGCGGTGATACATGAATGTTGAGAAGATAAGGCGAAGATTTTCAATTGGTTTCCCATTACTTATAAAAGGCTATAAGAAATAATAAACTTTCAGAGGTGTTTACATATGCAAGCAGGCTTTTGATTCCAAGTTTGTGAACAAATATATACTTATTGCTTGGAATCAACGACCACCTGAAAGTAGTGCCGACTCTGGAACAGATGATGAATGGGAGAACTTATTGCCTAAGACCATCTCCAACGGAGTGGTCAAATCCACGTGGAGGGTAAAACGGTAACAAATGACTGATGAAACACTCCTCCAACCCATAGGTCATACACGTGGATTTGACATTGAGGCTTGCTCTGTCAAATTTGACAGCCCCAACTCTCTCTGTCTTTTATTTTTTTATTGTTTCTTTCATTCTCCCTCTTTCTTTCTCGCCTCTCTCTCTCTCTATCTCTCTCTCTCTCTCTCTCTCTTCCCTTCTGCGTTCTCACCTTTTATTCTGGAATTGAGGAGACAAATTCAAAGACTGGAGCTTTCTCAAGGAAACCCATACCCATTCGAAACTCAAGATGCTGATAATGATGGGAAAAGCGCGTTCTCCATCTTCTAATTATTATTACAGTAGCAGTGGCAGAAGAGGCATGCCATTTCTTCACTCTACTCCTCCTCTTCTTGTTGTTGCTGCTTTATTTCATTCTCACATCCTACCCAGACCAAAGCAACTCATAAAAAATTTTCATGAATCCTTCTGGGCTTTGATGGAATGGCAATTTGAGATCTGGGATTCGTGAAGGTGTAGAACATAAAGCTGAGAATCAAGCAAATTTTGATTGATCTGGGCTGTGATTGATCAATAATTTGGGAAGAATAGTCGGGTACCACTTGATTACATAAACAAAGAGAAGAGTAAAGAAGATCGTAGTTGGGTACCATTTGATTATAGAAAGGAAGACTGATCAATGGGTAGAGATGGGTGGGACTTGATTACAGAGAGAGAAAAGAAAGAAGATATCGAAAGAAACAGAAGCAGCAGAGAAAGAGATGAGGATGAGATATTTTTTTTATAAAAATTAATTATATTGAGAAAAACAAAATAAATAGAATAAAATATATTAAAATAACATACAATTTTGACATATCGGTTGGATTAAAATTAGGCAAAAATGAAGGTTGCCATGTCACATGTTAAATTTGAATTTGACACAAATTAAAAGAAAACTCCATTGGAGATGCTCTAAAGAAGACAGATACGACATAGCATAGTCATCAAAACCTTCACGGTGTCCAACCGTTAAGCCACTAGAAGAAAGCCTGAGGAGTGACAGTTCCGGCAAAGCAACATCACCAGCCAAGTACTGAACGACTTGTCGCATGCTTGGCCTTGCCGCTGGCTCCGAATGAGAGCACAAAAGCCCAAGCTTCAACACCAACTCCACTTCCTCAGCTACAAAATCATTACCAACACTCTGATCTCTTGCCTCAAGGATGTTACTCCTATTCCAACAAGAAAACACCCAATCAATCAATATCACATCTTCTGGACCCTGTGTCTTAATTGGCCTTTTTCCGCAAGCAACTTCTAGCAAAAATACCCCAAAAGCAAACACGTCGCTCCTCGTGGTGGCCCGACCTGTTCTTGCGTACTCTGGAGCTAGGTACCCAAGCGTTCCAACCATATAAGTAGTTTGAGGGTCTGTTCCATGGTCGTATAATCTTGCAAGCCCGAAATCTCCTAGCCTTCCATTCAATTGCCCATCTAGCAACACATTACTGGCCTTCACATCTCTATGAATCACAACCTGTTCCCATTCTTCATGAAGATAGAACAGCCCTGAAGCCACACCTGTGATGACTTTAAACCTCTGGCTCCAATTAAGGGTCAGCTCAGGTTGATCAAAGAGGTATTTGTCCAAGCTTCCATTAGGCATGTAGTCATAGACCAAAAGCAGCTCCCCTTTTCGCCTGCAAGCAAAGGCATTAAACATCTGTGTTAAAGGAAATATTTGTATACAAATGCTTATAGTGTCTCAAAATGTTTAAACTGTCAAGGAATGCAAATTAACACTTTATCATATATGGCCAAAATTCGCACATGGAGAGACAAACATATCTAAATATACATAATTTGATCACATCTCATGAAAACTCTGGACTAAGGTTGTGATAACATGACTTGAAGATTTTAGAGAAGAATAAGTAAGCAATATATCATTGCTATTTAACACTGGAGTTTAACATCAGAAACATAAATATCAAGAGAGTTGTATGAAAAAAAAAAAAACTAAAATGTACTGAAGTAAAACAGAGAACTAGAGAAATTTGGTGAATATATTATCAAAATTTGAAGACCATACCTGCAATATCCCAACAGTTGTACTAAATTGCGGTGACGAAGCCGGCCAATACTAGCAATTTATGCTACAAATTCCTTCATCCCCTGTCTTGATTCATGTGATACCCTCTTCACTGCAATCTCAATTTTAGAGGAGGGTAATAAACCTCTATAAATTTTACCAAATCCCCCAGTTCCCAAAAGCTCCTTTTCCCTAAACCCTTTGGTGGCAATATACAATTCTTTGTACTTAAACCTCTGAGGACCATACTCTAGCTCCCAATCTTCAAGCACTTCTGCAAACTTCCTCTTCCTATTTATGACATAAAGCACCCCAGAAACCACTAGCAATACTAAAATCACGGAAATCAGAGGCACACCAACAGTGAAAAGCATGGACCTCTTTTCACCTGCAATGCTAGGCAACTTGGGAAGTTTGGAAGCTGTAAGGTCTTGAGCTTGGCCATTCATCCTAAAGCTCCAACCCACTACAAAATGGGATGTGAGGAACGGACCAGTTGAAGAGGAAAAGCCAACATACATGGTTTTGTTGAGAATTGGGGAAAGGTCATATTTCAAAGACAAAAGTGGAGTTGGGGGTTTAGTTGCAACAGCAATTGGAGCCATAGTAACTTCAATTTGCTTCTTGGTACCATCGTATTCAACCCAAACTCTCATTTCTTTACGACTGATAAGAGTCAGGTTCTTGAAGTACCGACCATCAAAATAACCAGCTGGAGCAGCTTCGACAGAGTGCAAGCCATTGATGTCTATCCCAACATGGTTTTCATTGATGTCACTGAATTCCGCGTTCTGGATCGTGTCAAGCTCCACAGCAAAAACATGATTGGTGAAATTCCCATTGTTGGAGATGTTGAACAGGCCCATGTACTGGTTCGCCAGAGCTCCGGGGAGGCCTCTCGTCGGAGCGATGACAAAGGCGATTCCATGGCCGCTGAAAGTAGTGTACTCTGATTGGATGGCAAAGATAAAGTTGGTGGAGAAGGAGAAAGCGGAGTCGTTCTCTGAGTTCTTGAAGGTTACTGGGTTCGGGTAGAAGGCATGACCACTTCTATCATTTCTCTCTTTGGTGTGGTTCGTAAGCTTCAAGAGACCATTTGGTGTGATCTCTGCTATGCCGTCTAGACTGAGATTAAGACCAGAACGGCCATTGAAACCAGAATTGTAGATGAAATTGAGGTCTTGGGCTTGTGCTGGTACCAGACTAACAAGTAGTACTAGTAGAACAGAAAGCTTGACAAACATGGCTGTGAAGTTTCTGGACCTGCCTTCTTGGGTATTTATGGATCTAAACCCGCCAAAAATTAAGGAAAATCAAGGCATCTTGCCGATATCCGAGAAGAGTATATTCACAACTTTCACTACTCTAAGCCATCTATTAGAGTAGCTGCTCATCCTATCAAACGAAGAAGACGACGCAAACGAGCTCACAAAGTCATCAAACCCGGCTACATGGGACCCACTAGGCGGTCTCAGCTCCTCCGGAATCTCAGCCTCCCCCCATCCAGATACCTCATCACCAATCTCATATTGGGCCTGGCCCTCGGCCCATGGGCCGAGCACATCAACCCCAACTTCACCACCCTCACCAGTCACCACCATCACCTTCCGATTTCCGCCACGAATTCACTTAGACACTGTTTCGAATCGTTCGAGATTCGCTTCACGGCGACTAGAGTTTCGGAATTAGGGAGTGTTCCTTTTGAACACTTGGACGAACCCGCCTTCGCCGAGGAGCACTTGTCCTCTGAACCCTTTTGTGGCTTTTTTCAGTTCTTGGTAGGAGGATCTGTGTGGGCCGAGCTCGAGCTCCCATGACTCGATTGGCTCGGCGTCCTTGAGCTTCCTGATGAATAGTAGATGGATATGGAGATTACAGATAGAGTGAGAGCAATGGCTGCGACTGAGACTCCGATTTTCAGAGCTGTGTGATTTTTTCTGGGTATTGGAATTTTAGGAAGAGAGGCCAGATGAAGGGGTTGGGGCTGTCCATCAATCTTGAAGCTCCAGACAAGAGTGTAGTGGGACTGTGGGAGCTAGCAAGCAGACCTGTTAAAACTGAGAATCCAACATACATGAACTATTCGAATATGGGTGAGAGATCTACATGGAAAGAAATGAGTGGGGTTTTGGATTTGGAGGAGAATGGTGAGATTGTGATCGTGGTCTATCCAGGCTTGGATTGTTTTCCCACATTTTGAGCTCCTAATATTTTGATAGTTTTAAACTAAATTTCAGATAAAAAATAAATAGAGCATCTGATACTCTTATAACAAGCATCTCCAACAGCTTCCTATAATTTCTCTATTATAGAAAAGTAAAAATTAAAATTTTAAAAAAAAATTATACTCAAACTCCAACGAATTCTCTATTTTACAGATTTCATAATTCTTCTCTAAATCATTTCCTAAAATTTTACAGATTGCTGTAAATATAGGAAATTTTATTTTCTCTCTCATCGCTATCTCTATTTTAGGGATAATTATATGGAATCTGTTGGAGCAAAATAGTCAAACTTTTTTCCTAAAATAGAGAAAAATCAAAATATAGGAAATCTGTTAGAGTTGCTCTTATAATAGGATAAATAATACAAAGTATAGTCAAATTTCGACCAAGACAAAAGATTTTGCTCCGTTTAGCCCTATATTTTGGTGATAGGTTTTATAGGAACTGAACATACATTGCTTTTGTACAAAACCATATAAATAACGTGTTTCGGTGGTCCACGCTCACAAGTACTTTCCCAAAAAATAATATGAAAATTGAATAGAACATACATTCAGGTGCACAACCAATAAGCATGACTTGTGTTCGGTTGTGAATATACTTGATTTGGATTCAGCGACCACCTGAGAGGAGGGTCGACTCTGGAACGTATGAACACTTATATGCCATTTCAACATCCTCAGAACCTTCAACTTGCGCAAATGCTGAACCACTTGAAGAGAGCCGAAGAAGTGACAACTCCGGGAGAGCAATATCACCGTCCAAATACTGCATCACTTGTCGCATGCTTGGCCTAGCTACAGGCGGTGAACGAGAGCACAACAACGCAAGCTTCAGCACCAATTCCACTTCCTCAACTACAAAATCGTTACCCAAGTTTTGATCTCTTGCCTCTAGAATATTACCTTTATTCCAACACAAGAAAACCCGATCAGCCAAAATGATATCCTCCTCTGGTCCTTGTGTCTCTATTGGCCTTCTTCCACAGGCAACTTCGAGCAAAAATGCCCCGAAAGCAAACACGTCTGTGCTCGTGGTGGCCCGACCAGTTCTTGCATGCTCCGGGGCTAAATACCCAAGTGTGCCAGCTACATGAGTAGTTTGATGGTCTGTCCCATGGGCACATAATCTTGCAAGTCCAAAATCTCCTAGTCTTCCATTCAATTCCTGGTCTAGTAGCACATTGCTAGCCTTCACATCTCTGTGAATTACTACTTGTTCCCACTCTTCATGAAGATAAAACAACCCTGAAGCCACACCTTTGATGACTCTAAACCTCCGACTCCAGTTTAGAGTAATCTTCGGTTGGTTATAGAGGTACTTTTCCAAGCTACCATTAGGCATGTAGTCATAAACCAAAAGTAGTTCACCATTTCGCCTGCAAGCAAAGTAATTATTAATTTATTATGGATGTTAAAACAAAAATATACAAAAATACAAGTATCAAAAGAAATTGGGGATTGAAATTGACACTATTTTTCACAGACCGCACCTCCCTCCATCATTAATCTTTCAATAAACATGTGCATGGGGGTGGGGGCGGCTTGTAAGTAGTGCCATTTTCACCTCCCAAGAAATTATGTCAGCTCTTTTACAAACATAAAATGAAATTGGAAACAGAAAACCGAAACATTTCGATACCTGCAATAGCCCAAGAGTTGTACTAAATTCCGGTGACGAAGCCGGCCAAGGCTAACAATTTCGGCTACAAATTCCTTTATTCCCTGTCTTGATTTATGCGAAACCCTCTTCACAGCGATCTCAATCTTAGAGGTGGGTAAGATACCTCTATAGACCTCACCAAATCCCCCAACACCCAAGAGCACTTCCTTTCCAAACCCTTTAGTGGCTTTATACAATTCTTCGTATTTAAACCTTTGAGGCCCATACTCGAGCTCCCAATCTTCAAGTAGTTCTGCGTACTTCTTCCTTCTCATGACAAAAACCACAAGACAAATCGCTAGCAAAACTAAACTCACAGCCATCACAGGCACACCAAAGGTCAGAAGTTTAGACACTTTCTTGTCTCCTATACTAGGCAATTTGGGAAGCTGTGAAGGAACAAGTTCTTGAGCTTGGCCATTCATCCTAAAGCTCCAGCCCAAAATATAATGGAATGTTTTAATTGAGCCGGTGGATGCGGAGAAGCCAACATACATAATTTTGTTAAGAACTGGGGAAAGGTCATATTTTAAAGACAAGAGTGGAATTCGGGGTTTCTTACCAACATTAATCGGAGCCAAAGTAACATTAATTTGCTTCCGGGTACCATCATATTCGACCCAAACTTTCATTGGATTACCACTGATGAGGCTCAATTTCCTTGGGTACCTTCCGTCCTTAACGTAGTATCCTGCTGTTGCTGACTTTACAGAGTCCAATCCATTGATGTCGATCCCAACATGATTTTCATTGATGTCATTGAACTCAGCGCTCTGAATCGTGTCCAGCTCCACAGCAAAAACATGATTGCTCATATTCCCATTGTTGGAGGCATTGAAAAGGCCCAAGTACTGGCTTGGAAGAGCTCCGGGACGTCCTAGAGTTGGAGAGATAACAAAGGCGAGTCCATGGCCGCTGAGAGTTTTGTATTCTGATCTGATAGCGAAGACGAAAGTGGTAGAGAAGGAGAAAACTTCTGAACCGGATGATGAGTCATTTTTGAAGGTTACTGGCTTGGCGTAGAAGGTATGACTCGCTCGTTGCCTTATTCTCAATAAACCATCAACCATGACTCCCCCTCTGGGGCCATCTTGCCAAATATCTACACCAGACTCGAAACCATTGTAAATGAAGCTGATATCTTCAGCTGCTGCTACGACAATAACTACGAGAATTATTACAAGCTTGAAAAACATGGCTATACTAACAATGTTCTTGATTCCATCTCACTGGCGCCTTTTTGAACTTTCAGAACTTTCATTACAAGTCTTTGCATTCGGTGATCCGGTGATCAGATTCAATACCTACCAGCAAAAAAGTCAATGCTGCCAACATTATTTCGAGAAGAACATATTGAGTGGACATGATTAACACTTGGAGTCAACCGTTGACCGTCATTGTCACACACCACTCAAGTTACCAACGGAAACTGATTGGGAAAAAACTCCAGAGCAGCACACTTCAAAGAAATAAAAAACAACCCAATGAGTTTAGTCCGGTGAAAACATACTAGGCTGAAAGTGGAATGGATACCGTAGGACTTCTCCCGGTAATAGGAGGTCTCTAGTTCGAATCCCAACTTGTGAAAAACATCCCTTAAAGAGGGATCATACCCAAATTTCTCAAAAGATGCATATTATGAAATATCAATCAGCTTAAACTAAATTCTTTAATCATGGACGACCTTCCTTCAAAACCATAATTCCCTAAACAATTACTATTGCAATTCCCATCTTAAAAGTTTAAAACTAACATAAACTAAGTTGATGATGTGATTGATGTTATGTTAAGCTCATTCGTCATTAGCATGTGAGAAAGGTTGTAAATATGTGATGAGTATTATATTAGTATGTGTAGTCTGCACATAATAAGCACATTCAAGTGTTACATACTCAAGTCCAAAAAGAGACTGATCCGTCAAATGTAGTATGCTAAATAATTATGCTCCTATTAAGTTTTAACTATTGAGCAATACGAAACATGCGATGATGGTAGAACTCAAAAATGATATCGATGTAGTAAATTCTCATTGTACTAAAAACTTCATTATTATTTCTCAAGGCTTTAAAGGATCGAAGATGTGAAATTATTGAAAGCCAAACTATATACTTGTCTTCCTTAGGAACTGGGTAGAAATATTTGCATGTAAACTTTCTTTTCTTTGTGATCTCAAACAGTATTTCATCAACAAAATTTAATAAAAGAAATAACAAACACTAACAAAAAATAAGTAGATGATGTAATTGATGCTATGTTAAGCTCGGTCATTTGTCATTAGCATGTTAGAAAGGTTGTAAATATGTCAAAAGTATTATACACATAATAGATACATCCAAGTGTTACATGTCTATTAATGTACCAAATAGGCACAGCCAAAATAAAGAGATCGATGTGCTTATTATGTGTATTCTCCAAGTGTAACATACTTACTGTACCAAAAAATGTGTTACATAATCGAGTCAAAAAGATATTGATCCATGAAATGTAGTGTGCAAAATAATTATGCTCCCTATTAAGTTTTAACTAGCAACACACTTGTATTGAGCAATACGAAACAAGCTGGTAGGAGCGAAGGAGGAACTATCACCGGAAAAGGAGCGAAGGAGGAGCTATCACCGGCACCCCTCCTCCTCAGTGCGAGCTGGTAGATTTCTTCTCCTATTCGCGAGAGTTTCACTTGCTCAGATTTGTTGTTTTTGGTGAATTTCATTCCCTTTATTTAATTGGTTTTGTTTGCCTCAAGCACTGAATTTTCACACTGTATGCATCTTATTGTTTGGGTTCACAGGTTCTTTGCATATTACTCGGAGGCTTGACAGAACAATTGAGATTTCAAACCGCTGAGCTTCTCTCTATTTTGCATCAATATCAGAAAGTTACTTTCTTTTGGTAAGAACATCTAGTTTTAGTTAAACTTCTGTTCTTAAATCTTTTCAAGGTTGTTGTGGATACACTTTTGATTATTACTTAGATTTGGTAACTCCATTAGGATGAATAGAACTGGAAAAGATCAAAGTTCAAATACTGCACACCAGGTGCTTGATGATATGCCTCAAAGACAACAACCAAGCTGAACCAGTGGGCTATTCTATTATTTTCGAAAAACCTATACTTCTTTTTTTAATCTCAGTTTTTGACACCTTAAAGTAGACTCTTCAATGATCATTCTGAACTCAGTTTCATGAAAAACGGAATTAAAATGAGATAATTATGCTATTTTGAAGTTTGTATACTGTTTCCGGATTTCTGCAGAAATCAACATTTTATGTTACTTTGTATTCTTGTTTGACCATTCTTTAGATCTGCGAATGACATGAACTTTTGCGAAATAATAGCTTTACATGTCTACATCAAATCTGGAGAGTTGTGCTTCAAATCACTGAAAGAACAGTTGTTGGTGAATTTTTCTTTCTTCTTACCAGTTTTTTGAAAAATTTGGGGGTACTCTTGCAGCAACCTTGTTACAAAACAATTGATTTGAAAAATTTTCACACTTTTGTCATTCCTTAAACTTTAGTACATTAAGTTAGACATTTAAAGCATGCTTTGAAACTTAATCTTTAGTCCAACAAGCTTGTCCTGATTGAAAAGTAACAGCAAACTGTTTAGCTTTCAATCTATGTATTCTGTGCAAATTTGTTTGAAAGGCTCATTTGGTTTTGGGAAGTTAAACTTAGGAATCTGTTTGAAAGGATCATTTGGTCTCTTATAAACATCTAGAACATCCATCTAATGAGTCACTCTTAGTACTCTTTTTTGAGCCATGTAAACAATATAACCATGTCACTTTAAACTCCTATTGTGTTCAGCTTTGTGTCCTTTTATTTTTTATTTCTGTTTTGTTAGTTAGTCGATCATTTTATCCTTTCTGTTGGACTGATCTGTCTTGTTGCTTGGAAAGTGTCCTCAAAGCGTACATGTGATTCTCAGATTTTAGACCATTTAATTGTCAATTATTGTGATATTCTTCAACAGCAGGTTATATTTACTAAATTTGGATTTGAACTTATTTATTATTGTGATATTCTTCAACACCAGGTTATAACTATCTTTTCTTTTGTCATCAACTTTAATATAATTGCTAAGGTTAAAGTGTGGACATGGATATGTGGTTCTGTTGAATAGTTTGTCATTATTTAATTAGACACTAACACATGGTTTGCGTACCAGGTTTTAGTTGATGGAGAGTGGATTGCGATATTCTGAACATAAGTACTACGATTCTCTCATGGATCTGAACAGTGAGGAAGGATCTATCAATGGAAGTTCAGATGCAGATATGGAAGACACAGATTTTACAAAAGAGGAAGATATGCAGGATTTCACATTATTCAGGGGGAAGCCATATCAGGATTTGACATTAGATGATTTGAAGGAAGTTGAGTTTAATACGATTGAGGAGGTCGACAGATTCTACAATTACTATTCATTGGCAAAGGGGTTCAGTATGAGGAAGTATAAGCAGGACAAGAACCGTGCAGGTACACTGATCATTCGAAGGCAGCTTGTGTGTTCGAGGCAAGGATAGAGAAAACAATCCTTCTTTTGTTTGTTCTTGCAAACTATTCGAGTCTGATGGAATTCCTTGTTGTCACATTTTTGCTGTCATAAAAAATGAGCAGATTACAACATTACCAGAATCCTTGGTGAACAAGAGGTGGACTAAAGAGGCCATGGTTAGGAAGACCTTGTCAACTTTTAAGGAGGTTCCTGACAAATATGTGCAGATTGCACGGTATGGTGAATTGATGTCCCAATGTGCTAAATTCTGCCATCGTGCATCCTATAGCGATGAGGGCTATGATGAGATGAGGGAAGCTTTGAATCTTCTCACCATCCGCTCAGAAGAGTATAGTGCAGGAATCCTAGATGACCTGGAGGATGAGCACTTTGAGGGTCTGCATCCCAATGTCATCAAGGACCCAGTCGTGTGTAGGACAAAAGGATCAAAACACACTAATGCGGAATGCAGGGAACATTTTAGTTCCAATGATCAACCCAAAGTAGGTGGAAAATGCACAAAATGTCAACAACGGGGACACAACAAGCGAACTTGTGGGAGGGAAAACAAATTGGGTGCTTCTGATGCCAAGAGTCCCACACCAACTAAGGTTGTATCTGTTACATGTAGTGAAGGTTTAGAGGATGATGTTTATGATGATGGCACAAGTGACGTCAATTTTGATGAATTCAAAGATGGCGAATTCACTAAAAGACAGTCCTCGAATTTGATGCGTCACGTGGAAGAAGTTCGCCCATTCGAGTTTTTTGCTGGGTATGATATAAGTGAAAATGAAGGTTCTAACACAAACTGTACCAGAGTTCCCAATTTCTTTCAACATTTCAGGCCCTTCCCCAACGATGAGGGCTACGACGGTGCGTCACACAGTGATGACAATTAATATTTTGACTCCAGGTACCAGTTCAGTTCTAATAAGTAAATGTATGATAATTATTGCTGCAATTATCAAATTTTTTGATACGTAATTGTTATAGTTGCGGTGTTATGACTTTTGTATCAGCTCTGTTTAAACTGGTTCACTAGAGTGGTAGTTTCATTTCAGGTGGTGTGTTGGGTAGCTAGGGTATTTTTGCGTTTTGGTTTGCACTGTATCTATCGTCTTTGTCTGTTTTGCTATAATGCCTTTCTTTTGATGGTTGAGTTAATTTTTTTAGTCTTATTGATTTCTGAATTTAAAATAGAACTCCGTAATTGCTTTTGGTTGCCTTAGTAAATTGATGCATGTTTCTTTACACTTATTGTTTGTGTTTACAGTTCAAATTTGAATTGATATATGTTTCTTCACACTTATTGTTTGTGTTTGCAGTTCAAATTTGAAGCATGAGATAGCTGCATTTTTCTTTCTTTTGAAAAATGAAGGCCTCTCTTGTTTTTCTTACTTGAGTTTATATGTGATAGCTGAAATTTACTTTCCTTAAATGTGTTTTACAGATTTGAATTTGTTGAGTCTGCTTAATGATCTTTGTAGATTAGTCATCAGCAAATATTGGTTGTTTTAGTTTGTTCTGCTTTGTTTATGCCTTGATAGGTTTTTGCTCTATTGCTGATTATCAATAATTGATTGTAGTTTTACATAGTTGTAGTTTGGGTGTATTGCAATCCAGGTTTCCTAGTCACAGTAGTTTAGTTTAGTTTAGTTTTTTTTTTTTTTTTTGTCTGCGGTAGTTAGTCTACAGATTGTAAACATTGCGTAGCTTTAGCAATTGGCAAATTCCATCAATTACCTGCATCAACGTTGTTTTCTTTTTTATATTACTTTGAGTTTTTAAAAGGCATTGACGTTTGGTTATTCTAAATGAGTATGAAAAGAAAGTTTTTCTAGTCTCAAGTAGCTTTCTTCATTGAAAAAACCGTTAGTTATTCTATCTGTGATTACTTGAGTTTATATGTGATATCTGGAATTGTGCTTTTTATTGATTTAGTACTGTTTCCATCGTTGTTTCTGGAATTAGTCTTGTGAATGTGAGGTTTCCTATCAATATCAATGCTTTATGAGATTATGATTTGGGTGGATAGTTTGATTCCTTCTTCTTCTTCTTTTTTTTTTTTTTCCATCTCTAAGTTTCACATATGTTTATTTGTAGCTAGTAAGAGCAAGCATTTGCTCATTGAACCTGCTTCATTTCTCCAGGCACCTATTCTTGAGATGTTTAGGTTTCTGCTAAATCACATCCATTTTGCAAATGGCAACTTCAAATCAGCACCAGAGGATAAAAGAAACGTACTTTTCTTTTTAAGCCAGAGCGATTGAATGCACACTCTCTATTTGTTTAAAAGAATTATTTTGGTTCTGCTGGATTCAGTGCTACATGCACTTGAAGGCTTCATGTTTTCAGCTTGGACCCCAAAAATAAGTCTGTTTACTTGCAAAACAGTTTTGAAATTCGTAGATTATAACATTAACATTAAATTGTGTATGAGGTTCGCAATAAGAAACTTCGATGTTTGTTTTTGATCGAAAGCAAATTCATGTTTAAAATGTGTGGTTTACATTCATTCAAGTATTCAACGAAAATTCATTTTTATCAACTATTTCATTATGTGTTGCTGTCATTGAATAGGAAAAATTATGTCATTGTGTTCTTGAAATTTTTCAAGATGTAGTATAAGCCTCTTATTCCTCTTGTTTAAAATTAGCTTTTGATGCTCTTATTGCTTCACTTTATTGCTGCAGCTGAGGCTCACTACTTTCAATTGTTTTCATTCTCTATCTACATTTAGTTGTATCAATTTTCTGAATTCAAGTGTCATCCATATTATCTCTTCATTGGTGTTTGAAATAACTGGCCATATAAATATGAAAATATGGTTTTCTGTTAAATTACATTTTTCTCTTTTTGTGGTCGGATATTTTGAGCAAGTGTGGTGTGAAATTTTGGGACGATTTTTCTCATATGACAGATTATACTTTTCTGCAGGTTGCTTTCCAAAGTACAGGAAATGGTTCGGTCAGGATTGACAAAGTGTTTAGGGATGAGTCTTTGAAAAATCTATAATTGTCAGTTGTTTTGGTGGACATGAAGGAAAATGTTCCAGTAAATGAACAGTATGGATGTGTAGTTCTAGGATACTTTATGTTCAGGACAATGGGTTTTATGGAAATAACAATGACCTTTCGAGTTCAGACTGCTGTTGTTTTTGTATGTTACCTCATGGAGGATTCATTTCAAAACTTCCCACTAATGTTACCTTATGGATAGTAGGTTTAATGTGTTTCCATTCAATACTATTGCTCTTGTGTTTATGATTTATGGTTGTCATATTTTCAGTTCTATATCTATTTAATAGAAAATTTGTTGAACAATAATATGGCAACAGTAGAAACTAGGGAGTAGGGAATAATAAAGCTCTGCAATCAATGAGATACTATGTTGTGTTATTTCTGGTTCTCTGTTTCAATAAATCTTGTTTCTTTTTTTCCGGTTTTTTTTTTTCCTTTTTTTTTTTTCATCAAATCATCACTTCAAAATTGTGCACTATTAGGATAGTAGTTTGCGCTTTCTGATAGTTTGGAGAAGAATGAGGTTATTTCAATTCAAGCAGCTAAGAAAATCCAGGGTGAAGAAGTTCCAAAGTTAGAAAATGCAATACATTCAATTCAGCGTACAGATCAAGTAACTTCCCTCCTATATTGAAACATGCAACCTCCATAATTTGAATATAAGACATTTTGATAATCCACATTTCACATATAATCAGCCCCCTTACATAGACTAGGCAAAATCTGACCGACGATATGACTAGTTTTAGGCACTAACATCCCGTGTTAGATTGGTGTCTTGACAAAAATATAATTCCGTGAATTCACAAAATACATGTCGGCAGTGGGCAACACTAACTGATCATTTCATTCGGACTGTCGGAGTGACCATTTTCTCTTGATTAGGCTTGGTACCACTGGGGTTGGAATCCTCAGAGACATCTATGACTGCAGATGCTATATGACCTGGCTTTCCTTGCACAGTTCCCCTCCAAAGAGCCAATGCATGGTCCACCTTTACATGCAAATCAGGTACATCATTTCTTTGATGAAGAAGACACTCCAACACCAAATCAGGTACATCATTTCTTTGATGAAGAAGACACTCCAACACCATGTTGTGTTTTTGGCTCGTTGATACAATCTGAAAATTAGGGTTCAGAATTCAAATCCAAGTCTAGAAAGGAAAGAGGTTTGCGCGCAGCTTTTCTATAAGTTCTAGGAAAGTTAGTCTTTCAAGTTCTATTAGGATTTGTATTAAAGGTTTAGTCTATTAGGATTAGGAATCCTAATTGTATATTGTATCAGCAGCCTCTATGCCCTATAAATAGGAGCTGCAGTCAGTTTTCTGGAATAGGGAAGACAGAAAGTGCAGAAAACTGAGAGTCAAGGTGATAGAGAGATAAGAACTAGTCTGAGGGGTTTGAGGGTTCTGCAATAAGTACTTGTAAACACCTAAATTCTTCATAGTGCTAGTGAATCTCTCAAGAGAGATCACGAAGTGGACGTAGGCTAAAGTTTTGGCTGAACCACTATAAAATCTGCTGTGTTGTTTCTGTTTTCAGTTCATCTATTTTCTGATTTTGCTTAAGTAAAACACAAAGATCCTAAAGGGGGCTTACACTATAAGTGGTATCAGAGCTTAGGCTCAAGGTGTTTTGCGATGGTGAACGGCAAAGTCATTGTCGAAGCAGGAGATGTGAAACCGTCCATTAAGCCCTTTAATGGCAAGGACAACTTCACGCTTTGGCAAAGGAAGATGAAGAACGTTCTGGTTCAGCAAGAGGTTGATGAGGCAATTGGAGATAAGCCTGCAACAATGACTGAAGCAGATTATACGAAGAAGAATAAGAAAGCAAAGAGCTCCATTGAGCTGCATCTTGCTGATAATGTCTTGCTTCATATTGGTGAGAATATGACTGCAAAGGAAGCATGGGAGAAGCTTGAAAGCGTCTACAGGGGTAAAACTATCAGCAGCAAGTTGCTCTTGAAGGAGCAGCTCTTTGGCCTCAAGATGGAGGAAGGGGATGATCTTAATGATCACATATGCAACTTTCAGAATTGCATATCAAACTTGGAGAAGGTTGGAGCAAAGATGGATGACGAAGACACGGCTGTCATGTTACTTCATTCGCTTCCACCTTCATTCAAGCACTTCAAAACCACCATGATATTCAAAGATAGTATCACACTTTCTAAAGTGTGTGAGAACCTGGAATCATATGTCAAAATGGACAAAGAAGAAGAAAGTTCTCAAGCACGGGGACTTCATGTCAGAGGCAAGGAGAGAGGAAGGTCCAGGAATAGAGGTGGTGGATTTGAAGAAAGAGGCAGGTCAAAATCCAAGGGGAAAGGCAAAGAAAAGAAGAATGGTTGCTTCGAATGTGGTTCACTTGACCACTGGAAAAGGAATTGCAAACAATGGAATGAGAGAAAAGCGCAGATGTTAGGAGAAAGTTCCAAGTCAGCCAATGTCGTTGCTGGAAATTATAGTGACGATGGAGAACTTCTTGCAGTAACAACCAGCTCCAGCGCGCTTAAATATTGGACCTTGGATACAGCCTGCACATTTCATATGTGTGCACACAGAGATTGGTACGACACATATGAAGAGAGGAACACCGGGGAAGTGTTGATGGGAGATGATTCACCTTGTAGGATCATGGGAATCGGAACAGTAAAGATCAAGATGCATGATGGAATTGTCAGAACGCTGGGAAACGTCCGACATGTCCCTAAATTGAGCAGAAATCTGATTTCATTAAGCACTTTGGATAGGGCTGGATTTTGGTATAAATCTGAAAAAGGACAGCTCAAGGTAGGAAAGGGACAAATGGTCTACATGAGGAGTGTGATGCAACCAGATAACATGTATAAACTTACGGGTTCTACGGTGGTTGGTGGAGCTGCAGTTTGTACAGAGGAAGACAAGACTGAGCTTTGGCATAAACGGCTAGGGCACATGAGTCAAAGAGGGTTGCAGGAATTACACAAAAGGGATCAGCTGGAAGGTGTAATGAGCTGCAAACTTGAATTTTGCAAGTATTGCACACTCGGAAAGCAGACCAAGGTGACGTTCAATGTGGGCAGCAGTGAGAACAAATCCAAAGGAGTATTGGACTATATTCACACAGATGTTTGGGGGCCTACACCAACAAAATCAAAGGGTGGAGCCAAATACTTTGTCTCTTTCATAGATGATTTTTCAAGGAAGGTTTGGGTATATTTTATAAAAACTAAAGACCAGGTTTTCACAAAGTTCAAGGAGTGGAAAGCTGAGGTTGAAAACCAAACAGGCAGAAAAATCAAGTGTTTGAGAAGCGACAATGGAGGTGAATATAGGGATAATCAGTTCTTACAGCTGTGCAAGGATGCAGGCATCACAAGACACTTTACTGTTAAGAAGACTCCTCAACAAAATGGTGTTGCAGAAAGGATGAACAGAACTCTCATGGAGAGAGAAAGAAGCATGAGACTTCATGCAGGGTTGCCTGAAACTTTTTGGGCAGAAGCGGTTAATCATGCATGTTATTTGATTAATCGATCACCTTCTAGGGCTATTAACTTCAAGTGTGCAGAGGAGGTATGGTCTGGAAAGCCCGTTGATTATTCCAACTTGAGAGTGTTTGGTTGCAGTGCTTATGCACATATTCCCAGCAATGAAAGAACCAAACTGAAACCAAAGTCCCGTGAGTGCTTGTTCATCGGCTTTGAAAAAGGGGTGAAAGGTTATAAGTTGTGGGATATAGTCAACGACAAAAAGGTGATCAGCAGGGATGTAATCTTTGATGAGAAGACTATGCCATTGAATGAGGAGGTTAATAGCAAGAAGGAGAAGATGGTTGTTGTTGAAGAAGAAGCAATCAAGATTTCATTAGCTAGACCATCGGATGAAGATTCCCAAGTTCAGGTGGAGCAAATTGAGCGAGTAGGGAATGATCAAGGAGCTATTGAAGAAACAGAGCAGCAACAACAGTCACCAGTTAGGGCTCAGGTGGAGCAATCCCCACAGAGGGGTCGAAATTCCCCTATCCCACAAGCACCTGAGTCATTTAAAAGAAGCATAGCACTTGACAAACCTAAGAGGAATCCAAGAAAGATACAAAGGTTTGGATTCGAACCGGAAGAAGATGTGAGTCATGCTCTGAGTATAAGTCAAGGAGATCCAACTACTTATCAAGATGCCATAGAAAGTGAAGAACGGGCAGGTTGGATTGGTGCTATGACAGAAGAGATGGAATCTTTGCATAAGAATTCCGTGTGGGAGTTGGTTCCTAAACCCAAAGAAAGAAAACTTGTTGGCTGCAAGTGGGTGTTTAGGAAGAAAGAAGGAGTACATGATGCTGATGCCATTAAGTACAAAGCACGTTTGGTGGCAAAAGGGTATTCGCAGAAAGAGGGAGTGGATTATGACGAGATTTTCTCTCCGGTCGTCAAACACACTTCAATTCGGTTATTGTTGTCTATAGCAGCTCAGTATGATATGGAGATTGAGCAGATGGATGTGAAAACTGCGTTTCTTCATGGGGACCTCGAAGAAGACATTTATATGTCGCAGCCGGAGGGTTTTGTTGAAACAGGAAAAGAGGATCTGGTTTGTCGGTTAAGGAAGTCCCTATATGGACTTAAGCAATCACCAAGGCAGTGGTACAAGCGTTTCGACACATACATGCTGAAAATAGGCTACACAAGATGCCTATATGACTGCTGCGTTTACTACCATGTATTCGAAGATGGGGAGATTATTCTACTACTTTTGTATGTAGATGACATGCTAATTGCATGCAAGGATATGTCGAAAATTCAAGAGCTTAAGAAGAAATTGGGAGCTGAATTCGACATGAAGGATCTAGGAGCTGCACAAAAGATCCTTGGAATTGAAATAAGGCGGGATAGAAAAGTTGGGAAAATTTGGCTGTCACAAGAAAAGTACATTCTGAGGGTACTTGAACGCTTCAACATGGATGGAGCTAAGGTTGTTTCTATCCCATTAGCTGCACATTATCAGTTAAGTGCAAAGCAAAGGCCATCAAGTCAAAAAGAGATTGATGTGATGAAGGATGTTCCATATGCAAGTGCAGTAGGGTGTCTCATGTATGCAATGATCTGCACAAGACCAGATTTAGCTCAAGCATTGAGCGTTGTCTCTAAATACATGTCAAATCCGGGTAAGCCCCACTGGGAAGCAGTAAAGTGGATTTTAAGGTATTTAAAAGGGACTAGGCAGCTTGGAATCATGTTTGAGAGGAAACAAGAAGTAGCATGTGTGGCTGGTTTTGTGGATGCAGATTATGCAGGAGACTTAGATAGAAGGAGGTCCACAACAGGTTATGTTTTTACTTGTGGAGGAGGACCTGTGAGCTGGAAATCAACTCTTCAAGCAGTCACAGCTCTATCTACTACTGAGTCAGAATATATGGCATTAACAGAAGCTTCAAAGGAAGCTATTTGGTTGAATGGGCTGGCAAGTGAATTTGGAATTCACCAAGAAAGCGTGGTAGTGAAGTGTGACAGTCAAAGTGCCATTCACTTGGCAAAGAATCAAGTGTTTCATGCAAGGACGAAACACATTGATGTTCGTTATCACAGGATCAGAGATTGGGTAGAATCTGAAAATATTATTGTGGAGAAGGTTCACACAAATGACAATGCTGCAGATTGTCTTACCAAGCCCGTTGCTGTAGAGAAGTTTAAGCATTGCTTGAACTTGCTCAGTGTCACAACATGCTGAGTTGTGGTGGAGCACCTCCTCACTTGAGGTGCGTTGAGGCAAGAAGAGTCTTGCCAAGGTGAAGGTTCTTGAAGGTTTGTTCGGGATTACTTCAAGAAGTTCAAGACATCCTGAAGGTTGCAGCAATTGTTTTGGTATCAACTCACCAAGGTGGAGATTGTTGTGTTTTTGGCTCATTGATACAATCTGAAAATTAGGGTTCAGAATTCAAATCCAAGTCTAGAAAGGAAAGAGGTTTGCGCGCAGCTTTTCTATAAGTTCTAGGAAAGTTAGTCTTTCAAGTTCTATTAGGATTTGTATTAAAAACTTAGTCTATTAGGATTAGGAATCCTAATCCCATGTTGTATCAGCAGCCTCTATGCCCTATAAATAGGAGCTGCAGTCAGTTTTCTGGAATTAAGACAGAAAGTGCAGAAAACTGAGAGTCAAGGTGATAGAGAGATAAGAACTAGTCTGAGGGGTTTGAGGGATCTGCAATAAGTACTTGTAAACACCTAAATTCTTCATAGTGCTAGTGAATCTCTCAAGAGAGATCACGAAGTGGACGTAGGCTAAAGTTTTGGCTGAACCACTATAAAATCTGCTGTGTTGTTTCTGTTTTCAGTTCATCTATTTTCTGATTTTGCTTAAGTAAAACACAAAGATCCTAAAGGGGGCTTACACAATAACAAGCACCTGAGTCATTTAAAAGAAGCATAGCACTTGACAAACCTAAGAGGAATCCAAGAAAGATACAAAGGTTTGGGTTCGAACCGGAAGAAGATGTGAGTCATGCTCTGAGTATAAGTCAAGGAGATCCAACTACTTATCAAGATGCCATAGAAAGTGAAGAACGGGCAGGTTGGATTGGTGCTATGACAGAAGAGATGGAATCTTTGCATAAGAATTCCGTGTGGGAGTTGGTTCCTAAACCCAAAGAAAGAAAACTTGTTGGCTGCAAGTGGGTGTTTAGGAAGAAAGAAGGAGTACATGATGCTGATGCCATAAAGTACAAAGCACGTTTGGTGGCAAAAGGGTATTCGCAGAAAGAGGGAGTGGATTATGACGAGATTTTCTCTCCGGTCGTCAAACACACTTCAATTCGGTTATTGTTGTCTATAGCAGCTCAGTATGATATGGAGATTGAGCAAATGGATGTGAAAACTGCGTTTCTTCATGGGGACCTCGAAGAAGACATTTATATGTCGCAGCCGGAGGGTTTTGTTGAAACAGGAAAAGAGGATCTGGTTTGTCGGTTAAGGAAGTCCCTATATGGACTTAAGCAATCACCAAGGCAGTGGTACAAGCGTTTCGACACATACATGCTGAAAATAGGCTACACAAGGTGTCTATATGACTGCTGCGTTTACTACCATGTATTCGAAGATGGGGAGATTATTCTACTACTTTTGTATGTAGATGACATGCTAATTGCATGCAAGGATATGTCGAAAATTGAAGAGCTTAAGAAGAAATTGGGAGCTGAATTCGACATGAAGGATCTAGGAGCTGCACAAAAGATCCTTGGAATTGAAATAAGGCGGGATAGAAAAGCTGGGAAAATTTGGCTGTCACAAGAAAAGTACATTCTGAGAGTACTTGAACGCTTCAACATGGATGGAGCTAAGGTTGTTTCTATCCCATTGGCTGCACATTATCAGTTAAGTGCAAAGCAAAGGCCATCAAGTCAAAAAGAGATTGATGCGATGAAGGATGTTCCATATGCTAGTGCAGTAGGGTGTCTCATGTATGCGATGATTTGCACAAGACCAGATTTAGCTCAAGCATTGAGCGTTGTCTCTAAATACATGTCAAATCCGGGTAAGCCCCACTGGGAAGCAGTGAAGTGGATTTTGAGGTATTTAAAAGGGACTAGGCAGCTTGGAATCATGTTTGAGAGGAAACAAGAAGTAGCATGTGTGGCTGGTTTTGTGGATGCAGATTATGCAGGAGACTTAGATAAAAGGAGGTCCACAACAGGTTATGTTTTTACTTGTGGAGGAGGACCTGTGAGCTGGAAATCAACTCTTCAAGCAGTCACAGCTCTATCTACTACTGAGGCAGAATATATGGCATTAACAGAAGCTTCAAAGGAAGCTATTTGGTTGAATGGGCTGGCAAGTGAATTTGGAATTCACCAAGAAGGCGTGGTAGTGAAGTGTGACAGTCAAAGTGCCATTCACTTGGCAAAGAATCAAGTGTTTCATGCAAGGACGAAACACATTGATGTTCGCTATCACAGGATCAGAGATTGGGTAGAATCTGGAAATATTATTGTGGAGAAGGTTCACACAAATGACAATGCTGCAGATTGTCTTACCAAGCCCGTTGCTGTAGAGAAGTTCAAGCATTGCTTGAACTTGCTCAGTGTCACAACATGCTGAGTTATGATGGAGCACCTCCTCACTTGAGGTGCGTTGAGGCAAGAAGAGTCTTGCCAAGGTGAAGGTTCTTGAAGGTTTGTTCGGGATTACTTCAAGAAGTTCAAGACATCCTGAAGGTTGCAGCAATCGTTTTGGTATCAACTCACCAAGGTGGAGATTGTTGTGTTTTTGGCTCGTTGATACAATCTGAAAATTAGGGTTCAGAATTCAAATCCAAGTCTAGAAAGGAAAGAGGTTTGCGCGCAGCTTTTCTATAAGTTCTAGGAAAGTTAGTCTTTCAAGTTCTATTAGGATTTGTATTAAAGGTTTAGTCTATTAGGATTAGGAATCCTAATTGTATATTGTATCAGCAGCCTCTATGCCCTATAAATAGGAGCTGCAGTCAGTTTTCTGGAATAGGGAAGACAGAAAGTGCAGAAAACTGAGAGTCAAGGTGATAGAGAGATAAGAACTAGTCTGAGGGGTTTGAGGGTTCTGCAATAAGTACTTGTAAACACCTAAATTCTTCATAGTGCTAGTGAATCTCTCAAGAGAGATCACGAAGTGGACGTAGGCTAAAGTTTTGGCTGAACCACTATAAAATCTGCTGTGTTGTTTCTGTTTTCAGTTCATCTATTTTCTGATTTTGCTTAAGTAAAACACAAAGATCCTAAAGGGGGCTTACACTATACACCAAACTTGCACGCTCACCATCAGAATCATACTGCAAAATATTTTTGGTACATGAGCATGCTAAAAAATGCATAACATGAATTTGCATACAAAGTTCATTTGTGTTAAGTAATTCCATTACCTTGGCAGCCCAATCAGTACCATAATGCTGCATATTTCTTATCACAAACACTCCGCAGTCTGTAGTATTTCGTTGGATTGGACCAAATGAAGACATATCAAAAGGGAGAGTACCTAATGATACATGTGGATTTAAATCCTCCGCTATGTCTCTCACAAATACACTGTCCAACATGTTCATCTGCATGCAAACATTGATAATGAAGTTTTCATCTTAGTTGAGACATCACATAAAGGGTGATAAAGCCAATTTGCGAGAGAAATGGCTAACATACCGCCAGACGTGCAGCTTGTATCCTTGACATTGTCTTTCCATTAGCTGGATAACTATCCAGGATCTCTGCATGTCTATCACGCACATGTACTACCAACAAATACCAGTGTCCATGTCTCTTATTTGTCCCTTCTTCATGCATAGGTATGAAAATCTGTTTGAGCAGTACCATGTTATTGTCAGCGGCCATAACCCAAATTTCAGTTTCAGTTATTAGATAAATTCTATAATTGAAAACTAATTTTATACAAACAAAATTCCAATACCCTTCTACAGGCAGATAGCCGCCCATCAAATCTCTTCAATGCACAGACAGACCTGATGCGTTCAACATGTACAGTCACATACATTTTGACATCCTTCTTAATCAAGTTGCTCTACAATGAAAATTGAAGTTAGCGTTTTTACGTCCACACAAATCACTTATAATCATATTATACTAATATTACAGAGCGAAATAGGTAGAAAATTTTCGTTACTGACCGCAAAAAAAGTGGGAAGATACCCATTATCCCAAGTGCAGGACCTACTCGACTACTCCACCACAAGATAGAAGCTAATATGAATATTTGATATTACTCATATTAGTGTACATTTATAGTATTACAGCCTAAACCTCAATTGGTATCTCTGAGAAAAGTTACCACACTAATATTATGCTTCAATTATTTAAACCTTCGAATCGAATGAAAACGATATTCAAACAATCATGAATTGAAACTATAACATTTCATTCAATTTGAATCAGATAATCAACAGAAACGGGGAATAATAGTCAGCAGTTCTGTTTGGCATAACATTAGCGTCAACTGCTCCATATCCATTAAGCACATAGATTATACTGTTTGGCATAACATTAGTCCCGACAGAGTAATATTTTCAGTTAATGGTTGGAACTGAAGTACCTAGTGATTCAAGCATCGCATGCAGACCTTCTCTTGCGGTGGCTCCGACACTTTCTTCCAGTGGGGGACATGCCATTGTTGTTTGACATAAGTTTGTCACAGCCAATTGTAGGATCAGTTGTCGAGGAAAGGGGCTTGGTAGATGTAGACAAACCTTGCCCACTATCCTTGCGCCTTTTTAGACCAATGGCTGCTGCACTTACCGATTTAAGTAGTTCATTCTTTGGATGATTGACAATCTCAAGCGCAAGGATAGTCCGCTGATCACAAGAATTAAACTGATCACATGGGCAACTTTAAGATGAGTAAGGCAGAATAACCATACTGCTTATAAATTGGTGATGAATGTATTTATATGAAAGAGACGTACCCCTTCAAACCATTTTTCACCATAACACTGCATGTGTCTTATGATGTAGATGCCACTGTCATAGTTATTGTCATTAGTTGGATTATTCTGGGCAATTTTCACACGAAATGAAGGAAAGTGGTAGTAAACATCATCGGACTTTGTCATTTCATTTTCAAAAATTGTCTGCAGTAGCAACATCTGCACTTGTAACAAACATACTTTTTGTAATAACTGTCTGAATCATATAAAGAACAAACAGAAAATAAAGGGGACAGATTTTCAGTGAATGGCATACCGCAACTCTTGCCTTCTCGAATCTTCGAGCCGATCATACAATATCTGGTAGGCTGTCCCACATCTCGGCAGATTTTCTATCGAGTTTCATAACCAACATAAACCAGTGATCCTCGATTTCATTGTGAAGGGGAATGAATATCTGCACATGCAGCTGGGATCATAGATATACAGTGCAGAAACTAAACCAAAAAAAAGACGTCTAGAATAGCTTTGTTAGCTTGCCTTAGAGCACCGCTTCAAGCAACAATGAAACCTCTGTAGCCCACAAAGGTGTATGGTTGACACCACCAATGCATGTGAATTCGATGAAACATGATTTGAGTAGGCTTGTTCCTATTCAAAATACACAGAAGTCATTAATAGTTGATTTGTATCATGGTATGTCGAAAAGTAAGTGTTTCAATATACCCCAAAACAGGTGGGGAAGAACCATGACTTTGAGTCCTCCTCATACAGGTACGCAGCCGATATGTCTATGACCTGAAAAATTTATAATCACAGGAGTTTACCATATGAATGCTACCGAGAGCACAGCCTAATTGTTACAACAACATCAATGAAATACCTTGCGCAAAAGTGGAAATGTTGGTCTAAGACATTGCAATTCACCATAAGACACACCAATATCTCCATATCGGGCTACTTCTTCCCTGCATACAAAAATATAGACCAAATCACTATACCTCACACGCAACTTTATATAACATTTGCCATCCACGTCTTACATGCATCTTTTCAATCAAAGTGAAAACCCTGTTCAAAGAGAAATCTATAACAAGTTTGGATTTCAAAATAAGGTTACTTTCCTTTCCATCCATTGTCATTTTGACTCCTATTCCATAAAATCGACCAATATAATATCAGGACTTCAAGCACATGTTCGTGACAAAGCTAGCAACTCCAATAAGTGGCTCAGATAACTTTCCTTGCATATATTATTTGTAGGCTGATCACACTTTATTCTAGCACATGATTCCGCTTGAGGCAGCAGTCACTTATTTGGACACGTTACTTTCTCAAGATTAAATATACATGTAAGATGAAACAATAATATGCAGATCTAATCTAAGTCAATGTCAGGACAAAAATACATGTACTTTAAGTAGAGGCAATAGCCAATTTCCATTTCTCCTAAAAAAATAAAAAATAGTATTTCAAAAGAAAAAGAAATAGAGTTGGAAATTGGAGGTTTTTGGGTAAATACATGTTTATTAACAGAATTTTTTGTTGTTGTTTTGTTTAATTTTACTTGTTATAGTTAACATTTACATTACCTGGGATCATCTACTCCGTTGTCTCCCTTGTCAAATAGGAATTTCAATATCTTTGAGTCCTTCTTTGAAAGATTTCTCATTGACGGAAATCTGTCGTTTTTGTTTTTAACCTTCGAGTCGTTGAACCCCATCAAAGTTTTATTGTCGGCCAATTCTGTCACCTTCTCATCTGCCATATGATCAACCTGTGCAGATACAATCAAATGATAACACATGGTTACTACTTCAAAATTGTTCTGCCAAACAATTAAAATTTGCCTCCTATTAGTTACCTTCTCGTGTGGAGCTTTGTCAGAAATTTTCATCTGCAGAAGGCCATCTGTAGCTATTGGGGTGCATGGACATAACTTTCTCGGTTCTTTCTCCTTAGTGATGTCTGTCCACGAATTATGGCCATCTATGTCCTCCTTGGATTCTAGTACCTTTTCCCCTACCTGAGGCACAGTGTTCGAACTTGTTGTCTTCAGAACTTTAATAACATCGGCAACAATAGATTCCATAGCACCAACCTTCATATCAGATAAGGACTGTTCAATTTCGCAGATTTTCTTTCTCATAGTCTCCATGTTGGGCTCCAAACACCGCAAAATTGAACAAAGCTTCCTAATATCATATTTCACACAAGCTACTTCAGACTTCACCAGCGAAATACCTTCAATCAGTGTACAGTGCAATCCGATCCTACCATCAACCCATTTAGCAGTCTCTACTTTATTGGTATAATACCGTTCTGTCAGATTAGTTGATCTATTCGGGCTTTGTGTGAATTTTCTTCTCTTCTTACAGTTGCCATCATTGTCCATAAAACCCTTGCTCCACCCCATCGGCAAACTGCCCAAATGTCTGTAAATCAGTTCCTCTAAACACCTACGCATGTATCATTATGTGTTAACAAAGCACAATACCGTGCCAAAAACATCGATGACGGTCGGTAAATCCACAAGAAAAAAATTAAATGATGCACTATGAACAAATTTCATCCACCTTTTTTTATTATTATAACAAAAAAAAAATTTGTTTCAACAATTGAATGATGTACTAAACATCCGTATTGTTTGAATATATTATGGGTGTTGCCGAACTAGACTCTACTCATCTACCTAGACTCTTGCTTAATAAATACAATTGGCAGCCAACAAGTCATTCCACTAAAGGCAAACTTCAAAGTAAAAAATGTATATATAACAACCAATTTCAGCAGCAACTACTCTAATCAACACATCAAGTATACAAAAAACACAAAAGAGAAAAGTTGCAAGCATCAAAGGACTACTCTAATCAACCCATGCAAGCATCAAAGGACTGCCAATGTACCCTAGCTAGTAAAACTTGATCAGAATTTATGTTTCTGCCAAATGTGTTTTATTATGACTCTGGCACTTAAAAGCCGTCTTGCCAAGGCAACTCCAGCATTAACAGAGACTCTTTTTTTTTTTTTTTTTTTTTGAGAATAAGACATTAACAGAGAACTTACCAAACTAGCAAACACAAAATTACAAAGTATTTCAAAGGGAAATAGTTATAGTTTAGGCACACCAAAGCTTACTCCAGAAATCAAGCCATGTATAATTTCATTACCTTGGGACCAAATCATGCAAAATACGATTAATCTACATGAGAGGATGGCCATGAAAAACTGAACAAGGAAAAAAAAGAGAGCTTGTTGGTTTTTTCTGTTGTGAGATAATGACCCAGCACCAGCAGCCATCACAAAAAGAAAATTCTTGCCCAGTTTTATTCGCACAAATTAGGGCAGCATTTAGACCAATATATATATATATATATATATATATATATATATATATATAAACAGAAGACTTGTTCATGGATTTTTGAATAAGTTGAATCAACATGCACACATGTAAAAATCTAACATGGGAAATAAACATCCGAAATCAGAAGCATTGAAATAGATAGAAAGAGACAGACTCCGAGAAATACGCTAACAAAAAATTCAGAAGATTGAGGCAATGAGGCGTCCTCCTACAATCTCTTGGACTCAGGACCACGCCATATTAGACCTATATACAAGAGAGAATACCAAGCTTCACTCCAAGAATCCAAGAGTGAATTATCATATTATAATTCAAACCGTTGGCATGCAATCCTAATTCATTTTATTTTTAGGGAGTTATCAACTTCAAATACAAATGATGACCACAGCAAGAAACAAGGGCCAAAGAAATATTACAAAAGGGTTTCATAGTTTAGAAATAAAAGTGCTCTGTGTTCTGAAATATATGCATTCACTCAATCACAATCCAAAAACTCTAGACTCTGAACCCCATAAGATAAAGCATGTGACCAGAGGACCAAGCACAGGCACATACAGATTATGTGGCAAGAACCTTCATTCACACAAGAGATGGCGAAATCACTCAAAATATGCACACCTTAGTAATGCAATAGACAATCATTACAAGTGAAACTTGTTGATTTGCACCTTCAGTAAGGTGGAAACTCTCAATGTAATTTGGGCTGAGATTAAACAATACAAGAAAATGATAGAATTGGTGAAGATGCTACGCTCATCAATATCAGTTCATGTTTTGCTATCAGTCTGACAAAATGGTGGAGATACTGACTGGAAGCATCAGACTTGAGTGATACAGGCCTGGCTGCACCTGTTGTCTCAGAATATGCAGACCATTCTAATGGGTCAAAGAACCTATTTTTAAGGGTATAAGTTGAGCGCTAAAGAGGAAACTTTATATGATGAAAAGGGAACTATAAGAATCTAATATGTTTGACAGCATAACCTTCCTTTCAGGATGTTGTTTCATTTCAACCAATTTATTTATATATTAGAGAAAAGATCAATCTGAAATAGAGAGAAAGAGAGACGCTCCAAGAAATACGCTACCAAAAAATTCAGAAGATTGATGCGTCCTCCCACAATCTCTCCGCCCTTAAGGAATACAAACACAAACATATAACTTCTTTTGGCTAAGCAATCGTTACCTCAAGCTGCTCCGATGAATTGGCGACCAAATCCACTCGCTTAATCACCTTCGCAAGGCTCTCGTGGATACAATTCAAATTCTAATTACAAACAGAATTGAACTTGGGCTGCAGGAACCAGAATGAACAGGTGCCGACGATTCAAATAAAGGCTGCCACTCAATATCGTCTTCAAATCGATTTTTTTGTCCGCCTTACTGCCACTCAGATTTCAGAGAACAGAAGTCGGCTGCAACTCAAAACCACCTTCGAGGTTCAAGCCTCTTCGTTTACTCCCACGTGCATCGCGTGTGGTTATGTGGTAAAATTTTCGTTTTACTGCCTTTCACATTTTTTTGGACAAAGTTCATTTGCTGACCGAAACATTGACTAACCTTGTTGTCTAACGGAAGAAACCTAGTTTAACAGACACGTGACTAGCATGCTGTCAGTGCCCATGCACTGACAGTGCATCGAATCCACTCCCCACTCTTTCTGTGTTATATACATAGAGTCTGAGATGAACAAAGGCAAATACTTATCGCCCGAAGGCAAGATGACCGTAGATCAAGAAATGAGGGATGTAAGCTACCTTTTCCTTTCCCTTTCCTACATTTTCACGAATAATGTGCTCCTCTTGCTCAAACTGTTTTTCCTGTCTGTTCGGATGCCTAGGTTCAAGTTAGCGCAATTCCTGTTGAAAGAGTGCAAGAATGCGCGAATGCAATTGTGAACAGTGTGTGTCGTGGACAAAGGTGCTTGACAGAGCCAGCATGGTATAAAGTCATATATATGTGGAAGGTGTTCTGCCCTGAGCTACTCGAAAGGGGTTACAAATTTTTCTACATGGCTAGGCCTGGGGCTCCTGCTAATGAAGCACCTAGCAAAGATATCTTGGACTACACTGGCGTGAAGAATGTCCTGTACCCGGAGTCCCTCCACAATCCTGAGATCAAGACAGATTGAAGCAACTGGGTTATGGTTTCAGTTATCTCTAAGCAAGTGTTTTTTTTAGGTCGTTTTGTAAATAGGTGGGCTCTTTCGGTTCTGTTTGTAAATATTGGTAGCTATCAGGGTGACAATAAAGGATTGGATATGTGTTGGTCTGTCAAAATGACTATGCCGTACGTGTATGGGCTGTTTCATATATATAATGTATCAAAATCTGAGTATAAACTTGAAAAGTGAAAATGATTAGCGAATGAAGTTACTAGTTTACTCCCGAGTACAGCAAAAAGTTACCACAAAATCTTGGACTGTAGTTTAGCCAAGCATAGCCTATAAAACAATTGGAAGACGGATTAAACAAGATGCCAGGGAGATGCCAGGGAGAGCATGCCGTGTGGATTTATGGGAAATGTCAGAGAATATATCAAAGAAAGGAATTCTAAAGTTACAATTGTTCAAACTTCAAAGTGCCACAGATGCAAAGTATTCTAGATTTTTTCCCCAATCTTCGAGGAAAACTAACTACTCTCAATGGAAGTACCAGATTGATAATATTTCCACCTGCCGATCGATGGCATCTGGTAGGCTGGTAGCAGCAATATTCAAATACCTGACTGCTGGTGTCAAAAGCCGCAACATCTTCTTCGTTATCTTGGGTTCAACTTCGCATTGACAAGTGATAAAGATATGTGCTCTACACTAGCACATGAGGAGACAACCCCACTACAAGGAGACAGCTCGTGCTCTCACCCAAGTACAATAGACAAAGCATGGCAATGTCCATCCTCCAAGACAGTCTTGTCTGCTATGCTTTTGGCTTCTCTATGCATGTACTCTAGTTTAAATATATGTGTTATCTTTGTAATCGACACAACAAGCAATTCAATCAATTCCATTTCTTTTCATGGTATCAGAGCTACTGCTTAACAGCTCTTGATCATCTCCAAAACCTTCCCTGGGTGTGTGGAGAATTTTTCTCCATGCACCCACGGGTCCAAAACCAAAAGCAGCATCTCTCAATCCTTCTTCGGTTTTTCCTTCTGCTACTACAAGCTCTCTGATTCTCTCCATGCACCCACGGGTTGCAGCATCTCCTAATCTATCGTCTCAGTTCAATTTTCAGTTCAACACCATCATGGCAGAAGCACCATGTTTCAATTCCCCACCATATCCCAACCTCCCTTCTCCTCATATCTCCATCAACTTCTTCTGCTGATTGCAGCATCTATGACCCTCCTTCTTCTTAGTTCAATCTCCGATGAACCATGCCGGAGCAACATCCTGATGAACCATGCCGGGCCATTCAATCTCCGAAGAACCATGCCGGAGCAGCGTCCCGATGAACCATGCCGGGCCATGCCGGAGCAGCGTCTCCGATGAACCACGCCGCAATCCCGAGTGATGCAGGCCGGCCTCTGCTCTCTCTCTCTCTGCCTCTGCTCTCTCTGCCTCTCTTCTGCAACAATTTCTCTCTCTTCTTATCAGACCATGCGTCATGTTCCTCTTGTTTTTACTTTATTGTTCTTCCCTTGCCATCTCTCTCTCTCTCATAATTTCTTATCTCTTTTAAAGTCTTCTTCTCGATCATTTCCCCAAGACAAGAGTCTGTCTGCCACATCTCCCCTTTTCCTTTGTTCATTTCTTTTTTTCGCATGCTTGCACACTCTCCCTCTTTTTCTTGTCTGTGTCTCACGTTCTCTCTTGCTTTTTATGTTGTTTTTAGTCTCTCTTTTCCTTCTCTCTCATTCATCTTTTCTTGTGTTGCTGAGACTCACTCATCTATTTCTTCCCACTTTGCATGTGTGGACTATTCACTTTCCTCTCTCCTTCTCTAACCATGTTCTTCTTTCACACTTTAATTGCACAACCTTTTTTTCTCTTCTACATCAGCGTGGCTCGTCCTTCTTCTTCATCTAAATTCCAAACCATTCCGTGCCCGCAGATTTGAGGGACTCTTTGGGGTTCGTGCATCTGCGGTGCAGACTCTCCTCTCACTATCTCTTTTTCTTTTCTCCGTGAACGAACTCCTATCCGTCGCCCGCAGATTTGAGGGACCCTTTGGGGTTCGTGCATCTGCGGTGCAATGAATTTACTCTTCCTCATTCTTCTTCTTAACCAAACTCAAAACTCTCTCGTCTCTCCATCTCTATTCTCCCATTTTTCAGTTCTTTTGCTCTGCCTTTGTTCACCGATATCTTCACACAAAGAGTGTACCTACACTTCGGTTCTTTCATCCTGTTCCAAGCTGATTGTGCGCATCCCGCTCATCAGCTTGCGGGGGCGTGATAAAGATATGTGCTCTACACTAGCACATGAGGAGACAACCCCACTACAAGGAGACAGCTCGTGCTCTCACCCAAGTACAATAGACAAAGCATGGCAATGTCCATCCTCCAAGACAGTCTTGTCTGCCATGCTTTTGGCTTCTCTATGCATGTACTCTAGTTTAAATATATGTGTTATCTTTGTAATCGACACAACAAGCAATTCAATCAATTCCATTTCTTTTCAACAAGTATGCTACTCCATTAGCAAAATCAAGTTCCTCAAGAAACGGATCTTTGTCTTTATCAAAGAAGGAAACATATCAATCCGCTTCCAGGAGTTTGTGCCTAAGCTATAAACCTCCAATTCACAGGAATTCGTCCATCCATAAAATTGCCTTACTATCTTGTAGTCATTATACCCCTAACCCCAAACCCAACAGCAAGATCGAGCATTCCATATATGAGTTTAAATCAAGGTGGTAGGACCACATGTTTCCTAATCGATATAGGACTATCCAAAAACACTTCTACACCTGAAAGAAGAACTAAACCATCGTCACCGTACCCCATCACCCCATGTATCGCAAAACCATCTTCAATCCCTAAGACTTGTTCTTCTTATCAAATTATTACTCCAAGACTTGCAGACACACAAAAAACCGAATAATGTTGTAGGAGAATGAAATTGTGTTTATTATTGATAATAGGAGCCCTTTAAATAGGGAGTTACAAGGTACCAAAAAGGTAATAGAATCCGATTACAATGGAATACCTAGAACACATTCCTATTACAACTCTAAACCCTAGTTTGTAGAGGCACACATTATGTCGACATCTTTCAACACTCCCCCTTGTGCCTCTCAAACTTGGTGATGACGCTTTGATTGTTGCCTCGTTAAAAACCTTGCCAGGTAACTGATGTCGCTCAAAGCAAGCGCATAATTTAACCCTGAAATATCGTTAGTAGTATAAGCAAATAGGGATCATTCTATTCCGGGGATTGAGGGTACACTTGTAATTGTGAAACAAATAAAGAAAAGTATTATTTACAAAAATAAAATAAAGAATATAAATATATACAATTGTATAAACAAATAAAGAATTAAAATAATAAAGTATTATGTACAAAAATAAAATAAAGAATAGAAATATATACAAGTAACAAAATAAAAAGGGAGGGGGGTTTAAGAATTATAGAATTGAAAATTAAGATAAATAAAATAAAGAAAATGTAAAAACATATATACAAGGGTGGATCGCAAGGAACAAAGATCAAAACCACATCCATATGTAAGAAATCCAATTACAATTCCTATAGTTGATTTTAAATGTCATGAGAGAGGAGTTGATCATGTGAAACATTCGAAAGCAAATGATTTCCCATATTTTACTTTTCAATGCTAATTAACCTAAGCGAAAGCACCTAGATTAATCCTATCAAACATGCAATCAAGCCCTAGAAAGCTAGTCAATCATGACATGTTCAACGCATTAGACATAGAGAAAGGCTATCAACTCAAGTGTACAACTTAGTATGGAAAAGTCCACCTAATTGCAATCCTCTTTAATTAAATTCGGTCTTTGCACAAAACCTTTACTACTTTGATTCAAGTTTACACAAAACGAAAAGTCGATTTCATGTTCTTAAACCTAGCACCAATTATATCAAAACCCTAAGTGTTTGCAACCACATAAGATTAAAATACAAAAGTTTTCTATCATGCAAATTTAATTAAACAAACCCACATAAGCAACATAAAAATCAACATATAGAAATCACAACTTTATCTCAAAACATATAAACGGGCTTTAAACTTTGCCCTTAACATTATTTGTTAACTAGAATTCATAGTTTTACAAAATCAAACAAAGAAAACAAGAGAAAGGATATAATACACCTTGAAAGATGAATGATAAAGCCTTGAGACGAAGAACTTGAAGATCCTTGAAAGCAAGCAATCTTCTAGGGACGACACAAGGGTGGATGGCGGTTAGGAAATTGATGTATTGCATGGCTTCTCTTTCTCTTGGCTTGAAAATGAAGAACAAGAAAACTAGATAATGGAAAAGAAATATGGAGAGGAAATGGAGAGACAAGGAGATGGAATGGATGAAGGAATTGGTTTTGGAATGAGAGGAGAAGGTGTTTATATAGGGAAGAAAAGAAGAGTGAAATGATGAGTGGAAGAAAATAATGAAAGTGGAGTATGTTAGTGTGAGTAATGATGGAGAAAACATGATGATTACACCCTAAAACATGGAATGTTTTTGGGTGATGATGATGGTGGATTAGTGTGAGAAATGATGGAGAAAACATGATGATTACACCCTAAAAGATGGAATATTTTTGGGTGATGATGATGATGGATTTCCTACTCATTTACTTCAATTTTATCTCCACCATTTGTAGGTAAGTGTGGACATAATGCTCATTTCACCATCATTTACTCCAATGTACCTAAGAAAATAGAAATTCAGTTAAAAATCGATTCGTTAAGGAATTAACTAAGCAAAATGTGAGGAATTAACTATTAAAATACCACATTAAAATGCTCCTATCAGTAACAAAAACTCTGTGGGACAAAAATAACTCTGGTCGAAGGACAAAAAGAGCACAACACGTCATTCACTCTTCGAGATCGAACATGTAGACATCATGCCTCCCCCTGATGTCAATATCTCCCACTGATTGCTACAATCATGGGAGTTCGGATAACTTTCTCAATCTGATGCTCTTCACATGTTTCTCGAAGGTGGATTTTGTTAACGACTTAGTAAATAAGTCCGCTACATTATCCTCTGATTGGATTTGGTTCACTTCAATATTTAGAAGTACTTGTTGTCATTTTGATGGAGGGGAAGAGGAGCACGGAAGTGGCATTTTGCCTTGTGGGGTCCGATCCTACACTTTCGTCATTTCTTTTCTCTCTATAGGGATAGAACAAGCCCATATCAATCGTACCTCTCAAATATCAAAAGATTGTCTTTATTCCAATCTAATGGAGTTGCGTTGGCGCGTGGCTATGTCTAGCCAACAAGTTCATAATAATTGAGGTGTCCGGTCTTGTATTGTGCTAAGTACAATAATGCGCCTATTGTACATAAGTAAGCACTTCTGCTATTAACACGTCTTCGTCATCATCCCTGGGACGAAACTGATCTCTTTTAGGGTCAAGACTACGAACGACCATGAGAGTGCATCTTTGACATTATCAAAATGCAAAGCATCTATTGACACTATATACAAGTTCTGAATCTAGACAAAACTGTGTTCTCCCAAGGTCCTTCCTCTCAAACTCGGATTTCAGGTGTTCAGTGGTTTCCCTTAGCTCTCAAGGGTTTCAATTATGTTTACCAACATAAACCGCAACAATTGCAAATCTGGAACTTGTCATGGAAACGCGTGGGTATAGTTCATCATATCCCTTCCCAATCAAGTAGTCATTTTAGTGAGCATTTCAACCTCATTGCAAATACGCTCCGTGGTGTAGAGCCACTTGACTTAGGTAAATGAAGTCCATAAGAACCTTCATTATATTCCGTATCTAGATCCTCATAGAGATACGTAGTGATCACATTCGTAAGCTGCATGTTCAGTTATTTGGAAACTACCAAACTGACAAGGTAGTAGAGTGCAATGACATCCATTACGAGAGAACATGTCTTCTCATAGTCGATTCCAGGGCATTGTGAGAAACCTTGCGCCATAAGGCGAGATTACCATCTCTTTTTCTCATCACGCTATCTAACGAAGATCTATTAATGTCAATAGGTTTTATGTTAGGAGGTGTTGACATCTCAGGCCCGAAATCCTTCCTCTTCGTTAGTGAATCTAGTTCAACCTGGATCGCATCTTTCCATTTAGGCCAATTTTCTCTACGTTGGTATTCTTCAACGGAGTAAGGTTCGATGTCATTGGTCTCAACAATTCCACATCCTCATGTACACTAGTGTAGTTCGTAGAGATCTCTATATTCTCAGGAATTGGTTCTAACATTGAGGCGTCCCCTAACGTTGTCTCTTGGACATAACCACAATCCAAAATATTCTCATGAGACGGATTTTGAGTATTAATGATCAATGGATCAAGTTGTGCCAAACTCGCTCTCTTCTTATGGCAAGAATCCATCGAACATATGGGTCTCCTACTCTCTCTAGCGGAACCCATGGCCTATGACGCCATTATGCCACCTTTGTGGCGTCACCACACCACCATCCATGGTGGTGTTGCAGTACCCATCTTCTGGGTGGCACCATGTCATCTTGTGGGGACATCAATCCTTGCAGGCATGTTTGCAGCAGGTATATGTGATCTCGTCACTTTTAGGGGATCAAGATGAGACATAGTGGGGACAGACCACGACAATTCATGTTGTTCCTGTTGAACATTGACGTTCTAATCTCCCCCTAACGACGGGAAGACTGTCTCATCAAAGTGACAATTCGCAAATCCAACGAAATAGAGATCGCCTGTCAACACAAATATATATATATATATATATATATATTGGGAGGCCTATGGCCAACACAAATATATATATATATATATATATATATATATATATATGCATTCATTGCAATGACTCATGTTGATGCGCTGTGGCGACGCAATTGGCACATAAACCGCGCACTCAAATATGCATAAGTACGAGATATTTAGACTCGAACTCAGTCACTAGCTGTAACACAAATAAAAATGGAGTGGATGCTATGAGTCGTAGACAAATGAGTATCTTATAGTTGGAGGCCTATGGCTAACACAAATATATATATATATATATATATATGCATTCATTGCAATGACTCATGTTGATGTGCTGTGGCGGCGCAATTGGCACATAAACCGCGCACTCAAATATGCATAAGTACGAGATATTTAGACTCGAACCCAGTCACTAGCTGTAACGCAAATAAAAGTGGAGTGGATGCTATGAGTCGTAGACGAATGAGCATAGCTGCATGCGATATTGCATAACCCAAACGGAAATATTGGTGTGCATTACCAAAGTCCGGGCTACCATCGTAGTCTTTTAATGGTGGATTTTCTGCCAGACCAATTGGGTGTGTACATGAGAATATGATACTTGATATCAATACCCAATGATATGCAATAGTCATCGAAAATTTTCAATGTAAACTCTCTAGCATTATCAAGTCAAATTGACTGAATGGGATGATCAGCGTAGTGAGCCTGTAGCCATATGTTATGTGCTAGGAGTGTAGTATAAGCAGCATTATGAGTGGATAATGGCACAACACGTGACCAGTGTGTTTGCGTATCAACCAACACCATAAAACAACTATACTGTCCGCAAGTTGGTTGATCAAATCCACAAAATTCCCTTAGATTCTTTATGAGAATGGAATTATTTCTTCAATCTCCTTTACATAGGATGGTCTCAATTCTAAATAATAGGCTTTACAGAACGAAACATGGGCCTTATAATCAACCAATGAAGATTTTGGTTAAGCCACAATGTCACAATGGACTTGAGAAGTAGGGAGAGGAGTTGAATAAGGGTTTATGGCGTCAATGCCATGTATTTGCCGCAGGGGGTAGGCGGCGCCGGCCATGTGTGGCCGGTCTTTGCACAATCATGGCGCCATGAGGCGCATGTGCAGCTTCTCAAACCAATTCTTGGTTCTTACTTTTCTTCGTTATGAAAATAGATGTCCGTGTAAAGTCTTTAATACACAGATCATCATGCCAAAGCCTATATGTGTCGGAATCCCATAAGTCATCTCTCATGACATGGTTGGATTCAATAACTCGAATAGTGGTTGCATACAACCCACTATAGCGACACATAAGTTTCTCTAATACTCGTTTATGTCTGTAGTCATTAGAGGTAATGCAAAGGAACTCTGTCCATTCTCATAATGTGTTTCCACATGAAAACCATTGGCTCTTATATAATAAAGTTAGAATTAAGGTATGTCCAAGACATTAAGTAAAACAATTGACATTTTATTAATAGCCAATGATTACATCAAAGTTTTCAAAATCTAATCCAAAATAAAATCAAACTAAGACACATTGTAGTACTCTATCCGTTTCGTAACTCCAATCAAATATGACCAGGAAAGTAGAGAGAGATGTTGGTGGAGTGAGGCTCTCTTAAGTACCAATAATCTCAATGACTTTCCTAGACATCACATTTTATTGGGTCCACCACATAAGAAAGAGTTAATACAATTGTCATTTATTGACTAAGGCATATTGCCATTACAAAAGTTCTTGGAAAAATAAAAGGACTAATCTAATCAAAGTCTGCTGCATCCTTGTGCACTTCATCTTCAGCTTTGAAGTCCTCAATGGTGAGATTGACATTTCCACCATCTTCTTCTTCTTCTGCAAGGTACACTTCTTGCTCCCTCAGGTCCCTATATGCCCTGTATCTTACAGCTAGTTCCTCGCTTGTCTTGCATTGCTTGAACCAATGCTCAATTGATCCACATCGATGACACTCATCATTGTGGCTGCCTCCCTTTAATTGAGGTGCACGTTGTACACGTTGCGGGCGTTCCCTAGGAGGGTTGGTGCCACCACCACGACCCATGGCGCTACCATTACGGCTAGGGATACCACGACCCCCTCTCCCACGTGTGGCATTACCACCACATGTATCCACACCAAACTTGCGGTTTCCTTCCTTGTTAAGGCGGTTATATGGGCCCATATGTCCCTCATGTCCCCCATTCTTAGGGTATTGCTCCTTGCGCCTTCCTTTGGGTACATTATAATTCGCCTCATGAACGCTTTTAGTTCCAATGGGCCTTGAATTATAATTCCTCACGAGTATGTTATCATGTTTCTCAGCTACAGATATAACATTAATAAGCTGATGAAACCTCGTGATCCGTCCAGCATTGACTTCAGTACGATATTGCTTTGATACCACAATGGCTGAAATGGGGAAGGTGGAGAGAGTTTTCTCAATTAGCTCTTGCTCTGTGACATGTTGTCCACAAAACCTCAACATGGACTGTATGCGAAGAGTTTCTGAATTATATTCAGCAACAGACTTGAAATCAGCAAAGCGCAGATTGTTCCATTGAACATTCAAGTCAGGGAGGAGGGAATCTTGGACATTGCCAAAGCGCTCTTCTAGCGCTACCCATAGCTCTCTTGCATTCTTGATTGACATATACCCCAATCTGAGTGTCTTGTCCATATGACATCTCATCAAATATCTGCTTGAGCATGCTTTATAGGTGTTCACACCAACACAAGATCCGGGTTAGATGCCCGGATTATGGGTAATATTCCCTTTGAAGTGAGATGGTTCTCAACATCGGTTACCCAACTGTGGTAATCCAAGCCTGTTGAGTCAAGCATGGGAAAGTCGAGTATAGGTTTATTCGACATCCTGAAAATAAGAAGAGAAGATATATTAGTTTCGGAGTTAAACTTTCATGAAAACTAAAACAATAAGATTTCCAAGCTATGCTACCAAGAAATCAATTTCCACGAATCTCTTTTGGATTAGACCAAACAATGATGTTTTAATATGGTCACAATTTGATGCTTGAGGACTCTCTTAGTCCAAGCATTATGAACACTCTTAGTTCATACGAACGCTCTTAGTTCGTTTAACTATGAACACTCTTAGTTCATACGAACATTCTTAGTTCGTTAAGCATGAATCCCCACAATTCCGCTTTGTTAAATACTCAAAACCATTTGGCAACATATATTCCAATATTTGCAGAAAATAAAAGGAATTTAAATACAAGAAAGCAGGAACTTTAATCGTAAAAACTTACTTGATAATTTAAAGCTTTGCTTCATGATTCTTTATACACACGCGTGTTGATGCAGGCGTGTAGCTAAAATAGGATTGCTGGAATCTGGTCCAAAATTGGCAATTGGCAGGCTGCCCTTCTCCCTTCTTTTTCCTTTTTTTTCTTCTTTCCGGGCCCAAGCCTGCTTCCCCTTCCTTTTTTTTTTTTCGCGGCCCGGGCCTGCCCTTTTTTCTTTCTTTTTTTTCTTCTTTTCTTTCTTTTGTTCTTGTTTTCTAGTTCTTGCTTGTGGGCGTGGGGCAGCACCGGCTGTGCGGGGCTGTGCTGCCGAAGGCTGGAGGCTGTGCTACAAGGCGTGGAGGTTGGCTGGGGTAGTAGCTCTGCGGGGGTAGGCTGCGCCGGTGGGCGGTGGGTCGTGGCTGGAGGGCGCTAGGTCGAAGCAGCTACAAGATGGTGATCGATCGGGCCAGGCCAGGTGCGGCTGGGCTGTAGGGAGGCGAGGCAGAGTGCGGCTGGGCTGATGAGCGGGCTGCAGGGGCAGTTGCGCGGTGGGACTGCAGGGAGGCTGGAGAGCTTGCGTCTAGGGCTGCAGGTGAGCTGGGAAGCGCGGGCTTGCAGGTAGGCCAGTGGGCTGGTGCGCGGCAAGGGCAGCAGAAGGCTGCAGTGGCTTTTGAGGCAGGGAGGGCTGCAGCAGGGAGGTAGTTTTTGGTGTTTTTGTTGGCTCGGGTTAGGAGCCGTAGAAATTTTAGGGTTTTTTTTTTTGGGCAATGGTTAAAACTCGTGCTGATAACGTGTTGTAGGAGAATGAAATTGTGTTTATTATTGATAATAGGAGCCCTTTAAATAGGGAGTTATAAGGTACCAAAAAGGTAATAGAATCTGATTACAATTGAATACCTAGAACACATTCCTATTACAACTCTAAACCCTAGTTTGTAGAGGCACACATTATGTCGACATTTTCAACAAATAATAAGTTCAGAGAAACAATAAGTTCATAAATCAAAGAAGAAGAAAAAACGATGTCTCAAAGGCTTCACATAAACATAACTATAGGTCCAGTAAGGGAAATACGAATAGTGGTGTTTATGTCGTCGGAGTCAGACTCAGACTCATAACAACGTTGTTCTTAAGAATTCTTTCAAAAAAAAAAACGTTGTTCTTAAGTAGGACCTACAGTGATAGGGAAGGATGTAGGAACCGATGGCACTCCTTGACCTAGCTAGCTACAAAACTGGGTTTAGCTTTGATTGGGTCTCACTAAAAGAAGGTCCAAATAAACCTTTTTACTTTGGCCCATTTGTCAAAATAGGGTGCCTGGATTTAGAGAGAATATCCATCAAAAATGTTTTTGTTGATTTTACTTTCATGCCATTTAACTTCTGTATCATTGAAACAAAATTACTTACTTACAAACAAGATCAGTTAAATCTCACAAATTGTGTTTGTTCGCACATTTTAGACCAAACAGTTTAGTTTGGTTAGATTTTTTTCTACAATCTTTGCCTATGAAAAGAACAATTTTTATTGTTCAATTTGTTTTTATTGATTTCAATTTTTATTGTTCAATTTGGGAATGGTTTAAGATTGATTTCAATTTGTTGTGTTTCGGTGATTTCAGACTTTCTCGTTGTTTTTGGTGATTTCAGTCTTTGACTGATTTCAGACTTTGATCCAGTAGCAGTTGGCTAATCATGTTTTGTTGCTATCTATCAATGGTGCCTCTATTTTCTTTTCTCTTCTAGTTATTAAATCCCCAAATCAAACTTGTTAATGACAAAGATTGCATATCCATTCATGATTCATGTTACTGATGTTAGAATGAAAACAGATTGCTTCTTAGCAAGTTAGGAGCCCGTGTGCAGCAATATAGTATCTTCTTGGTGATTTAAAGTTTAAAGAATATTTTTCTGGTTCCTATACTACAAAATCTTTAATTGGTAGGAAGCTAAAGCATTATTAGGAAGAGGGGAATATCATAAAGGAGACATAGAAGTTGCTTTACATGTATTTGAAGGAATAGATCTTGCTGCATTGAGTCCAAAGCATATTTTTCAATGTAGCTTACTTCTGGAAGCATATTTTTTTCCTAATATGCTTGATCTGGGAGACTGATTTATATATTGTCATTGTTGGTTACTTGTTATATATCAATTTGATAAATTATGTGGACCGAGTAGCAATTGCAAGCAAATAAGCAATTGTTTGAACGGGATTATCGGAACTTGCATAGAGAGTGTATATTTTTTCTTTCAAGTAATAAAATTCTTTTGCACCGTTGAAATTTTCCATAATAATTTTTTTTTTCTTGTTAAGAAGTTCAAGCCCCCAAAGGTTTGATTCCTAAATCCGCCACTGATTACAGAGCTAATGACAAGTCGGCACGGACACCCAACACAAGTAATTCTTACCTCCTAGGGAATACAAGTCTCAAAATGGTACAGAACGTACACTGATTCAGGCAAAAGAAATTACAGCAACATTTGAGATAATCGATATGGACGCCGTACAAAAAAATGGGATCGTCCGCTACTAAATATTGCAGCTTGGAAACCCCAAGAAAGAAAGGCCATCAACTAAATAACAAAGAGAACCAACGACAAGAGTATGAAGTTATAAACACAGCAGCAACAATATATGGACATGACACACAACACCATTGTGCATAACGCCGATCCAAGATATATACGAGAGAGAGAGAGAGAGAGAGAGAGAGAGAGAGAATGGTCATGAATTTGAATCACAAGGTGTTGAACATAGTAGTGCCTCTAGTAACACTCACTGGATTGGTTTTCTTTCTACCACCCTTTCTGATTTACAAGTTTCTCTGTTTCGTATATCGATCCAAATCCATTGAAAATGTCGCTGGAAAAGTCGTCCTCATCACCGGAGCATCTTCAGGAATTGGCGAGGTAATTGATTCCTATAAGGCTATAATGAACACTTCACTAGCTATATATTGGTCCGATACTATCTTATCTTGTCCACTTGATGTCTTTCCATGAGTGATATATGTTGAGGTTCTATTGGTCACACACACTCATGCTTCTAGCATGTAATCAATGATAGAAAATCGTTCGTTGGTTAATTAGTTCTTGCATCATAAAAAATGAATAAGCCAAGTCAAAAATCGTTTATCCAATCTGATATGATACAAGTTTATTTGACAAATTGTATTCTTTTTACAAATTAAATACTCCAATAATTGTGGATAAACATAATAGGTGCAAATTAATCATTCAGGTTGTTTAAATAACTCAATAGTGGCCGAAAATAATAGAAATCTGCACATAAATGGTTATGATCATTAAATTACCAACCAAAAATAAAATTAGAGGTAAAGAAATTTCAAGTTTTTAGACTCCCTCTCTGGTTAGCAGCCTCTATATAAATGTATGGTGTACCTTATTTATGTAATTAGTTAACATTAATTAATTTGCAATGCAACTCTAAAGCATTTGGCTTATGAGTATGGTAGGAAAGGAGCCCGTTTGGCATTGGCAGCCAGAAGAGAGGACCGTCTTCGTGCAGTGGTGGATAAAGCTCGACGGTTAGGGTCTCCTGATGCCATTATGATCCTAGCTGATGTTTCAAAGCTTGAAGACTGTAACCGACTTGTTAATAGCACTGTGAATCACTTTGGTCAATGTAAGTAAACACTCATACCTCTGGCTCTATCGAACTACGTATATGATGATCAAATTAATCAAAGCTGCTAATTAACTTGTGTTCTGTGATAATTTGTGGATGAATTGGTTTCATGCATACAATAGTGGACCATTTGGTGAACAATGCCGGGATTACACAAGCTGGATTGTTTGAAGATTGTAATGAGTTCTCTTATCTGAAATCAATTATGGTAATATTTTGCACCAGATATACGTTCATCTTTGCCCTCACATCATATTTAATTTACGACTTCAATTAATTTGCAGGACATTAATTTCTGGGGGTCAGTGTATTGCACCAAATTTGCAGTTCCATACTTAAGAAAAAGCAAAGGCAAGATTGTTGTGATTTCTTCATCTGCAACATGGTTTTCTATACCAAGGTTGAGTTTCTACAATGTAAGAAAAGGGTCTCGTCGCATGCATACTCTTTTTATTTATGTTATTAATTACTAGCTAATTGGTTAATTTGGTAGACAAATTAAAACGACAAAACGTGATGGTTTGTACTAAAATATATAGGCAAGCAAGGCAGCCCAGACGTGCTTCTTCGAGACATTGAGGGCTGAATTTGGTTCTGATATGGGGATTACGATTGTGAGTCCTGGAGTGGTCGAGTCTGAAATGACAGGAACCCCCCAGTTTCAATCTCAAGTAGGTAAATAGTTAGGGCTCGTTTTGGTATATCTTACTTGAAGATATGGTTATTGTAATATCGATCACATTGTTTCGTTAGGTTGGTTCAGATATGATGCCATGTCAGTCAACAGAAGTGTGCGCGAAGGCAATTGTGGACAGTGCTTGCCGTGGAGACATGGACTTGATGGAGCCGTCTTGGATTCGGGTCGCATTTTGGCTTAGGGTTCTCTGTCCTCAGCTACTCGAGAGCATTACCCATTCGAACTCAATCAAAAGGCCAAGGACTACCTCAAACAAAGATAATTAGGAGCGAGCTATAGAAACCCTTTTAATCAATGTATAATAAGTAAAAGTATACGAATGCACTTGATTAGTAGATCGAATAGGGCAGTTCTAGTCCTATATATATTGTTTTTGATCAAGTTATCTCAATCTTCTTGTAGGGTATGTGTGCAAATGAAGGAAAATCTGAAGCAAATTTAGTTTTGGAAATATTTATTGTCCTTGTTGATATATGTAGTTCCATATATTAGTTCTCTTTCAAGCGGTGGTGATCGATGAGCTCACCCCAATATATATAAATATATAATAGTATAATACGTGTTGCTTCTTCTGCATGCAACGCTGCTACGTTGTGACACTCTGACCCTCATAAATTAGTTCATTATATAATAGCAAGCAAAACATGCTCTAGCTCAATTTTCATTCTCTGGGAAATCGATTAAACGAAAGCCATGGATATCATCAACACACTACTAAACATTGTGGTTCCTCCCATCGGCCTCACCTCGTTGCTCTTCTTTCTGCCACCATATCTGTTTTTCAAGTTTCTCCTCTCAACGATAAAGCCGCTGTTTCGGGAAAACGTGGCCGGAAAAGTCGTACTCATCGCCGGAGCATCCTCCGGCATAGGCGAGGTATTATACATATGTAGAAATGGTCACATAATTAACACACACACACACACACACTTCTCTTTGCATGATCAACCTCAGTTTCGTATAAAATTATTGTTGGTTTTGATTATTCTTGAAGCATCTGGCATACGAGTACGCTAGAAGAGGAGCTTGTCTTGCTCTTGTTGCCAGAAGAGAACACCGACTCCAACACGTGGCGAGCAGAGCCATGTCGATTGGCTCCCCAGATGTTCTCATCATCCCTGCAGATGTTTCCAAGGTTGAAGATTGTAACCGCTTTGTCGATGTAACAGTGAATCATTTTGGGAGCTGTAAGTACATGTATCCTATATCAATAGCTCTATTACTTTCAATTAATTATTATCATCCCAGTTTACACTTGCCCGTGTTTTTCTATGCTTAATTACAGTGGATCACCTAGTGAATAATGCTGGGATTGCTCCTATCTGCATGTTTGAAGAAACTCCTGATGTTAACAACTTAGCACCAGCTATGCTAATTACAGTACACATGCTTTCACACATGCACATGCACCATCAACATTTGGTTTAGTGAATTTTTAACCATAGATTTTTGAGGAAATTGTAGACGTACGTTTGTGAATGGAATTACTGGTCAACTTTCTTTGACAGGACATAAACTTTTGGGGTTCAGTCTACAGCACCTACTTCGCAATTCCTCACCTTAAACGGAGCCAAGGGAGGATCGTAGGGGTCGCCTCCTCTGCTGGATGGTTGCGTGTCCCACGACTAAGCATGTATAGTGTAAGTTCTAACAAGTAAACTTCATTACCAAGTTCGGTACTCGGGTCTCTTATTGATAGTTCTAATTCTAAATTTGGTTCAGGCTAGCAAAACAGCAGTGATAAGCTTTTATGAGACATTGAGGGTTGAAATTGGGCATGAAGTTGGAATAACAATTGTGACTCCAGGGCTTATCGAATCAGAAATGACTCGAGGCAAATTCCTAAACAAGGAAGGTCGATTGGTATTAGATCAAGAACTGAGAGATGTAAGCTTCTTTTGGTTATTTGGGTAATGGGAGTAATTCAATCCTCGCTGTATGTGTTTAATTTTGACCATCCTCATTAACTTCTGGTGTTGATTGCTGTTTAGGTTGAAGTAAGCTTAACGCCTGTACTGCCTGTCAAAGAAGCTGCCGAAGCAATTGTGGACGGCGCCTGCCAAGGAGAAAAGTACTTGACAGTACCAGCTTGGGTTAAGCAGTCATTTTACTGGAAGGTGTTTTCACCTGAGATACTGGAGTGGGGTAATCGTATCCTGCTAATGAGCAGATCAGGAGATGAGCGGGATACACTAAGCAAGAAGATCCTGGACATTTCTGGCTTGAAGAATTTGGTGTATCCAGACACAATTCGATCTCCTCAGATTAGAGAACACTGATGATGAACATATTTGGGATAAGCACATCTTGTTGTCTAAATAACGTAAGCACAGATTGCAGTTACTAAAAAAAATTTCTCGAGGAAGATGGAGAATCACTGTAGACTTTCCTACTTTAAAATCTCAATGTACGGCCTACAGTTGCTTGAGCACTACTATCTTAATTAAACTATTTATGTAAGCCTTCAATTTGTGGTTAATGAGCCAGGTAAGCTGAAGCTAAGACTAAGAGCCTAAGATTGTACCAACCTATTTCAAGATGATAAAACAGCTGACACAAGATCTTCCCATTCGGAACCTTTTCTATCATAAACAATAGTGGCACTGCAAACTAAACTAAGTCAGCAATTATGGCGATATATCAATGGGACGGGAGGAGAGACTCTGTGACCTTTGAGCCAGGCGCGAGGAGCGACTTTGTGATGTCTGGGCCGGAGGGGAGTCCTTTAGTCTCCTCAGAAGCAGCCATGCATCAGACGAAGGACAGCCCTGATCCATCTCAAGGGCAACTGGAGGAGAGCCTTTACTTATCTCTATGAGCATTATCCCCTGAAACATTCATGTCCCGAGATATTGAAAAAGACTGAATTAACTACAAAGAATGTATAACCTGAGAACGAGCGAATCGGGTATTACCTCAAAATTTGCTAAGAAAACTTGGAACTGCTTCATATTCTCCTTCATTTTGGAAACTACAGCCTTATCTGGGGAAGAAAGACCGGCTGTGACATCCTCGGGAGAATGGCCAATCCTCTTCTGTACAACCTGAAGAGCACAAACAGGCAATCAACCTATCAAATTCCTACTAGTATACATTATTAACGACGAAACCCCAACAAGAACTTACATTGTGATCAATGAGAATCTCGGATATCATACCGCCGTCATCAATGTATGCCCGGAGATCATATTTCTGCTTATATTGGAAAGCCTTGACACCAGTCAAAAAACACTGCAAAAATTGTGTTCTTGTTTCAGTATAAACAATAATTATAAACCTATTATCCCATAAATGTAAATAACACAGAACTATATGTACCTTAACCTTCCCTCGTACAGATTGAACATTACTGGTCTCTAACCTGATCGACAAACTAGATAGGTAAATGAAAGGGGGCTCTCGCTCTCCAAACAGTAGGAGTGGGTGCTCCACCTCATTCACGACATTGGTATCCTCGTCACTGAAAATAGCATCCGAGGATGGGTAGGGCACACGAGTTTCATCTTCATTAACCAGATGGATATCATCATCATTCAAAATTGACGGGCGAGCCCCACGAGTTTCACTGCTAATAGAAACAGCATCCATATCAATGTCCTCTTCAATATCCAAAGCATCCTCAAAGGGTGGGTTGGGTGGGTTAGGAATGGCAGTATTAGGCACCGGATTCTCCCTCCTATAAGGAACGGTGTTTATATGGAGTCTCTCAACACCAAAACCATAAGAAGATGGGTTAGGCACAGCATTTTCTCTGCTATTGGGAATAGAATCCATAGGCATCTCTTCATCGATATTAGATGATGGATGATAAACAGCATGTTCTCTACCTAGAGGAACAGTCTCTTGGGTAGTCATTGGAATGCTATTTCTACCAGCATCTGCAATTCAGTAAATGATGCAAAGGAATCATTGTAGAACAAAGAATGGAAGTGTGTAATGTCATAAGCTATACTTCTCAACATAGGACTCTTCAGCACTTTCAATTTACAAACAGTTAAAGGAGCAAACTAGAGCTTTATCTTATATACGGTTCTCCGAAAAACATTCTGGGTGACCCTAACTCTACAGTTTATAGACATCGACAAGAAATTCTAACCAGAGATGAGCAGTTATTTCTGTAAAAAGCCCTCTGTTGGCACTAGAGGGCAGAAGCAGATAGCAACATTTACATACCTCGGTTGGACGCATGAAGGGGAGTTGGCGCTTCGAATGTGGAACTATTAGCCTGTCCAGCAACATGAACACCATCAGGAGGCCAGGCAGCAAGGGCTGCCCTATTCACTAGAGGAGGAACTACTCCATTCCTAGTTCTGCAAGATATATCACAAACTATCAAACTGATTATAAAGAGTGGAAAAGCTGATTATAAAGTGATCCAGTGTAGTCCAGCATCACGTGTTCAGACCAATTACGGACCCAAAACAAAAGGAAATGGAAAAACCAGGATATAATGAATACTTTAGGCAGAAAAGTTCTCAAATCACAACAGTACTGAAATAAGTTACTTATGTTGTGTCAACAATATTCAATATCCAAACAATTCATCTGCTGTATCCGCCAACATGAATACATTTAACTAAGCACGCAGTATAACCCAATATCATGGACCAAATGATCCTCTACATTACTGGAGCTTTTGGCCATAGCCACAGCAGCTTTTTCCATCAATAAAAGAAATGCAATGAATTGAATCATTAATATGGATGCTGTGTTTGGCAATGGATGAATATAGATTGACTTGTGGAACGGTTATACTTCTTCTGTTTGGCAATGAATAGCTTGACATGATCAGCAGTATGCTCTAAATCTTCAATATCATTAATGTATATCCTACACTTTTCAATTACCTGTTTCCCCTTGGTGGCTTATTCACCTCATCAAAAAGCCTTTTCCGTGCCGCATCCAGCTCTTCGACTAATCCTCCTAGAACTTGAATTGATTGAGGGACCAGCATAAGAAGTCCATGGCGAACATGTACATTGCACACAACAACCTAGATATTAAAAGGACAAATCTGTGTTTGAGTCAGACAAGCGAACAACCCTTACATTCAAATGACATTTCAGTTGACATCAAGACATTTCATTAACACAAATCTCACACATTGTAACACAACCTAATCGAAATAACCAAACGAGAGTATGATAAACCTTCAATCCAGCAGGAGTCAAAGCTTCAAGGGCCTGAATGGGCCTGTATTCCATACCGAAAACACGTTGAACACCGTCGGTCATCGACAGCTTGAGGCACCTTTTGTGTCCAGCAGAGGCTTTCTGATACCTAATCTTCAAAGGATTGCTAATGTTAACAATCTCATCAACCTGCCAAACAAAGAAAAAAAAGTGCCCAATCTTTTACCAAATCACATTTCCGGTTCATGTGCTTCTGTTCAATTTGCACAAGAAGAAGAATTAAAGCATTACCTGCAACACATAAGGTCCTGGAAGATCAACTAGATGAAGAGAGGCCACGTTCTGAGGAAGCACGCCACCGCCGGAGAGATTCATATCCGAAACCAAGAACTGCTCGAAGCAGAGCTTGGCCTTCGCCGCCGCGTCCAGGTTTCGAAAGCCCGGCAGCCCCAAAACGCAAGCATCCAACCACTCCCGCTTCAGCCTTAAGCCAAGTCCCTGGAGAAAGTCGCTAACCGGACAACCGCCGGAGCTCGGTGGAGGCGCCGGTGGATTATCGGATTCCGGAAACTGAGGAGACGGCGGCGAGAGGTTGTCGGAGACGTCAATGAACTCGTCGTCGGAGGAGGAGGAGATTGGGAGTGGTTCCGAGGGGTACGGGTTCGGACGGGATTGGGTGAGGGGTGGGTGAGTCACGGTCTCTTCTTCGTCGGAAGAGTAGCTCAGCCGGAGTCGTCTTCTGATCATTTTTGGGTTTTTTTAGCTCAATTTAGGGATTTTGGTGAGGTTTAAAATAAGAGTTTTTGAACTTTTGGGCGGTAAAAGGGGCTAATTCGGCCCGTTTAAGGCCGACCCGGCCCAATCTAAGAAAAAATTTTCTGAACAGTGCAAATCCTTGACATTCTCAAAAAAAACAGATGCAAATCCTTGAACATTTGAATAATACAGAACCTAATTGTACAACAATTTCTGCTCTCCAGTCTAATCCATGGACGTGAATTAGAAATCCAGGAAGTGTACAAAAGCTTTTCAGTAAAATGCCTACAAAACGCATTGCTGATCTACTCTAGTCTATATTTCTTCTCCTCTACTTTACATGTAGAAGAAGTTCAAGATTTTACAGGAGGATGATCCCTCCATCTAGGTACGCCAGAGTCGAGTGTCTGTTGTATGATGTCAATTCGCTCTTCTAGCAGAGAATCTTCTTCTTCTTCCATTTCTGCGTATTCCTTCTCCATAAGCAGATCCAGTTCTTCGACGGTCTTGATTTTGCAGTGCAACTTCTTCATCTACAGTCATGCCAAAGAGAACAGTAGGATTAGGTTGTCATCCATTATAGATGGCTAGAATTGCAACAGATTGCAAGAGAAAACAGATGGCTAGCAACCCCTTGAGCACAAAAAGCATCAAAAGGACAGACAGCCAGGAAAAGTAGTGAGATAAAAATCATCCACCTGTGTCCCTATTATGGTTGCCAAAAGATGTTCAATCTCTCTATCCTCCTGATCAGCCAGTAATTTGGCACGAGCAGCAGCTGCTCCAAGACCTGTTGCGATGGCAGCTCTAATTTGCAAAGTTGGAGGTATGTCATCTTTTTTTATAAACACATCCTGACCCGCTGTAATAGAAATCAAAAATGGATGATTAGGAGGACTGGGATGATGACCATAATAAGCCAACAACATGTAAGCAATGAATAGCCACGCATTAGAAAACCAGTATGGAAACCAACAACCACTAAAGCTAAATTCAATTCAGCCATATATACAGAAATCATATTGTAAAGTTGGCTTACTGCATATACCTGATTCAGTTGGCCTTTCCTTCATCTCTGAATCTTCAAGTTGAAGGACTCTAAAACAGAAAAGAAACAAGAGAAAATTAGGACTTTGATGTCAACATAATACATTAACTAGCAGACTAATATCTGGAGCATCAGTTGGAAAAGCATATAAGTAGATAGATAACCTCTCTGTCTCACAATTTATAGCGGGAGACTGCAAGCCATTAGTAACACAATCGTCTTCAGCATTAAATATCTCCTTTGAACATGAGGTTTCCTCACAAAGTGCATTAACAGCAGCCTCAGCTGCAGAAGCTGTAATATGCGGACCAACCAAGGTTGACAAGGCAGATACCTAATGAAAAAAACAATGACAGTTGCCATGATCATTGGGATGACTGAGAAAAACAAAAGATAAAATTATTCAAAATTATATCAACTTTATCAATATATGTAACGAGTTGTAAAGACCATAGTCGGGTATGAGAATAGACGATTGTACAAAAGCATATAACTTGACAAAAGAAAGAACAAATAAATAATAAATAAAAATTCAATCTTGATATTGTTAATTTATTTCATGCCTGTATTTTCCAGCCAACACATGTCAAACCATTACAGCCTATTTTATTGGTATTGTAAACTACTATTGAACCAGAACATGTCCCAAAATACAGTTTGCCAACAAGTTCACAAGATTGTATATAGGATCAGGACAGTGTGTACCTGTGTAATAAGTGAACTACTAGCATCCGAAAGGGAAGCGACGCGTTGTTTTTTCAAAGGGGGACCTTGGTTTGCAGTATCTCCATTCTGCTCACTGTCATTTGTCTGCTCATGGCTCTGACTCTTGGTTTTGATAGTCTCTTGACACTCAGATGAAGATAACTGACCTTGTTTTGAACCGCTCAAGTTGCCACTAAAGCCACTATGGTTACCTTTTCTGTGACCAGAACCCAACACAACCTCCCCAAAAGGCAAATCAATAAGCTTAGCAATACAATCAACTTTGGTCTTGGTCTTAACATTTTGAGCAACACGATCCCAATCATCTCCATGCTTTGCAACTGAATCTAAAAGAAGTAAAGTTTCTGATTCAGTCCACTCAACTCCCATATTACTACTCTTTTCAACTGGCTCGTTGTACTTGAAATTTTCCTTCAATTTGTTCTCCCCGTAGTTTCCATTTTCAAAACACTTTGTGCAAAGTAGAAAATCACCCTGCCAATATGAGAATCATAGCAGATACATAAATTAATAAGCTTCAGGACAGAAAACTTTGAACAATTTAGTCCGGATGAATTAAAGAAGCCATGAAAATACCTTGTTATACTTGTAGTGTCCAGAATCACAATGTCCGCCACAATTGCCACAAACCAAGCTCTCTTTCTTCAAATCACCAAAAACATTCGAGTATGATGCCAATGGAGGCAATGTAATTCTACTCGCACTTCCACCCCCACTGTCCACTACCGTAGGTGTGGCCGAAAGGGGCTTAGAATCACTTGGATTTGCACCCACTCGGACCGCATTTGGGACTCCTTCCTCAACCTTAACCGTAGTCCCGGCCTCACCCGAGGTACCAAAACCGTCATTGTCACCCGAACTTGCCCCAAAATTAATCAACCCCCATTTTTCCAAGAAACTAAAGACCTTGTGCAGCAAAGTAACATCACCCACAAGTGACTTTCGAATCTCGGTGAATGTGAGTTTTCTAGCTGGGTCTTCTCTATACTTGTTAATAATAAAGTCCCTATATTCTTTGTACACCTTTGGTGTTCTTGATATCGACCTCCCATCAAAGAACTCCTTCAAAGCAATTCTCTCAGTTTCATGAATCTCATCCCACAAAAACCAGCCTGACCAAAAATAAAAAAGTTTCAAAATTCAAAACTAGAATCCTATTATATGCATCAATCAATTATATAATATAACATTCTTGATTCCCCAGAAAGAAAGAACAATGCAAACTTTTTTTTTCTTCCAAGGTTTAGGGTTAGCTTTATGAGAATCTTGAATTTCTTTCCCAGGAAGATTTGAGGGGTCTGTTTCAGCATACGGAGGAATTAGGGTTTTGAAATAGAGTTAATGTTAGGGTTTAACGAGAGAAAAGAGGGGGAGGACTTACTAGAGTGGCTTGGGATGGTGTAGAGGTCGAGCTCTGGTTCGTCGGGTCGGAGCTGCTTTGAACCCGGGTCGTGCGGTGCAAGTTCCATCTTGGATGAGCAGAGTGAGTTGGGTCTCTCTCGCTCTAGAGCTTAGGCTTCGACTAATGGCTTGGTCCAGCGACTAGGCAAAGGTTTTTGATTGAATCACAGACCAATCAGATTCTGACGCGGTGGTCTGTGGTGTGTGGGTTATTTAGCACTAGCGGGAACCGCATGCGAGTTTCACGTGACGACTCAAACAAGTAAAGATTATTTTAAATATTAAAATTAATTTACGTTTGATTTTCTTTTACATTCATAACATGATAAAACTGAGATTTAAGACAAGACCGCAACTAAGTTGATACCATTCTCTCGATCAACAGAGATGTGGGTGGATGTTTCTATATTTCAATTTCAAATCTTCACCGTACACCACATTAGAGATTTCAAAAATCAAAACATTATGAAATTAGCATGTTTTAGAAGTTAGCTCATGATCCATAGTCTTGTGTGACACTTCTACTGAAAGCTCATGAAAAATACATTATGCGTAGGCATGATGTATGTTAATCAACTTAAAATTGACGGAATAGTGACGGATTTGATCGATTTGATGAAATTAGAGAGTGCAGAGACTGAACTGATGAACCCTTGAAAGTATAAGGTAGTAAGCAGAATTTAATCCATTTTTTTCTACGAGATTATATAATGAAAATATTGATTTTAGAGAATTAACTTTAAAATGAGAAACATCTATGTCCAGTACCATTTTGTCTAGTGTCATAGTCTTTCATTCGTAAGTTGGAGATTGTGAGTTCGACTCACAAAAGACTAGTTGTTGCATTTGAGTTGTTTATCTTATATATAAAAAAAAACGAGAAACATCTTATACACGCAAATGACACAATATTCCAAGACAACATTCTTGTATTATTTAATATTTCTCATGTGAATGTGAATTCTTTGGATTCCCCGGTAGGTTGTTATTTGTAATTTTTTTGTTTATTTTTATGGATAATTTTAATTTTCATGAATACAATTTGACATATTATGCAAAAAATATATATTAAATAATAAAGTAGGAATTGAACAACTTCTGAATCCCATTTTTTACAAATGATTGTCCAAACTAACTATTTTTTACTAATGGTTGTCTAAAATGACTCGACCACGTATCAAACTTTACGTCCATATTCTCCAGTTACAATGAAAATAATAGAGTTAGATTTATCTTCATTCCCTAAACTCTAGTGTCGTTTGATACTCAAGCTCACAAAATTATCAATATGATACCTGAATTCTTAATTTGCTATCAACAACATACATCTGTCCAATTTCAGTCATGGCTCTATTAAAAAGTTAACATGCTGCACATGGAGATAAAAAAGAAAGAAATGGAAATTACCAAAATAACCTCTCTTTTTTTTGTCTATCTTCTTCTTGCTCATTTATCTTGCAATTTCTCAGATAAATAGCTTAGTCTTTATTTTTACAGATCATAACAAAAACTAAAAGACTTCATCTTCCTTTTGTTTTCTGGAGTGATAATCAAGTTATCATATACTGGGTTTCCAACCCAGAATGGCCCTGTTTTGGTCGCCAAAAGAGGAGAGACACTAGTGCAAACTGCTTCATGGTGGAGCTAGAGGGTCCAACCTAGGCAAAATCTCAAAATACAAAAATGTCAAAGGTTAAGAATAGGTGGGGGGGCTGATTATCAAATAGAGGAATATCAACTTGATAGGTTAGAATTAGATGGAGAAGTAGGTTGTAATTGAGATAGGGAGAGAATAGACCAAAGTGAATCAGATGTGTGATTTCGCCAAATATTTTCAGTTTTCTATAAATAAATAAAAAGCTTAGTCATTGTTTTTTTATTTCTTTAAACTTGGCCCACTAATTCAGATCAAAACCCAAATCCTTTTTTAGAAACGAACTCCAAAAACCACAAAGAGGAAAAATGAGAAAGAAAGAGAAGAAATTATTGAAAAGCAGAGAAAGAAGAATAGCTTGCAATTTTTTTAATTTTTTTTTGGGCTGCTTTGGTTGGTTTGTATTCCAATAATATAGAATCAAGAAGCACATAAAGACTGTATAAAATCAACCTCCTTTTAATCGCCTTCTTCAGTCTAATCACAATTATGAATCGCTTTAAACCCTTTAAGTCTTTGAATCGCTCTAAACCCTTGAACCTTCAATTCTTTTCTTGCTTGCTCTCACTGTGTTCATCAATGGCGGATGTAAAGACCTTCGCCTTCCAGGCCGAGATCAACCAGCTTATGAGTTTAATCATCAACACTGTTTACAGCTACAATGAGATTTTCCCCCTTTAACTCATCAGTAATTCCTCTAATGTAATTGTTTTATCTCTTCCTTTGTTACATTCTTTGGCTTCCTCGATTTGTAATCTATGATTTTAGTTGCACTAGTGCTAAATTTGTTTTTAGATTATTGGTTTAGTGGTTGTGAATATAAAGAATGGCTTGGTGTTTATTTTTTACTTCTTTTTTGCCTTATTTTTGGGTTCAAGAACAGTGGCTTAATTGCTTTAGTTTTTTAATTACTTTTCATAATAGATTTGTGTAAAAGGACAATTTTATCTTCGAATATTTAGTCACATGCATAACTTATGATAATTTTTTATAAACATAGAATGGAAGATTGACGGAAGTACTGTGTTTATACGAAATTCTGAGTTCAATTATTACATTGATAGTTTTATGAGTTTGGTTATCAAACTGGGCCGAACACAAGAGTTGAGGGACTGATGATGAATTTAACTCTAATTTTGAATATTACGATACAGCCTCACCACCAACATTAAGACGAGCCACTTGACCATTTCTCACACTGTGTCCCAAAATCACGGGACACATGTGAAGGCAATTCACCGCCGCGTTGATGAACACCCTGCAAAACTAACTTATGAGATGTTTTTATTAGCAAATATTGAAATCTTAAAAATAATTATTTGACTCACAATAAGTGATCAATGTTCCACTTAAAATTATGTCGCACTTGTCCTCCAATAACTGCCTGGATGAGTATAACATCTTTCACACGAACGCTTATGTATCATTAACGTGTTCCACATTATTAGATTAAAAAAAAAAGGACTTAAATGGAAACTTCGACGAAGATGCAAATCAAAATAGTAGAAACCCTATTAGCAAAAACACAGTTTAGAAATATAAGCTTCTCATCGGATATATATTAACAAAGTTTTTCAATCGTAAGTAGAACATTGAACTCGATTAAAAACAAAGTGCGAATGAAAGGAACAAAAAAAAAAAACACACTAAAAAAATTGTAGCCTGGTAAGCACACAGAAAAATTCCGACTCAAGTATAATCACCACGTTGAAATAGACACGTGGCAAGATCAGAGAGTCGGTGCAGTAGATTGGTGCGTTAAACGCCCTCTGAAAATGTTTTGGTGGTTTTGCCGTGAGGTTAGGGAGTTGTGGCAGCACTGAGTGAGTTGTGCCTAGTGTAGGTAGAGTAATAGAGTAGTAAAAGAGAGAGAGAGAGAGAGAGAGAGAGAGGGAGAAATGAAATTGGTCGAGCCCGCTCTCTAAAATTTCATAGCCAAAATTTTGAAACCCCCCACCAAACCCTCCCTCCCTTTTATATTCACACCCCGCCCGAATCCACCCCAAAAAATCAAAATCCTCAATTTCGATTCCCCCCCAATTCCCAAATCTCACTTTCTAAATCCTCTTCTTCTTGTCTCGATTCCCTCTCAGATCACCCACTTCTCCCCCGCCCGCTAGTAAAACCCCCTCGGTGATTTCTAGGGTTTTCATTTCCCACCACCCACAAATCTAGGGTTTCCGCAGCTCTCTGTCCAAGTCTCGATCTTGACTCGATTGCTCGCTACCCATGGCGTCCGAAGCCCTAGAGGAGAAGAAGCCGGAAGAAGAAGCTCCTGTTGAGGATAAACAGGAGGTTGAAGCTGGAGAGGAGGCTAAAGAGGAGCCCGGAGAGGACGAAGAGAAAGAGGATCTGCCGCAAGTGCCCGAGAAGGCGACGGAGAACGAGGAAGAGGTAGCTGAGGAAGGCGAAGAAACTCCCAAGAAAGGTAAGCGGACTCGGAGAGCCAGCTCGAAGAAGCAGCGAGGCGGAGACTCAGCTGTGAAGAAGCCGAAGAAGGAAGCAGAGGTGGAAAAGAAGGAGAAGGAGCCGGTTACCCCGGTGAGTGAGAGGCCTACTAGGGAGAGGAAAGTAGTTGAGAGATACTCAGCTCCCGAGAGTGGAAGGTCTTCGGCCACGAAACCATTGAACATTGAGAAGGTACTGTGGTGGAAAAAGAGGGGCTTTTCGGATTTTTCCGTTGCTAATTACTTGCATGAGACTTACATTGTGCTTGGTTTGTGTGATTTCAGGGTCGTGGAACTCAGCTCAAGGATATTCCAAACGGTATGTTCTCTAAAGCTCAGTTCTTGTTAGATGTGTAAATTGCTCCCAATGTCTGATATGCTGATTTTGGTGTGGTACTGGATCTGAGTGATACTCAATGCTATTTGCTGTGAGCCGAATCTCTATGTTTCCCTTCATTGCTCGGTGAACTTATGTTTTTTGTGCTGAGTGGGTGTTGTTAGTGTTACTGGATTAGAGGTTCTTTTGAGAGGATCTGAAACTTAGATATTAGGCAGAATTTTAACAGCATTCAAGCTATGCTTTACCTGGGGACATGTGCAAATATGATGATGGTTCTGTTTTAGCCTGGTTCTGTTTTAGCCTTGACGTTGCCTTGAACTTCCCACTCTATTGAAGACATGGGAAACTTCTTAACGTCTGATATATATCACTCCTGAATCTCAATTCACTGCTAAAATACATGTCTCTTCCAAGTATAAAGCCACTGATAAGAAGAATTCCTTTCTACTATCAGTCTTTTCATTGTTTTAATATTTTTTTGGTATTTCACTGCATCATTATGGACAAGCTCAGCTCAGTGGTGTGAAAGAACATTAATTTTTATCATTTTGATTTGTTTGGAATGATAGGGGCTTTATTTAGCTGGTACTGGTGTTATTAGAGTAGCAGCTTGAGTTCTTTATTATTATTATTATTTTTTGGCTGGCACAAAGTGTAGTAGCTTGAGTTAAACTGCCATCAAATGAACCATAAGCCTTGATTGAAGATAGTCCATTCATTTTTATTTAACTCCCATGTGTTTTGTTAACAAGAAACATAAATAAGTTGGAACACAATCAAGAACAGGTCAATGATATGAATCTGCACTGGGTTCTCCCTGGTTCAGTTTAATTAGAGTTGCCATCTAATAGTACCCAACATCCATATTGAAATAGGGCACTTGAGTTTATATCCATAAATCAGTGTACTTTATAGTTTATGTGATTTTAGCATTTAATAACAGTTTTCTTGTATCAAGAGTTATATGTTCATTGTATATCTGCCTAATTTACAGAACCAAAGGTTAAACAGCCTAATTGAGTTGAATATTGGGATCTAAGCTTCCATTTTTTAGTTGCAGTTGTTATCTCATTACATTAAGTTGACATGGCTTTCATTGATTAGTTTCTTTAGCTTCATTTCATACAAATTTTCATATGTCCAAGTATGATGGCATTTTGAGAGATGGATGTTTGTAGCTTTTGTTATGTGCTGATTACCAAGTTTGTAACAGCATCCTTGTGTATTTTGTCTTACATTCTGAACTGTTTCAGTGGCTTTCAAGTTATCGAAGAGAAAACCGGATGACAATCTTCAATTACTGCACACAATTCTTTTTGGGAAGAAAGCAAAGGTGAGTTTAAGTTTTAGTTTAGTGATTCAAGGCATTTGCTTTGCATATCAATGTTCATATGAAGGTTATCTGGTAGTCTATCTGTTTTAATTGTTGATGTTCTTGTGCAGTCTCACAGTTTAAAGAGAAACATTGTCCAGTTTTCAGGTTATGTGTGGGCTGAGAATGAGGTAATATATGTTTTGTGCTCAGTCACTCTTTATCTCTCCCTCTCCACACCCCCCCCCTCCCCTCTCTCACTCTCTTGTGCAAGTCACATTCTCTAACCTTTCTTTGGTCACTTTTTCACACAATGCCTTACTGTATATTTCCTGTTGCAAGTATATAAGATAAAGGGCACAATATGTATTCATTCTTAATGTTTCTGTTTGCAGCAAGAAAAACAGAGGACAAGGGTAAAGGAGAAGCTTGATAAGTGTGTTAAAGAAAAGTTAATGGATTTTTGTGACGTGCTTAATATTCAAATCAATAAAGCTGGCACAAAGAAGGTAAGTGGTCAAGGACTCAAGGGAATAGATATTTTATTTTGTACGAATCACTTATTGACCCCATGTCTTACGAGTCACACTTTACAGGAAGAACTTTCTGCAAAGTTATTGGAGTTCTTGGAATCCCCACATGCTACAACTGATGTTTTGCTTGCTGAAAAGGAACAGGTTTTTTCTTTTCCTTAGTCTTTTTTATTTATTTGCTGTATGTTAGTCCTGATGAGTGACTTTTGTTAATGCGTCTTTCTTATATGACTTTTAGAAAGGGCAAAAGCGTAAGAAGAAGGTTACACCAAGTAAGATTGCAGGTTCTGGAGAAGGATCACCGGAAACTCCAGCCAAGGTGTGTAATTGTTAATAAACATTTACATTATAAAAGTTTATTCGAGGTTTATAATTAAAGTAGGAAAATAATAATTCCTTATGTGGAATACATTTCCTGATATGCTGTGATTTGGTTAATTGACTTAATTCATTGATGTTTATACCCATACTTGCTTCTTCAAATGCATAATTATCATGCCTTTTCATGTCTTCATATCCAAGTTTTGTCTCCCAGAAAGAAGCCTTGATTAATTTATTCGTATTGTGTTTTTGTATTTTATTTTGTTGTAGCTAATCCATTTTCTTTGCTTTTTCTCTCACTTCAGTTTTCTGATACCTTTTTCCATTCTTACCAAAGTTTTCTACACAAACAAATAAACTCCTAAATCTTGTCTAGAATATAAGAATGGAATTTTCACTCCCCTTGTTAGATGATTGAATTTACATGTTGATTCTTCTCCAAATACTCTCTCTTTCTCTCTCTCTCTCTCTAATAATAAACTCCTAAACCTTGTGTAGAATAAGTTTCTCTCCCCTTGTTAGATGATTGAATTTACATGTTGATTCTTCTCCAAATTCTCTCTCTCTCTCTCTCTCTGGCATTGGCAGTCTATTCTGGCCAATGCACTTATCTGTTGATTGAATGCACTCTCTGAGAATGGTTCATTTGTTCATTCTTGTGACTAAGAATTGTAGTTTTACTTTCTGCTTTTCTTTCCTTAGAAACAAAAGGACACACCCAGTGTTGAAAAGAATGAAGAGTCAACCAAAGATGAAGAGGATGAATTTGATGATAAAGTTGAACCTTCAGATCCAAAGGATGATCCTCTTGAAGAAGATGATGATGACAGGATGAATGAAGAAACTGATGGGGATAAATCTGATGAAGAGGAAGATGAACCAAAGGACCAGGTGTCAAGTCCAAAAAGTTCATCCAAAGATGTGAAGGAGGGCTCAAAGGTTAAAACTGGGGGGAAGTCAACACCAGCTAAGAAGAAAACCCCTGCAAAATCTGTGAAAACTCCTACAGAGTCTGAAAAGAAATCTCGTTCTACTTCAAAAAGAGGTGCAAGTGATGCTGATGGAGCTTCTGGTTCTAAAGCAAAGGGATCTGTGAAAAAACAGAAAACTGAAAAGGAAAGCCCAAAGGATAGTAAGACAAAAACCACTAGCAAAAAACAGTCGAGCAAGTCCCCAGCCAAGGTTCCAGCAAAGGATCAAGGTGATTTGCTTTGTGTTTGTATAATTCAGTATCTAAGATTTTGCTTTTCATGAAATTCTAGTTTTCACTGAACTTTTATGCTTTCTTTTTAATTATCTCAAATCTCTGCATGAACCTAGTGAAAGGCAAAACTAGCAAGAAGGCAAAGGCAGAGCCCACAAAAGAAGATGTGCATGCTGTAATTGTTGACATTCTGAAGGAAGTGGACTTCAATACTGTAAGTAATAACACTACCTTGATTGGATGATTGAAGTTGTGTCAATTATATGATTTAATCTTCTGAATTTACTTGCTGCAGGCAACTTTATCTGATATTCTCAGGCAACTTGGTAGGGCTCTCATCTGTAACAATTTTTTTTCTTCTTTTTTTTTTCTTCCATTTTTTCTTGGTTTAACTTGATTGAGCTTGTATTCTATTAGGTACCCACTTTGGTATTGATTTAATGCATAGAAAAGCGGAGGTGAAGGACATAATTACGGATGTAATTAATAACATGACTGATGAGGAAGAAGAGGATGAAGAAGAGGAAGCAGCTGGTGATGATTCAGAGAAAGAGGACCATGATGATGCTTAGTTCATAGTGGGTCAGTACTCATACATGACCATAGCAGAAAATGAACCCTGTGGTGCCTTCATCAGGTAGTTCATAACTCAAGAATTGAAAAAATGACTTTAGATGCTTGGGTCTATGTGTTCTGTACCATATTTATTAACCTCTTAGTAGTGTTAAACTGACCTCAAATTCATGTTAGTTTTGTTATTGTCAAGTTTAAACCCCCTCCTGTAAGAGTTGTTTAGCTGTAATTGTCAACTTGCTTTCCATTAGAAATGAGTAGTAAGTGGGTTTATTTTCTTTTATTTTTCTTCCCTGTGAACCTACAACAATTTCAATGAATTAATTTGTGTCATTACGAATTCTTTTCAAGTAATAATAATCAACCCTCAGACCCTCTGCACCAATGAATGGTATTGCCGAATGAATCATATTGAGTTTGGTTTATATCGATCTCAATTGTTATCATCCCCTAATTAATTGAATCAAGTTGTTTTCTGAATTCTTGTCAAGCAATAAACCCCTTATGCCCATTCAAATCAGTTAGAAGTATACATCAATATTTGTCATCTTCGCATATAGGGATGGCAATAATGAGGCGGGTTGGGGATGAGAATAATGAATTTCATCACAATACCATCTTTGTTCCCATTTTTGAGGTCATTCTCCACCTCTATCCCTACCTCAAAAAAAATATATTGGGGATTTTCTGTCTCCATCATCATTGGGGGTCCTAAATTCCCAATAAGAATCTAATAAATAAAATATTTTATTTTCTTCTCATATTGCCTTTTTTATGAAGTTAGGGTTTATATGGTGCATTTGATATTGTAAAAGTTTAGCTATTAAAGTAATAAATGTATATATTTGTGATTCATGTTATAAAAAATAAATTTATATATATATATATATAAAAATTTATATATGTATATGTTATTGAGGCGGGTTTGGGGATGGAGAGCACAATACCATTTCTGCCCCATCCCCAATTTTAGATAGCGGAGATTGGAGATCCCTTGGGTTCCCGAATCCTCTCCCATTAGAGGCGGGTATCTAATGGAGCTCTGCCCCGTTAGAGATTTTTGTCATCCCTACCCACATAGTTCCAGGTTATTAACTACTTGGTCCATCTTTATAAGGTACCATTTCCTGTTGAGTCACACTACCGAAAAATTCCAGAATAGTTTGGCTGATAATTTGATATCCATCTACTATCATTCTTCAGAAGGAAAGTTTATCTATTGTTCTATACTTCTATATATCACTTAAATTCTTAAAATAAGGTGGGTGTGTATCTTTACCAAAGACTTTTCATACAAAGTGTTAACCCTCTGCTATACTTAAAGTTGATTGCAAAGTTTTAGCAAACCTGGTATAGTTTTGTATATAATACTCATTCCCTCTGCAACATATTTTAATATTATACTATTATTATTTTTTGATTCTAGACCATGAAAGATTATCATCATATTCAAAGAACTGATTAATTATGGTGTTACACTTTTCTTGCCGAAAAAAAAAAAAAAATAGAAAAACCATTATCAGATCCATTTGTGTGATAGAACATTCAACTGACCTAAGATCTATTGGAAAAAAAAAAAATCTAGTTGGTAGAGCTGATATTTTGTTTCACAATTTTTGGGCATCGAGTTTAAACCTTTAGAAGATTTTTCGGGTTTTAAAAAGGTGGAAACCGACTCAAACTTAATGCAAATAGGGCATCATCGCAGGTGGTCCCCCGCCCCCAACGACTGACATGCCTTTTGCTCACAACATATTGCCCCGGATGATATTGCGAGCACATTGCATGTATGGGTTGCCATTCGTCTAATGGAACATTGTGAGTTGTAACTGCCATTCATCTACTGCTAACTGGGTTGTCATTCATACCCGACCAAAGCGACTGTGGGCCATATATCAAGTGGATTGGCGATGAAAATGAAACATAATCAGACTCATATCATGTGCAGGCGGAGACCATCGGAAGGTTAATTCATTATGGTATCAATAATTAAGAGCAAGCAGACCAAGCAACCTAAAATATATTTTGGATGACTGTCAAGCCAACTAATACATCTCGGGTAAATTTTTGTTTCATTGGCCAGTAGCCTACACAGCTGATCATATTTGAAGAGCCAAATCTACAGAGAAAGACCAAATATGAGGACCGTCTTGTCCTGTCCACTAAGAGATCTTTGCGTAATCGAACCAATTAAACATGAAAATTAGTCCCTTCCATAATGCAAAAACTTGTGAACCAAAACCATTAGACGTAATTTTGGGTTGCTTCCGGTAAAACAAGAAATCCCACATCAAACTAATTAAAAGATCTTTGCGTAATCGAACTAATTTTTAAACATGAAAAATTAGTTCCTTTCATAATGCAGAGACTTGTTAACAAAACCATTAGATGTAAATTTTGGGTTGCCCTGGTAGCATGGTGTTAAACAAGAAATCCCACATCAAACTAATTAAAAGATCTTTGAGTAATCGAACTAAGGACCATGAAAAAAATTAGTCCCTTTCATAATGCAAAGACTTGTCAACCAAAACAATTAAATGTAAGCCTTCCTCGGTGGCTTGGTGTGAAACAAGAAATCCTATATCAAAAAATTGATTAAAATGCAGAGAGTGCCCCCAGCTGCTCCCTATATAGTTGTAACACCATCTAGAGAGGCATTTGCAAATCCGAGTTAACTGCAACCATTACCGACTTGTCATAACATTCCTGCAAACGAGGTATAACACTTCAATTAGTTCTATTTCCCTCTTTATATATAACACGCTTGTAGATATTTGACATGTCATATAGTCAAATCATGAATTTGTCACCATATAGTATCAAGAACTTGGTTGATCGATGGATGATTCAGATTGATAGTCGGCAAATATATAAGCAGACTAAATAGAAAAGAAAATTCGTGTACACAACTGAATGACTGATGATGAATTTCTCTTATGTTTATAGTCATGAAGTCAATTTGCATGCATATACACAAATGCTTTGGCCATTGGTCACCTACATATCTCTTACTTTCTCTGAACATCAATTAGGTGCTGCTTGGCTATTCAAGTGAACAGATATTGTGTGATGGGGGATAACAATTACAAAACCTTTGAGTGTAAGCTTATTGTGAAGAAAGAAGAACCAACTCTTGTACCTCCTGCAGCAGAAACGGAGAAGGGCCTCTACTTCCTCTCAAATCTAGATCAGAACATTGCAGTCATAGTTCGTACTCTTTACTATTATAAATCAGATTCAAAAGGGAATGAGGACGTTGTGGAAGTCATGAAGAAAGCCTTCTCAAAGGTACTTGTTCATTACTATCCACTGGCAGGAAGGTTAAGTATAAGCACAGAGGGGAAGCTGATAGTGGATTGCACAGGAGATGGAGCTGTGTTTTTGGAAGCGGAAGCTAACTGTGAAATGGAGGAGGTAGGAGACATTACAAAGCCGGATCCTGTGACTCTTGGGAAGCTGATTTATGATGTTCCTGGTGCCAAGAACATACTTGAGATTCCTCTTTTGGTTGCTCAGGTTTGATTTTTCATCAGTTTTCAATATCTAATTACCATTAATATTCTTATGTGCGTTTGTATTATTTTTAGATCAAACAAAGAAACGGGGGATAAAATGAGGGCCAAGGATGAAACAGTGTAGTTAGATTGAGAAGCGAAAGAAAAATATACTCTCTTTTAAAATATAATTTTTTTTATTTTTATGAGCTCTATGTCTTTTCTTTGCATGCAAGATCCTTTTTGGTTATGTTATCAGACTATAAACTATAGTAATTTATTTTGACCAAAAAAAAAAAAACTATAGTAATTTATCAAGTGAAGTTTTTGTCATGAATTATGAACGCACATGTATATATAGATTGAATTTTGAACAACATAATGTTCTCCGGTGATTATATATATATAGGGAGGATCAAGAGATGACGTCCTTAAATTCTTAAAGTGAAGATATTTTTATTTTTAGGATGTATTTTAATAATCACAACCACTCATTCTCTAGTTACTTACACATTTATGAATTCTACACAAAAGTAGTCAAATCAAAATTTTTTTAACCATTTGATTAGTACAATTATCATTTTAATTTTATCTAACGGACTACATTTGTTTACACAATTTTGAGTGACCAAATGATTATGGATTTTGTTGATTTTTTATACACATAATTCTTGCATAGAAATCTAAAGGATCAACGGTTGAAATCATTGAATTAGATCATATACTAGTATTGTAAAATAGTAAAAATCCTCAAATTCTTAAAGTAAGGATGTCCTAAATATGTATACTATTATTAAGAGGAGAGGGTTTGTTAGCCAAAATCTAAAATTTTGATAGAATTGACCCTAGAATATTAATAAACTTTTAGAATTAATTAAATCTCAAGGATAATTAAGACATTTACAAAATGTATTTTTCTTTAAAAAATTTGAAAAAATTATCCACAACCCACTTTCTTTTATCTGCAATAACCAACTTTTTTCTTTTTTATTTTCTGAAGAAAAAATAAATAAATAGCTTGCACATGCAGAGCATGTGTGGAAAAATGCTAGTATATATATGGAGGATCAAGATAGGACGTCCTTAAACTCTTAAAGTGAGGATTTTTTTATTTTTAAGATTTTTTTAATAATCACAACCACTCATTCTTTAGTTACCTACACACATGAATCCTACAAAAAATTAGCCAAATCGGAAAAAGTTTAACCATTTGATTAGCACAATGTTCATTTTACTATTGATCTAACGGACTACATTTGTTTACACAATTTTGAGTGACCAAATGATTAGGGATTTGGTTGATTTTTTGTATACACAATTCTTGCATAGGAATCTAAAGGATCAATGGTTGAAATTACTGAATCATGTCATATACTATTATTGATTGTAAAAATCCTCAAAATTTTAAAGTAAGGATGTCTTCTCTTGACCCTCCCTATATATATATATATATATATATATATATATATATATATAGTTTCACATTTAATGTTTCTCTTTTCCACTTGTTAACATCTAGCACAAGTCATCTAAAATGTGAAACTTTAATTCCAGGTGACAAGGTTCAAATGTGGAGGTTTTGTCCTTGGGTTATGTATGAACCATTGTATGGCTGATGGGATTTCTGCAGTGGAATTTTTGAACTCATGGGGTGAGACTGCTAGAGGCTTGCCTCTTAAGGTTCCCCCATTTCTAGACAGAAGCATACTCAAAGCCCGAAACCCACCAAAGATGGAGTTCCCTCACCATGAATTTGCTCAGATAGAAGATATATCTGATATCAACAAACTTTATGAAGAAGAAGAAATGGTTTATAGTTCCTTCTGTTTTGAACCAGAGAAGCTTGAAAAGCTCAAGAAAATGGCCATGGAAGATGGGGTTCTTGAAAAATGTACATCATTTGTAGCACTCTCTGCCTTCGTCTGGAGAGCAAGGACTCGGGCCTTGAGGATGGTACCAGATCAGAAAACAAAGCTACTTTTTGCTGTTGATGTACGGTCAAGATTTGAGCCACCGATACCAAAAGGATACTTTGGAAATGGAATTGTGCTGACAAATGCATTATGCAGTACAGGGGAGCTATTAGAGAACCCATTGTCATTTGCTGTTGGGCTAGTTGATAAGGCAATTCACATGGTTAATGATAGTTATATGAGATCAGTCATCGACTACTTTGAAATCACAAGAGCTAGGCCTTCTTTGACAGCAACTCTTTTGATAACAACATGGTCTAGGCTTTCTTTCCACACTGCTGATTTCGGTTGGGGAGATGCTGTGTTTTCGGGGCCAGTGGGTTTGCCTGAGAAGGAAGTAAGCTTGTTCCTTCCTCATGGGAAAGACAGGAAAAGCATTAATGTGTTTTTGGGAATGCCAGCTTCTGCTATGAAGGTGTTTGAAGAGTTGATGCAGACCTAAAATTTCAAGTGGTTAAGAAGTAGAACAAATACTTAACCCCAATGCATTTCAAACAATGATGAACAAATCATGGGAATAAAAGGGTACTAGAGATTGCAAATTTATATCTTTTCTGTTATGTTTCATTTGGATGTGTATGGCTTTTATGCTGATGAGCAGTACTAATAGTTCATCAGCAATTCATGAAGATACTTCATCGACTTATGAATAGGGGATGTGCTGTAGTATGCTACTGATGTAATTTGTACTGAAATTCAATAACAATAAAAACGAGTGCTTGTTACAGTCTTACAGAAGAGGGTGTAAGAACTTAGTTAGATACCCTTTTCCATATTAATAGTTTGAATTTGTACATGGTCTCCTGTTACCAGAATATTTTATATTGTGGTAACATAAAGTATTGGCTATGACAGAACTGGTTGGTAATTTTTCTTTTGCATTTATAGCTTGAATTACATTTCAATATATGTCATCTTTCTCTTTACTTTTACTGTTTTCGGTTAGAGTGCTTCTATTTATACTTTCTATATTGGCATTTGGACCTCATCTTATTTTTGAACATTTTGAAATTCTATTTTGCCCCTCTTGAGATTAAAAAAAAAAAAAAAATCTAATTTTGAGTCTCTCATCTAGCTTCTTTCATCCATGCGTCTTGTCTAGTTTGTTTACATCCCCAGATCATTTCTACCCTCCTCTCTCCATCTAAACTCTCTTTCTTTTGATTCACTAAAATCAGAAGCATAACAGAAGAAAAAAAGATAACAACACACATACACAAATAATATATTCCATCAAATACTAGACATTACACTCATTAAGCCTTGACGCACAACACCCAGTTTCTAGAGGCCACCCAAACTACTATATAAGGCTCTAGCAATCATATGGAAAAGATCAATTGAGTATTTGAGTTTTGAAGTGTGGGTCATTACACTAGTTAAAATAACTCAAGCCCATTTTAATCATTTTCACAAATGAGAGAAGAGGTGTAGAGAGAAACAATAAAGAGGCAAAATTGGATGTTTGGTGGTCAAAAATATTGAAAGAGGTCCAAATATTATTATGGGAGGTATGAATAGAATCACCTTGTCAGTATATATACCGACGATGCAAATGACCTAACACTTATAAGATGATCTCAACCCTTGATATTTATAATTAATATTATTATTAACAACCTAAGAGTGTATTTAATATAATCTAACTATCTATTTATGTCGGTGATTTACAAAGCAAGTCGGTGCACTGAATTCTCTCCCGTCAGTTATATCTATATGATTATTTTGGAAATATTAGAATTGAATGAATGACACAAACAGATTGAATGCGAAATCACTGGAAATGGAGAGCCGTTATGCTTGATCCCAAACCAAACATGAAAGCTGTAAATAGATGAGGAACCCAACAAACTTATGGGGACCCACAAGAATAAAGCCACTCGGTGCGCTTTAGATAAGCTACGTGACTGGATATTATTTTGGCTGCAACGTTTTTCCTTTTTTGGTCTTTTAACAAATCACCGAATCAGTACTAATCTGTCAACATCCACAACAGAAAATTTGGGTTTCACCCTTGGTGACTTGTTAGTTTCTTTAAATGATGTGGTTCTTTGACTTGTTGACTTTCAGATACATGGACTGGCTTTATTGAACTCCTTCATCCCACTGGGATTTAGCTGAAGGGGAGCGTGAAACAGTAAGGATGAGCTCCATATTTAGATTCAGTACTTGTTGATCTCGAAACAACAAGTTTCTTGCAAGTTGCAACAAAAGCTTGCTAGCTTGCTCATCCGAAATCCAAGAGATTGAGTAAGTTGGAACCAAATTTTAGTGATCCATATTTAATGGTTTGAAAACATCATACATACACATAGACAATTTGTTATTGCCATGAAGAAGGCTTGCATATATGTATGTAGTTTGGCAAGTGGATACCTACAATTCTCTTACTTTCCTTTGAAGTTCAATCATGTACAATATTCTAGCACAAGGGAACTATTCCAGGCAAGTGATGGGTAATGACAGTGACACAACCCTAGAGATTACGGTGAAGAAAGGAGAACCAACTTTGGTACCTCCTGTGGTGGAAACGAGGAAAGGTTTCTACTTCCTCTTAAATCTAGACGAGAACACTCCAGCCATAGTTTGTACAGTCTACTACTTTAAATCAGATTCAAAAGGCAATGAAGAAGCTGTCAAAGTCATTAAAAAAGCATTGTCAAAAGTTCTTGTTCATTATTATCCTGTGGCAGGAAGGTTCACTAAAAGTTCAGAGGGGAAGGTGAAGGTGATGGTGGATTGCACAGGAGATGGAGCTATTTTTGTTGAAGCTGAAGCAAACTACGAAATGAAGGATTGGAGACATAACAAAGCTTGATCCTCTGACTCTTGGGAAGCTGGTTTATGATGCTCCTATTGCCTTTTTTTTTTCTTTGTTTTTTTAAAGATGATCAAAGGGTTTCACTCCTGCCCTCATAGTGACTCGAACCCATGACTTTGTACATAGGTAGTGGGTGCTCTAACCACTGAGCTAACACCACTTCGTCCTATTGCCAATAATAACTTACTTGAGATTCCTCCTTTGGTTGCTCAAGTTTTGAGTTTCCTACTTTCCTTCAGTTTTCGTATCTCTTCCGCTTTTGATACACTTGTTTCTTTGACATGCTATGTTATCTGATGGTCATCAAACCAAACTGTTGATTAAGTAATGAGAGAATATCACAAATGGTCACTCAACTACTTTTACCTTCATTACAATAAAATAGATCTTATCTTTTGCGATGGACCAAAAATGTCGCAAATAATAATAATAAAAAGGCATCGCAACTACTCTTTTGCGACGGCGTTGCGACGGATAACAAAGCTTTTGTTACTCACTTTTTAAATATATCACTTTGGACACTCAACTTTAACCCTGTTATTTACTTCAATCACTCCGTTAATTTTTTCAGGGTTTTTTACTTCAACAACGTCTGAACTCTTAGAGGACTTTTGAAATGATACCTGAACTTTCAAAGTTATCAATGTGATACCTGGACTCAAGTTTTCTTATCAACATCGTACCTCCATCAAAATTCCGTTACAGCTCCGTTAGTCCTAACACCTGTGACTCACGTGAGGCACTAAATGATTATAAAAAGACTGATTTGCCTTAAATATAGGGGTATATCTGACATTTTATCTAGTTTTTATTAAAAAAAGGTATTTACATTTTTTTAATCATTTTTTTCTACCATCTCCACCCCGCTCGTCATCTTCCTCCACCGTCTCCGCCTCTCGTCTTCTTCAAATGCAATCTCTCTCACTATAGACTCTATAATCACGTACGGTGACTAGATTCACATGGGTGCTTGTCCTCGAGGTACGAATAGAACAATGACTCGATGTCAAAGTCCTCGTAGCAATACGGGCATGAGAATTCAGGTCGAACCTCGCCTTCCACCTCAAAATCATCCATGCTCAGCCGACATCGGAGCTCTGGTGATGGTGCTGCAACGTGAACTGAGGTTTCGCGACGGCGAGGCGGGAAGTCCATAACTCGGAATCCATCTTGAACAATTTCGATTGATTCAACCAAATTCGAAATCAAAATCAAACTCGATCCAAAATTCCCCGATTTCTAATTCCCAATCTTTGAATCCGGATGACTCTCCGGCTTGGAGCTTTTCCCTAAATCAGAAAGCTAGATCTGGATCAGGATGCGGGGTTTGAGCACCGACTGCAAGCTTTTAAGCCCCTACTTCGTAAAAATTCCATTCCAAAAAGAGAAAGTTCGCGTCGCTGCCACCATTTCTAGGACCGACTACAATAGGTCAAAAATGGGTTTCTGCCGCAGGTTGAAAGGTGCAATTTCAGTTCCAGTGGTTGGAAGGGAATCGGGGGGCTTGCCTTCACAGCTACCACGTGCGTGGATTTGAGTTCGATAAAATCATATTTTGGGTTCAGGTTGATTCCGGGATATGGTGGTGTAGTCGGAGGAGGAGTAGTCGTCTAGGGTTTGGGTGTTGGCGGTGATGAAGGAGGTGGGGCTGAGGATTCGTTGTCGTTTTCTTGGTGTAGTCGAGGAGAAGGAAAGTCTGCATTTGTTTTATTTTTTTCTTTTGGTCGACGACAAATCTGAGAAAGAATTTTTAATTTTTTGTTTGTTTTATTTTTAATAATAAGTTAGAGTCAAATGACAATTTTATCCTTCAAACTAATGGAGCCGTAACGGAATTTTGATGGAGGTACGACGTTGATAAGAAAACTTGAGTTTAGGTATCACTTTGATCACTTTGAAAGTACATGTATCATTTCAAAAGTCTTCGAAGAGTTCATACACTGTTGAAGTAAAAAACCCATTTTTTCGTTAAAAAAAACTCTTATTTGCCACAATATCAATGATATTTTGGTCCAACCAATCATGAAAAATTGAGAAGTTTGAATTGGAATTGTTGAGAGAACTAGAGAAGTGACTAAAGTGAGACAAAATACCCCTTCAGTGATTAAAGTGATTGACAGAGTAATAGTTGAGTAGCTAAAATGATATGTTTGAAAATTCAGTGACCAAAGTGTTGAATGAGTTATAATTGAGTGATCATTTGTGAAATTCTCTCTTACGTAAACGAGGACAACATTATATGTTATATATATTAACAGAGATCATATATTTTCGTACTTAATTAGGGTTAATTAGTGATCTACAGCTGTATTACATGTGTTGCTTTTCTGCTACTATAAATAGCTGCTACTATACTCATTCTTCAGTTAGTTGTAAGTTGTAATAGACACACAAACATATATAGAATTCTTTCATTTCTTCTCTCTTCCTCAAGCTCTAGAACCCTAGATTTCATGGTATCAGGAGCTCAGGTCACGACCTAGGGTTTGCTTATGCTTACTTCTGCTTCTTGAACTCACTACTCTTGCTTGCTTACGTGCTCGACTTTCTTCTCCTGCAAATTTCAGATAAGCCTTCGTGTTCTTGAAGAAGGAAAAGCTAGATCTACAATTTTATAGAGTGATTTCTTGATTTTGAAGCTTCGATTTGGTATAATCAGTGTTCGATTGTGAATCTATGCACATTTTTAACTGTTTGATTGTGAAGTTGTGAGTTTTCTTACTATCTGTGGTTTCGAAACCTTAGATCTTGAAGTATTGTTAGTCTGAACTTATTTGCAAGCCATAATTGTGGAATTGAAGTCATTATCAGTTGGTATAACTCTATGAGGTTTCAGAACCCTAGATTTCTTGAAGATTTGTGACGATCATTGGTTCTTTGTTAAGATTTGTGAAGGTTCTTAATTCTTTAATACTTTCTGAGGTTTCAAAGCCTGAAATCTACTAGTATTACACAGATATACACTCGATTTTTGTTTCTACCTCTTATCTTACCAAGATGACTGCGTCTACGAATTAAGCCTCTATAATCACTACTCAGACTACTGTGTATCTCCCAAATATCTTACTTGATGAGTCCAATTATCCTACATGGTTGTTTCGTATTGAATCATTTCTTAGAGGTCAAAATCTGTATGGATATGTTGATGGCTCAAATCCATGCCCCACTCAATTTGTTTAGGCATCTGATGGTTCTGGAAATGTGGTATCATCTGAGTATGCTAACTAGAAAAAACAAGATCAAAGCATTGTTAATATGATTGGTCAAACACTTAGCCCTGTGGCCATGTCATGTACTGTTGGAAGCAAGTCTGCTCAAGACATGTGGAATAGGTTGAAACTCAAGTTTGCAGCTCCTAATAGACAAAATATTTTGCAACTCAAGTCTAATATGCAAAATTTGAAGAAAGGAAGTGATGATATTGAAACTTACATGGATAAGATCAAGGCTGTTAGAGATGCACTTGAAACAGTTGAAGTATTTATTGATGATGAAGACATTGTTGTTATAGTATTGAGAGGCTGCCCTCTGAGTATGCTGCTATGAAGACTGTAATCCGAGCTCAGTTTGTTGCTTGCTCTGTGGGTGAACTCAAGACTTTACTTAAGGCTGCAGAGATTTATATTGCGAGTAAGGCTCAAGCATCTTCAACTACAACACTTACTGCCATGATGGCCAAAAATACCATTTCTTCTGGTTCTGTCTCGAGCAACACATCTGGTGCTTTTACCTCATGGTCACAGTCTCAAGTCCCATATGTGCCTCTTGGCTTTAGTCCATTACTAACTACTCTAGCTAATAACAATATCCACTTGTCTTCACAAGCTCCGTATGTTCCTATTTCTGCACTGCCATATGGAAACATTACTCAGCCTAATCCATTCGCTATAGCTGATCCAAGTCCATCTATGACTGGCTTCTATGTTGCAAGACCAAATGGTCAGTTTGGAAACAATGCAAGATTCATCAGTAACACTGGAAGTTACAGAGGAAGCAACAACTTTAACAATGGCATGAGTAGAGGAAATTATACTCCATTTAACAATCAATTTAATAGAGGCAATGCAGGCTTCAACAACTTCAGACAAAATGGAGGTGGTTCTAACTTCACAGTCAGCTTTGTGGAAAAGTAGGCCATGGAGCCAAAACATGCAGGACACTGTCTAATCTTCAGACTTTTCAACAAGGCAACTCAAACTCAACTGGTTGTCAATACTGTGGCAAGCCAAATCATACTGCAGATAGATGCTACTACATATTTTGGGTTCCCTGGTTAGCAATAACAGTCAACACCACAACTCCAAACTGCCACAAACATACCCCAACCAGCTCTATTTTTCAGAATAATCAGGCATCCCAGCAATTTTAGAATACTTCACAGAATACTCAACAACAGGGAGTTGCCATGTTTGCCTCTTCCAGTAACACACCTCAATTTTGGTTGGATGATTCTGGTGCCACCAACCATATGACTAGTGAAGTGCAGCTGCTTAACAACCTTGCTCCATATACTGCCACAGATTCAGTGCAAGTTGGTGATGGTAAATTTTAAATATCACTCACATTGGTAATACAAAACTAGGAAGGCTGAAACTCAACAATGTTCTTCTTATACCTGAACTTGCTGCTCATTTGCTTTCTATCTATCAATTGTGCAAACAGAACAGTTGTTCTGTTTGGTTTGATGAGTTTGTGTGTGTAATACAGGACAAGGTGCTGGGAAAGGTGTTGTACAAGGGACTGAGTAATCAAGGGCTTTATCCAATACCTTTTTATCTGCCATTACATATTCAAAAACATCATGGTTCAAGTAGCAAATCAACTAGTCTTCAAAGCAATTCAGCTTCAGCTTTTGTTGGAAGAGTGGTTAAGCATTCTTTGTGGCATCAAAGGTTTGGACATCCCTCAAATGAAATAGTTACTAGTATGTTGAATAAATGCAACATCTCAAGTATGCCAAAGGAGGATTATGCAGTTTGTGAAGCTTGCCTACTTGGGAAATTTCATAAGCTGCCTTTTCCAACCTCTCAATCCAGGAGTCAAGTTCCATTTGAGATTGTACACTCAGATGTTTGGGGTCCTTCCCCTCATCTTTCTATAGATGGTTTCAAATTTTTTGTATTGTTCATAAAAGATTGTACTAGATATAACTGGATTTTTCCCATGAAGAATAAATCTGAAGTACCTAGTTATTTTCAAGCCCTATGTGCATTTGTTGGAACTCAATTCTCTACTCATATCAAATGTCTTTGAAGTGATGGAGGAGGAGAATATACAGAAATAAATTTAGAGAATTTCTGTGTAAACAAGGCATTTCACATCAGGTTTCATGTCCTTGTACACCACAACAGAATGACATTTCTGAAAGAAAGAATAGACACATTAGAGGGACAACTATTACTCTTTTACAGGCCTCTCATCTTCCAGCCATCTTCTGGTATCATGCGTGTGCTATTTCAGTGTATTTGATTAACAGAATGCCTACAACAACATTGGATATGAAGTCTCCATTTGAGAAACTTTACTGTAAAATCCCATTTCTAGAACAACTTAGAGTATTTGGTTGTACCTGTTATCCACTTATGGCTCCATATAACAGTAATAAATTACAATCAAAGACTGCAAAGTGTGTATTCATTGGATTTGCAGCAGGTTACAAAGGTTACATATGCTACAATTTGACAAGTAAAAAGTGCATTATTTTCATACATGTGTACTTTGAAGAAGATCAGTTTCCATTTGCCAGTTTGCAAAGTGCTTCTGCAGGTGGTTCAACACACAGCCCTTGCCCAACAATTACTCAGTCTCAGTCCTCACAGCATCTTGCAGCACCAGTTCTTGTCAGTACCACTTCACATCAGGTACCAATCTCTCTTCCAATACATGATCATAATCATACTACTACAATGTCGCAGGATACTAATGTTCAAGTTCCTAGTCCTTTATCTGTTTCTGGTCATACTGGAAATATTACTCCTCATATGTCCTTTACTGAGCATTCTACATCATCTACTCCACCTGATCATCATGAACTTCCTGCATTTCATTTTGACTCCAACACTACTATTAATTTTAGAGAAGATACTGGTACAGTTACTGTTGATACTCAACCAGGGAATGGCTCCATTTTAGTTATTCTAGATTTTGCTCCTGCTAGCTCCATATCACAAATCTCTAGTTCTAACATTTTACATCCAGTTCAAGGTCTTTCTAAGTCCACAATAAATGATCATACTATGCTCACTAGAAGTAAGAGAGGAATACTGAAGAAGAAATGCTTCTTGTCCATACTAAATAACACATCTTCTGGTGATCTTTCTGCCTCTGAGCCCCATAATTATAAAATTGCTATGCAATGTCCAGTTTGGAAAAATGCAATGCAGGAGGAGTATGATGCACTAGTTAAGCAGCAGACTTGGTCTCTTGTTCAATTACCTCCAGACAAAAATCTTGTTTCCTGCAAATGAATTTTCAAAATAAAGAAAAACGTTGATGGCTCCATAGCAAGACACAAAGCTAGACTTGTTGCCAGAGATTTTAGTCAGGAGCATGGAGTGGACTACGATGAAACATTCTCTCCTGTGGTGAGACATACTACTGTTAGATTGATTTTAAGCTTGGCTGCACAATCAGGTTAGACTCTGCATCAAATGAACGTCAAAAATGCTTTTCTTCATGACATTCTTAATGAGGAAGTATATATGGCCCTGACTTGATTCATAAACTCTTCGCAAGCGTACGAATCGTTGTCAAGTAAGGGAAATATTGAGCCCAAAGATTATCGTACCACGGGGATTAGTGGCTAACCCACAATCCTTGGGTGGTCGGAACTAAAGTCATTAAGCAAACAAAATAAAAATAAAGTTAATAAAAAGGCTAATCTAAGGCACCAAGCCTTAGTAATGCTCGGCTTTGGTTTTCACCAAAGCCTAATCAAAACTAAGAGCCTAGTGGTGGATATGCACAAATGAGTCGAAATTTGTAGGGGGTTTTGAATTGTGAATTAACTAAATTAAACGCAACCAAAAAGTAAACTAAACAACTAATTAACAAACTAGAAAATTAAATTTGGGTTTTCAAATTAATGGGAACATGGGAGTGTCGGGTGATTCACACTAACCCCTTGCAAATATCGAAGCCAATTTCACAAATGCATGCATTTCCTATATGTGTCGAGTCCCGTATTTAGTACCGGTTAAGGCTACTAAACCAATTATCCTTTCGGTGTATTGATTATACCGGTTAAGGCCACAATCAACTCTCTAATTTGGGCATTACGCCGGTTAAGGCCGCAATATCCAAAATTAGAGGCCTAGAGAGCAAGATAATAGAGACCCAAGCAAGCTTAGCTACAATTAAGCTAGCTAATGGTCACCACACTTAAATCCTAGATGCCACAAGACTAATAAGTTGTCAATTTATCAATCTATTCATCGTAATTGCCCACAACATAATTCCAAAGCCTAGAAACATGCTTCTAAGGACCAATAAATTCGGATTTAAAGCATACACAATGGAAATTGCATTTATTAAAATTAAAGCATCAATATTTATACAAGATGAGTTAGGGATTCACAATCCTAACTCCCAAAATTGAACTACTCACTATCCATAGTTAAATACATCATCAATAGCAAATAAAATTATGGAATAGATAATAAGGAAGAGAGGGGAGAGTTAGCTTGGTCACTTCTAGCTATGAGCTAGTATGAACCAAACAATTTCTTCACCCAACTACCCAAAATAGAGGTGTGGTACTCTTGATGATGATTCCCTTAAAGCCTTGAGTGAGTCTTTCAAAATTCCCAAAATAAAACTAAAGAAACTAAAGAAAATGAAAAGGGAGGAGGAGAGGATAGGAGAAGAGAATGAGAAAAGAGAGCAGCCCAAAGGGGCTGCCTCTGTTTTTGGTGTTCTGGTGCGGCCGTCGAGGTTGAGAGGTGAGAGAGAGAATATGTATATATATGTGGCTCATCTCTAGGGTAGAGAAAGGAATCATTGGTTTCGGTGGTCTGCTCCTAGAGAAAGAAAAGGATAAGCTGCCACATGGCAGCATTTAATTGGCTCTAGTCAATTAAGCAAAGCCATGCTTAATTGTTGCACACACGTGATGATGGTGATGATGGCTGACTACTTGATTAATTAATCAAGTCAACTGTTTCTTCTCTTCATTTCTTTATTTTCTTTTCTTTTCTCTCCATGCACATTCGCATATATATATTCGGAGACAATGGTATTTCACTTGTTTTATGGCATCGACTATGGTTGATTTGGTGTTGACTTTTTGTCCTTTTGTCGAAAATTTCATTTTGTTCAATTTTCCACCATTTTCTCTCGATTTCCGCAATACCGCTTATTTTCTACAAAATAAATAAAAGTAGATTAATCACATAATAATTGACATGAGAATTAGCTTAATTCTAGTGTTTTAGATATAATTACACGTATATAAATACGTGTAATCAGGCCCAACCTGGAGACTTTGAAGATCCTGCTCACCCTCATCTTGTATGCAAACTTCATAAATCCTTATATGGATTGAAACAGGCACCTAGAGCCTGGAATGAAAGGTTTACCAATTTTCTTCCAAGCCTTGGTTTTAAGTGCTCTTATGCTGATCCTTACTTATTTGTTAAAACATCTAGTAGCTCCATAGCCTATTTGCTCCTCTATGTGGATGACATTATTCTCACTGGTGATAGTGAAGTTCTTATTTCAGAACTCAAAATGGCATTGTAGGCTGAGTTTGACATGAAAGACTTGGGAAGATTACACTTTTTCCTTGGTCTTGAAATCACATATACTTCTGGTGGTCTCTTTGTGTCTCAACATAAATATGCCACTGAGTTGATTGATAAAGCTGGTTTGGATGACTGCCACACTCATCTTACACCCTGTCAGTCAGGGATCAAGCTGTATAAGGATGGAGGCCCATCTTTGTTACCTCAAGATATTCCTTATTTCAGAAGTTTGGTAGGTTGTTTGCAATACCTTACTTTCACAAGACCTGATATTGCCTACAGTGTGAATTCTATCTGCCAATTTCTTCATTCCCAACTGAAGCTCATCTCTTGGCTACCAAACGAATTCTTCGTTATGTCAAAGGTACACTCGATCATGGCATTTATTTCAGGAGGGGTTCTTTACATTCACAACAGTTCACTCTTCAAGCTTATTGTGATGCCAATTGGGCAGGTGACCCCAATGATAGGAAGTCCACCACTGGCTTTGTTATTTTGCTCAATGATTCACCAATCTCTTGGTGTAGTAAAAAGCAAACAGCTGTGTCTTGTTCTTCCACTGAGGCTGAATACAGGAGTATGACTGACACCGCTTCTGAGTTTCAATGGTTACAACACTTGCTGCATGATTTACGGATTACTCTTGCTAGCATTCCTACTCTTCATTGTGACAATATCTCTGCTCTTGCTCTTGCCACTAATCCATTGTATCATTCCTAGCTTAAGCATATTGAGGTTGATGTGCATTTTACTCGGGACAAAGTCAAGGCTGGTTCTATACGCTTACAATTTGTGTCATCGAAAGAACAACTAGCTGATCTGTTTACAAAAGGTCTTTGCTCACCTCAGCATCTCGACTTATGCTCCAGCTTGATGTCTACCTCCAGCCATCAAGCTGAGGAGGGGTATTAACAGAGAGCAGATATTTTCGTACTTAATTAGAGTTAATTAGTGTTAATTCTGTTAAGTGCATGGTTAGCTTGTTAGTGACCTACAACTGTATTACATGTGTTGCATTTCTACTAGTATAAATAGCTGCTACTATACTCGTTCTTCAGTTAGTTGTAACAGACACACAAACATATATAGAATTCTCTCATTTCTTCTCTCTTCTCTCTGGCTTTCAATATATATCCGACAAAAAAATTATTGTTTGCCTCTTTTGTCTTATACCTCATATAATACTCCCTCACAAACAGAGTTTATAGAAGCAGGGAAAGAAAAAAAAAACTTTCTTCTTCTATGTGTGAACCATTAATTTATGTTTATGCTTTCCATTTGTTAACAAGTAAATCTAAAAAGGTGAGTAGTTTCATTTCAGGTGACTAAGTTCAGCTGTGGAGGCTTTGCCCTAGGTTTATGTGTGAACCATTATATGTTATAATGTTTGATGGTATTGGTGCGATGGAATTTGTTAACTCATGGGGTGAGACTGCTAGAGACTTGCCTCTTAAGGTACCTCAATTTCTAGACAGAAGCATACTCAAAGGCCGAAACCCGCCAAAGATAGAGTTTCCACACCATGAATAGGATGAAATTGAGGATATATCTAATAACAAAAAACTCTATGAAGAAGAAATGGTTTATAATTCCTTCTGTTAACCCAGAGAAGCTTGAAAAGCTCAAGAAAACGGCCATAGAAGACGGGGTTCTTGACAAGTGCACTACATTTGAAGCACTATCTGCTTTTGTTTGGAGAGCAAGGACTCGGACCTTAAATACGAGGCCAGATCAAAAAACAAAGCTTGTTTTTCAGTTGATGGACGTCGGTCATGATTTGAGCCAGCAATCCCAAAAGGGTAATTTGGCAATGTAATTGTCATAGCAAACTCAATCTGTACTGCAGGGGAGCTATTGGAGAAACCATTTTCATTTTCTGTTGGGCTAGTTGCTAAGGCAGTTCAAACGGTTACAGATAGTTATATGAGATCAGCTATAGACTACTTTGAAGTAAATAGAAACTCTTCCTTCTTTGAAGGCAACACTTTTGTTAGCAACTTGGTCTAGGCTAAGTCTACACACAACTGATTTTGGTTGGGGAGAGCCTGTGATGTAAGGGCCAGTGGCTTTGCCTGCTAAGGAAGTGGTTCTGTTCCTTTCCATGGACAAGACAGGATAAGCATAAATGTGCTTTTGGGTTTGCCAGCTTCTCCCATGAAGAAATTCGAAGAGTTCATGCAGATTAAAGTTGAACTGGTTAGGAAGAGATCGAATAACCAATAATCAAAGGTGGAAGGTAATATTTGAACTTGCATATTTTCTTTCTTTCATTTGAACGTGAATGGTTTTTACGCAGATGAGGGGGTACTAATTTCTTCAGCACATGCAGTTAAGTACTTCTGAATCTGGTTTGGTTCTGTTGCATACTATTGTTATGATTTGCAACATAGAATAAGTTTTTAGTTGGAGATCAAGGATGGGATGCTATTAACATCCTGCTTCAGTGTTGTTTCGTTTGTGGGCACAAATTAGAAGAGAATGAGATTTTCATGTGTACGTTGTGTATGTGAGATTTGAGTACATAATCAAGTGGATTAAGGATTAATTACAATGATGTAATTGACCATTCTTGTAAAAGAAAGACTAACAAGTTATTATTACACCAGGTAGAACTTCACTTGGTAGTTGATCTATATCACAACCTGCTAAATTCAGCTAAACTTGATTATACGATATAAGAAGAAGATTATTTAAAGACCTGAACCCAACGGGATCAAGTATGTGACCATCACTAGGCAAAAGGTGGCTCGGTTGAGGAACATTTATAAAGGAAGCAGGGAAATTGGGAAAGCTAATCCATCGTAAGAAGAGAGTATTTCAAGCACACAAAATGTAAATAGAAAACGGAAGTCTTCTCTCTATTTTCTCATAATCTTCTGTTTAAGCATCTCAAGTGCTTGAATTACATATATATGTTTCCACAAACTTAACTACTGAACAAATCGATGATGATGGTGATGTACAGATGATGGCTAGTCAAAACTGATTTAGCTTAAGCAAGTGACGGACTAAGTAGCATATAAGCACCACCATAGCCCTTAAACTTGCTCGAATTTAAACGAAGATGACGAGTTGGACTGCTGCAAGGTTCGAAGAAAAAATCGTTGGGTGTAGTCATCATATCATCATCAACATTGTTCTCCATCGCTGCCAAAACATTGTAGAACAATTCCACATCGCAAGGAAGCATAATTGGACCTCCACTACTGTACCCATATTCCCATGCAGCATACTCTAACAGTACCTTGAACAACGGATGGTTAGCAAACTCAACCTTCACCACGAATCGTTGCTTCTCTGGTCCAACGTAGACCGAGAAGCACCCATCCGGAGCCAATACTCGGTCCTTGCTCTTCTTCCGCTTGCTGCTGCTTTGGTTTGTTAAACTACATCTCTTCCACGCCTTGATTATCAGATTCTTCGCCAACTTTCCCTTCACAATATCCATATGTTTAGCACTAAGAAAAGCGTCCTTAGAGAAATGTAAATACGAGGATGGGTGACCAACTAAGACGTTCTTGTCGTGCACCCTTTTATATTTTTTCTCACCAGAGGATGAGAGTGGTATGGAAAGTGAAGATTTGGATGAGAAGATGAAGATCCTACCCAAGGGAGTATATATGCATGTGTTTGATGAGAAGTGAGGCCTATATATGTCCCGAGTAGTCCAAAACACATAGTTCTAATAATGTGGGAGATTTGTCAACTTTCCTGCGCCGGTAGATTTTGAATAGACAGAAATATCACTTTGGTCATCGAACTATGGCTCGCTCGACACTTTGGTCATCCAACTTTTAAAAACTTCATTTTGGTCATCGAACTATATCATCTCATATCACTTTGGTCATTCCGTCTGTTTTCTCTGTTAACTCCAAGGGTATTTTGGAGATTTAAAGGTTTACTCGCCATTTTTATAACTTAATCCAACTTTTCCCGCCTAAACATAAAACTTCATCCAGTTTTGCCAATTTTTCCCTCCTTTGATAATTCCTCGATTTATTAAATCAATATTTTTCTTCCTCTTATATTCCCTCACTTTGAATCATTCTCTGACTCGATTATTTTTCTTTGATGTATGCTTTGATTACTGATAATGAATGTGTGAATAAAAGGAGGGAAAAGTTGGCAAAATTGGATAAGGTTTTATGTTTAGGCGGGGAAAATTGGATTAAGTTATAAAAATGGCTGGTAAAATATTTCATCACCAAAATACTCCTGGAGTTAACAGAGAAAACGGAGAAAACTGACAGAATGACCAAAGTGATATACAGTGATATAGTTCGATGACCAAAGTGATATAGACTACATGATTAGTTTATATTGGGGGACAAGAGATGGCCGAACCATTTCATTTTGTCTTCAAAACCACCTGCGCTTAGTGGCGCATGTGCATGAGTAAAAATACGTATAGAAATAAAAAACAATTTTGTATAGTTACTACAAAATTTATTGTTTTTGATACAGATATATATTAGTCCGTTGACATGTTTTTTGATGAGTAATCTCAAGTTTTATTTTAGTACGAATGATTATTTATGGAGTTAAGAGCGTTGATTCTGGAGATGCTTATAAAAATGAGCTTGAAGTATTGGGGCATAGTGACCGGCATACTTATGAAGATGCCAGAATAAGAATATGAACTTAAATGAGTATTAAGTTCCACTAAACAAATGATGACCAAGAAGCACATTGACGTAAATTATTCCAATAAAGCCTTCTATTGTATGGGGTAGAACTATCCAAGGAGCTAGACCAGTGCTAAATGTGAGTGGTGGTAGTGGGTTGTTTAAGTGATCTTCTTGGAAAATTTATTGTTCAATCACCTTGCAACACCTAGCAAGATGGGGGAACCCAGAAAATATTATCTCTATCACACATGGTTTTTGTGCGTAATAACTTTTCCAAATGATCGTGCTTATGGTATTTAAAGTTTACGATTATCTTAATTAAACACTTTTTATGTATAAGCACACACGAGACATTAATATATATGAGGCGTGAAGCATAATCTTATTGCTAGTTAGGTGTGTTATCAAAACATAGAGATATGAATTGGTCATAACATACATATGTATTTGTTCATTTTCCGAACGATGTCGTATATAGCACGGTTAATTGTATCATTAATTTCAAATAAAATTGGGCAAATACCATAAACTGTAACACCTCTTGCTTTTTTGCCATTCCCACCTTAGTGTGTGAACATACCTCTATCGGACTATATTATGATCTTCCAATTATATTTTATTTGCAAGTTGTATGAAAACTTGAGGATGGCTGAAAAGTATATTCAACCTTTCAATCTATTAGCTAATCGTGCTTACAATTAAGTGAGTAATTTGAATGTCCAAGATTGTAATCAAATGTTGAAATTTTCGTTTATTTCTCCTAATGATCCGTGTACGTCGTATATATTAATCGGACGACATACTTGATTTTTTTATTTTATATTTTATCATCTATTCAAATGCATGCATGCATGCAATGCTATAGCTAGCTAGATAGGTGGAAAAACACTACTGGTTTTTAATTACGTCTTTGTATATACAATAAGCAACTGGGAAACGACCACATGCAATTATCTCTTGCCATATAAGCAATCAACTTGCCCAAAGATTTGACTACTGCAACTTAATTTATATGGAGCTCCCATTCTTTCTTGTATCTGCCTTGTCTGGTCTTTAGCTGCCATTGGCCTTCTCTTTTAGCTAATAGCTCCAAGTTGCGGCTTCCTTCTTTTTTTTTTTTTTTTTTTAATTTTAATTTTTTGTATTCTACTATACTCTCCTTAAGTTGGTTTACCGCTGGTGCAAGCGACTTTATGAATCATGTATGTTAACTATTAGAAAGATTTCACCATCAATCCATTGAAACCCCAATGATCTGAGTTTGAATAATACTTTCCATTTTCTCTACTTGCTTGCTTTTAGATGGGAGGAGAAAGAGTGTTTTTCACTATTTTCGCCATCATACGCCATGGCAAAATCCTGATTCTATTTTGATTGATAGAAGTTTTTTACTATATTTTAGATTAGCAATAAGTTTATATTCGGATTTTCAATCGTGCATTTGTAGGGGATTTGTTCGTCGATCAAGAAGTGTTCAGCATAATATCAATATTTCTCAAGACTAAGCGTTATTGGAAAATTAATAAAACCAAATTAATTTATATATATATACACTTTTTTTTTTTTTTAATAAAAGGTTGGTGCGGCTGCTCTCTAGCCTTTATTAATGAAATTATTGACTTGATACACATTTACGCAAGCGTACGTATCATTGTCAAGATAGGGAAGTATTATGCCTAAAGTTATCGTACCACGGGAATAAATGGCTAACCCACAATCCTTGGGTAGTCAGAACTAAAGTTACTAAGCAAATAAAGAAAAAATAAAACAAATAAAAAAGCTAATCTAAGGCACCAAGCCTTAGCAATGCTCGGCTTTAATTCTCACTAAAGCCTAATCAAAACTAAGAGCCTAGTGATGATTATCTACAATGAGTCGGAGTGCAATATTTTGAGAGATGATTTTAGATTAACAAAATGTATTGAAATGTAAAACAATTAATAAAAATGCAAAGAAATTAATAAAAGTATAAACCAAATAGATGGGAATGTCAGGTGCTAGGGAGGTTCATTCACCCAAATCTTATGTGTGGGAAGCTAATGTAATGTAGATGCAAATTTCCTACTTTGGCGGTAGTCGTATCCAAGACGGTTCAAGGCTCAAGGACCGAAATTCCCTTTCATGGTATTCCTACTCCGTTTCAAGGGTCGTAGAAACTCACTTGACATGATTTAGAGCCGGTTCAACACTGCTAGAAAAACATGTCCGTTCACACGGATAATGTTGTCACAAAGGTTCACACGGATGATTATCCGTGTATAAAGTGCTATAGTACACACGGAAATCCGTGTGTATATATTTTCCACACAGACTATTATGGCCACATAAGGTTCAAACTGGGACCCAATATTTTTCAAGTCAATTTACACGCGAAATCCGTGTGAAATGAAGTACAATTTAGAGAATCCTGTAAATTTGTCATAGGGTAAATTAGAAATTCACACTGTTTTCCATGTGAAATATTATTTCACACGGATATCTGTGTAAAACTATGAATAATAAGATTCCAATATCAGTTTTTAGTCATGTCAAATAAGTGTAAATTTAATTTACCCACAGTATTCCGTGTGAATATGTAAAAGCATACGATTACACACAAATTACCGTATGAAACCTTTTTTTTTTTCTTTCACACAGAAATGCGTGTCTTATTCTCTCCATCTCTCTCTCTTTCTCATAGATCTCTCTCCGATTTTCTCTCTCAAATAGATAGCTAGCTGATGAGCTTGGAGCAAGCGCATAATTTAACCCTGAAATGTCGTTAGTAGTATAAGTAAGTAGAGATCGTTCTATTCCGGGGATTGAGGGTACACCTGTAATTGTGTAACAAATAAACAATTAAAATTAAAACAAAGTATAATATTCACAAAGATATTCACAAGTATAAACATTATTTACGAAAAAAGGGGGGATTTTGTTTTTGGTTTTTTCGAAAATAAAACTAAGTTAACAAAATAATTAAAAGGCAAAAACATAAAAATACAAATGGAGTGAGAGAACAAAGATCAAAAACCGAAACATGATTAAAATTGATTCAAACCCTAATATTGTTCATCTAAGTCATGAGAGAGGAGTTGATCATGTGAAACGTTAAAAGCAAACAATTTCCCATATTTTACTTTTCAATGCTAATTAACCTAAGCGAAAGCACCTAGATTAATCCTATTAAACATGCAATCAAGCCCTAGAAAGCTAGTCAATCATGACATGTTCAACGCATTAGACATAGAGAAAGGCTATCAACTCAAGTGTACAACTTAGTATGGAAAAGTCCACCTAATTGCAATCCTCTTTAATTAAATTCGGTCTTTGCACAAAACCTTTACTACTTTGATTCAAGTTTACACAAAACGAAAAGTCGATTTCATGTTCTTAAACCTAGCACCAATTATATCAAAACCCTAAGTGTTTGCAACCACATAAGATTAAAATACAAAAGTTATCTATGACGCAAATTTAATTAAACAAACTCACATAAGCAACTCTCGAATCACAATATATGAATCTGAAAATTCTCAATTAATCATAAAGCAACATAAAAATCAACATAAAGAAATTACAACTTTATTTCAAAACATATAAACGGGCTTTAAACTTTGCCCTTAACATTATTTGTTAACTAGAATTCATAGTCTTACAAAATCAAACAAAGAAAACAAGAGAAAGGATATAATACACCTTGAAAGATGAATGATAAAGCCTTGAGACGAAGAACTTGAAGATCCTTGAAAGCAAGCAATCTTCTAGGGACGACACAAGGGTGGATGGCGGTTAGGAAATTGATGTATTGCATGGCTTCTCTTTCTCTTGGCTTGAAAATGAAGAACAAGAAAACTAGAGAATGGAAAAGAAATATGGAGAGGAAATGGAGAGACAAGGAGATGGAATGGATGAAGGAATGTGTGTGGGAAAATGGAAAGGAAATGGAGAGACAAAGAAGATGGAATGGATGAAGGAATGTGTGGGAAAATGGAAAGGAAATGGAGAGACAAAGAAGATGGAATGGATGAAGGAATATCCTAAGGAAAATGGAGAGGAAATGGTGAGACAAGGAGATGAAATGGATGAAGGAATGTTTTGAGAATGAGAGGAGAAGGTGTTTATATAGGGAAGAAAGAGAAGAGTGAAATGATGAGTGGAAGAAAAATAATGAAAGTGGAGTATGAAAGTGATTTGTAGAATATGGAAAAGAAAGAGAAATGATGAAATGAAAGCAAAGCATGAAGGTGCAGCAACATGGAAGTGATGATGATCTATTAAAGAGATTGTAGAAAAAATATATCCAAGGAAAAAGAGAAAAGCATCTAGCTTTCTTCATGTGGGTGGGAAACATGAATATGTGGTGTTGAGCTGTTTTCAGGTCAGTTTCTGCCCCTTTATTCCTTCAATTATTTCTCCAACAAGACTTCATTATATGCCTTCGACTTCTTCATATGAAATGTTCCACTATGAGTGTAGATCATCCTGACAAATTTTCAGAGCTTCAATCCATGTGGTTGGGCCGGAAATGCTGCTGGACCTCTTACAGGTCCAGTTTTCGGTCCAGTTTTCCGGTTTTGCTTATGTAGAAAATTGGGCTGATTGTTTGAAGGCCTTCCACTCATATTTTTCTCTGGCACTCTTCATAAGAAATGATCCTTTGGGTGTCTAGAATGGATCTGGAAGGTTTCAGCTCATTTGAAGTTCATTTGGTCAGGCGGCCGCTCCTTCTTCTTTGCTTGGCTTGGTTTCTCCTAGCCGGAGTATGAATATGTGTAAAATTGATCTTTTCATCTACTCCAATGTACCTTCATCTTTGCTCCCCTTGGTGTTCGCAAGCTCCTCTTTCCATTTATGAGTTCATTTCCACTTTTTAGCTCGGAGGTCCTGAAAATAGAAACTAATAAGAAAAATAGAAACTTTCCTAAACTGAAAAATGACAACTTTCCTAAACTGAAAATGGAAACTTACTAACAATGATAAATAGAAACTACAAAAATATAAACTTTCTACAAATAGGAACTTTCCCAATCAAAGAATGAAAACTTTCCTAAACAGGGTTTTAATAAGGAAATAACGCAAGAAATGTAGGGAAAAGCAAGTAAAACGTCGCATTAAAATGCTCCTATCAAATTCCCCCACACTTAGCTTTTGCTAGTCCCTTAGCAAAATCACACTAAGACACACACTAAGACTCAACGAAAATTAAAGACTCTACAAAAACAATGACTCTATTGCCCTTCAACTTTTTGTCTCAGAAATCTCCTACTTTCACAACATCAAGATTAGCACTCAACCAAGATTCAATATGTAGATATTCAAGAGTTAATTAAAACATATAATCCACACATACACAAGTAGGACTTGGTTGTGACAATGGTGATGGTTTCTGTTAAGCATGCTTCGAACAAGTATGATTCATATCCTCACAAGGTATATCCACTCTTTCTTCTCTCAGAATTCAAGACAATGCTTAAAAGCTTATAATCACTAAATTATATGTGAGAGAAAATATTTTGAGGCAATCAAATAGCTCACATATATAAGAAACGAAAAGCACTTTGTGAATATAATTTTTTGAAAAGATCTCATGAAGGATATCAACTACTTGCACGGATGGACCCAAGCCATAGGTTCAACTCTTGTAACTCATCTCCACAAATCAAAGGCTGTCCCATCTTAAGGATCAAGAAGGTCTTATTAAGGGTTGTAATGGGGCCAAGGCTCAAGGTTTTAAGAAACGAAAGGTAAGGAATTTCACAAAGTGTCCTAAAAACCTAGCAGAGCTCATGTAGATGTAGAGACTTCTAGAAATCCATCAAGATATATCAAAACGTCACATCCCATAGAGGTTTTATGAAATGGCCAAATGTCTTCATGTTGGGCCCAATCTTCACTCTAAACTTCCCTCGAACTAGTGAATTGGACAAAGACCAAATTTTTCTGTAGTGGGCCTTCAGTTCAAAGTAAACTCCAAAATCACAAAGTACGGGGGACTAAAATCCATAAACATTTTTCTTTCTTTTCTTTTCTAGCCGTACACAATTTTTTTTTTCTTTTCTTTTCATTTTTCACGGCTTTCACATATTTTTTTCTTTATGGACAAGTCTACCCCCACACTTGAACTTTCACCTCTTCTCAATTTTCATCCTTAGCACCAAACCCACGTGGTATGTCTCAAAAGATAGCTCCACTGAGTTCTTAGAACAAAGGGTATGGTTGTAACTATACTAAGGTTCATGGTTAAGGGTTTTAAGGATGATGAATGAAAAGGCTTAATGTAGGCTCAAAAGGGCTTATCTAGGGGGGTCCCACGACGGGCACAAATAGGGACACAAGTTTATATGGCAATGGTGGTAATTCCTAGGGTGCCTCTATCCTTTCCAGAATCAGGGCCATATATTGATATAACGTTTCAACAAGCACAAGAGTGAATTCTAGCATTCTCTAGTCCATTAAACTTAATCTGTGGCAAGCAATCAATCAAGATGAAAGAATAATGAGATCATCAAAACATCGCCAAGAAATTAAGAATATGTTTGTCATTTATCACTCCAAGAAAAAGGGACATGGCTCAAATATCTCACATGGGCTTTTATGAATCAAAACTCATCCTAACATGCTCATATTCTGTATCAAGGTTACGAAATCCATATCCACTACACATGCATGCATTTTTCATATATCTCAATTAACCAAAGAATACCATTTTAAAAATCATCTCAATTTTGTGATCCTCTTTTAATCATGATTTCAGAGATATAGAATCAACCTAGACAGTTGAAAGGGCATTCTAAGACTCAAAAACAAAAGTAACCAAATTTTTTTTAAATTTTTGACATTTTCCGATTTTTGTTGTATTTTTTCAATATATATGACTCAAGATAAAAGTGTAAATCCCTTCCCCCACACTTAAATATTGCATTGTCCTCAATGTATTCAAGAATAAGCATGCAATGAAACACTTAAGCATAAAGGGATGAAATTTACGAAAATAATACTAAGTACAAATAAGTAAAAACGAAAAATAAAAGATAAGGATAAAGAAAGCAAATCTGATTTGCATGGGTTGCCTCCCAAGTAGCGCTTAGTTTTAACGTCTTCTCAGCCTAGACGTGGTTTCCTCTTGTCCTCAATTGGTGGAACCTTCAAAGCCTCCATTTGGGTTTGGAATTGTATTGCTTGGAAGCTTACCACTCTTATGAAACTTGGTCATGAAGTCCACCACTTGTCCCATTTGCTTCTTGAGCTCTGCAATGTCCTTGGTATGGTTCTGTTGTCCTTGAAGCAAAGTCCTACGGAGATGCAGACATGGCTTAGTATAGTGTATAAATTTTTTTTAATTTTATATATATATATATATATATTTTTAATTTTTTAATTTTTTTTTTGTAAATAGCTGAATTTAAAAAGACTGAATAAATGCAGTTTTATTTATTTATTTATTTATTTTTATTTTTTATAAAGGACTCAAAAATAAAAGACAAAAATATATATAGGACTCAAAATGAAAGACAAAAATATAAATCCCTTCCCCCACACTTAAATATTGCATTATCCTCAATGTAATCAATTAAAAGCATGCAATGAAATAAGTAAGCATAGATAGAAGACATTTACGAAAACAAATCCTAAAATAAAAACAATAGAGAAAAAATGAAAAATAAAAAGAATTAGGGAAAGAGAAAGCAAATCTGATTATATTCTGAATTGGGTTGCCTCCCAAGTAGCGCTTGTATTTTACGTCTTGCAGCCAGACGGTACCTACATTAAATAAAGTTAGTAACTATAATTAACAAAGAAATACAAAATAAAAACAAGTATAACTATTAATTACAAACTACAAGTATAATTAACAAGTATATTGTACATAAGACACAAGTTAAGTACTCAAGTGAGTATAAAACGTGAAAAGTATTTTTACAAGTTTAAAGTGTGAAACAACAAAATAATTTACACGTATAGAGTATTCACAAGTATTTCTTTTGTTATAAACATTATTGATATCGAATCAAATTCCAAGCAGTAAATCAAGTGGACGTGCGGCCCAAGTATGACTCCTAGACACAAACTCCCTTTCAAATCGTTTGGGCAACCTTACTGAAATGGCCAGGTGGGGGAGGGCGAACACGAGAGGAAAAATCCATTTTGGCATGAGCTACTCCCACATTGTGGTTTATGCCCATTTGCAAGCACTTCTGGATTCAAAAACCCGTCATGAACGTTGTCCCCTTCCTAGACACCATTTCACATAGGCTTTCTTACTAAGATGAGAAAGATCATAAGTGTGAAGACAGTTCAACAAGTGTTAATAAAGGCCGCCCTCAACTTTAAGGGACCTGAGCTAGGTACCAATAAGGGGTTTAGGCCAATATTAATAAAAGAGACTTCACCTATTCCTCTCAATTTACAACCTACAATTAAAATTCGTGTTTAATAATATAAATAATATTTAAACTAAGTTTTAAACAATTTATATACAACAAATATATACAATAAATGACACAATTTAGCAAGTGATTTTTCAATCCCCGGCAACGGCGCCAAAAATTGATGAGCTTGGAGCAAGCGCATAATTTAACCCTGAAATGTCGTTAGTAGTATAAGTAAGTAGGGATCGTTCTATTCCGGGGATTGAGGGTACACCTGTAATTGTGTAACAAATAAACAATTAAAATTAAAACAAAGTATAATATTCACAAAGATATTCACAAGTATAAACATTATTTACGAACAAAACCTTTACTACTTTTGATTCAAGTTACACAAAACGAAAAGTCGATTTCATGTTCTTAAACCTAGCACCAATTATATCAAAACCCTAAGTGTTTGCAACCACATAAGATTAAAATACAAAAGTTATCTATGACGCAAATTTAATTAAACAAACTCACATAAGCAACTCTCGAATCACAATATATGAATCTGAAAATTCTCAATTAATCATAAAGCAACATAAAAATCAACATAAAGAAATTACAACTTTATTTCAAAACATATAAACGGGCTTTAAACTTTGCCCTTAACATTATTTGTTAACTAGAATTCATAGTCTTACAAAATCAAACAAAGAAAACAAGAGAAAGGATATAATACACCTTGAAAGATGAATGATAAAGCCTTGAGACGAAGAACTTGAAGATCCTTGAAAGCAAGAAATCTTCTAGGGACGACACAAGGGTGGATGGCGGTTAGGAAATTGATGTATTGCATGGCTTCTCTTTCTCTTGGCTTGAAAATGAAGAACATGAAAACTAGAGAATGGAAAAGAAATATGGAGAGGAAATGGAGAGACAAGGAGATGGAATGGATGAAGGAATGTGTGTGGGAAAATGGAAAGGAAATGGAGAGACAAAGAAGATGGAATGGATGAAGGAATGTGTGGGAAAATGGAAAGGAAATGGAGAGACAAAGAAGATGGAATGGATGAAGGAATATCCTAATGAAAATGGAGAGGAAATGGTGAGACAAGGAGATGAAATGGATGAAGGAATGTTTTGAGAATGAGAGGAGAAGGTGTTTATATAGGGAAGAAAGAGAAGAGTGAAATGATGAGTGGAAGAAAAATAATGAAAGTGGAGTATGAAAGTGATTTGTAGAATATGGAAAAGAAAGAGAAATGATGAAATGAAAGCAAAGCATGAAGGTGCAGCAACATGGAAGTGATGATGATCTATTAAAGAGATTGTAGAAAAAATATATCCAAGGAAAAAGAGAAAAGCATCTAGCTTTCTTCATGTGGGTGGGAAACATGAATATGTGGTGTTGAGCTGTTTTCAGGTCAGTTTCTGCCCCTTTATTCCTTCAATTATTTCTCCAACAAGACTTTATTATATGCCTTCGACTTCTTCATATGAAATGTTCCACTATGAGTGTAGATCATCCTGACAAATTTTCAGAGCTTCAATCCATGTGGTTGGGCCGGAAATGCTGCTGGACCTCTTACAGGTCCAGTTTTCGGTCCAGTTTTCCGGTTTTGCTTATGTAGAAAATTGGGCTGATTGTTTGAAGGCCTTCCACTCATATTTTTCTCTGGCACTCTTCATAAGAAATGATCCTTTGGGTGTCTAGAATGGATCTGGAAGGTTTCAGCTCATTTGAAGTTCATTTGGTCAGGCGGCCGCTCCTTCTTCTTTGCTTGGCTTGGTTTCTCCTAGCCGGAGTATGAATATGTGTAAAATTGATCTTTTCATCTACTCCAATGTACCTTCATCTTTGCTCCCCTTGGTGTTCGCAAGCTCCTCTTTCCATTTATGAGTTCATTTCCACTTTTTAGCTCGGAGGTCCTGAAAATAGAAACTAATAAGAAAAATAGAAACTTTCCTAAACTGAAAAATGACAACTTTCCTAAACTGAAAATGGAAACTTACTAACAATGATAAATAGAAACTACAAAAATATAAACTTTCTACAAATAGGAACTTTCCCAATCAAAGAATGAAAACTTTCCTAAACAGGGTTTTAATAAGGAAATAACGCAAGAAATGTAGGGAAAAGCAAGTAAAACGTCGCATTAAAATGCTCCTATCACTAGCTAGGATATTAAGTTAAATACCCATTCCTCTCGCAACAAAAGCAGCATCTTACCTTATCTAGTTCATGAATCTTACATCTACAGTACAGGTAAAGAACCCGGTTAATACCCAATCCTCTCTCTATCATTGATTGGTGCCGAAAGTTGAAAGCTAATGTTTGAGTTATGGGTTTGATTAGTGCTTAAAGTTAGAAGGTTTACAATGGAATGGAATTGATGTCTATGCAATTTTGTTCTCTTCCTGATTCAGATGATTTCTTATTCAAAACACCGAACCTATCGATGAAGAGATGGCCTATCATGTAATCATTTGCTATTCTCAAATTTGAAATTCTTTTTCCTCACTTTGCTATTTCTTGTGATTCTTTCTCGCCGCAGACAGATTGACACCATCGACCTCAGCAAACAGATCGACACTATCGACCTCGGCAAATGGATCGAGATTCATACAGGTATATATAATCACTTTTGGTTTATTGTTTATTTGGATTCAAACTTACTGATCCATGTTGCGTCAGAGATAGATTGAGTAACCGAGATGAATTCTGAAAGTGGATCTTATTTGCAACAACACTTGTGTATGATTTACTGCCATAAGATCCCAGATTTGCAAATCTCAATGAAGAATGAAGAAGAAAAAAATCCCAGATTTGCAAAATCTCAATGAAGAAAAGATCCCAGATTTACAAAATCTCAATGAAGAACGATGAAGGAAAGTTCCCAGATTTGCAAAATCTCAATGAAGGACCCAAAACAACTTGAAAATAAATGGAGGACCTAAAAACAAATATCAAAATATTTGAATAATATAATAAATTGATGAATTATATTTAACTTGCAAATTGCGAATTAATGATTAAATGTTTGTAAATTTCAAAATTTATATAATTGATTCATATGGGACCACCTAATATAGCTCACACAGAAAATTTTTCCTTGTGAAAGTAATTTAGCAACGCTCGCAACACGTCCAAATTGTGAATCCGCGCGTGGCTGTACTGTGTGAAACTATCTATACACACAGATTTCTTTCATAATAAAGTATATAGATTTTCATGAATCAATAAAAGTCTGTTGCTAAAATCAATGGTTTTAAGAAATCCATAACAGTTTATCAACTTTTAAAGAGTCTGTGGACTTTTCAAAAAGTCTGTCATTTTAAAAAAGTCTGCACAAATCCAAATACAATACACCCCCCTAAGAGAATGATGCATCAATATATATACCTCGGAGAAGAGATGAGGGTTTGGCTAACGTCACATGGTGATGGGTTGGCTGGTAATGAAGGTCACGTGATGGTGAATGAAAAGGAAAGTGAAATTGTCATGCCACGTGTCAAGTGATCAATTAATCAATGGGCAATTAACCCGTACTTTCTTTGGGCGCTGCACGTTGTTGTCTTCCACTGTTGGTTAATTAACCAAAGTCTTAATTATGCAATTAAGCAATTAAGCTTTGGCTAATATGGTATCCATAATTTCATCATTTTTTGTCGAAAGCTCAAATCTTCATCATTTTCGCACTATTCTATCTCGTTTATGCAATTCCGCTTATTTTCTACAAAATAAATAAAAAATAGATTAATTACATAATAATTAACTCGAGATTAGCATAGTTCTAGTATTTCAGATACAATTACACTCATGGAAATACCTGTAATAAACTATCGAATATAATATTGAGCCTAAATCCCTGATTACAATAAGTATTTAGAGTGTTAAGAGTATATTAAGGTATTTTGGTAGTAGAAAAGTTGATATATAAGTCCATGTAAAACTGTAATTTGTAACCAACTCAGTAACAATGTGACTATCTCATTTTTCACGTTTTCTCCCTCTCTCTCCTTTTCTCTCATCTTCTTCTTCATTCGTCTCTGATTCATAGCTCAGCTTTCATGGTATCAGGAGCTCCAGTCGATCGGTGACCTAGATGTTCTTGATTCCTCTATCTTTTGCTTCCGCGTTATCAGTTTCATTCAATTTTGATTTTCCCCAATTCCAAACCCAAACTCCTAAATTTAGTTTCTCCCTCTGCCATGGATCCTTGCTCCAACCTTGAGCTTTTAACCGTCGTTGTTCTCTTCCGGAATCCGGAACTCATCGATATCAAGCTTCCATGGCCTTGTTCAGTGCGACGTCGTTTTTTGATTCGAGTGCGGATAAGCAATTCCCTCAGGCAGTATCTACCAGAATTGGAGTGTGGATTCACGTCCATGGTTTGATACAATTACAGAGAGTTTGGTAATATATTTCCGATTCATTCATCTCTACTCGTTGTTATCTGCTAACAACTATCTAATCCCACACTTTACAGAAGCCTTGTTGGAGCACTCCAATACTTAACACAAGGCCTGACATTGCTTATGCTGTCAACACGGTGTGTCAGTTGATGTTGTTACGCCCCTGATTTTTAAAACATAAATAAAAATTGATATATAATCTCATAATTATACATGTGTGATTGTTCAGTCATCAATACAAAATACCTGGAAACTTTTTCCCTTTAAACTAAGTACATACTGATACCCTGAACCCTCAAAGTTAATATACACTCGCTCCACAGAGTTATAAATTACACGAATTAAATTGTCACAAAAACAAAATAAAACGTAAATGCTCCTTAGAGCTCGCTAAAAGCGGAAATCTTAATAACGGTAAAGTCACAAAATTGACTTCCTACCGAAAAGCTGCTAGCACACTACCTCAGATTCCCTGACCTGCAGGATTAACCCCTACACCGTTTGAATGGTGCACCAGGATGCCACACAACAAACCCAGTAAGCTTTTACAAGCTCGTATGAGTAACTCAAAAACAACTCACAAAAAATCACGGGAAAAACCCACACGAAATCACACAAATCACGAGATAAACTCACACGTTTCAATCAAGAAACAACTCACACAAATCACTGGATAAACCCACACAAAGTCACGCAAATCACGAGATAAACTCACACGTTTCAATCAAGAAACAACTCACACAAATCACGGGACAAACTCACACGTTTCAATCAAGAAATCAAGGGACAAACTCACACGTTTCAATCAAGAAACAACTCACACAAATCACGAGATAAACTCACACGTTTCAATCAAGAAACAACTCACACAAATCACGGGATAAACCCACACAAAATCAAGCAAATCAAGAAATAAACTAACGTTTCAATCAAGAAACAAAGCACGGCGGACAAACTAGAGCTTTAACTGATCGTATCCACTAACCCGGCCAAAGGCGTGAATTCCCGATTTTCCCACCCACAATCCTCAACTCGTAAGTTTTTGGATCCACGGTATAAATACCAAAATATTAAAGGAGTCGCACTGGACCTAAATATTACACGAGTCTAAGATAAAAGATTCCCCGTAATTGATCTCTATCAATTACTCTCGGTACAAGACCCACATTTAAATAACCCACCACAGATCGATCAAGGAGGCTCCTACGAACTCCACAAGCATGGTTTGAAGCCCCGCCATCGTCGGTGATAGGAAAACCGATCTGGTCCGATTTCCTCTAACTTCGCCGCCTTGCAGCGCTGCTGTGGGCGAGAATCGACGCTAGAGGATGCCATAGGGAGGAGCGCATGGAGGAGGCTAGTCGGTCTGGAAAGTTTCACTGGTAGAGGTCGCCGGAAAAGCCGGGTAGGGTCGGTCGGATCCGGGTCAGGTCAGTCGAAAATCAGGAGAGTGAACTGAGAGTTTCTGAGTTTCTGGAAATGGAAACTTGCCAAATGAAAATAGTAACCTTCCAAAAACGGAAACCCCTATATATAGTAACTTTCCAAATTTTCAAACGCTCATAACTTTCTCATACGATCTCTGATTTCCGCGTTCCACATGTCCACGAACTCGTATCGACGCGCTCTACAATTTTCATGAAGCAAGTTTTCAAAGAATCTCTACGTATCAAAAGTCAACCTTGAACCCCCCCCCCCCCCTAAATCCACACTTTTCGAATAAAAATTCGTCCGAAACGCTTCCGCTCTGTCCACGAGCCACGAAACCGTCCAATAACCATAATTTAGATTCCGGAAAATCCTCGGAAAATAAATACGAATTTTCGGGGCATCACATTCTACCCCACTTAAACAAATTTTGTCCCGAAATTTAAACGTATCACGCCAACAAGTACGGATAAATCATGCTCAAATCCAATTCTTATTCCTCAGCAAGAATGCCCTTATCTCAATGCATAACTTACCTCGATCTAATAATGGATACAGGTACCCCACCTAGTATCACAACATTAAGAATCATCACTATACCCCATGTTGGAAATCCAACCTTCCTAGATATCAATGTCAAGCCCCTGATTTTACACACATGAAAATCGATATATATAATCTCATAATTACATAAACGTGAACGTTCAGCCATCAATACAAAATACTTAGAAGCTTTTTCCCTTTTAACCCAAGTACATATTGATGCCCTGAACCCACTATGTCAATATTGACCCGCTCCACAGAGTCATATATTACAATGCTTACGAATTAAATTGTCAACGACAAAATAAAACGTAAATGCAGCTCAGAGTAACTATACAACGGAAGTCCTCATCAACGGTGAAGTCACAAAGATAGCTTCCTACCGTAAAGCTGCACAGGCGTCACCTCAGCTTCAGCCACGATTTCCCTGACCTGTAGGATTAACCCCCACACCATTCCATTGAATAGTGCACCGGGTTGCCACACAACAAACCAGGTAAGCTTATGAAGCTCGTATGAGTAACTCAAAACCACAAAGCAAAACACATTTCTTAAGTCACCTCAACCTAAACACGATATACACAAAGCTCACACCTACGTCCATCAATTCCATAATCTTTCATATCATGTCTACATAAGTCAACTGGTGACTACAGCCTCATATTTAGATTCTCAACTAGCGTCCCATTACACAAATTCAATCAAACAAGACTCCCTCAAGCAATGTTTGATGCCATTCTAACGCCCTACGCGAATCCCAAACCACGCTCATTCCCTCCCCACTAGGAGCCTTTTTGTCATCAACATGACATCAAGGTGAAAAACAATGAATCACCTTCCTATCCTCACCCCAGAGTACCATTCATCACCACCATGGCTCTTAATGTAAATCAAACAATCAATCAATACAATCAAGGAGAAACAAGGCAATCACATATCAAAACAAGCAAAACAATTCATAGTAACCCCTACATATAATTTAGTTCAGGAGGTCACATTAAGTCAAGCAATTCAAGTCAAAGTAGTCACCGAAGTCCCACACTCTGACGTCTGTAGGTAGCCCCAACCATCACAGCAGTCTTCTCGATTATTGTTAACTTAATAACAATTCAGCTCCACTACAGAGCAGTCATCACACTGATCATCGCACAGATTCCACCGGTCATCACCCAGATATTCATCATCCTACTGATCATCACATAGATTTCAAGGATCAACACATAGATTCACGCAGATATCGCCAATCATCACACAGATAGCGATCATCACATAGATTTTGCCGGTCATCACGTAGATAGCAATCATCCTACTAATCATCACATAGATATCGCTGGTCATCACATAGATAGCGATCATCACATAGATTCACACAGATATCGCTAGTCATCACACAGATAGCGATCATCACCTAGATTCATGGCTAGTCATCACACAGATATCAACCATCCTACTAATATTCCTACACAAGCTTTACATGACAATCATCACGAAGATTCACCATACTGATGTCATCGATTCATTACACAAATATTCCTACACAAGCTTTACCTGACAATCATCACAAGGATTCACCACGAAGCCACTAATACATGAATATATATATGTGTATATATATATATATATATCCCATAATATATATATATAGACACACATAGTCATCCACTCAGAAATGTCACTAATACCAACTATAGTCGTAGTTAACCTAATAACTCCAAGACAATAAGGTAATCATGCTCATAACACATATCGATCATATTCATAACAAATATCGATCCTGCTCATAACAAATATCGATCCTGCTCATAACACATACGATCCTACTCATAACAAATATCGATCCTGCTCATAACAAATACCGATCCTGCTCATAACACATATCGATCCTACTCATAACAAATATCGATCCTACTCATAACAAATTTCGATCCTGCTCATAACAAATATCGATCCTGCTCATAACACATATCGATCATACTCATAACAAATATCGATCCTCCTCATAACAAATATCGTGAGATTTACTCACCAAACGATAAAGGTAATCCGTTCATTAATGAACCTTGTGAGATTACTCACCTTTGAATCCCGCTGCGTCTTCACACGAGAACCAAAACAAGCACAATCGCCGCAATCCGTTCAACAAGCATCTGAACACATAAGGTATTGATTCAGTGCACGAATCACAAAGTGATTAAAGTTTGAAACCCCCGTTTTGAACCCAATTCCCCATGAGTAACGCCAATCGAGGCAAAACCTCATTCGAGACCTCCCTAAGTCTCCAGAGTACTTCCATGATCAAGGTGTCCAAACCACAAGTCGATCGGAAGCTTGAACCCTCACGGATCAAATAAATTCACCGATATGAAACGGTAAAAATCATAACAATTCTATTCGAGCTCCAAAATTTGCATATTATATATCAAAACGCTTGTATCAACGAGTAGAACATATATAATATCAAAAACAATTCCTTAAGTGGCCGGAACACCGCCGGAACGCCACCACGGGCGGTGGTGCACCGCCGCAGGCCAAAAACTCATTATTTCACAAAACTCCCAACATTAAAAAGCTTCATCTAAGCATGCTTGTGAATTCTCATAACTAGCTCAAAGTCAGAAAACAAGCACAAAGGGTCGAAAACTACCTCACAAGCCATGAACAGTAATCCAAACCTAGTTGAACCAAGTTTTACTTGAATCGATCCAAACAACCATCAAGGATCGATGAAGGAGGCTGCTATGAGCTCAACCAAGAAGACTTGAAGCCTCGCCGATGTCGGAACAAGGATTTCCGACTGGGTTTGAAATCACCCAACTGCGCCACCTTCTACAGCTGCCGCCACCGAGAATCGGTGCTGGTGGACACCACAGGGACGACCAGACGGAGGAGACGATCCTATCTAGAAAGTTTCGTCGCCGGAGACCGCCGTAGTTCGCCTGAAAAGCATGGTCGGGTCTGCCGGGTCGGGGTCGGGTCAGTCGGATTACTTCGATAGGGAAAGTGTCGACCGAGAGAGAAGAGAGAGAGAAAAGTAAGCTTCCGGAAATAGAAGTAATGAAAATAGTAAGTTTCCAACTTGGGAAACTTCTATTTATACCAAAATAGAAATTCCTTCCAATGGCCATAACTTTCTCATACGAACTCCGATTCTCGCGTTCACATGTCCACGAACTCGTATCGACGCGCTCTACAACTTTCGTGAATGAAGTTTTCGGAGAATCCCAACGTATAAAAAGTCAACCTTTGCAACCCCCCTAAAACCACATTCTTCGAATAATTATTCGCCCGAAATACTTCCTCTCCATCCACGAGCCATGAAACAGTCCAATAATCACAATTTAGATTTCGGAAAATCCTCGAAAAATAAACACGAATTTCCGGGGCATCACAATCAACCTCGTACACTATCCAAGAACAACTCTGTGACTGAGCACTATACACAGATCACACAAGAGTCCAAAATCCTATTATCGCAACAGTATCTGCATCACTATTCAATACTTGTCCTACCATCTCAGAACACGAAATCACGATAAGGTCTAGCCTTAATCCACCCATACATAACTCATCACATGGCATAATCACACAATCGAGCCATAACGATGAAAGATGCATCAAGCACATATTACCCTCTCCCAGAAGGAAGTCATATGCCAAAGTCTAACTATAGACATCAAGAAAAGCTCAGCACATCACAACACAACACAACACCACAGAATAAAGTACTCTATCACCTCACACAATACTAGCAAGGTAAGCAAAATTAGATAAAGTACCTTCCTCCTTAGCACCTTGTTGAACAATAGCAAACACCCTCGCATTTCCCTGAGGTAGTTGCCTCTGCTGGTTCCCTTGTCCCCTGCCTTGTGCTTGGGTACAATCTCTGGAGTAGTGCCCTATCTAGCCACATTTGTAGCATGACAAATTCCTTGACTTTGTTCAAAATCTGATTGCATGGCCTATTTCATTGCAATTGAAGCATCTCGAGGGTGCCACCTGCCCAACAGGTGCAGCTGCTTCCCTAGCTAGCACTTGCTGATGAGTCATCCTCCTCTTCCAGGACCCACCCCGATTATCTGTCCCTTCACTGCTCTCAGCAATTGCCTTTCCCTTCCTTCGGGAGTCCTTCTCAGCCGACTCCTGCTCCTAGAAAGTCTAGTTCTCCTGCTCAATGGCCATAGCCTAAGCGAAAATGAGCTTCATCACCTTCAGTTCCAGAATAGCGACATCGCGCAGGATCGAAGTATTCAACCCTCGCTGAAACTTCATAGCTAATCTCTCAGCATCCATTTGTCTTACAAACCGATACAACCTTGAGAACTCAGCCTCATACTCCCTCATACTCTTAGTCCCTTGGACTAATGGGATGAATTCCCTTTCCAACTGCTCCCTCACTGAAGGCGTAAAGTACTTCTTCCTGAACAGTTCCACAAAACCATCCCAGGTCATGGTGGACACATTCATAACTTTCTGTGTGCCGCTCCACCATACCCGTGAATCTCCTTGGAGCATAAACGCCACAATTTTTCTCTTCTCAATGTCATCGCAGACGACCATCTCGAAGTAGGTCTTCATGTTCTCGATCCATTGATCTGCCAACATGTGATCTGTACCTCCCTAGAATGGGACTCCTCCCAACCTCGAAATCTCCTTTACCAACCACGACAGACGAGTGGAGTCCATAACATCCACAATAGGTGGAATAGGCAGCTCAACATTCGATGCCTCGACATCATTCTCGAATATCTCCTCAATAGGAGGGAACCCGCCCTTACCTCAAGCTCTACCCCTGCCTCTGGGTCTACCTCGACCCCTAGCTCTGCCTTCTTGTGCATCCATCATCTAAGCAGCATAGCAACACGTGGTTAACACTTGTACAACTCTCAACACAAGCACAAGTCAATGCTATCACTAAATCAACCACAACACTACGTCAGAGGATACAATTCCATCCCCTACGTCAATCCCGAGTTAAATCTAAAGGTTCTCATTCCTCAAAAGTCTATAACTCATAGAAGCTACCCAACTCCTACACTTAAGTTCACAACTTAACTAACAGAGCAAACCAATGCTTTGACGATTCTACACTCTAACTCACAACAAGCACTCATACTGTTAATGTTTGGATCCATGGGGATCTAATTAACGTGAAAGAGAGAGAGAAAGAGATAGGACACAGGAAGTATAGTAGTTCGTCTTCCGCCTTAGCGGGAGACTACGTCCACTTGAAAGCTTAACTATGTGTGTTGGGCCTTGCAGCCCAAGAGGATTACATGAGATGTAATGGGATGATGTTTAAGTAGGATGAGGATTCCCTTTTATTGGTAAGGGAACCCCTCTCATTTACATTTTCTTAGATGTGGGATGCAAAACCACTATTCTAGTCTAGAAAGCCATATTGTGGAGGCATGTTGGCAAGGCCGGGAAGGTGGATTCTCGGCGAGGTATTGGCCGCTTCCGACTACCGTGGCATAGCTTGGACATCGGGCTATGGGATGCATGTCTCGATTGGGCCCCATTATGGCTTGTGGCCCCCCCAAGAGGGTGTTACTTATGCTCGGTGATGTAGCAAATCCTCCATATTGTTGGAGGTATGTACACCTATATACCCAGTGATTATAGCAATACTGAAGAGCATCAGATGTGGATCCGCTGCAGAAGGGCCATCACTCGAGTAGTACTGATTATCACCAAATATGTACCTTACGCTCTGATATCAATCTGTCACGCCCCTGATTTTTAAAACAAAAATAAAAATCGATATATAATCTCATAATTATACATGTGTGATTGTTCAAACATCAATACAAAATACCTGAAAACTTTTTCCCTTTAAACCAAGTACATACTGATGCCTTGAACCCTCAAAGTTAATATACACTCACTCCACAGAGTTATATATTACACAATCTTATGAATTAAAGTGTCACAACAACAAAACAAAACGTAAATGCATGCTCCTCAGAGCTTGCTAAAAGCGGAAATCTTAATAACGGTAAAGTCACAAAATTGACTTCCTATCGAAAAGCTGCTAGCACGTTACCTCAGATTCATCCATGATTTCCTTGACCTGCAGGATTAACCCCTACACCGTTTGAATGATGCACCGGATTGCCACACAACAACCCCGATAAGCTTTTGCAAGCTCGTATGAGTAACTCAAAAACAACTCACACAAAATCACTGGAAAAACCCACACGAAATCACGCAAATCACGAGATAAACTCACACATTTCAATCAAAAAACAACTTACACAAATCACGAGATAAACTCACACATTTCAATCAAAAAACAACTTACACAAATCACGAGATAAACTCACACATTTCAATCAAAAAACAACTTACACAAATCACGAGATAAACTCACACATTTCAATCAAGAAAAAACTCACACAAATCACAAGATAAACTCACACGTTTCAATCAAGAAACAACTCACACAAATCACGGGATAAACCCACACAAAATCATGCAAATCACTAGATAAACTCACATGTTTCAATCAAGAAACAACTCACACAAATCACGGGATAAACTCACACGTTTCAATCAAGAAAAAACTCACGGGAAAAACCCACACAAAATCAAGCAAATCACGAGATAAACTCACACATTTCAATCAAGAAACAAAGCACGAGATAAACCCACACAAAATCACGTTTCAATCAAGAAACAAAGCACGGCGAACAGTCTAGAGCTTTAACTGATCGTATCCACTAACCCGGCCAAAGGCCTGAATTACTGATTTTCCCACCCACGATCCTCAACTCCTAAGTTTTTGGATCCATGGTATAAATACCAAAATATTAAATGAGTCGCACTGGACCCAAAATGTTACATAAGTCTAAGATAAAAGATTCTCCGTAATTAATCTCAATTAATTACTCCCGGTACAAGACCCACATTTAAATAACCCACCACAGATCGATCAAGGAGGCTCTTGCAAACTCCACAAGCATGGTTTGAAGCCCCGCCGTTGTCGGAGATCAGAGACCCAATCGGGTCCGATTTCCTCTAACTTCGCCGCCTTGCAGCGCCGCTGTGGGCGAGAATTGACGCTAGAGGATGCCACAGGGAGGAGCGCACGGAGGAGGCGAGTCGGTCTAGAAAGTTTCACTGGTAGAGGTCACTGGAGATCGCCGGAAAAGTCGGGTCGGGTCAGTCAAAAATCAGGAGAGAGAACGGATAGTTTCTGAGTTTCCAGAAATGGAAACTTGCCAAATGAAAATAGTAACCTTCCAAAAATGGAAACCCCGATGTATAGTGATTTTCTAAATTTTCAAACGCTCATAACTTTCTCATATGAACTCCGATTTCTGCGTTCCATATGTCCACAAACTTGTATCGACGCGCTCTATAATTTTTGTGAAGGAAGTTTTCAGAGAATCTCTACGTATCAAAAGTCAACCTTGAAACCCCCCCTAAATCCACACTTTTCGAATAAAAATTCATCCGAAACACTTCCGCTCCGTCCACGAGCCACGAAACCGTCCAATAATCATAATTTAGATTTCGGAAAATCCTCGGAAAATAAATATGAATTTCCGGGGCATTTAATTTGTAAGCTTGTGTAATATATAATTCTGTGGAGCGAGTGTATATTAACTTTGAAGGTTTAGGGCATCAGTATTGTAACACCCCAAGCTGCACCTCACCAGCTTAAGCACGTCACAGTGCCGCGAGCCTCTAAAACATAAACCGATAGCTCGATTTACATTCTAGAGAACCGCTAGGCATTTTGTTTGAAAACTTTTCGTAGAAACACAGGGGAAGCTACAAATATTTTTTAGGTGAAAATAATTGAGTTGCTAAAATTTATTTCATTCGTCTAGAACTTGAAATAAGTTCTCACACAAGAGGTACGAACTGCAAGGAAATGAGAACTCAACCAACATTGACACAAGGCTAACTATTAACAAGTCTCGGAATACGAAGTTCGAGAATAGAATTTAGAATAAGGTACAAACGACGATTTACCAAACTTGTTTCCGCACACCCAGCTCCTTCCGCTATTGTCCAGTCACCAGTGCATAGTACCTGCATCCACACTGTTGTAGGGGTGAGCTTTCATCCTCGCTGCTCAACAGGAACTCTATCTCGACTAGATTTGAAAATCAATAAATAAATTATTGAGGCCTCAGTATGAAAACATGCTTAAACCAAGTGTGTAAAAGAAACGACAAACTTTAATGTTTTTCAACTTGAAAACTGATGCATGATGCTTAAACAACTATGACGCCAAATCCAAGTTTTACCTGATGGTCGGTCCCATAGACCCACTACACGACCTTACCTCAATTTAATTTATCACCAGGTAAGCGTAGCGAGAGCGTCCGCTACCTAGCTACACACACGGATCGGGTCGTCATTGCGATCGCTCACCGTCCGACCGGTGTAACTAACCCTTCGGAGGTTTTGGGGATCGAACCCAAGGAAGTCAGAGCTACCCTTCGCTCTCAAGCCATCACATTTCTCATATGGTTTGGTTAGTATGCATTGCATTTGAACATGACCAAACCATACCAACTAACGTGCATCATTTAATAACAATATAAGAAAATCACTAACCGAGGAGAGTCCTAAATTCCCTACCTGGATTCCGATGTTTTCTCTCACATACTCCGAGAGTCGCGAACCTTCCGTTCCTTGGGTAACTGGAGTCCTAAATTCTGACATTTCGATGGTTAATATCTCATTGAGCAATAATAAATCGTCCAAACCAACTTTTCTTGGTTTGACCAGGACTGACCAATTTTGACCATTGTTTGACCAATCGAGACTAGTTCAATAATTTACTCAAATTACCGAACAATTACTTAAAATTGTGATATCGACTCGATATATTAGGTGCACCACAATTTTACTAAGGCCACCCAATATATATACATTTCTTTTCTTTACTCACTATCATTTTTACAAAATGCTTATGCAAACCAATGTTATAACAAATTCCCAACTTCACGAACAAATAAATTCGAGTATCCTTAGCACTTTCGTCACATAGTAATCAGAATTACTATGGACACCCAACCAGCCTTAGTCCATTCTCAATTAAGATGTGCCTAAATACTAAGGACACCCAAGACCACATTTGGTCACTCTTCACGGCCATTTCCTTAATCACAACAAAACTCAATCCACAATTGCAAAAGCAGCAACAGATTCCACAACTTAGTCAAACTTACTTCCTAATTCAAAAATAAACTCCAAACACTTAGATTAGGACAAACTGACCAAATCGATAACCAGAGGAGCTCCCATTTCAACTAAGCTAAACCAAACTCATTTCAATAGCTTCTGATCAATACAACAAGAACAAAGCTCTGATTCAAGGTCGGGATTATACCTTGGAAAATCAGAAATCAACTTCAATCGATCCAAACTCAGTCCCCAGAACTCACTGCTGAGACTGGAATGGTGATGAACTGATGAGTTTGATGTCCACAACCCAACAACCTTTATGATCTTTGGTCTGTAAGTGAAGTCGAGCGAGAAACAAAGCCCAGCAATGCAGGAAAAGCACTTGCAGCTCCGACGGTTGCCGGAAATTGCAGAACTCGCCGGAGAGACTCAGACCTTCTCACTGACGTTTCTCCCTCCCCGTCCGGTGCATGGGCAATCGAAGACCACAGGCGTGACGGCGACGACAAGAGGAAGAGGTCGGTGGTCTTGAGTGGTCGATCGGTGGCCTGACGGCGTCACTCCGGTCGGTCGCTGGCTGGTTCGTGCTGTGTCCGGGTCAGAGAGCAAGCTCTCTCTCTCTCTCTCGAATTCTCCTGGGTCTTCCACTGATCGAAGGCCTATATAGATTTTTCCATTAATCAATGGATGGCCATGATCAAGCGGTGGACTTTTAACGGTCCAGATCACGCCAGAGTTTTTCTTTTTATTTAAAATGAATTTCCATAATTCCTAAACTTCGGAAAATCGTTATAGATAGCTCGGGTATCCGAAAAATCCTCATAAAATTTCCACGAACTCGTCGTGATGTGTACTTTATTATCCAACTCCTACATTGAGGATCTCATTTTGTGAAAATTTCTAAAAATATTCTCGAGCACTTTGATGATTACCGAGATCGTAAAATAATTTCTCGTACGATCTCCACTATATTTTTCCGGGGCTCACAAGTATGTACTAGGTTTAAAGGGAAAAAGTTTCCAAGTATTTTGTATTGATGGCTGAACGATCACACATGTATAATTATGGGATTATATATCGATTTTTATTTATGTTTTAAAAATCAAGGGCGTGACATATGTCAACACCAATTGATGTTCATTTTGCCTCAACAAAAAGAATTCTCAGGTATCTACAAGGCACTCTCTCTAAAGGTTTGTTTTACAAGTATGGCAATGGTGTTCCATATATTAATGCATATTGTGATGCTGATTGGGCTGGTGAAGTTAATCACATACGATCTACTACTGGGTTCATTGTTTATCTTGCTCATTGTCCTATATCTTGGCAATCAAAGAAACAAGGGTATGTGTCAAGAAGTTTTACAGAAGCTGAGTATCGAGCTTTGGCAAATACTGCTGCAGAAATCTCTTGGTTAAGGCATGTCTTGTGTGATCTTCATATTAGAATTCCTGCACCACCTTTGCTGAAATGTGATAATCTTTCTGCCCTTGCTTTATGTTCAAATCTTGTGTTTCACTCAAGAATCAAGCATTTGGACAATGATTTCCATTTTGTTCGAGAAAGAGTTCAAAGGCAGGATTAGTTATTTCAATATGTTCCAACTGAACAACAAACTGCTGATGTCTTCACTAAGGGATTGCACAGTCCTGTGTTTAAGGCTCATTGTTCCAATCTTAGTCTGGTATCCCCTACTGAGATTGAGACAAGTCAACGTACCATGTGCTCGTCTTGGTCTTGACCAGTGTGTGGAGTACAGCTAGCTTCCATGAAGTGGTTGTTGATGTGTTAGCTGAAGTGGCTTTACCTAGCTACAAATAATTACCATATTTCTGTTGTAATAACTGTTAGGGTAATTCTCTAACTATAAATAGCTATTGTGATGTAAGTTTGGGGTGTGGTTGCATTAATTAAAGAAAACTCATAAAATTTGCTTCAGTTTTCTCTCTCATTTTCTCTCGTCTCTTCACCATTGTTAAGTGCTTAAGCTCTTCAAGGTTAGCTATGGCTGCCATGTTATCACTATACTCTTAACAGCGAAGACTAGGAAACGACCGTATGCAATTGTCTCTTACAATCTAATCGAGCAACTTGCCTGTATATATAGAAATTTGACTACTACTTAGTTTGTATGCATATGTATATATATTTGCCTTTTCCGGTTGGATCCAGTTTCCCTAATAGCTCCAATTTGCAGCTTCCTTGTTTTTTAATTTTCTTATTATATCTATTTTATTTTACCGCTCGTGCAGGTGACTTAATTTGTTAATCATGATTTATAAATATCAATGTACCTAATCTTTAGTTTCTTTGAATAAAGACACAAAGAAACTTAGTTTTTTTTAATAAAGAAACTAATTAGGGTAAAGCTATGGTTTGTTAACATTTCTCATACATCAACTATTTTTTACCACCTTAAGGACTCATGTTACCACTTTGAGGACTAATATTACTATTTTGAGGACTCATATGGTAAATTGTAAATTAAGAAAATTTACCACTTTAAGAACTCCTGTTACCACTTTGAGGACTAATATTACTATTTTGAGGACTGATGTGGTAACTAAGAAAATTACCACTTTAAGGACTCATGTTACCACTTTGAGGACTAATATTACTATTTTGAGGACTCATTTTACCACTTTTAAGGCAATTGTATGCATGTCATATCACTCATATGTTAACACATTGTAGAATTTTCCAACTAATTAAGCAACTACATATATGTCTTTCAATTGCAGAAATAATTCGAGGGAAGTGATCTTCTTCACTTCAACTAGCCACGTAATAGTCAAAGGGCGTGGTTATCATAATTAATTATCTTCTTCAATTTTTAGTTAACCACCAATGAACTTGAAATTAAAACAAATATAAAAATAAAAATAAAAGACAGGGTACATGTGTGAGAATGTGAACAGATGGTACAATACAAAAGGGGAACTGGTTTTTGGAAAATTCTACAATGTGTTAACGTATGACATGCATACAATTGCCTTAAAAGTGGTAAAATGAGTCCTCAAAATAGTAATATTAGTCTTTAAAGTAGTAACATGAGTCCTTAAAGTGGTAAATTTTCTTAGTTACCACATGAGTCCTCAAAATAGTAATACCTCAAAATGGTAACATGAGTCCTTAAATTGGCAAATTTTCATAGTTTACCATATGAGTCCTCAAAATAGTAATATTAGTCCTCAAAGTGGTAACATGAGTTCTTAAATTGGTCAAAATAGTTGATGTATGAGAAATGTTAACATACCATAGCTTTACCCGTATTGTTGAAGTCTTGCACCCCACACTACAGTATTAATTGTGAGTGGCAGTTTCTCTCTAGTAATGAGATTTTTGACAGTCATGTCCACTGACCTTGAGTTAGAGGCGAAATTGTTATGATATGAATGATCACACTATTTTTTTATAACATTAGAAAAGAATATTGTATGTGCTGTTTCAATTTTCTCGCATAGCTAGCTAGAATATCGATATAAAGATCAGTAGAAAAGTTTGTTTTCTGGTCTCTAGCTTCAAACTGACAGTTTATGATAATTAACAGTTGGCAATATCAATGTTAGGAATACATGTATAATCCAATCCATTGTAGCATAAGATTTTCTACATTTGCTAGTTCAATATCTTCTCATATTGATACTAAAATATTAGAGGAAACTAAATAAACCTTTTAAGTTATTCGGCTTCTTTTGTAGACTTAATTATCAAGAAAATGTTGATGAATATATATTATTAGTTTCAAAATTCCGTGAGACATAACTCTCGAATTAAATAATAAAGTTACCGTGTAAAATGTAAATCATCAAAACTTGAGAAATTACAAACTTTGGAAATAGTATATATATACATTGGATGGAAAACATTAACAGTAAAGCGGTTAAGTCATCAATACTTGAGCTAGAACCAAGCTCAACAAAATCTATAAATTTAACTTGTTCTTAATTAATGCAGCTTGATAAATGAAATTATCAGTTTTATGTATTTTATGAATTATGGCACTCTAAATTGTTATTTATCTAACAGTACTTGTACAATCTTTCTTGAGTTAATATATATGTAGTCTTTAATTAACTTTTGAATGAATAAAATGATCGATGGTGCTATTTACATAGTTAACTAAAACGTATTCATCTTAAGCATTGGTGATGTACTAAGCAGCCTATAGCCACCACCAAAACCCTTGTCCATTCTTGAATTTGAATGATGCATGACTGCTATTTGGACTGAAGAAAATTTGTATCAAAGACCGGTTGGAACTTATGATTTCCTCATTGATGTTATCCATGCTCTCCATCTCTGCCAAAACATTGTAGAACAAATCCACATCACAAGGAAGCAACAGTGGACCATCATTTTTGTACCCATACTCCAATGCTGCATCCTCTAACAGCACCTTGAACAACGGATGATTAGCAAACTCCACCTTCACCACAAACCGTTGTTTTTCGGGTCCGACGTAGACTGAGAAACACCCGACAGGAGTTACTTCGTCGGCCTTGTTCTTCTTCCGCTTGCCATTGCTAGTACTGCAACTCCTTGAACTGGGTGCTGTGCACCCTTTGCTGCTGGTTTGTTTATGTAAAGTAGTGCATAGCCTCCACGCCTTGATAATCAGATTCTTTGTCGACTCTGCCTTCACCATTTCCATGCGTTAAATGATCGAGTAAGCAGTGATCAATTAAGCTCCTGGGAAGTTCTGGTAAGTGTTTTGGGGGCCTTATCTTTTTTCTGGGTAACGAAACAGGAGAAGATGCATGAGAAGAAGAGGACTAGCTCAGGGATTATATAAACACATTTGGGTTGCGGGGGAACCGTTGAATATAAAAGTTGGAATGAGAGTACCTGACGAAGTCTTAATAATGTGAAAAGATTAATTGTCAACTCTCGTGCGTCAATTGATGATGGGTCTTATGCTTTTTTATTATTATTTTTTTCACGTGGCGAGGCGACGAGAGAACTATGGCCGCTGACTTCGTTTTGTCTTATATTTGCTTTTTAAAATTTGAATATATGTGTCGTCAATTCTAACAGGGAAGATACTGGTCAGCCTTGGCTGCCCAACACCAATGAAGACATGACATGTGTTCAATTTCCTTTTTTTTAGTAGAATGGTGGTACCCACAAGACTGGCGGTGATGACGTTGGATAGGAAGAGAGAAGAGAGAGGCAACATATTGATATAGGAAGACAAAATGTCATGTTTTTATTGGTGTTGGGAAGCCAAGGCTAACCAGCCATGGTCAGCCAAGTATCTTTCTTCTAACATGATTCATAATACAGGCTTAAAGCTTGCACAAAATAAAATGCATTGGATTTGCATCATTAAAAACAGAATTGGATACCCTTGTGACCAGCTAATGGGTGCTTAATGCCCCGTAGTCTTCGGAATGGATTAGTCCGGCTTTGTTGGGATACTCTCCGAAGGGTGTGTGTGTTGTTAACTTTCTAACACTAATTAACCTCCCCCAATTAAAAAAAAAAAGAGGATTGGATCATTTACATGTCAACCCACTAAGATTTATTTAATAAACGGATCATATCTTTCTCGACATTTTGGCTTTGATAAAGTATAATTGTATAATAAACGGGTCATTTATATGTCACTAAATGGTCATCTTCCTGAATTGTCATTTGAAATTCGTATTTGTCTCGTGTTTAGTATTCATAGAACTGTACGTATTTAGAATATATCTAAACTTGCGTAACAATAAATATTAAATGATGTTTTTTTAATGAATTCTCTTACTTTTCAACTTTGAAAAATGATACTAATAATAATAATAAATTATTGGAGATTTCAGTATTCTGTCAATCAGAGCACATTCTAAAGATCATATTTTACCAATCATGAGATTAGGAAACATGACAATTTGAATTGAAACTGGACTTTGCATGGTTTAGTACATTGGGAGATCGATGCCATGGGGCACCCATGGAATATAATAGCATGTCGAAACATGTTAAACTTTATTTATACTAGTTTTTCTTGAAATTCTCCACAATTATAAGTTCACTATTTGTAGAGTATGATTTTTAGAACGTGTTCCAATTGATATAATAGTATTGAAACCTTGAACAAATTTTCTATTATGAATTTAATGATTTTTTAACTTTAAAAAATCATTAGAAAAAATTTGCGTCCGAATTTTTGAATTCTGTCAATTCAAGAAGTGTTTAAAAAAAATGTTTTAGGTGGAAAAATTTTGACGAGAAAATAAGATCATGTGATTTTGGCCCAAAATCGTGTGCATAATTCACAGTTTTTAGAAGAAATCATAGTTTTGGAGAAGTTTTTATCTAGATTTATTTATTTATTTATAGAATAAGTTGTGGTTTTTAGTTTCTATGAAATTAGGGCATGAAAATTAGTTAATAGTTTTTAACTTTTTCTTTTCTTTTTTACTTTCAGAATAAATAAAAAATTGTGTTTTTAATATTATAAATGACTAATTGAAGCTTAAATAAAACTGTAAAAGGTTGAAAAATCAGAGCGTTGGAGTTACACAAGATGTATATCAGCTGAGTTTCGGTTGAATTCACTTCTTTTCATTAAGCATTTGCGAACTGAAAGACAAATAACGATCCCAAATTTTTGAGGTTTCAACAACGTAATTGATTTTTCTCAATTGAAAACTAGGACATAAACTTCCGGTTAATCTAATAGCTAGAAGATAATTGAATTGTACTCGAAGTCATTGAAATAGATCTTAATTAATTGGTCATCAATTTTTTAAACAAACTCAAGAGTTTGCAGTTATTATAAGGAGATATTTATGGCACTAAACCATGCCAAACTTGATTGTAATAATAGTTAACTATCTGTTTTAATTGACGTAGTACTGTCATTGTATAAGTATTTTTATTTACTATATATCTCGTTGGAGGGGACGTACATGACATGCATAGAATTTCAAATTTGAATGAATTAATGACCGAGTATAAGTACGCTCTCTTTAGGGTTATTATTGTTAAGTGATCGACCGATTTCTAATGTTAACAACAATTGCATAAGGACACGTGGCAGCTGATGGCAGCTGAACATTTAGTTAGTTAATTAGCTAGAGTTAATTCTTACTCTAATTAGTTAGACTAGTTAATTAGTTTGATTAGTTAGCTAATGTTTCTATCAGCTCATGTTGTATAAATAGTTGTACGATCCCTTTGCTTTTTTGTAACGTATGCTTCAACAAATTAACAGATTCTGTTAGTAACTTTTCTCTCAAATACTCTCTGCGTCTTCTTCTTCTTCTTCTTCTTCTCTCTCTTCCTTCTGCAAAACGCTAGATCATCTTGTCTGCCATGGTTATCATGGTATCAGAGCATCAATAGATCCCAAACCTGTGAACCTTGCTTCCGCATCTCTTAGTCAAGAAAGGATATACTATGTTCAGTTCTTACTCTCAGATCTAGTTGTTTTGGTTGTTCTTGCAGCAATTGAAGTCTTTGGAGGTCATCGGAGCTTGGATCAAGTACTGTGCTTCGTGAAGACCTAAGTCTCTGCAACTCAAGTGTTCGATTGAATCTTTAGGTGAATCGCACTTGTTTTTTGCCTCAAAATTTGTCAGATCTGTGTTCTTGACCTATATTCTTGAGCCACAAAATATGAACTAGCTGTTTACTGGAGCAAACATCATTTCTTGAGCAAAAATTATATCGATTGAGCTGTGCATTGTGATTAGATGTGCAAAACGAAATTAGAGCATGATAAAGTGAGGGTTTGAGTAAAATTTGCTTGTGAAGTGTTGATCCTTATCAGTATGAACAAACTCTGAGCATAGTTGTGAGCATAAACGTTTAAGAGAAATCTTGATACTGTTTGTGACGTGTTGATCTTTATCGGTATGAACAAACTCTGAGCATAGTTGTGAGCATAATCGTTTAAAAGAAATCTTGATATTTTTTGTAGAAGATTGTTGTGCTGATCACTGTTCATAATTTTCTTTGGAAGAAGTGAGTTTACTGAAAGTATAGTCATGGTCATGGCGTATTAAAGAATCTCTGGGCTTATTCATGCTGGTGTACACTCATTATTGAGTGTCATTACCATTCGACTTGGTGAAAGAAATTTTATCAAGTGGAGTTTCCAGTTTCAGTCAACTCTTGCTGGAAATGGACTCTTTGGTTACTATGATGGTACAGAGATAACTCCTCTTCACTATGTACTCACTACTGAAGGAGAAGTCACTACTCACTAGTGAAGAAACAACTGCTTATAAAGCTTGGAAACAAACTGATATGGCTCTCATGAGTTTGCTTATGGCTACTTTGGATGAGGATATTGTAGATGTGATCATTGGTTGCAAAACATCGAGACAGGCCTAGCTTGTTCTTCAAGAACGTTTTTCTGCTGCCTCAAGAGTGAGCATTATGCAACTCAAGACTGAGTTACAAACCATGTGGAAAGGTGGCGAGTCTATTGAAAAATATCTGCAGAAAGTAAAAAATGGTCGTGATTAACTCCTGTCTATTGGAGTAAGTGTCCCAGAAAAGGATATTATCATTGTGATCTTGAATGGTCTTCCTGAGGAATACTTTATTGTAAGGACAGTTATTGAAAGCAGAGAAACACATATCACAGTTGCTTGCAGCAGAAAGACGCATTGAAGGAAGTTTCTCACTTAACCCTGCCATGAGTGCTATGATAGCTCGTGGAGAAGAACCAAGAAATGCATGAAAAGAAAATAGCTCTTGGAACAATAGAAATGGTGGCAAAATAAAGGATGGAAGAAACAGTGGAGCTAGTGTTGAGTGTCAAGTGTGTGGAAAGAAGGGACATACTGTGGATACATGCTTCAAGGTCCATAAATGTCAAATTTGTGGAAAACATGGGCACCTCACTAGTACATGCTATCAGAATCCTGATTACAAACCTCAACAAGGCACTCAAGCTAAGCCTTCAAGCCTCAACAGTGGACCATCTCCTGAATGCTAAATATGCTCAAAGAAAAAGAAAGGCCATATTGCTGCTAACTGCTTCTATAGAACTGATGTTCCTGTTGGATATCCATCATTGTCTATTCCTACTTGCCAGATTTGTGGTCTAAAGGGTCATGTTGCTTTGAACTGTTCTCACAGGACTAACTTTGCATATCAAGGTTCTGAACCCCCTGCATCTCTTGCTGCACTGATTGCATAGAATAGTGGAAACCATAGTGGAGTTTTTCAGCAGCCTCATATGGGATACTTGGTGTCAAATGATGCTTCCTCATCTCATTTTCCTTGTGGTTTTCATCCAAGTCATAGAGCCTTAACTTCTGGTACTACTGGTTCTTCAAGAAACACTGAAGTGTGGATAGGAGATTTTGGTGCCACTCACCACATGACTTCTGATATGAGAAACTTGACTATTGCTCAACCATATACTGCATATAGCAAGATCACTATTGGGAATGGTGCAGGTTTGAATGTGGCTCATACTGGTGCTTGCTATATTAAACCTACAAATCATGTCTTAAAACTAAATCAAGTTCTGCATGTTCCTAGTCTAGCTATGAATTTGTTGTCGTTTACAAAGCTATGCAGAGATAACAGGTGCTTCATAACTCTTGATGAGAGTAATATTGCTGTGCAGGACAAGGTAACAAAAACAATTCTCTATCAAGGAAAGAGTAGTGAAGAAGGATTGTTTCTCTTCAAGACACCACAACTTTCAGCAATAAATCAACTGTCTCATACTGCTTTGATTGGATCAGCTACATCTTTTCTGGTTTGGCACCAACGCTTAGGCCATCCTTCTCAACCTGTGATGACTAAGATGTTCGCTAACTCTCAAATAAAACCACATACTTCTGCTCCTAATCATGTTTGTTCATTTTGTTTAGAAGGCAAGATGCATAAATTGTCTTTTCCTGAGTCAGAGTCATATTCTAATGTACCTTTTCACAAAATACATTCTAATGTATGGGGACCTGCTCCAAGTCCATTTATAGAAGGTTATAGATACTATGTGACATTCATTGACGATTGTACAAAGTTTGTGTGGATCTTTCCACTATTCAATAAATCTGATGTTCTTGCCAAATTTGTACAATTCTATGCTTTTGTGCAAACACAGTTTGACTCTACAGTCAAGATACTTCAAACTGATGGAGGAGGAGAGTTTAACAGTAAAGCTTTTCATAACTTTCTGATCTCAAAAGGTATTATATAGTATGTCACTTGTCCTTACACTCCTAAGCAAAATGGAGTTACTGAGAGGAAGCATAGACATATCATAGAAACAACTATTTCTCTTATGTCTACTGCATGACTTCCTAAGCAATTTTGGTTTCATAGTGCAGCTCACTCGTGCTATCTCATCAACATAATGCCTTGTAAGTCTCTACACATGTCTTCTCCATATGAACTTCTATTTCACAAGTCTCCTGATGTATCTCAGCTTAAGGTGTTTGGCTCTTCTTGCTATCCATATCTCAGACCCTATACTCATGATAAGCTTGATCCAAGAACTACTCAATGTGTGTTCTTAGGCTATGCTTTAGGATATAAAGGTGTCTTTTGCCACAGTATTTCTCAAAACAAACTGAGGATGTCAAGACATGTTGTTCATGATGAAACCACATTCCCTTTTCTGTTATCATCTAAGCCTACAGTAACACAGACTGATCCTGTGACTTACTTTGCTAACAACTCCTGGACACCTACATCTGTGCAGCACTCTTCTCTCACATGTGATCCTCCTCATATTTCTCATTTCACTGAGCTACAAGGAGATTCTAGTAATGAAGGGTCTTCTAGTTCTGATAGTAGATCTGACAATCTTCATGAGAACCATACACATGACACAGATCATTCTCAGTCTCACACAACTCATGATATCCAACTGTCTCAATCTCTAAATGTGAACGTCTCCCAATCTAAGTATGTTGATCCCAGCACTGCAAGAGACTCACAGCCTCAAGTAGATGATGCTCCTTCCACATTGTCTAATAATCCAACAGGTGGTAACATTGAGATTGCTCTCTCTATGGACAGTGTTCCTGATGATGCCAGTTCTGTGCAAGGTGATCAAGTGCATACATTTGCAGCAACTGACCAAGCTAGTCAGTTACCTATTCAGGGCCTCAATAGAAATGAGCTTAATACCTTGCAATTTGGAGGACTTGGCAACACAGCTGCAACTTTTCCCCAAGAGCTCACTTTTATCATGGATCAAAACTATAATGAGCACTCAATGATCACTCGAGCCAAGAATGGAATTATAAAACCCAAAACATTTGAAGACTATTATTGTTTCTCTGCCATTGTTCAACAACAACTTTATGAGGAGTATCCTTTCTTCAGTGGCTTTACTGCTGTTGCTGATATCAGTGAAGTTGTGGAGCCTACAGTGGTGTTCACCTAGTTAGACGAAAAAATTTATGCTCAACAACCCTTACATTTACATCCAATGGTGGAAAACAAAACACCTCAACTTAATAATAATTCTCTCTGTCCTTGGATTTACATCCAAGGTTGGTTGGGCATTATTTTCTTGGTCAATAACTGACCAGGTGAACATTTTCGGTGGAGCCAAAGTCCTTCAAAGCTGCTGCAGGGAAAGTTGAGTGGGACAAAGCAATGCTTGAAGAAATTGAAGCATTACAAAAACAAGGAACTTGGTCTCTTGTTCCATGTCCTGCAGACAGAAACATTGTGGGGAGTAAGTGGGTATATAAGATTAAGAAAAATCATGATGGTTCTGTCTCAAGATATAAGGTCAGGTTGGTTTTACAAGGCTACAGTCAATCTAAAGGACTCGATTATGATGAGACTTTTAGTCCTATTGTGAGGCACAGCACTGTCAGAGTGATCATTGCACTGGCTGCAATGAATAATTGGGAATTAAGGCTATTAGATGTGAAAAATGCCTTTCTGCATGGGGATTTGAAAGAAGAAGTTTATATGGCTCAACCTCCAGGTTTTGTTGATTTAGTACACAGTGATTATGTATGTCTCTTAAAGAAATCTCTGTATGGATTAAAGTAAGCTCCAAGAGCCAGGAATGAAAAGTTCACAAGCTTTCTTCCGAGTCTAGAATTTGAGTTCTCACATTCTGATCCAAGTTTGGCATACTTCAGCAGGTATGGTGGCATTGCTCTTATATGTAGATGATATTGTGATTACTGGTTCAGATACCACTGGAATTCATGAGGTAATATCTGAGCTGAGTATGGTTTTTGATATGAAAGATCTGGGTCCTCTGACCTACTTTCTTGGTCTGGAAGTTACTAAAGTGAAACAAGGAATCTTTCTAAGTCAAACTAAATATGTTCAAGATCTCCTTGTCAAGGCAGGAATGGATACAGTTCGTCCTTGTAGTTCTCCTCGTCTTCCTCATTACCAGATGACTAAAGATCAAGGGGTGCCTCTTAAAGATCCTACTCTATATCGAAGCATTGTGGGAGCATTACAATATCTGACCTTTACTCGACCTGATATTGCATATGCAGTGAATACAGTTTGTCAATTTATGACAAGTCCTACTGATGTTCACTTCAGTGCAGTAAAGAGGATACTCAGGTATTCTCATGTTACTACTCATAAAGGATTGTTTTATAGCTCAGCTCATGCTCTATCCAATGCACTACATCTCAAGGCATTCTGTGATGCCGATTGGGCAGGTGAAGTCATTCAACGATGATCAACCACTGGCTTTGTAGTTTATCTTGGCATGTGTCCAATCTCCTGGCAATCAAAGAAATAAGGCACTGTGTCCTGGAGTTCCACTGAAGCTGAATATAGAAGTCCGGCTAATATTGCAGCTGAAGTAAGTTGGATTCGACATCTTCTTTGTGACTTGAAGATTTCTATTCCTATAGCTCCTTTGCTTAAATGTGATAACTTGTCTTCATTAGCTCTTTCCTCCAATCCAGTGTTTCACTCTAAGATCAAACACTTGGATAATGATTTCCACTTTGTTCGTGAACGTGTCCAGTGAAACGATCTCTGTCTTGAATATGTACCTACAACTGACCAAACTGCAGACATATTGACAAAAGGGTTATCTTCTCCTCTCTTTCGCACTCATTGCATCAATCTCAGGCTAGTTACCCTAGCTGAGCTTGAGGAGGGATGTTAAGTGATTGACCGATTTCTGATGTTAACAACAATTGCATAAGGACACGTGGCAGCTGATGGCAGCTGAACATTTAGTTAGTTAATTAGCTAGAGTTAATTCTTGCTCTAATTTGTTTGTCTAGTTAATTAGCTTGATTAGTTAGCTAATGTTTCTATCAGCTCATGTTGTATAAATAGCTGTACGATCCCTTTGCTTTTAAATTTGTAACGTATGCTTCAACAAATTAACAGATTCTGTTAATTAGTAACTTTTCTCTCAAATACTCTCTGCGTCTTCTTCTTCTTCTTCTTCTTTCTCTTCCTTCTGCAAAACCCTAGATCATCTTGTCTGCCATGGTTATCAATTATGTTAATAATTAGTGTGAACATAAGATCTGTTTAAACCTACCATTGCCTACCAATTTGAAAACTTGACGAGTATACATACATGCATGACAAAGAATTAAACTTTGAATTTTCGGTTGATACACTGATTCATGGATATAAATATATAGCCCCCAGCAGCAGCAGCAGCCCCACGGGAACTTTTTCCATAATTTCTCCTGAAGAACACATTCGCATATATGTCATAAAAATAAAAATAAAAACATAAAAAGACACATTCGCATGTATTCAAGTGGTTCTACGTACGCGTAGACTTGGAGACAACGTCCACCGCGTGTAATTAATTGTGTAATGCCATATCATGCTATCAATTTGGCAGATTTGATTCTGGGTTAGATAGGGTAGTGATTAAGATAGAGCACCAGATTCCTCCGGTGGCCTTGTCTTATCCTTGTAAGGTCGAAGTTTTAGTTGACAAGTTGATTTGGCCAGCAGCCCCAAGCAAAGGTTGAATATTTACTTCAAGGAATTCTCCTCATGATGACATATTGAAAGTGAAAGCTAGCTAGGATGAAACACTAGCTATCGTCTAGCTTAGGTCAGATTAAACGTGTAAATTGGAACTTAGGGATAAAAGGATTGCGTTTGACCTTATATATTTTTCTTCTTTTTCTGAGAAATTGACTCCCGCATAATGGAGCCCCATTCCTTCTGCCTCGTCTGGTCTACTTCCTACAGTCCAACTTGCAATTGTCTGAAGCTCATAGACGTTGGTTTTCAAGATTTCTTTTCTTTTCATTTCATTAATTTATTTTACTATTTTCTTTGGATTTGGTTTTACCACATGAGCAAATTTATTTATTTACGTGGAGGTACTACCACAAAAGTAGGCTAAGGCGACCATTGTTTGGGCACGAATCGGCTAATGGTGTCTGTGGGAGATATCCAACCCAAATGTGTACTTGCATGGTCTCACTATTACTTATAATAGTGTGTATGCATTTGCTTATTAGTAAATGGTAGCCTCACGTTTACTTATATCGGTGCCGATGCATTTTTCTATTATTACAATGGGGGTTTGGTTCTTTTATTATTTTATATCCCAACATATTGATCGAACTCCTCTTTTCTTCTTACCTCATATGCTCTTATGGCACGTTTACTTACTTGGAATAGAAAATAATCATGAATCGGAGACAAGTGGAATGAGAGAAGAAAGGAATCGGTATTGATTCCGAAGGAATGATTCCTAAACTCATCTCCCCCCTTCGTAATCGAATTCCTGAGTATTCATGAATCGATTCCTGATAAATAGGTGGGACCTACACCAATTCTGATTCCTTCATGTGTTAGTAAACACATGAATTCTTTTACCTGGAATCATTCTGATTCCTTTATATGTTAGTAAACACATGAGTGTTTTTATTCCGTAATCATTCCATTACATTCCATTCCATTCCAAGTAAGTAAACGTGCCCTTAATATTTTCTTCCCCAACTAGACCAAAAAAACATTTTCTTCCCCAAACCCTCTTTCTGTTCACGCTTGTAGATCTGCCTAATTCTGCTGGTTCTAATAAGATCTGTGGACCTATTTCTCTCCCCAATTTCCTTCAATTGTATTGGCAACAACACCCACCTCTACAATGACCTCGAAGATGTCAGCATCACTCCTCTCCTCAACAGCAAGTGAGAAGCTCCTATCTGGTTCTTATAGATTCGAATCATAATGGGTCTTCCACCTCAAGTCTCGATTCGAGATCATCGGCCTCATCTCTACTCATCATTTGGCATCATCCTCCGCCCCAAACATGTATTATTTTCTTTCAATTGGGTAAAAAGCCGGCTTTTTTCGTTGAATCTTACAACACCTTCCTCATCTGACACTTACAGTTACATGGTATTGTGAGCATGTGGGTTTCTTTAACTCATCAAATTGATATTTTGGGTTTCTTTAATTATCGGAAAAGGTTGAGTCTTTCTTGCGGAAAAGTTAGGGTTTGTATATGATGAGTTCCAATACGGTGCCGTATCTGCCGATTCAGCTGCTCCCAGGAGGTCCAAGTGGCGCAAATGTAAATTTTTCTTCTCCAAGAATTTGGATTTTTGCTTCTTTTAGGGATTTGAGTTCATATGGGAAATTCCTAGATGGAGATTTTGTGTGTTTCTGCCTTCGTGTTTCGGGTTTCGATTAGCTAGATGTTTGTATTTGTTAGGTTTAGGAGTTTTCTTGAAGTTGATTGTCTGATTTTGGTAGTCTAATTTGTGAAAGTGAGTTTTTGAGATAGTTTCATGTTATTTATACTGATTTAATAAGACTCAACTTGTACATATTCAAGAAACCAGCACTGGTGGTTTTACAATGCCAAACATTAAGTTTGAGGCATATAACATCTGGCAGCCTAACATAAATAATGCACTATTACTATAATCAATTCATGGAAGATGTGGTAACTGGTTTTGGAAATCTTTATGTGATTCCAGTTTACCTATGTGAAAGACTAGTTGATGCAACATAATTACAAATTGCAAAAAGTCCCAATTTAGTGCCTTGCAAAATAGTTAGGTTCTTAGTAGCCTTATGATTAATCATAAACTGATGGGTATCTTGAAAATTTAATCCTTTCAGATTCAAGATTTATTCAGCAGGAACTTCCAGCATAAGCCAATTCTCATGCCAAAATGGGTAGGCTTTCTAGCATTGAATCATATGTCTGCTTGGTATCCATATACCTGTTAGAATTCCAACTGTACTATTTATACACTTGTGCTTGTAGGTAATCATAGCATTCATGCTCATTGCAATCGTTTTGATAAACATTGGAGTTGCTACCCTAGCTATTTGCTTCCCGATATGTATGTTAAAGTGAAACCCAATTTGATGCATAACTGTCTATTGTTTTCTAGCTCTATATGTCCTTAATCAGGAACATCTTTTTAGCATGTTGTTGAAATTGTTGATCGATATGAAACTGATTACATACCAGCGTCCTCTGGAAGTGTTAAGGTCATATACATCCAGACCTCGGGAAATAAAACATGCAACAGAACTCTGAGACCTTCTTTTATTAACATCAAAGGACTGTAATATCCTCCTTAAAACTTTTTGATTAGGAAGCGGCAATATTCCATTTGTTGAGCTAGTGCTTGCATCATTATGTCTTATCTCATTCTTATTGTTTCCTAATGTTTTTGGAAACTTCAAACTGCGATGAAAGCCAAGCTTTAGTAAGTGCAGTGTGGCAAAAAGTAACTGTGGTGGTGTTGGTTAAAGTGGTGATTGTGCTTGATTAATTAGAAAACAAGGAGCACCAATCCTACAAAATAGCATGCTAACTAATAATTAGACATGTTATTTCATTATTGGCCTCAAACTGCAATTTTGTTTCTGTTTTGTTGATTGTCAATATGGCTCTGTTACTTTCAGGAATCCGTGGTCAACATTGATCTACAAATGACATGAATAATAGGGTATGTATTTTTTCTTCTTTGTGAAATTGGATATGCACCAAGCTTATGTTTTTGTATTTCAAAAGTTATTTCATATTAACATTGTCATATGTAGTAGCTCGTGATTGAAGGAGAAGATAGATAGTGTCGCTACTAGTATAGGAACATTTCAACTTCCAAGTAGTTTAACGTACATCAACTTCTAGATAGTTTTATGTATGCAGAATATTTTGTATTCAACTAAGAGTATTGTTGATCAAAAGGAGTGCTTTAGATCCACATGAAATGATTTCATATTTGGATTTTTTTTTTAATTTGAAATTTCTAAAGTCACCATTGTCAACAATGGTGTGAAACATAAAAAGTTTTATAAAATCCATTTGAGGCACCATTGGCATGGTAGGATCCACAATTCTAAAGCACCAAAATTCTAATATTGTCTCTTTGGGTATATGTCACAGCAGCAAAGGAAACCAACCCCATAATAGTGTCTAAAGTGGTGGCTATTGGGTTTTCACAGCAATGATTGGAGTCTATTCTATCAATACACACCATTTGGAATGATGTTGATTGCCCAGTTTTGTTGTAGTGAGCAAAAAGAAATGAAAAAAAAAATTGTGGGAAGGTGAATTCAGTTATGCATCAAAGTTAGATATAATATCACACTGTGAACCATCCTAAACAAAACCATTATTGAATTGGATGTCATGGCATTTTGCACAGTCTTAGCAAAGATTAACCTTTGGATGTAGAACTAGTAGATTTAGGTTTACATTACAGGGGTGTATTGTATTTGGATTTGTGCAGAATTTTTTTAAATGACAGACTTTTTGAAGAGTCCACGGATTCTTTAAAAAGTTGATAGACTGCTATTGATTTATTAAAACCATTGATTTTAATTAGCAACAAACTTTTTATTGATTCTTGAAATTCTATATACTTTATTATGAATGACTTCTATAGATGTAAATAAAAATAAAAAAAATAAAAAAATACAACCAATGCAGTCCAAATGCAAAGCAAGATAATAACCCGTTGCCTCTTCAATGGTCAAGTATCTTATGTAGAACTTGACTCAAATGAATGATTATTACTCTGTCTAGCTAGTTTGTTCTCATTTCTAATCTCCCAATAACTTAAAGATACAATATAGATCACTTGATGTTTATGGTTAATTATTATCATCAATTTTGTTTTCACCTATTAACATATAGGGCTGGGATGGTTCGGGTTTGCCAGAAAAGAAAAAAAGAACTGAGACCTAACTGACAGGACAAGATTCGGGTCGGTTTGATGATTTCTAAACTCTGAAACCGAGTAAAATCAGAACAGACAAGAATCGGATCGGTTCCACGATTGGTCGGTTCCATTTGTGGAAGTACCTCTTGCATTTGGAATTCAGGAACAGGAAAACATAAACCAAGCCACAACTCCAGTATTAGTGATGGAGACGATGAGTATAGAAATCAATCAGAGAGAGAAGAGAGAGAGGCGCAGTTAGGCTTTGGTGTTTAACCTGAGAATCGGAGCGGATGAATCTGATGCCCGTAGTCCCCTACCCAGGTAGATCTCGGCGCCACTGAAGCAACAAAACTCAGTCTTGAGAACCATGGTTGCTGCTTGCTAATAGTTTTTTTTTCCGACTAGGATGATACTGGAATAGTTGAATACGAAGAAGTGAATAAGGAGGATGAGGAGGAATAGGAGAGAAGAAGAATAGTTGAGGCCAAGAGGGGAGAGATGGAACTGTGGAAGTATGATTAAAAAAGAAACAGAGAATAGAGAAAAGGAGATGGTGGGGTCGAGAGACATATAGAAATGGGAGTCTGTGGTTTGTATTTAATTAGAGAAAAGAAAGTATAAAGGCAAAAGCACGTGAGGTTGCCATTAAGAGGTTACCTATTAAAATACTGCCACCTAATTATATATTGGGTAAAGTGTAATTATACATTGTACTCTCAGTTAGGGTAAAACGAGAAACTATAGTTGAGAATCAAAACCGAGCCGGACACTGTAGCATCTGAACCAAACAGGAGCAAAACAACTAAATTAAGATGGAAAACTGACCCGAACCGGTCGGTTCGGACCAGTTCCTTGGTTTTACGGGTCTAAAATCCCAGCCCTATTAACATATATCATAAAAATATTGATCAATGTCTTGCTCTATAATCAATCAATCAAAATTCAATTGTTGAAGCTTTCTTTGAACCATGATATAAATTCAAATCGATGAGAATTATTAATAAGACAAAACACAATATTTCATAGCAACACTATTTAAGGTTTTAGGGGTAGACCACAATATTTGGGTCTTAGAGTTTCATAAATCATTTTTTATTGCTATTAGGGTTCCAAGTATCACAATTGAACCAAAAAAAAAATCATATTCAACAACTGCAATGAACATGTTGGGTATCATAAAATATTGATATCATGAAAGATTCGAGAAAAGATAAGAAGAAACAAGAAAGAGAGATGATAGATAACCAACCTCTTTGCGTGCAGAGAAAAAACTTTGATAGATTTTTTTTATAAAAAATAAAAATAAAAATCTTTGGTAGACTTTTTTAAATATTTGGTCTGGTGACTAGAAAATTATTGGAATTTGGTATGTATAGTTAACATTACAAAGTCCATGATTATCCTTGATTTTCTAATTCCATAAGTATGATTGAAATTTTGAATACCTCTGAATTTTTATTCATTTTTAAAAGTCCTAATTGAATACCTCTAAATTTTTGTGGAATTCATAAAGTTTTTCAAAATCCTAATCCAATACCGCAAGACTTTCATGGACTACTGAAAATCTATATTAATGAATACGTCTAGACTTTTAAATTCCATAGATTTCTTAAAATGTTCTACTAATTCCATATACAATACACCCCCATATTATATATACTAATGATTGATGTCACGGAGACGCAATGAACCATGTGCTTGCCTGTACCTAATCCTTTTTAAAAATTAAATGAGCGGTTGCTTGCAAGACTAATTAGAGGTGACGGTTTGCTTAAGCTGTCAACTGCTCACGTATTTGTCCAAGAGTTATGTAAGCATCGATCAACTGGCTAAGTAGGCTGGTTAACATTACAACACCAGGTTCCCACCGCACCCACGGTGAAGCTAGCTAAGGCAAAACAAGATTTCTCCTTTGGTAATCTTAGAATATTATTGTAACTATTAATGCCGGATGTAATATGACAATGCAAAGTTAATAGACCATAATATACTAGAGGACTCCGCATTGCTAGGGTTCGTACCTCCTGTACAGAACTTGCACTGTGTTCCTGAGTTGGCGATCATGAGACCCCTCATCATCACCAATTTTCTTCTCATCAACACGGAAGTAGTGTCGATCGTTATTAATTCTGGCGATTGCTTGCTGTCTCTATAGTTTATTTATTTTGTTTTATTTATTAATATATTTTAGACATGCGAGTATTCAATCAAATATCACTTATCTCAGTTCGTCGGTTCGTCCTACAATTTTCATACAAATGAAGCTATAATCTATAATCAATTGAGTGCTGATAACATTTCCCGATTTGATAGCTAAATTAATCAAATTGGTACATCATACCTTCACCAAGAAAAGAAAACTGCAAGTAATATATATATACCTTTTAATACATAGTATATATAGTAGTGATGATTGTAAAGAAAACAATATCATAAACAAGTTGCAGACTCATTAAAAAAATCTTTACTCGCGGCATTACTTCCAAGTGAATAATTTAATTCAAACAAGACCAAACATGTATATAATTCATAAATAAACTAGCTAGCAGCAGAAGCTGCATATAATTAAGACCGACATATATAAATTTATATATATAAGGCGTTTGCATCATACTAACACACGGTATTAATTATTCCGTTCCATATATCTTGTGCAGCTTAATTAGTAACAATAATCGAGGGTTATCCAAAATTGGACCTGTCCTTATCCCAGATATGAACTAAAATTCCTCAAATATGTAAAAGAGGCGAGAATCGAAACAAGCACCATTTAGAAAATATAGAGGCAAAATTTATTGCTGCGCAGCAAAATATGCTCTATACATGTATGCGTATATCTTCATTTCTGTATACAATAGAGATGAGTTGTTGTTGTTTTTTTTTTTTGATCTATGACCTGAACTACGTATATATGTTAAAATCAAATCTAGGTAACCACCATTGATGATGACGATGATGTTGGAGTAAGTACCCTATAAGCACCACCGTAACCTCTGTTACTGGCACAATTTCTACGACGAGCTGGACTGAAGATTATCGGAGAACAATTACTGGGAGCACTGATCCTATCCTCATCGATATCATTGCTCTCCATCTCTGCCATAACATTGCAGAACAGATCCACATGGCAAGGGAGCAATATCGGACCGTCATTTTTGTACCCATACTCCAATGCTGCATCCTCCAGCAGCATCTTGAACAATGGATGATTAACATACTCCATCCTCACCACAAATCGCTGCTTTTCGGGTCCAACATAGACCGTGAAACACCCAACTGGAGCGACTTGACATGTCTTGGCCTTGTTCTTCTTCTGCTTGCAAGTGCCAGTACTACTAGTAGTACTGGAGCTCCATGATTTGCTCCTTGACAATGAAGCGGCTGCTGTAGATCCTTTCCTGCTGCTTTGTTTCGGTAAAGTACTGCATCGCTTCCACGCCTTGATGATCAGATTCTTCGTCCACTTTCCCTTCACGATATCCATGCCTTGAAATATATGTGAAGTGTTTTAGGGTTTGCACGTACCCTTATCTTAATCTTTTCTCAACAAAGAAAAGATGAAGAGTAGATATATGGAAAGCGAAGATCTGGATGAGAAGCAAAGCACTACCTCCGGGGGTTATAAATATATGTTCGATGGGAAGAGAGGCGTGGGAGAGCTCCGAATAGGAGAGGACTGTGTCACCCTTGCTAATAATTTGGAAGTTTGTCAACTCTCGTGCGCCTATAGATTTTGAAAAATTGCATTATTTGAATTTGTTTGAGGAAAGTCGTATGGGAGCAAAAGAGGGCTGGACCATTTCTTAAATTTTCTTCAACAACACCTGCGCAAGCTTAGTCGCGAAAAATGATGAGGGAAAAAAAAGAAGCATATATAAATAATAACATATATCCACAGTTTTTAATTCTACTAATCGAATCCATCGAGTAAATTAACGACCAAGAAGATCTTCATTAATAAGAAACCTTAATTTATTATGGACGTGGGTTGCTTCTTGAAAGTGTTCTATTGTTCGATCAAACATATTGTAACACCTAGCAAGCTGCAAACCCAGAAATTAGTTTTCTCCAATACACATGGTTTTTGTGTGTAACAAGTTTTCGCTATGTTCCTGCTTAAACTATTTAGGGGTTTTTATTATAAAGCCCTGGTATGTTTTAAGCACACGAGGCATGCAAATTAAAATAAATGGTCGATGAAACATCATGTTCTAGCTTGCTAAGTATCAACATATTCATCAAAACATTTGATCAAGTTGATGAGTAAAAGATTTATTCATTTTTGTATGCACATGTTTATTGTGCGACATCAATTTATTCATTTATTTTTTTCAGTTTTGTAATGAAATATAAGTAAAAGAGAAAAATTCAGTCACCGTCCCCAGACTATGCTGCCAAGGCCAATTTGATACCCGAACTCTCAAAAGTATCAATGTGATACCCAAAGACCTAAATTGGCATCAACGTGATACTTCCGTCAAAAATTTCAAACGGCTCCGTTTGTTTGCTGACGTGTCAAGCACGTGGGCTCCAAATTTTTTTTATCAAGGGCAGAATAGTCTTTCAATACTAACTAATTAAAAAAAAAAACAAAAAACAAAACTCTCTCTCCCAACCCCGATTCTTCTTCTTATTCCCAAATGTCATCGGGCTTATTGGGATTGGGGCCGAAATCAGAATTCTCAAAGAGGACGCCGGAGTGGAGGAGGTCAGGGCAGAATATGGCGAGCTTCTGGAGGGAGGAACAGCCGCCGGGAGGCTCGGAGGAGGCGGCGGAGACAAGATCGAAGACGACGGAGCAAGGTTCTAATCGATCTGTTTGGGCTTTTACTTTCTGGGTTTTCAATCGAAGAGCCTCAAACTCTTGGTTGCTCTCTTCCTCAAGCAGCAAGGTAGAAACTCTTGGTTAATATTCTGGTTCGTTGCCGTCATCCCTGTGGCTTTGGTTTCCACATACGAGCTCCGGTGAGTCGGTGACAGAGAATAGAAGCCCGAAAGCTTCACGGGTTCTTCGACCTATTTTTCGACTCCGGCCACGGCTGCAAGCGAGACCGGTGGCAGTAGCTTCGTCTTGGCGAGGTGAAGAAGCCTGTGGTATCTTTGTGTCCATCCATGAACTTGAAAGAGAGAATCAAATGGGAGAAGTTTCTGAGTTTTCCGGTCATGTTATGTGTTTTCCGGCGACTGTTTACTATAAATAAGGTATTGGTGTTCGTCTATTTGTCGAGCTCTACATGATTGTGCCATCAATTTTCAGTTTTGTTTATGATTGGACGAATTGGAATTTTGGGGATTTTGAGGGCTACTGTGTGTGTTCGAAGTTTGATGTGGTGTATTGATCAATTGATGTTCTTCAGTTAATTTCTAATCATAAAGAAACCTCTTAGTACGATTTTGGTTGTTGGTTAAATCTGAATTCGAGAATGATAAGAATTGGATGATCGGAAGGATAAACTGTGTTACTTAGGGGTCTAAGAACTCTAGCTGCTTTGGATTGTTTTTTGTATTTGATTATACACATTTATATGTGTGTAATTATATCTAAAACACTATAAATAAGCAAATCCTCATGTCAATTAATATGTAATTAATCCATTTTTATTTATTGTGTAGAAAATAAGCGGAATTGTGGAAACGAGAGAAAATTGTGCGAAACTGGAGTAAATTGGACTTTCCGACAAAAGGACGAAATTTTCAATACGGGTCAACTGTGGTCAATGCCATCAAGGGAACAAAATCTAATTGCCTCCGATAGTATTTGCGGAAATGCAATGAGAAGGGAGAAAAAAGAAAAAAAAAACAAGAAGAAGGAAGAATGAAGAAAAGAATAAAAGAAAAGAAAAGAGGAAAAAATAATAATAAGTCTTGATGACGTCATGATGACGTCAGCATCAGAATCCATCTCCCCCCCCCCCCACGTGCATGACATTCCTCCCTTCCTTTTTTCTTATTTTTCTCTTTTCTTTCCTCTTACCCTCTCTTGTGCTGCCATGTGGCATCTCTTTTCTCCTCACATCCACACAACCCACGGTCTCACCCTAAAAATTTCAAAAACCCATTCCCTATCAACTCTCTCTAATAGCAGCCGCACCAAAACGCAGCCCCTTTGGGCTGCTCTCTCTCTCTCTCTCTCCTCCTTCTCCTCCATTTTTCCTCTTTTTTTTTAGTTTTATTTTAGAGATTTCAAGGATTTACTCACCCAAAGCTTCAAGAATCTATCAAAGGGCTCAACCTCTACAAGATTCAATATTTGGATATTTTGTGGGAGTTGTAATTCAAGACTAGTCATGCTAGCTTTTTAGCTATTTATGATTTTTCTTGTTTTCTCCTACACTTCTCTACTCTTTTCTATTTGAATTTTGTAATTTTGATGTCTATGATTATGAGTTATGAGTAATTTCCTTGTTGGGGGTTAGGGTTGTGTCCCTAACCCAAATTTTGTGTAAAAGATGTTTAATTTAATGTAATGATGCAATTTTCATATGATGGATGCTTATATCTATTTTTGTTGGGTTAGAATGCATGTCTAGGAGCCTAGTCAACTCTAGGGTGTGTATTTTGAGCATGTCTAGAATGGAGTTAGGGGCTTGACTCCCTCTAATTCCTAAGCTAGAAAACCTTCAATTTCGTATTCGAGGGGTTATAAGCATGGTGATTTACACCCGTTGCATGATTGCGCGGGCGGGTCGCTTAGTAGTCTAATTCCTCGATCTCTACCCCTCTTGATGTGAATTAGTGACCTTTGAACCGGCTCTAATTCATGCCAAGTGAGTTCCTTCGGCCCTTGAACCGGAGTAGGAATACCATGAAAGGGAATTTAGGTCCTTGAGCCTTGAACCGCCTTGGATACGACTACCGCCAAAATAGGAAATATGCATCTACATTTGATTAGCTTCCAACACATGAGATTTGGTGAAGGAACCTCCGTAACACCCAACATTCTCATTTTTATTGTTTACATTTCATTTTTATTTTTTATTGCTTTACATTTCATTATTATTTGTTAAGTTAAAATCAACCCCCAAACATTAAACTCTTCCACTCATTTGTGCATATCCACCACTAGACTCTTAGTTTTGATTAGGCTTTGGTGAGAACTAAAGCCGAGCATTGCTAGGGCTTGGTGCCTTAGATTAGCATTTTTATTTATTTTCTTTTTCTTTTCTTTGTTTGCTAAGTGTCTTTATTTCCGATTATCCAAGAATTGTGGGTTAGCCACTAATCCCCGTGGTACGATAAACTTTAGGCATTATACTTCCCTATCTTGACAATGATACGTACGCTTGCGAGAGCATATGCATCAAGTCAGTATTCATACTTGTGTTGTTGGATTGAGAATTGAAACTATGGAGCTTTGATTTGATAACTGTAGAAGTGGGATGATTCCTCTAGATTTGGGTCATCTCTGTTTCAGCACAGAAGATCAGCTTTGCTCTTGTTGATATGAAGGACGAGGATAAGATGTTTGGTTTAATTGTTTATAACATGAAGTCTTAGGAACCAGAATGATGAGAATTTGCATAGTTGGATACTGAGAGATTACTCTGTATGGTTTGTTAAATTAGTGGAATGGAATTGATACTTTCTGTTGTAAAAAGAAGAAGAAGAATAAGAAGAAGAAGAAGAAGAAGAAGAAAATGAAAAGAAAAAAAAATAATTAAAACAGGGGTAAATTGGTCATTTCACATTTTTTTGGGGACCCCACGTGCTTGCCACGTCAGCAAACAGACGGAGCCGTTTGAAATTTTTGACGGAAGTATCACGTTGGTGCCAATTTAGGTCTTTGGGTATCACATTGATACTTTTGAGAGTTCGGGTATCAAATTGGCCTTGGCAGCATAGTGTGGGGACGGTGACTGAATTTTTCTCTAAGTAAAAAATACACAAACTTTTCAATTTTTCATAGAGAAAATGTTACAAACAGTACCCGAACTAAGGCTCATTCTTAACTTTAGTACCCAATTATATAAAACTATCACTTTGGTACCCCAAGTTTGAAGTCCGACCTAAGAATGATACACGCCGTCTATCACAGCATTAACTAGCTAATCACGTGGCATATTTTGAGGGCCCTCATGGTTTGCCACGTAGCAAAGACTTAACGCTGTGATGGACGGCGTGTACCATTCTTGGGTCAGACTTCAAAGTTGGGGTACCAAAGTGATAGTTTTGCATAATTGGGTACTGAAGTTAGAAGTCGGCCTAAGTTTGGATACTGTTTGAAATATTTTCTCTTTTTCATAATCAAAATGGATTTAATAAGTAAATACTTGATTTGTTTCTTCTAGATTAGCGGCTCATTTTCATCGTTTTCGTTTGCAAACTTTCAATATTAGTCATTAACCCGACCATGTGGGAACACCTCCACACCTCAGCCATGTTCCTCCCCCAGCAGCATCACCGTTTTTGGCATTTCCTTGTCTCTCCCGTTGCTCCAATCCCTGCAACTGCCCACCACTACAAGCTCATGCTTTCTTCCGATGTAGATAGTGCCTCAAGTATCGTTAGGCCAAACAGCATACTGAGCTGAGATCTCGGCTTACCTTGCAACCTCCCTATCATCGAGTGTAGTTGCAAAGTCACAATGCTGATCCCCGTCAAGGCTTGGCCATGGAGCGGTGTAGTTGGGATAAAGGAAAAGAAAAAGAAAATCAATCTAGATTATGACGTCAGTGTTTTGGTCACGCATGGTTTTTTTTGAGTCATCACGAGCCCTAATAATTAAGTAAGTTATGTAAAAGCATCTCCAACAGCTTCCTTATAATTTCTCCATTATAGGAAAGCAAAAATTAAAGTCTCCAAAAAAAATTATGCTCTAACTCCAACAGATTTCATAATTCTTCCCTAAATCCTTCTCCAAAATTTTACAGATGGTTGTAAATATAGGGAATTTTGTTTTCTTTCTCATCACTATCTTTATTTTAAGGATAATTATATGGAATCTATTAGAGCAAAATAGCTAAATTTTTTCCTAAAATGGAGAAAAATCAAGATATATAGGGGGAAGCTGTTGCAGTTTCTCTAAGTCTATTAAAGTTTTATCACATATTAGGTCGATCAATTTACTATGGGAGTGCCTATTTTAAGGGTACATGAAATTAAGAAATGTCCGAGTAAAGGTATCCCATTTTACCTACTAATTTGAAAGGTACGTACATGACAGAGAATGACTGAATTATCTATTGTCTTAAACTCTTAATTCTATTATTGCCCGAAAGAGTAATAAAAGGTTGAAGTTTTCCCAGTAATGATGTAATGGGCCAGTGATGAAAGCTCAATCATTTTCCTAGTAATGGTGTAATGGGCCAGTGATGAAAGTTTTCCTAGTAATGATGTCATTAGGTTTGCGCGGAAGTCAAACAGCCATGTGCAATTGTCTTGCAAATTTCTTTTCCTGTTGTGCAACTTTTCCTGGTAATGATGTATGAAACTACGATTTTTTTTTTTTTAAGAAATTGACAGATTAACGTATATTTCATTTCAATGTCCTCAACATACAATTTTTAGATAATATAAATATTTCATTTAAATTTAAATCAAATACTAATACATAAATACGTAAAAAGTTAAATAAAATACTGTTTTAGAGAAACTGAATTTGGGAGGAATTTGCTGTGTGTTCTCATTGATAATAGGGGCCTCTTTATATAGAGGATTACAATGCATAGAATCTCAATCATACAATGAAAGTAATTCTACATTGAATAGGATTCTAGATCCTTCTAATTAAATCCTATTACCACTAGGTCAAGTAACCTAGAGTTTGGGCTAAACACAAATTAGGTTTTCCTTGAACACTCCCCCTTGTGTTGCCCAAACGCGGTGCTTCTCTCGTTGCCTCATTAAAAACCTTGCCGAGTAACAAAAACCCAGTGGGACAAAAATAACCTCCGTCAAAGGGGAAAAAGAGCACAACACACCCGTCACGATTCGAGATGAACATGTAGACATCTCCCCCTGATGTCTGCGCCTCCCCCTAATGACAACGATCATGGGAGTTCAGATAATTTCCGCAAGCCAATTCTTGCCACATGTTTCTCGAACGTGGATTTGGGCAATGACTTAGTAAACAAGTCTGCCACATTGTCCTCAGATCGGACCTGGTTCACTTTGATCTTGAGGAGCTTCTGTTGTTGCTGATTGTAGAAGAATTTAGGCGATATATGCTTGGTGTTGTCGCCTTTGATGTAGCCTTGCTTCATTTGTTCAATGCAAGCAGCATTATCCTCATAAATGCTCGTTGGCTCATCTGTGGTAGACTTCAAACCACAATTGCTTCGAACATGCGTAACTATGGATCGAAGCCATATACACTCACGAACTGCTTCGTGAAGAGCAATAATCTCTGCATGATTCGAAGAGGTAGCGACTAAGGTCTGCTTTGTAGACCTCCAAGATATCGCGGTCTTTCCCATGGTGAAAACATAACCAGTTTGGGAACGACCTTTGTGTGGGTCAGAGAGGTACCCAGCATCAGCAAAACCTTCCAAAACACTTATATCGTTTTGGGACGGGGAGAGGGAACGCGGTACACCATGTGTGGCGTCCCTGGCACTTGATGGGTCCGAATCCATCTTCTCTCTGTAGGGATAGAACAAGCCCATATTGATCGTACCACTTAGGTATCGAAAGATATCTTTAACACCAGTCCAATGGGGTCGTGTAGGCGCAGAGCTATATCTAGCTAGCAAGTTCACAGCGAATGAGATATCTGGTGTTGTGTATTGTGCCAAGTATAATAATAAGCCTATTGCACTTAGGTATGGCACTTCCGCCTCTAGCACATCTTCATCGTCATCTTTTGGACGAAATTGATCCTTCTTTGGTTCAAGACTACGGACGACCATTGGGGTGCTTGAAGGCTTAATCTTATCAGTGTTGAAACGCCTAAGCATCTTTTGGGTATAAGCTGATTGATGAATCAGGATACCATCTCTACAGTGCTCGAGTTCTAAACCGAGGCAAAATAGTGTTTTCCCAAGATTTTTCATCTCAAACTCGGATTTCAAGTGTTCAGCGGTTTCCCTTAACTCTTTAAGGGTGCCAATTATGTTCATGTCATCAACATAAACCGCTACTATTGCAAATCCGGAACTTGTCCTTTTTTTGAACACACATGGGCATAGTTCATTGTTGACATATCCCTTTCCAATCAAGTAGTCACTTAGACGGTTATACCACATCCGTCCGGATTGTTTCAATCCATATAGTGAGTGTTTCAATCTAATCGCAAACGCGCTCCTTGGTTTAGAGCCACTTGATTTGGGTAATTGAATTCCGTCTGGAATCTTCATGTATATCTCTGTATCTAGATCCCCATATAGATACGCAGTAACCACATCCATAAGCTGCATGTTCAGTTTTTCGGAAACTACCAAACTGACAAAGTAGAGGAACGTTATGACGTCCATTACGGGAGAATAGGTCTCCTCGTAGTCGATTCCATGGCGTTGTGAGAAACCTTGCGCCACAAGGCGAGCTTTGTACCTTACAATCTTGTTTTTCTCATTACGCTTTCTAACGAATACCCATTTGTGACTAACTGGTTTGGTGTTGGGCGGTATTGGCACAACTAGTCCGAATACCTTTCTTTTCGCTAGAGAATCAAGTTCTGCCTGGATCGCATTTTTCCACTTTGGCCAATTGACTCTGTGTTGGCATTCACCAACGGAGAGTAGTTCGATGTCATCGGTCTCAATAATCTCACGCGCCACTGAATACGCGAATACATCATCAATGATGATGGAGTTTCTTTCCCACGTCCCATGTACACTAGTGTAATTAACAGAGATCTCTACGTTCTCAGGGATAGGTTCTGACATTGAGGCATCCCCCAATGATGTCTCATGGACATAACCATAATCCGGAACATTCTCATGGGACGGATTTTGAGTATCGATGATCAAAGGATTTATATGTGCCTCATTCGCCTTCTTTCTAGGGCGAGTATCCTTCGAACCAATTGGTCTACCGCGCTTCCTTGCGGGACCTGCGGCCATAGATGCCACATCATTGCCATGTTGGGCAATGGCGCCATCCCCTGATGTCACAGGAGTGGCGTGATGTCTAGTATTTGGGACATCGATCCTTGCAGGCATATTTACAGCAGGTATGTGTGATCTCGTCACTTTGGCAACATTAGAAAACGCATCAGGCAGAGTGTCTGCTATGTTCTGGAGCTCGATTATTCTTCGCACTTCAAGTTCGGACTGTGCAGTACGGGGATCGAGATGAGACATAATGGGGATAGACCACGACAATTCCTGTCGTTCCTGTTGAACATATGTGTTCTTATCTCCCCCTAATGATGGGAAGACTGTCTTATCAAAGTGACAATCCGCAAATCTAGCGGTAAAGAGATCGCCTGTCAAGGGTTCAAGGTAGCGGACGATCGTTGGAGATTCATATCCAACATAAATGCCCATTCGTCGTTGTGGACCCATCTTAGTACGCTGTGGCGGTGTAATAGGCACATAAATGGCACACCCAAAAATGCGTAAGTATGAGATATCAGGCTCATATACAGTCACTAGCTGTAACGCAGAGTAAGATTGAGTGGCAGTGGGTCGTAGATGAATTAGCGTCGCTGCATGCAATATTGCATATCCCCAAGTAGAAACAGGGAGATTGGTGCGCATAACCAATGTCCGTGCTATCATCTGTAGTCGTTTGATAGCGGCTTCTGCGAGACCATTTTGGGTATGAACATAGGGAACTGGATGTTCGACATAAATCCCCAGTGACATGCAATAGTCATCGAATGTTTTCGATGTAAACTCCCCAGCATTATCAAGTCGAATAGACTTAATAGGATGCTCAGGATAGTGAGCCCGCAGACGAATAATCTGGGCGAGGAGTTTAGCATAAGCAGCATTTCAAGTGGACAATAGTGCGACATGTGACCAGCGTGTCGATGCATCAACCAATACCATAAAGTATTTAAAAGGTCCGCATGATGGTTGAATTGGTCCACATATATCCCCTTGGATTCTTTGTAAGAACAGAATAAGTATTTTGGGATCCTTAGCGTAGGATGGTCTCGGTCCTAATTTCCCGAAGGAACAGGCTTTGCAGAAAGAGCGAGGGGCCTTAGAAGCAACCAATGAGGATTTTGGTTGGGCCTGAGCGTCCGTAGCGCTATTAGAAGCAAAGTGTGTGACTACATCTCCCATTATGGCATCAGAGCCATGGAAAGTGGTGTGTGTGGCGTCATGGCCACTAGGAGGAACAACCATGGCGTCATGCTCATGGTTGGCGCCATTAATGGCGTCATCACATGGGATGTGGGCGGCCTTGTGGCTCCCCAAGACGGCTGCAGCTCCAGATGCTGCAATTGATGCGGTCTTGCTAAGTCTTGGAATCAATTTTCGATTCTTGCTTCTTCTCACTCTGAAGAATGGATGTCCGTGTGAAGTGTTTAGTATACGGAGCATCATATCACGACCAGGATGTCCTAGTCGGTCATGCCAAAGCCAATATGTGTCTGAATCCAAGAGATCTTCTCTTATGATATTATTGGATTCAATAGGTCGAATGGTAGTGACATAAAGTCCACTAGATTGACACATAAGCTTCTCTAAGATGCGCTTTCTTCCGCAATCATTAGAGGTAATGCAAAGGAATTCTATTCCGTTCTCACTATACATTTCCGCAAGGAATCCGTTGGCTCTAATATCTTTAAAGCTCAATAAGGTTCGATTCGCCTTAGGAGCGTAGAGAGCTTCAGTGACTTGAATCAAGGTGCCATTAGGCAAAAGGAATTGGGTCATTCCATGTCCTTGAACTAAACTTGATGGCCCAACCATCGTAGTCACAAATGAATATGTAGGCAACATCTCTAAGAATAATTGCCTATGTCGTAGAATGGTGTGCGTAGTCGCACTATCCGCAAGACATTGAAGTTCATCCATTCCTAAAAGAAAGAGCTCATAATTAAAAGGAGTCATAAAGAAAAGAACTCAACTTTTATTAATAAGCCAAACGGAATTACATCATCGTTTCTCTTAACCAAAGAAAATCAAATCCAATAAACTAGTTAATGCAAAACAATGGTAGTCGTCTAACTCCTTTCGGTAATTCCAATGTAAATGTGACCAGGTAAGTAGAGAGATGTCGGTGGAGCAAAGCTCGCTTAAGTACCACTTATCTCAAAACCTTTCTAGACATCACTTTTACATCGAGTACGCCTACTTTGAAGGAAGACAAATATCATTGGCATCTACTACAAAAGTAATATGGCAATTGCCTACATCTCTTGGAAAATAAAAAGACTTAATCAAAATTGCCAGTTTCTGGGTCTTGATCCTTGTAGTCTTCCACCCTTAAAGTGAGATTCCCATCTTGATCTTCTTGTTCCTTGTAATTTGCCTCCCTTGCTTCACGATACATCTTGTATGCGTTTGCAACATTCTGGGATGCAGTACACTTCTTTGCCCAATGTCCATTTAATCCACATCTGAGACAAGCATCATTATGGTCATATTCCCTTGATCGAGGTGCTCTGAGGGCGTTTTGTAGACGGTTATTGCCTTTGGTCAGATTCCCTTGCTTCACGATACATCTTGTATGCGTTTGCAACATTCTGGGATGCAGTACACTTGTTTGCCCAATGTCCATTTAATCCAAATCTGAGACAAGCATCATTATGGTCAGATTCCCTTGATCGAGGCGCTCTGGGGGCGTTTTGTAGACGGTTATTGCCTTTGGTGGCGTTACCACCATAACCGGAGGCTTGGCCTCTCTCATTCTTCACACGTTTACCTCCACGGTTCAGTGCACGCCTATCTTGGTGATTTCCTTCCTCTTTAGGGCGAGAATATGGACCAGAACATCCAGAATTATCCCTACTCTTAGGGTTTCGCTCCTTGCGTCCTCCTTTGGGGGCACGACTATAATTAGACTCCGGAATTGACTTGGTTCCCACGGGTCTAGAGTTATAGTTCTTCACAAGTATGTTGTCGTGCTTTTCAGCTACGTTCATGGCACCAATTAGCTCATGAAATCTTGTGATGCGTCTAGCATTGACATCAATCCGATAGTTTTTGGCTATCATCAATGCAGAGACGGGGAAGGTGGAGAGAGTTTTCTCGTTCAACATCGTATCAGTGATGTTCTGTCCACAGAATTCCATCATAGACTTGATAAGAAGTGCTTCTGAATTGTAGTCAAGTACAGACTTGAAATCACAGAAGCGGAGGCTATGTCATCTCACTTCTAAGTTTGGAAGCAGGGAATCACGGACGTTGCCAAAACGCTGCTCGAGTTCCACCCATAGTTTTCTTGGGTCTTCCTCATTGAGGTACTCATTTTGGAGTGCGTCATTCATGTGCCTTGTCATGAGAATGATGGCTTTAGCTTCATTCGCCTCTCTCGTAGCTCTATTTGCTTCAAAAGCAGCAGCTTGTTGAGGAGTACGTACGTCCTGACTTGGCTCTTGGATCGTACTCAGGATCCCATCAGCCTTAAGATGCTGGCGCACATCACGGACCCACTTGTGGTATCCTGCGCCTGTTGTCCCTAGTGGAGCGAAGCTCAACTTGTTCAGGTTACTCATCCTGAAAAACAACAAGAAAATAGGGTTAGTTTCGGAGCGAATAAGGCTACCACGAAAAACTATTAAATTTTTTAGCGTAGTCGCTTCCAAGAAATTAGAGATTTTTCTGAGCGTAGTCGCTTCCAAGAAAATCCGATTCCAAGAGGGGTTTTGGATTAGATCGAAACGACGATGTATGTGGTCGATCGTTTTCTTCTCAACAAACTCTAAGTTTGGAGGACTCTACAAGCTCCAAGCTTGGAGTGAGCACGAACCCCCACAGTTCGGCTATTGGTCTCCCCTATGAAGAAGAAAGGGGGGTAGAAGAAGGGATGTTGGAAGTCCCCGAGAAAAGAAGAAGAAATTGAAAAAAAAACTTCAAAAACGGGAACTTTTAGAAAAATTACCTTAAAACATGGTCGGAAAAGTGGTCGCCGGAAGTTACTGTAGCTGCCGGAGTTACTGTAGCTGACCGGAAAAGTCGACGGAAGTTGGCCGAAAAAGTGGCTGGAAGTTGGCCGGAAAAGTTGTCGGCAGTGGTTGACCGGAGGGTTGACCGGCGTTGACCAGATTGCTGACGTGGCACTGATGCTGACGTGGCAGCTGGCGCAAGGATGACGTCAGATGGGTCGGCTGCTGGGCTTCAGGCTGCGGCTTGGGCTCGGCTTCTGCTTCCTCCTCTCTTTTTTTTTCTCTTTTTTTCTTTCTGCCGGTTCGGTTTCAACCTTTTCTGGTGGCCGGTTCGGATGATTCTAGGCCGGTTCCGGTGGAGGATTTTCCGGTTCCGGGTTTCTGGGGTGGAGGTGCTGCAGGAGGTCAAGTATGGCTGCAGGAGGTGGTGAGGAAGGCTTTGAACCGGGCAGGGGAACTTTTGCTTCTTCCGGTGGCCGGTTCGGTGGTTTGCCGGCCGGTTCTGGATTGCTGGAGTTGAGATCTTCAAGGTGGACGGTGGTGGTTTCTGGGATTTGAAAGCTACGAATTTAGGGTTTCAGGGTTAGGGCTCGTGCTGATAACGTGTTTTAGAGAAACTGGATTTGGGAGGAATTTGTTGTGTGTTCTCATTGATAATAGGGGCCTCTTTATATAGAGGATTACAATGCATAGAATCTCAATCATACAAGGAAAGTAATTCTACATTGAATAGGATTCTAGATCCTTCTAATTAAATCATATTACCACTAGGTCAAATAACCTAGAGTTTGAGCTAAACACAAATTAGGTTTTCCTTGAACAAATACATATTTAAATTATGAAATGTAATTAATAGTTAAAAGGGTAGTGCTATTATTCACACACTCATTTTCTCTATTCACACCACCCTCTATTTTTTCATTACTTTAATACAATTTTTTTTTTACAAATTACCCTAACTACCATCTCTTATAATTAATTAATTAATTTTTTTATTGGGCAAGTCAATCATGAATTAAACATCATTATACAATAAACCAATTTTTCTCGTGAATGTCATTGCTGATTATTAAAAAAAACTGATGGGCAGGACGACATGCAATCTATCAAAAGTTCTACAATTAGTGTGGCAAAGTTTAGGACTCAGATGAAAAATCACGATGTAACTGAGTTTGGGGATTCAACCTCTCACATCTGATTAAGCAACGTTGATTCAAGATATCATTCCCAGTGACATAAAGCATTCTGTAGAGTGATGATATGACTAAAGTCAAAATGAAATCAAAGCGTCAATAATTTCAAAATTATCAATCAACTCGAGTCAAAACCATGATTAGTAAGCAAGCCATACCAAAATCAAACTAAAATGAACTGAACGCACAAATTTAAAGCTCTCAGTCCACCAAATCGCTGAGAAATTGATCTTTTTAGCGGAGAGCAATGAATTGAAATAAACCAAATAATTTCATTTAGAATCTTACTAGGAATGATAGATTCAAAGATGCCCGAATTATTACTAAACTCATATTTTTCTTCCATGTCTCCATTGCAAATCATATGTAAATTTTTTTTCCAAAGATGGTTCTAAAGTTGCTTGTTCTGCCATAATTAAACTTCAAAGCATCACTTTAGAGAGATAGAATGAATATGCTAGAGAAGTTTTTGATGGAAAAGAAAAGAGAAAATTGCAAAGAGTTTTGAAGTTCTCTGTGTATGTAGGAAAATAAAGTTTAGGATTTGGGAATGATTGACTTGTCAAATAAAAAAAAAGACAAAAGAAAAAAAGAAAAAGAAACTGAATTGCAAGGGAGGGTAGTTAGGGTAATTTATAATAAAAAATTTAAATTAAAGTAATAGATAAATAGAGGGGTGTGTGAATGGCAAAAATTGGTGAGCGAATAGCACCACCCTAGTTTAAAATATGAGAAATTTTTGGTGAGAAAATAATAGCATGCGATTTTGGCCAAAAATTGTGTACTATAGTCCACAATTTTTGGGTAGAAATCATGAGATTGAGGTTTTTTTTTAATGAAAGTCATGGGGTCTAGTTTTCATTGAGTTAGGATATAAACTGTAGTTAGTTTATAAATTTTAGCTTTTATTTTTCCTTCTCCTTGAAAACAAATAAACAGTTTTGTATTTAATATTATAATCTAGTAATTAGAGCCTAAGTAAAAAGTTAAAAAACTAGAGTCCTAGGAAGATACTGAGGACTAAGATGATGTCTTGTAACATTAAACATCAAATATATCAGTTGCATTGTAGAACTTTTGTACTCTGGAGCCTCCAATTATGATTTATTTTGTAAGAAAATCAGTTAATTATACTTAAAAAAAAAAGAATATATCCATTCATCATCTCTATTATTATAACTGAAATATATATTGATAAAATATTGTGTTCATCTATTTATTTATTGAAGTTTTACCATTTTTGGTTTGACAATTTTTCGGTAGAGAGATACATAATATCCGAGTAAAACATGAAATGCACGTATCTAGGATTTATTTACTAGAAAAAGCCTAATTGAGTTCTTCCTCCTTAAAATCAACTGTAGTGGATATGTTTTCTGCCAGTTGGAGTGCCCAACGACTAATTTTGATAGCTTTAACAATTCCAGCTAATTCAAACAAAAAAAAAACAATTCTAGCTAATTGGTTAAATTTGACAATTAAGGATCCACGATCTATTATATATGACCCATCGATAAATGAGAATTGCCAAGTAATACTGTGCAACGTCTGCATTTTTCGAACGTTAACATCATTAGTTCTTCTATTGATCTATATCTTAACTTTTCAAGTGAGAAGATTATTGATATATATCATATGGATTTGCTAGACCATTTGTCGTGTAAGTTGTATAATCATTTTTGACACCCCAAGTGGAGACGCATGCTTTTATATATGGAGCTCCGTCTTCTAATTTTGTTTGATATACAGCTCTTCGTTAAGTTATTGCATTTTCTTGTTCTTTTCTTTCATTATTTTATTCACTATTCTCTCTTCGAAAATAAGTCTTTTATGGAGATGCAAGACTTTATTGATTGCCGTAGATAATATTTCAAGAAGTCTTCAACTAGGTCTACTAGTTAAGCTAAGACGTACACGCTCGTGCAAATTAAGCTTTTCCTTTTGAATGTTTGTTTTGGAACTCATGCATTGTATTTTAGAAGAGGAGAGAAGCTTGCATAGGGCACCCGCACGGGACACATGGTGGGGAGGACCAATCACTGCCCAGCAGGGGAGGTGTTTTGAGTATTGCATTTTAGAGAGCAGGGGCAGTTTCAGAAAAGATGGAAAATTTGCTTTCTTCTGTAAATAAGATTTCCTACTTTATAGACTTTAAGCCTTTTGCTATTCCCACAATGGTGGCTTTTGAATGTCCCAATCTCATCATTTATATTTTCTTTCTAGCTGTTATCTTTTGCTCCTAGCTATCCTAAAAGAAATTGTTATTATAATTTTTTTTTTGACCCCTCCAAGACTCAGCTTCAAGTTACGCCATTGCATATGCATGCGTGCAGCAACAATATTCATGTTCTTTATACAAATTAACAAGACAGACTTTCTTGATCGATCTCATACTTTCTTATAAGAAAACAACTATATGTAGGATATTTGACCTTCAACTTGGCTATCAATTAACAAAAGTGCTGAAATCCCTATGACGACAATACGTATACCTATAACTAGCCAAGAACATTTTTTAGTTGATAGCTATCTAGGTATACGTATTGTCGTCGTAATGTATTTCATCACTTTTGTTATTTGGTTGTCAACTAAATGTAATTGGTTGACTAGCTAACTATAGGTATTAATATTAACAAATTACATATAAGTTATTGATAAAAAATGACTTAACAAATACATCATTTAAATATTAAATTAAATATATAAGGACTAAATCTTACAAATAAGGACAATTTGCTTCCACTTGCCACATGACATGAGTTAATTTACTTTTTTACCCTTAACTACTTCTGTTGACTTCTAATCCGTATATATAAGGATTAAATCTTATAAATAAGGACAATCTGTTTTCTACTTGCCACATGTCATAAGCTAATTTACTTTTTAAACCCTTAATTACTTATTTTGACTTCTAATCTCTTTATGTTACTTTTTTAAATATTTTTTTCTGAGAATAATCTCTCTCTTCATGTTACTTTGATGTCATCTGTCAATAAGACATTTACGATTATAATCTTCATGCATGGATAACTAAATCTTAATTATTTTCTTTAATACAAACTCTTTTTTGTTCAAATCCTGCTGCTTGCTACTGCATCTGTACTCGTGTTCTGCTAATGCACTCGTCATCGCCTAATCCTGCTACTGCACTCGTCAATCCTGCTACTGCGCTCGCTGCACTCATACTTGTCCAGTTCTGCTACTGCACTTGTACTTGTGTTCTACTACTGCACTCGCTATCGCCTAATCTTGCTACTGCACTCGTCCAATCCTGCTACTGCGCTCGCTGCACTCATACTCGTCCAATTCTACTACTGCACTCGGCATTGCCTAATCCTACTACTGCACTTGCTGCACTCATAATCAAATTGCACTTGTATTGGCAATATGATTGTTTATGGCCTTTGCCTTTGTTTCTTGCTCCATTGTTCTCTTTTTCTTCCTCCTCCTCTTCTTCATCGTCCTTTTCTCCCCTGTCTTATTCCTTCTCATCTTTTTCATCTTCTTCTTCCTTTTCCTACATTCCGGAGCTTTTCTTCTCACTGATTTTGTTGTGCCATCACCCTTTTGCACCTACACACAGTAGCAGATCAAATCATTAACATAAACAATAAACTATAACGTAGCAGATTATTTCAATTTGAACAGTAGCAGATCAAATCATATTATGTATGCATTGCACCTTAGATATTTAGTACCTATGATATGGTTCTTATTCAAACACATCTGCTTGTTTGAACTTTATTTACCTACCTTGATCACATTCACATGGTTTCACCTTCTATATATACCATATCCTAGCTTCTTTGTTTGATTAACTAACTATGTTTTGAGCTATTCCAATCTGCTACTATCCAATCCCCCATTTTAGAATAATACTCTTCACTATTCACTCTTCAGAGTTTCCCAGATTCATCTTCACGCTACTATGTTAAAAAAAAAAATTCAAAACAGTTTCAGTAATCAATTAAGAAAAAATATTTCCTGCTCAGTTTATAATCTTAAATTACTCACATGATATATATCCATCCCTATGGTTCTCTATTAACTCCAAAACATTGGTATGAAGCTGTTCCTATATTTTCAAAGTTATGTATTGTTGGATCATAATTTATATACATATTTGTGCCCTAAAACATGGAAATTACTTGTTCTAAAGTCCAATTTAATATAGACTAATCTAATTCCATTATTCCCCTAATCTTGTATTTTTACTTAACCATTGTGTTTATTTATATATATTTATTATATTTTCTTTATCATGCTAGGAAATGATGGAGAAGCATGGAAAATGAATTTAAAAGTCAACCTTATAGCACATTTTCTTACTCCGGCTAGGAGAAAGTGAGCTAGACAAGGAAGGAGGGTCGACAGCCTGATCAAACGAACTCCAAATGAGTTGAAACTTTCCAGATCCATTCTAGACATTCTAAAGATAATTTCTTATGAAGAGTTCAAGAGTTATTAGGAGTAGAAGGCCTTCAAAAGATTGGTCCAAGTATCTGACTAAAAGATGAAAACGGTGTTTGGCTTCAAAACTAGTCTGGTTGCAAATAGTCTCTTTTGAACGTGTGCGCAGGCATGCCAGCACCGTAGGGTGTAGTCTTTGGAGAATCCCTTGACCTGACTTCTTCTCAAGTGTTGTGGACGAGGAGAGCACCAACCTCGTCACAAGATTCTTTTCTCTACCTTCTGAAAAAGGACTTCTTGCCTTACGGATAAGGGATTTGGTTGTGATCTCTTGCGTTCACCGAATCGATACTTAGTGTTGTAGACTAAGCAGAGCAATCACTGGGAAGTTGGGAGAAAGCACAAGGTTTGCTAAAGCGTGACTTTAGCTTCGCTGGGTTGCGAGGGCATTACCCTTGCTTCGTTGGTTTGCAACTAGATTGCAGGTATGTTTGCTCCGGAGAGGCTTTGATAATTGTTGAGATTGATTGATTGAAGAGTTGTCCTTGTTGTGTCGTCTTTAGCCTATATATATAGGCTGCTCGTAGATTTACCTTCCTTATACGAATGAAATACTATATTTTAGGCCACAATGCATTTGAATCAAATCAAAACACTTAATAGTTTTAATAACCAGATTTGCCTCTGTACGTGATTAGAATATAGGCAAAGATTAATTACCTCTTGGAGACAACTTCTGGGCATGCATGTCTATCCTTGTGAAAACAATTAAGGATAATTATATCCTTACCTATGCAATCATTGATTACTTACTTGCATGCATATGTATATATGTAGCCCACGTAATGAGCCATGAAGCTTGCATACATAATTAACTTGTATATATATCTTGGGCAGGCCTTCTCTGATGTTCTCGAGCAGGAATTGATTGCATTATATTTGTATAACCTTGATTCTTGCGCCATGCTCCACGTATGTCCATTATATCCCTTCCTTAATTTACCCATTGTAATCAATAGTAGGAATATATATGTAATCTTGACGCCAGCCTCGCTATCCTACCTCGAGTGTTTTAATTGCGAACGTATTCACTACTCACAGTAAGGCTAGCCCACGTCCACTATGGACCTTCCATGTAAACCGACTATATATTTTCGATTACTAGTGGCAGCTTGCATGTCAATCTCCTCCTTTGTTGGACAATACTTTGTAATCAAGCAAATCAACTCTCCTTAATTATCAAATATTTGATAATTAATAATAAATCAATGAATATCCAGATTTGCCTCAAGATTGCTTGATCTCCAAGTAGGTTTTATTTAGCCTCTAAACAATATACTTCGAACTTATCGGAAATATATATATCTTGGGCCACTGATCTTGGCCCGGTTTTCTTCGAGACGCCATTGTCTGGAAAAAATGTTAATTTTGGGTTCAAACATTGCCCTCAGACCTCGAAGTCAAAGTTCCCCGTCTTGACTGAAGAGGTCTTGAGTCAGCATTAATCTTGGGATGACGTCGCTTAAAAGCCACTTGCATTGGCTCAAATGATAATTACAAAATTAAAATCACTTGACTGATTCCAGATATAGGCCTCTAATTAGGCCATGAAGTATGAATGTTGCCAAGTCATCTTGACGAACAGTGAGGTAATTGATAATCAAAGCGGTACACTGATTAACTGATGAACATGAGTACCTGGTACGTTGATCACAGATGCTATGAACACTTGATCTCTTATGTTAAGATAACAGAGATGCTTCCAAAAATAAAAGGCCACAGATATTGGCCTTGTTGATATTAAGACACTTAAGCAAGTATTAATTGTAAAATTTGGCATTAAACTCATGCCACAAAAATTTTGAAATACCTCCCCTATACGTGCCCCCCATGCTACAGATTAAAGGAGGCTGCTCTTCAACCCGAATGAATATCCTTCGCGGCCCTTAGAAGCTTCGCCGAGTGTATCCCATAGCGAACCAATGCCTTCCCTCGCGATCCATGCTTTTCATCTCTTCGTGAAGTGCAAGCTTTCCACATAAAGTGAATATGCCAGATGCGCTGTCTGAGATCATGATTCAATCATGGCCATCAGTATTATGATACGTGGCCAAGTGAGTCCACCAACATAGCATATGCAGGCGTCATGCTTGCTCGCGACAACTAAAAGCACATGGGTCGCGGCAACTAAAACTGCATTGGCTTTAATTATGCTTAATTAAAATTTAAAAACATCAGGCCACCATGCTGGCCCCATGCTTGTAGGAACTTTGCCATCATTCAATTAAAGAGCATACATGCTTTCAGGAGGTTCTGTTGAAATTTGACAACAATTTGATGATAATGTGACAACCTTGTCCCACCTCCACAGGTTTAGGGTCATGCCTTGTTTAATGTATTAAACAAATAGGCTAATTAATAAAGCTGCTTTAGGGTCATGTACTACCCACCACCATTTGTAGCTAATAGAACGACTGGGCCATGATTCTTAATAATTGCCAACAGGGAACTGCATGACTCTTTAACACGTGTTATGGCTTGGAGAAAGAAACCTGAGAGGCTAGGCTATGACTACGTGCTCTTGGCCATTAAAGAAGGGTGATCATGACTCCATCTGATTAGCACAGGTCTCTAGCAAAGATCATTCATATATTATTACCTGCCCCATATGTTGCTCCCCCACGCGAAAGGGACGATTGTGGCCGCGAACATGTAGCCTTCACGAATAATCTATAGCTCTCCTTCTTAATTATATATATGAGCAGTAAACACACATATATTAACCACCAGTCTTCCTTAGTGAACTACTTTTTCCGAGGCCATGTAATCAAAGCCACTTTGCTGGCTTTTAACGCAACCCTCTATTTTCGCCACAATTACTAGCAAAAATATTGATTTGACCTCTTCCATTGTTGACACCATTGTAGACACAAAAAATTTAATGAAAATAAAATTCATTAAATAATTCGGTCACCACTTGAAACTATGACCGAACAAATTTAGTCAGCATGTGGGTCCTGCAAATTGTCCACGTGGCTTGTGAGTCAGCAAAATCGCGCAGACTCAGAGAATGACACTTGGCGATACATGAAATGCTTGACGGCAATAAATGAATTTGCTCCGGCTAAATCAATTGATATTAAAGCGGATCAATCAAATTAATTGATTCCGAATAAAATCAAGCATTAAATCTCGTCTACTGATTAGATATCAATTTATTTAAATTGATAATCAAGACGAAAATTAGCCATCAAATTAATTGGCTAATTCCTTAATAGTCGTGATTAAATCAGTTAATTAAATCTGATTGATTTGATTATGCTATTAATGAAATACAATTAAAATCAGCCATCAAATTAATTGGCTAATTCCTTAATAGTCATGATTGAATCAGTTAATTAAATCTGATTGATTTGATTATGCTATTAATGAAATACAATTAAAATCAGCCATCAAATTGATTGGCTCAATTCCTTAATAGTCGTGATTAAATCGATCAATTAAAGCTGATTGATTTGATTATGCTATTAATGAAAATGTAATTAATTACGTGTCATCAAGGCATTCCAAATTAAGAGAGACGCCGACACTATAAATACCCCCTCTCAAATCAAGAAAAGGACTTCGGCCGGAGAGAAAAATTACTCCCAAAGTTCATAAGTCTTCAAGCGCGTGAAGAGCCTTCAAGCTGCCAAATAGCCGGTTCATCACTAACCTCAAGTCAAAGCACTCGTCACGTGTCAACCCTCGTGGCCATCATACGACTCAAGATCAAGCGTCAATCGCCCTTGAGCCAAGTACACCATCGAGGACGACGACAGACAGAGGGACGCAAGCAGACAGAAGAAACCTCTCCAAAGCTCAGAAGTCTTCCAAGCTCGTGAAGAACCATCAAGCTGCCAAATAGCTGGTCTCTTCACCTCGCCAACTTCAGACAAGCACGGGAAATCACCTACAAGCTCGGAAGTCGTCAAACACGCGGATGATCAACAAGCACCAAACACATGTGCTGATTCATCCACCATCAAAAGGCATACTCGCCACGTGACACCGCTCGTGGTTCAAATCCGATCAAGTTCAAGCCTCTACAGCTCTTGGTCAATCGTCTTCCTCAGATCGTCAACATAGCAAGAAGCTTACACTACAACCGCTCAATTCAAGATCAAGTGCTCGCCACCCTTGGATCAAATCAACGTCAGAGATCGAATCAGAGGAAAATTTTGTGAAAGAGCATCTACAGAGATTGTAACCCGCATTTAAATTAATAAAATTATTATTTTGTACACGTGTCCTTCTTTAATTCGTTGCAGGATTTTTCGTGTTTACAAATTTGGCACGCCCAGTGGGACCATCTCTGCCTCTCATCTCTTTCTTTGACAATCTCAAGTCGCCATATGGCTTCAAAGATGATTCAACTCAAATCAACAAACAAGACCAATAAGGTGACTACTCAAAAAATGAGTAGAAACCTTAACAATCATATCGCTCGAGGTGAGCCGTCTCAACTCGCGACATTCATAACTCATCCATCTCGGTCACGTCAGCCGATCATCACTTCGACAACAATGGGGGCAAACCTCACTAAGAAAAGATGGTCAGCAAGCTCAACCGACTCTAGGGAACATTCTTCTTTGCACACTGCCACTGTTGATCAGAGTACACACCTACGCCCCAGTTCGTCTTTTGATAACCAAACGGAAGAGACATTGGAAGATTCCTCTTTTCTATGCAAGTCATGGTAGTAGGGGTCACCACTGTGGAAGAACAGACGACTCAAATAGCCCAATTGGCTGAAGCAGTTGAGAAGCTACAGAAAACTATTGAAGAGAAGGATATGGAAATTGCTGCGCTCATGGAGAAGTTAGAAACTCAACGTGGCGATGACTCAGAAAAAGGTCTGTGTGGTCATAAGAAAGACTCATCTAGCAAATCATTTTCTGAACAAAAAGAAGAATCAAATTCCATTCTAGCTTCATTGTCAATTCAACAACTTCAAGACATGATTGCCAACACGATCAGAGCTCAATATGGTGGTCCATCTCAGGATACACTAACGTATTCCAAACCTTATACGAAGCGGCTCGACAATTTAAGGATGCCAACTGGATACCAGCCTCCCAAGTTTCAACAATTTGATGGCAAAGGTAACCCCAAGCAACACATTGCGCATTTCATCGAGACATGCAATAGTGCTGGCACAGATGGCTACTATCTTGTGAAACAATTCGTTCGCTCACTCCGAGGGAAAGCATTCGAATGGTTTACAGAATTGGAGTCTGAATCCATTGACAACTGGGAGCAAATGGAAAAAGAGTGCTTGAATCGCTTCTTTAGTACACGTTGCATTGTGAGCATGTTAGAACTCACCAACACTAAACAACAAAATGACGAGTTGTAGAATTCATCAACCGTTGGCGTGCACTAAGCCTCGACTGCAAGGATCGACTCTCAGAGTTGTCAGCGGTAGAAATGTGCATTCAAGGCATGCATTGGGACTTACTGTACATCCTTCAAGATGACATGGAATTTAGCATCGCTAGTCATAGTCGAAGAAAAGATGAAATCATTGAATCACATAATCAGAAACGTGTCATGGAGTCTTTGGCGATCACAACTCCTGTCAAGATCACAGCACGAGTCAAGTCAAATAACCAAAACAAGTTGGAGCTGACTCATGATCAAACAAGGCGGCACACTCTTAAAGAGCTAGAAGCTAAAAGTTACCCTTTTCCAGATTCTGATGTTGCTGACATGTTGGAAGATTTGCTTCAAAAGAAAGTAATTAAATTGCCATACTGCAAACGTCCAGAAGAGATGCATCGCATCAATGACCCAAAGTACTGCAAGTACCACCGTGTCATCGGTTACTCGACGGAGAAGTGCTTTGTGTTGAAAGACCTCATCATGAAGCTCGCACAACAAGGAAAAATTTGTTTAGACATTGAGGATGATGTGGCTCAATCAAATCATGCTGCCATCATCTTTGATCAACTCGAAGTAGTGTCGTCCACGCCTTTGCAAGGGGCATGCTACTTGCCTAAATTTCCTTAGAGCACACAAGAATTGCAACGCTCCTAGCCAGCAAGAGCCTAAACTGCACGTGGCGCAAAAAAGACGGTCCTTGCCAGCACAAGCTTAAACTGCACATGGAGCAAAAAAAGACGCTCCTAGCCAGCAAGAGCCTAAACTGCACGTGGCGCAAAAAAGACGCTCCTAGACGCTCCTAGCCAGCAAGAGCCTAAACTGCACGTGGTGCAAAAAAAGACTCTCCTAGCCAGCACGAGCTTAAACTGCACATGGCGCAAAAAAGACGCTTCTAGCCAGCACGAGCTTAAACTGCACATGGCACACACAAAAAAAGTCCGTTGAGTTGAAAACCTGAAAGGGCGGCTCAAGCAAAAAAAAAATTCACTTCATCCATAAATCCTTGAACTACGTGATGACTTGATCTCTTTATTTGGAAGGAGTACGTAGGCAGCTCGGAAAATTACTTCGAGTCTGTTGTGAAATTTTAATTAAAACTCGCAAGCGCACGAATCGTCGTTAGTATAGTGTGCAAGTACGAGGTCGTTCCAACTGAGGATTGAAAATTAATTTAAATCCTAACCTAATTAATCCAAACACAAAAACATGATGAACAATTAAGATAAGCAAAGTATTGTTTTTAGATTTTTCGAATAAAGAAATAATGTGAAACAAACAAACAAACAAAATAAAGTTTATAAGTTGAAAAGCAAATATGATAAAACATAGGGTTTCGGAATCAACCACTAACAATCCTATTTATGTTTCGATTCAATTAACAGATTCTTTTGTTTCTTTTGATGACAATTCCCGTATCTAAGTCCAGGTACGGCACTTAGACCATAGTTTTCCTTAAGTGTATGATTCTCTCCAGGTACGGCAGAGGTCGTATATCCTAACATGCAGTTTATCCAGGTACGGCATAAATTTAACACATAGGACTCATTACGTACTAGAAAACAAGAGAATCATGCAAACCATTACTTCAGGTACGACAATAATGTAATTCACAACTCTTAATCACAAGAACCTAATTTGAATTATATTGCAGGTACGCCTCAAATTCATATTCTAATTACTAGATGCAAAGCCCTAAGGTGATCAATCATAGAACTTAAACATAAAGCATCAATTCAAATAGTGACTAAGAATTCATCATAAAGAAATTATAAATCCATAAATAAATCATCAAAGTACATAAACAATCATGCTAAGGCATCATCTTAATCCTAGAAAAAGGTTTAGCAAAATATAACTAAATAAAACATAGAAAGAACATAAAAAGAATGGAAGGGAAAAGATGGGGAAGATGGATGAGTCGTCTCCGCTCCTTAGGCATCTTCAATGTGCTCCGAGACTCTCTCCTCATGTAAATTCGTGCTCCCTTATATAGGAAAGATTTCTGCTCATCTTTGGCTTCATGTTTCCTTGTAAAACTTGGATTTAGATTCCTTTATTCATTTGGAATGGGAAAAGCTTGAAATATCTCTTGTAGAAGTAGGAAAAAGTTCCTCATTGAATCCTCATCTGAATTAACTTCCTTGAAACATTAGGATTGATGATCTGGTGCAGCGAAACTTGAGTTCTCCACGAATGGTTGTAAATTCCCGAGTAGATTTCCTGTCTGACCTATCTTCACTAAAATAATCATAACTTTCTCCAGAAGTATCGAAATCGAGATCTGTAAAATTCTGCAGAAAGTAGACATCCCTAGCTTTCCATGCATATAAGGTTTATTGTCTGATTCGATCTGAATAACTCCCAGTAATTCGGCGAAGTTGGGTGTTCTGCACAGGCAGATTCTGGCACCTGGGCGTCTTTCAATCCTAGTTAGCTTATTTTGGCTTCTTTTCTTCTCTCTATGAAACAAACCTACAAAAACACTAAAAGATGTAAATGAATCATAAATAAGGAGAACTAAACATAAAAACCAAGATTAAGAAGCATATGGATATAGGAAAATATGAGCACATCAGAGTCCAGTCATACCAAAGCAAGAAGATGGGTCTGCTCAGAGATGTGTCAAGATCATGATTGAATTCAATGACTCAAGCATTTGGAGCTGTCCACCAACTCAAAGAAGAGATGCACGTGAAGAACTCAAATATTAAATATCTACCGAGAGCATGACTCCGCACAGTCTTTGGAAGTTCGCACCTTCTTTGGTTATCGACGAATATGCAAAGCCTAACTGCTTGAAGCGGATTCTCCCATGTCCAAAAGATGGAGGAATCCAAGCATTTAGGACGTTCACATTCTTCCTTCGGTAGCTGGCGAGGTGCCACATGAGTCCACTGGAGGATGTGAGCTTAAGGGTCATAAGGAGGGATATCGATTGCTTGAGGCCCAGTCAATGATGGATACACCTGCAGAGTAGTGCCATCACTTTGAGTGTCCTCCGGATTGTCGAGGATGGTGACTGTCCCTTTCTTGAAGCACTTGAAGAAAGCCATGGCCACAAAAGGACGGGAAGCGCGATCGCGAGTGCCTGACGACGTATGCGAAGCCTAACCGCTTTTAGTGGACCCTACCAAGCACAAAAGTGGAAGAATCTAAGCGTTTAGGACGTCCGCGTTCTTCTCTCCGTGAGTCACCAAATACGCGAAGCCTAACCGCTTTTAGTGGACCCTACCACGCACAAAGGTGGAGGAATCCAAGCACTTAGGTCGTCCGCGTTCTTCTCTTCATGAACCACAAAATACGTAAAGCCTAACCGTTTTTGGTGGACCCTACCACGAGCAAAGGTGGAGGAATCCAAGCATTTAGGACGTTCACGTTCTTCTCTTTGACGTCGACAAACACGCAAAGCCTAACTGCTTTGAGAGGATTTTCCCACAATCAAAAAGTGGAAAAATCTAAGCATTTAGGTCGTATGCGTTCTTCAATTGTAGCCAAAACCCTGCAAAAAAAACAAAAAAAGGCAATATATATATTGTCATACATATGAAATTGTGTGATATTAAAAAAGAGAAGGTGACGTCATGAAAAAGAGAGAGAAAATATATATATATATATATGTATATATATATATATGTGTGTGTATATATATATATATATATTCAGAACTGTGCAATATCTGAAGGAACAAGCAATTACGTTATGGCATATGAAAAAAGAATGATCAAAGGATGAATTATGGAATTAAGAGATCATGCTTGATTAGGTCATGCATATAATATCAGAAGGAAGATAAAGGCTAATTAATAGGGGAAGACCAACAAACCTACCTCTGCCATTGCCAACAGCTTGTGTCAAATCAAGGTTCCAAGAGAAGCAAACACAGCAGCAAATCCTGTAAGCAGAGAAAGAGGGAATGGAATTCTTCAATTATCATCAAAGTCCTGAAAAGAAAGAAAGAATATATTTAAAACAACTCTGAAAATGCATGTACTGTGTGCAAAGGGAGCATGACTAGAAAAAAAAAATCTTTGAAATGCATGTGCTCATGTCAGAAGGTGGAATGGATAAAGTCAAGGCACATGCAATTTATCAAGATATATGTAGTCATGGATGAATCATGCTTTGATTGTTATCGGGAAAAAAATATCATGCTCATATAGCCATGTTCATGTGAGAAGATATGTTCATGTGCATATAGCCATATATGAATCATGGAAATATCAATTATGCTTTGGATGAATCACGCTTTGGTTTTTATCAGGAAAAAAAAAAGAGCATGCTATGGGCTGCACGTGTAGGGGGTGGAATCAAGGCTAACGTCATACATATATGATTATAGTATGTTCATATGTCAGAATGTATGCTTAGAGCAAGTGCAGCGGTTGCACTTTGCCCGGGCCAACAAGAACACAAATCGTGTTTCATGAAATAAAAAATATATATGTCAACAGAAGATTGAGAGCCGTACCTTAGTCTTTTATGTTTTTAACAGCACACAAAGCCCGAGGCAGGGAAGTAGCAGCAAGCCCTGTCTGAAGAAAAAAACATAAATAAGTCAGGCTGCATTCATCTAGATTCCCACAGAAGGATGAAGAAACAAGTAAAATAAATCACCTTTAATTGCTTAATATTCTTCTGCAATATCAAGGGCAAACGAAAATGGGGCAAACGAAAATGAAGCAAGAAAATTGGGAGTTGCAGCCGATCCTAGAATTGCTGTTGCTGAAGAAGACAGGTTGGAAAAGTAAGTGTGAGGAGGCCGTCCCTTTAAATTAATGGGTTAGGGTTTCTCACTTCATTAATTTCCTAGTTGAGACTAGGAAAATATGACAGAAATTCTAAATTTTCTGCTATATATGGCATTAATATATTGACTGCTAAATTTTTGTGAATAAATATTTTATTCAGAAAAATCAAGCATTTATGTCATAAATATTTAACAAAAAAAATACTCTTATATAATGGGCTTTGTCATCTGTCTATTTGAAGTCCTTGCCAAATTTACAAGAAAATCTCCGCCAAATTAAGTCAAGATTTCGGGAGAATCTCTACAACTTCGGAGTTCTAGAAGTTGGTTACGGTGAAAGCAAAGCGCCGCGTCAAGCTATTATAAAAAAAAAAAAATCAAATTCAAACTTCAAGTCGCCCCTCCAACACGTGACAACATGTTTACGGCGCACCTTGAAGTGGGGGCATTTGTAGACACCAAAAATTTAATGAAAATAAAATTCATTAAATAATTCGGTCACCACTTGAAATTATGACCGAACAAATTTAGTCAGCATGTGGGTCCTGCAAATTGTCCACGTGGCTTGTGAGTCAGCAAAATCGCGCAGACTCAGAGAATGACACTTGGCGATACATGAAATGCTTGACGGCAATAAATGAATTTGCTCCGGCTAAATCAATTGATATTAAAGCGGATCAATCAAATTAATTAATTCCGAATAAAATCAAGCATTAAATCTTGTCTGCTGATTAGATATCAATTTATTTAAATTGATAATCAAGACGAAAATTAGCCATCAAATTAATTGGCTAATTCCTTAATAGTCGTGATTGAATCAGTTAATTAAATCTGATTGATTTGATTATGCTATTAATGAAATACAATTAAAATCAGCCATCAAATTAATTGGCTAATTCCTTAATAGTCATGATTAAATCAGTTAATTAAATCTGATTGATTTGATTATGCTATTAATGAAATACAATTAAAATCAGCCATCAAATTGATTGGCTCAATTCCTTAATAGTCGTGATTAAATCGATCAATTAAAGCTGATTGATTTGATTATGCTATTAATGAAAATGTAATTAATTACGTGTCATCAAGGCATTCCAAATTAAGAGAGACGCCGACACTATAAATACCCCCTCACAAATCAAGAAAAGGACTTCGGCCGGAGAGAAAAATTACTCCCAAAGTTCATAAGTCTTCAAGCGCGTGAAGAGCCTTCAAGCTGCCAAATAGCCGGTTCATCACTAACCTCAAGTCAAAGCACTCGTCACGTGTCAACCCTCGTGGCCATCATACGACTCAAGATCAAGCGTCAATCGCCCTTGAGCCAAGTACACCATCGAGGACGACGACAGACAGAGGGACGCAAGCAGACGGAAGAAACCTCTCCAAAGCTCAGAAGTCTCCCAAGCTCGTGAAGAACCATCAAGCTGCCAAATAGCTGGTCTCTTCACCTCGCCGACTTCAGACAAGCACGGGAAATCACCTACAAGCTCGGAAGTCGTCAAACACGCGGATGATCAACAAGCACCAAAAACATGTGCTGATTCATCCACCATCAAAAACCATACTCGCCACGTGACACCGCTTGTGGTTCAAATCCGATCAAGTTCAAGCCTCTACAGCTCTTGGTCAATCGTCTTCCTCAGATCGTCAACATAGCAAGAAGCTTACACTACAACCGCTCAATTCAAGATCAAGTGCTCGCCACCCTTGGATCAAATCAACGTCAGAGATCGAATCAAAGGAAAATTTTGTGAAAGAGCATCTACAGAGATTGTAACCCGCATTTAAATTAATAAAATTATTATGTTGTACACGTGTCATTCTTTAATTCGTTGCAGGATTTTTCATGTTTACAACCATACTAGGCATATTAAATGCCTCTTGTATATGTGTCAAGGCCAAAACCAATGGCCTCTAAGCATATCAAAAAGTTCAAGCCACTAGTAGGCAAAAACAAGATTTTTGCATCCTCCGCGATGCACCAACTTCTAGCAGGTCACGGGGGAGGCCATCTATACTTCACTCCAAGCTCCGATGTATCAAAATTTATAGCATGAAAACCCCTCTTGTGAGAGTTTGCAGGAAAGCAACAAAGATACTTCGCGTCAAAAACTTGGACGAAATTTGGCTCGTTGGAGTAATCTTGCCCCCCAAGTATCTTTGTCAGTTGGCGAAGCATGATCTTCAATTGCAACTTTGGAAATAATGATGTCCCAAGATCGGCTTTGTCGCCAACGATCATGTCATAGAACATGGTGTCTTCAGAATAAGCCACAAATTGGCCTTTGCCTTTGACCACTTGTTGGTTAGAATTCTCTATATCAAGAGCCTCAAAGAACTTGAACTCCTGCAAGTGATTTTTGGAACCAATAATCAAATTATAATTATCGTCATATTCATCATAAATTGGCTCCTTATCGAGATCATAATTAGAATCGCCGAAAAGAGGTGAATTGATCTCTTCTTCAAAAATAGGCATATCAAACATTTTTCCAGGCATCATATTGAGATGCCTTTATGGACTGTTTGGTATCATGTTGCAAGAAATTTGGAGTTGGATACTTGTAAACAAGAGTTAACTTGTATTGATGAAACTCGAATTTACCGTCGCGAAGGACAAATTGGCCACTGAAATAATTATTCTGGCGGTTCTTACAAGGTAGGTTGCAGATGTATCATCCACATATATCAAAGCCACCGCTTGTCCTTGAAACATTGATGAAGAATTTCAAGTTGAATTGACTAATAAAGCCAAAGATTGGCTTTCCAAGACCACAACTTAATTGATAATTAAGTTGGCCATGATTTTGATCATCTTCACCATGACGTCCAATAGCATGGCCAAGGTTAAATTGATGACAATAAGGTGGACCATGCCTTTGATTATGATGAAGCCCTATAGGCAGATAGCAACTTAATTGACAATTAAGTTGATCATGGTTTTGATTACCTCCTTGGTCGGCAAGCCTTCTCTGACGTTCGTGAGCAGGACTTGATTGAATTATAGTTGTGTAACCTTGATTCTTGCGCCATGCTCCACGTATGTCCATTATATCCACTACACCAAAAACCTCAACATACTACACTTTTTGCACAACGAAAAAAAAAGTGTTGTGTGATGAAGAAAAGTGAATCAGACAACATGTTTAGTAAACCTATGTTGTATAAGGTGGTTAAAATTCTAAAGTTTTTGTTTAGAAGGCCATTGCACAACGATTACAAGAATAATATGCTGTGTGAATCATAAAAAAAATAGTGGTAGATTTCCCTCCTAGATCTACTCAAATTTGGCTCCAAATTGGTACTACATCCTACAACAGTATAGTTATATCTATTGTATGAGAGTAGCATTCAAAACATGATACAACGGTTTTTTACTTTCTATTGTGTGATAAAGTGGGAAATATTTAGATGTGCCTTTATTTGGCCCAAAATGGCACCGAAGCCCCCCAAAAAGGTCCAAGGTTTGATTGAAATATAGCACTAGATTGATGATCACACAACCAAATTAGTTGTTTCCGTTGTGTGAATGAGTTGCATATTATAGCGGGAACTTTTCCCTCTTTGGAACCTTAGCTGAGGTTTAATTTGTTCACAATCAGACAACAAAACTTCGTCTTTATGTTGTCTGATTCATAAAGAAAAAATTAAAAACTCGCCTTTGACAACTTAATTAGCTAGGTCTATTGATTTGCTGTCTCTCCTTCAACACTTTGTCAAAACAGCCGTTTACTCAACTCGTCGAGCAGCTCTCTTCTCAACATCGATCATCAAAAACCATCAATCTCTCATCAAAACACCATGGGTCTCTCATCAAAATAGCATTTTTCATCAAAACACATATCGATTAAGGCTCGACTGTACTCATCCATCATTGCAGTCGTCGATTAAGATTTCAATCCCTCTTCTTGTTCGTGTCTATCTCTCAGAAGCCAGCCCATTTCCTCTCTCATCTCCCTTCACCTACAAATCATAAAGGAAGAAGCTCGGAGTTTTTATTCATTTGCAACACACCATGAAGGTAATTCCTACAAAAAAAAAAATCGTGTTATGACCTTGTGGGAATTCGGTGCGATTTTAAGTTTAATTAACAGAAGCACTGACCTTGTTGTTTTTGCGCAGCCCACTTGAAATCATGAACCTGTCTCTACTAAGCAATTTGACGGGTGCTCCTACCAAACTTAATCTCCACCGTGATCTATCGAAGCTTCTGGGTTCAGGTAAGATTCCAATTCCACTACTTATGTCATTTCATTTTTGAAAATATTGAAGATGGGCATATCAATTTCTCTTTTAGCTTGGGGTTTCATATGTGGTTTTTGAATTGGGTTTTGATTTGAGTTCCAAAAGGTGGAACGCTTCAGATCCGCCTCCAGCAGCTCTCGCTACCTCTTCAAGTGCCTCGGTCACATCCGCTTCCCTAACTTCGACGACATCATTTTTGATAAGGTCCGCTCTCTCTCTCTCTCTCTCTCTTCATTTTCTTCTGAGATAAACATCGGAGCAAATGCAGACTCGATTATAGGTATTCATCAGTTGAGATAACTCCCCATCTCCTTCTTTCCAATTCTTTCTATCCTCGATCCTATTTTCATTTTTTGCTATGATTATATGTTTTTGGTTTCTTCAATCCACAAGGTTTAGGGTAAGGCTAGATTCTCTTTATCACCTGATTCAATTGTGAATTGAGAAATTTAGATTGTCTTGGTTTTCTTGCATTGTGTTCATAAGCCCAGTACGAAAACTTTGCTTGCACCAATACCTTTTTTTGTCTTATATATAGGTTAATTAATCTATCAGAACATTCATCCATGTCATTCAGCTCTGTTTTTTTTTTTTTATATGTGCTAAATTTGATAGAAAATTTAGGATTTTGAAGTATGGATTTGATGTAAAAGTGAATATCAAGGGATTTGATGTAAAATTTGGGTAAGGCAATTATAGAACCACACAATTAGCTTTTCTCCTTGAAAGTGTATAGTTTAATGCCTACAAACTTGGCTTTGGACGATATTATTAGCTTGAAAGTGTATGGTTTGATTTCTACAAACATGACGAAAACTCCTAGCTGTAGTTCAATTGAACTTGAAGGTGTTGTTCATGAATTGACAAAAGGGAGACACATAAAAGAATTAAAAACATATACAAATTTCTGGATGAGATAATGAGCCACATAAAGGATTACGGGGTTTTGTCTCACAAAAGTATATTCTTTTGATAGTTTGAGGCATATCAACAGACAATTGTTTCGCTGGATTGAGGGAAATTATGGCTAGAATGATCATCATCACATCACTGAAGTTCACTTGGATTTGAGGATTTATTTCTTGCTTCTGAGGGGTAAGCTAGCAAAACATTGTACTTAATTATTCATTTCTGTGACCTACCGAGTAATTTCAATGTATAAATTTCACTTTATAATGTACAAACTACAGTCCATGCGTCACAGTCTTCTTCAATATTTATATGTTAATAGCATTCTCTTCTAGTTGTGAAACTAAAAACTCCTTATTAAAGTTAGTTAGTTAGTCTACAACTGTGCAATATTACAATCTAGTTTGAGAAGCTTCTCCTATGTTTTCAATATCCATAATCAAATAACACACTTTGTGCGAATTTTGTCTTGTCATTAGTCGGGATGCCTTTAATTTGGAAGATGGTGTCCCATCCCTTCTTTTGAAGTTGGTCACTTGTGTGAAGTTTAAAAACATTTAGTAGTGATACCATCCGTAATCTATAGGTACACTATCCAGGTCAATTGATAAGTGGTTGCCTCAACTTATTTTCAAGTTTTGAAAATAGGATTATTGAAATTCTAACCGGAAATGTATTGGTACGCCTGAATTAAGCGCACAAAATTACCCTGCAAAAGACAATTGTTAGTATAGGATAAGCAGGGATCGTTCAGTCCGGGGATTGAGGGTACACCTGTAATTGCAAAAATAAATTAATAAAAGTAAAAAGTTTTATGTACAAAAATAACAAATAAAGAATTAAAATAATAAAGTAAAAAGTATTATGTACAAAAATAAAACAAATAATAGAAATATATACAAGTTAATGTAAAAAGGGGGGATTGGAGTTTTCAAAACGCAAACAATAATAAAAGAAAGAAAATGTTTCAATTTTTAGGGATTCCAAATCAGATGTATGGACGTTGAGAACTTCGTAATCCACCACTAGCTAAGCTAAGAGAAAGACAATTTAAACTAATCTTCAATTACTAAGGCATGTGAATGAAACCAATCAAGAACTTTAGGATCGCCGCTAAAGCTTTATTTTTCCCAAAATTACTTAGAACCGTGAACGCACTGCATCCTAAGCTTGCTTATATGCAATCAAGGTGTAGAACGCTACCCTATCAAATTAACTCATTAAGTACACATAAACACATTAAGCTCTTTGGAAAGATTGATTTTAGAGTACAAAACTAGTGAGGAACGCTATCCTAGCATGCATTCTATTTGTTTGATTTCACCTAACATGTAGGCTTTACTGCTTGAGTGTTTTAAGACCGTGAACGCACTGCACCTGAAAACTAGCTCCAATTACATGCTCATATTTGGGTGATCAATCTAAGACATAAACATATAAAAGATTTTATAAAACAAAAGCAAACAAAGCATTCACAAAACCTTGTAATCGAAAAAGAGATTCAAAAGCTAAATATCCATCACATAACTAGGATTTCATACTAGTTCTCAACAAGAAAATTACTCACTCATAGTTTGGAAATCCAAAAAAAATAAAACCAAAAGAAATTACAAGGAAAAAGATAGAATTACACCATGAAGGGAGTGGATGATGAAAAGCTTGAGACATTGATCTTGAATCTTGAAAGCAAGACTTCACTATCACGGCACAAGGTGGATGATGACGGCTAGGAGGCTTCATGGCTTGTTCTTCTCTTCTTCTCTTTGCTTGGAAATGCAGAAACTTGAAACTAGAGGATGGAAAGGAAAATGGAAAGGAAGTGGAGAGACAAAGAAGATGGAATGGATGAAGGAATGTGTGTAGGAAAATGAAAAGGAAATGGAGAGACAAAGAAGATGGAATGGATGAAGGAATGTGTGTAGGAAAATGGAAAGGAAATGGAGAGACAAAGAAGATGGAATGGATGAAGGAATGTGTGTAGGAAAATGGAAAGGAAATTGAGAGACAAAGAAGATGGAATGGATGAAGGAATGTGTACAGGAAAATGGAAAGAAAATGGAGAGACAAAGAAAATGGAATGGAAGGAATGTGTGTCTTAGAATGAGAGGAGAAGGTGTTTATATAGGGAAGAAAAAGAAGAGTGAAATGATGAGTGGAAGAAAAATAATGAAAGTGGATCTAAGTTCACTTGTAAAATATGGAAAAGATAGAGAAATGATGAAATGAAAGCAAAGCATGAAGGTGCAGCAACATGGAAGTGATGATGATCTATTAAAGAGATTGTAGAAGAAAAATATATCCAAGGAAAAAGAGAAAAGCATCTAGCTTTCTTCATGTGGGTAGGAAACATGAACATGTGAATATTGAGCTGTTTTTAGGTCAGTTTCTGCCCTTTTATTCCTTCAATTATTTCTCCAACAAGACTTCATTATATGCCTTCGACTTCTTCATATGAAATGTTCCACTATAAGTGTAGATCATCCTGACAAATTTTCAGATTTTTATTCCATGCAGTTGGGCCGAAAATGCTGCTGGACCTCTTACAGGTCCAGTTTTCCAGTTTTGCTTATGTAGAAAATTGGACTGATTGTTTGAAGGTCTTCCAATCATAGTTTGTTCTGGCACTCTTCATAAGAAATGATCCTTGAGCTTTCTATAATGAATATAGAAAGTTTCAACTCATTTGGAGTTCGGATGGTTAGTCTGCCACTCGTCATTTCTTGTCTAGCTCGTTTTCTCATTGGTTCAATTTCTCCAAGACACGTTTGTCAGGCCAAAATGCTCATTTTGGGGCCAAACAGCTCATTTCATCATCATCTACTCCAATGTACCTAAAAAATATAAATTGAGTTAAAAATCGATTCGTTAAGGAATTAACTAAGCAAAATGTGAGGAATTAACTATTAAAATACCACATTAAAATGCTCATATCATGTATCTTCTTTGCTAGTAATGAACTATACATATATATATATATATATATATATAAATTGAACATATGAAATCCTTGTCTCATTTAGAGTTTAGGCTGCAAGAATATTGCTAGATCAATCTGAAGTTCTATGGTTGATATACTCTACGAACAATACCATTAAATTGATTGATCAATTTAACCCAATTTCAGAAAGCTAGCCTGAAAAGGTACAAGTCCTTGTATTTCTGAATGAGTGATTCTCTATGGCTGTAAGAGTGATCTCTAGCAGACCCCAAATGTTTAGTCCAAGCTTGTATTCCTACCTAGTTAGGTCTATCCAGTTAGATAACGTAAACGTATGCCCTTCTAGTTGTTAAGACAGAGGACAAGGGAAGAAGGCAATTATAGAACCACACAACTATCTTGCCTCCTTGAAAGTGTATAGTTTGATGCCTACAAACTTGGCTTTATACGATATTATTAACTTATCTGACATTGTCAAAGAAACGTATTTTGGTGCCATAAGTTTTGGAAACTAATACTTAATAGTTAATACTATTTTTATAAGACAATTCTCTACTGTTACAACAACCAAATATCTGCTTATTTCATTCCTGTTCGCTAACAAACACCGATCCACTCATTGACAAGGGTTTCTCTTCTAATTGAGACAGGCCATTCTGTTTGCCACCTAAAACTCTAATACTCAATGTTCAGTTTTTTTCGTTCTTCTATCTTGTTTGTTTGGATTTGTTTGCTTTGTTATCCGAATTCATTTCAAATGAGGCAGTTTTTCACTGCAGGGTCTACACATTAGCAGTATATCATTCCTATTTGATGCAAATGTGACATAGGATGCCTTCTATACAGTTTATCCATATTTATACATTCAATCATTCATGTTATGCTATAATCAAATAGAAAGCCCCAATTAGGGAAATGTCGAGTGTTGATGTTTTCATGATTCTGTGGTTAACTATTTTAGAATTTGAGGTAGGGAAGGATCTAATGTGTTCATATTATATTTTATCATGTTTAACTGAAGTATGTTTTGTACTCTTGGGATTCCATGACATAGGCAACTGATTGAATAGTTGGGAAATAATTGAACAGGGGGAGACCGAGTCATAAGTACTTTCCTGCTCTGTAATATTTGCTTTCGCAGTTGTACCTTAAGCTATACTGCTATTCTGAGGATGGTACAGTCAGACTTTCCAACACTGAATTAATCTCTCTTGTTTTTTTTTTTTTAATTTTGAGTCTGAGTAGTTTAATAACTCCAATTCAGTTCTCTTTTCCTGACTTCATTTTTTGAAAATATCAATTCTATGTTGTATACTTTTTTTGCTTAATGGCCAGCAACATGGTTCCAAACTAACTGTTTTCAAACTTTGAGTTATTCAATGTAGGATTCTATGTTTGTTTGGATGTATTAAAAGCAATTCGAATAGATGTTTTCTTGAATTGGTTATTTTTTTTCTTTTTTCTTTCTGTTTTTGAGCTGCTAAAATTGGTGTTTATTTGTTTTATTTTGTATCCAGTGCTTTGCATTCTGGGTGGTTCACGTTTTGATGAGAAGATTTGGTTGAAAACAAATAGAATACTTGTGGTATTTGATTGTATTTATTTTTGTTTAATTGATTAGTTGAAAATTATGTTTGTTGTGATAGGGCCCTAGCTTCAGACTCCAAATAGAACAGCTGCAGTTAGTTAATTGGTTGTGTATCAGCTAAGGTGTCAATGTTGTATTAACTATATGAAAATATAAAATGTGGGTCACAGTTTTGCAATTTTTTTTTTCAGAATAAGAAATGTTTCATAATATTAACATTCACTTATTCAACGATTTAATGTATGTAAGAAATCAGTACATTGTTTTTCATCACATTGGTTGAAGTTCTGAAGTACTCATGTGTTTTCTCTTTCCTTACAGCAGATATATTCTGTGCACATCACCAAAATTTCATTTGGGTCTTGTCTAGTCGTGCATTATGGAAGTTAGGACATGTTGAGGTTTGGATTAAATCTGATGGCCTTGTTTATTATTCTCAGCAGCCCCACAATTAAGGCATATCCGGTGGAGTTGGAAGAAGCTGTAGAGTGAGTTTGACTGGTGCAGTGAGTTTCATTGCTATTGTTGGAGCTAGATTGGTGAGTACTCTAAGCTTGATTGTTGAAATTGCGGACTGCTATTAAACTTGTTTTGAAGCTTTAATTTGTTGAAATCTATTGTTCTATGCTTAATATATATCATGGTATCATTGGATTTGTTGAGGTGAACTGTGTAGGACTGGTTTGGTTCATATATACTACATCTGCAGTTAATGTTCTTATTGGAGAATTGTTTGGATGTTGTTTTAGCATAGCTTTTCCCAATGGAGAATATGATCTGTGTTTGTTAATGGACCTCCTTTTTCACCACTTGTGGTTTTCAAAAAACAGTTTTTCATTTTTGACTTTTCACTTGTTCATTAATTTGCTTGTGTTTAGAGCATTCCTCCCCAACCTAGCAACAAGGAGTGCGGGTACTTTATCATGCGATATATGAGAGATATGATTGAGGATAAGACATGTCATTGTTTCCTTCCAAGGTATCAACATATATAGCTATAAATATAGTCACTTCACTCAATTTTTATTAAGTGTGTTATTATATCCATGCCTCATTCACCAAAATGATTAACTGATCCTTTTTGATATAATAAACTGATTTCAGTGGGAGAGGAGAGGCAGCAGCCAATACACCCAAGCTGATATTGATCAAGTGCGAAATGAGTGGGGGAAGTTTGTTGTCATCACATATGTGCACGAGTCATGAAGTAGCGCACTTGTTGGTACATTTTAGATAAGGAAAACATCTTTTTTGTGCTTCTCTGCTGGTACATTGTTATGCACCATGTGTGGCATGTTTTGGAACAATATATGTACGTGTATCAGCTTTTTGATGTCCCAAGTAGATGGGCATGCACTAGAATGCTCTTCTTGTGTAAAATGTTGGTTTAAATGATTACGAAATGCACTCCTTTTGCTTTATATGAATCATTTGATTATTTGCAATGTTTGTATTTGATAGAGTACTGTTCATTTGGTAAATGGACCAAATGAATGCACAATCTAATTCAGGAATGGGATGTTTAAATGAACACATAACAGATTAGATATAATGATCATTGTTTGTTGTCTGAATGGTTAAAAATGGGACAAAAATACATTGTAATCAATCATCACACATCGGTTTTTCACGAATCAGTGTCTTCTGATTTACACTCAGACAACAGAATTAATTGAACTCTGTTGTCCTACAAGTTAATCACACAACAGAAGCAATTGAACTCTGTTGTCCTAAAGTTAATCACACAACAGCTATAGTTTAAGAACTGAAGTTTGAAGAGCAATCAGACAACAGACAAAATAAAAAAATGTTGTCTGACATGCTTAACATACAACGGTTGCAAACTGGCACTGTTGTCTGAAGACACCCCTCAACTGCTGCGTAGCTGCGCGCTTGGCATCTGCTGAGCCATCTACCGAGCTATCACACAACAGTTATAACACACACCTGTTGTCTGTGTGTTTATCACACAACTGTGTTCCACCGTTGTCTGATTTTTCATTAGACAACGGCTTACTCTACAACGATGGGTCTCCAAATCCCACAACGGTTTTCTGCCATTGTCTGATAACAAAATTGGTGTAGTGATCCCTTCCTTAATTTACCCATTGTAATCAATAGTAGGAATATATATGTAATCTTGACGCCAACCTCGCTATCCTACCGTGAGTGTTTTAATTGCAAACGTATTCGCTACTCACAGTAAGGCTAGCCCACGTCCACTATGGACCTTTCATGTAGACCAACTATATATTTTCGATTACTAGTGGCAGCTTGCACGTCAATCTCCTCCTTTGTTGAACAATGCTTGGTAATCAAGCAAATCAACTCTCTTTAATTATCAAATATTTGATAATTAATGAATATCCAGATTTGCTTCAAGATTGCTTGATCTCCAAGTAGGCTTTATTTAGCCTATATATAGCTTGGGCCACTGATCTTGGCCAGGTTTTCTTCGAGACGCCCTTGTCGGAAAAAAATATTAATTTTGGGTTCAAACAAACGGCAACACCTGACCTGTACAGATTCCGGTAGCATTTTCAGCCAAACTACGGTGAACTAATCTCTGAAATCTTACCATCATGATCTACACTTATCAAGGAACATTTGGTATGAAGAAGTCGAAGACCAATTCCGAAGTCTCGGTGAAGATTCAATTGAACGAAGTTTCGGAAGTAGAAAATGAATCCTAGTTGATCGAATAAGGGTAACTTGGCCGAGAATCCATTTTGGACGGATTTGTTGTGCATTTTTGGAAGGGTTATGTTGCTACAATTCTCAAGGAGAGTTCTAGAAAAATCAAACAAGATTATGACAAGATTAATCCATCATATTATCATTTAGATAATAAGCATGGTGCATAGGGTTCTCTCCATCTTTGTCATTGACTTTGGTGACCCAAAACCACCCAAGCACTCCTCAAATTCATGATTCCCATGCATAATAAAGAGAGCTAGCTACTCCTCTCTTCTCCTAAGTCATATTTTTCTACTCTACACTTTAATAGCTCATCATTACTTCCCTCTTTTTACTCCATCTCTTCCATATCCATTTCCCTTGTTTTTAGGATCTATTACTACTCTCATACTCTATCTTCATGCTTCTTTGTTGCTTAAGCTGCTCCCTTTTGCTTCCATTCATCATTTTACTCCTCTCTCTCTTCTCTATATAAGTATCTCTTCATCAACCTCTTAAAGCATCACCCATACCACTCCATTACATCTTTTTCTCTCTATATTCTCTACACCATCCACTATCATCTTTTCCACAAAACCTCCATCAATCCAAAACCTTCATTACCACCACTATTAATCCATAACATCTATTACCACCACCACCACCACCAAAGTCATCATTTTTTTTCATCTACCCATTCTATTTCATATACATCAAGCTTCACAATTCCACCATCTCACAACTTGATTATTTCTACTTCTCATATTCCATCATCAATCTTTGAAGAATAAGGAGAGGAGTCTAGCATCACTTGAGGAATCTTCATCACCATGATAAAACCTCCTTGAGTTCATCTACACCATCCTCAATTTGATCATCACTAGTCACTTCTCTATCCCTACTTTTTAGTTTGATGTTCATAAACATGTTGGAGCTAGCTTATATATTTGATTATGAGTGAGTAGTTAGTTTGTTGGGGCTAGGGTTGAAAGCCATAGCCAATCTTGTTTGACTTTGATGTAAATATTATGTTTGATGCACTTTTCTTTAGCACCTTAACATGCTAGTTCAAGAGTTGAATGTTTATGTTTAAACTTAATCAATTTGGGTATGAATATTTGTCATGACATGAGAAATAATTAAGGCTTGATTAACCTTGGTTGTTTGAAGCATGATAGCATATCATATGTGCATGTTAGGGTTATGAACTACAATCACTTAGAGATAAGCTTGGTTGATTTGCATAATTCCTTCATCTCCAAGCTTTATGCACTTAGGTAAATGCATTAGATACCTAGCCGGATTGAAATGCATGACTTAAGTAATTAAGTACGTACTACACTTGAGAGGGCACCACTACAATTATAGACAACAGCCACACACACAATTGGTGACAAGTTTGGGCCAAAGGCCATATATGTCCGTGTCTATGACCCATTCCCACACAACAACCACATTTTCTTGGGTCAGTGCTATGTAGCCCAATTGCTTTGTTTACATCAGTCACGTTTTTATCAATTTGTGGGCTACAATTAGTTTATAAGAAAGGTGGGCCATGTAAGATTTACCCATGAAAGTGTGTGTCTTGCAATTTAAAGATAATTGCTTCTTTTTTAATTTAATTACACCATCTGGTGGGTCCCGTAAATATATATATTTAATTTTCTTTTTTTGTTGGTTAATTCCGAATTTGCTGTAAAGCTTTTCCATTCTGGACACAAAACCAAATTGGTCCGTGACTTTCATTCAAAATACATTAAAAAAAAACAAATTTAATAATAAAAACATACCACATCCTTCATTTAATACTTTTATATTACATTAACCATCCCAGGTATTACACAAACTACCAGAGTCCAAATAGTAGTTAAACAGTACTACTATACACAAACTAAATTAGACTTCACAAATATACATCTAAAACCTAAATTGAAACCATGAGGCTAAACTTAAGAGCCTCTGTGCACTAATCCATGATCAGTTACCTACCACCAATATACTAGAGAGATCATAGATTAAGTCCAAAACAACAAAAGCACAAAGACCTTAAGCACAATTGTTACTAACCAAAAGGTGAAGCTTGGAGTACTGTGGCTCAATTTGTGGTAACTTGCTGCTGCAATTCTTTAGATCACTATGGTATGTAAACATCGTCCAAGTTCTGCTCATATGAAGATTGAGTGTGGCTCATCCATGGTTGGAGAGAACCACCCTTCATTCTTAAAGTTGCAACAAGCATATCACTTGACTCATATGCCCCAAGTAACACCATCATAAGAGCTTCCTGTTTTTTCATTGCAATCTCCATATTTTTGAATTTATCTTTTGTGGCCACAGTTTGTTTGTTAATTTCCTCCCTAAGCTTATCTTCCTTTTCTTGGCTCTCTTTTCAAATCATTTCAATCTCGGTCTCATGTTGTTCTCTAAGTGCTTGTACCTCTAAATGAACACCTCTTTTCTGCACTAGTACACCAGGAACTTGTTCTGGTCTGACTCCAATGCCAAATCCTCGCACCCCTCCACGTGTCTCTTTTTCAAGCACAGACGTATATACTTCATTGATTTCAAAATCATTAAGAACCTCTGGAAGTTGGGATGCCCTCTTTGTAGTTTTCATCTTGTTAATCTTGTCCTTCATTAAAGCCTATATCAAACAATTGGTACAACTTATCACAGTAAGTACAATATCAATGTTGAGTACACTTAAGAACTTGAAAATAATATCTGAAGAAGACATAATTGATGCTTACAATAGCTTGTTTAGAATTTGGTTCATGAGGTTTTTCAGAGTCGTGGACATGGGTAAGCTCAAACATTGTGCAGCGGTCTGGGTTTACACCTCAATTTTCTTTTTTCTACATACATTCGAACCAAGAATCTAATTAAGAAAAACAAACATAAAAAAACAATATGACCATTAATGTTGAACCATGAAAGTAAATAACACCCTGCAAAGCCCTTCATATATCATTGGAAACACTAAAAAAGAAAGTTGCAACAAGTAATGGTTAGCTCATATGGAAATGGTGATTAAGGTCTTGCATGTTTTAAGAGCAGAACATTGCTAAAAGAATGTACGGTATGATACTTCATGATCAAGGCAAGTGAAAATTGAAAATCAAGAAATTACATAACACAAATGGTAATCAGTATTAATTATGAAACCAAACAACTTGGAATAAAAGAGGTCCTTCACTACTACAAAAATTGAATCAGACGACACCTCTCAGACGACGCATCATAGTTTTCGGTCGTCTGATTGATTTTTATTTTTTAAGATGTCGTTTTTACAAAATCCGTCGTCTGATAAGGAATTTCGAATGAGTTCAGAAGACGTTTAAGGATAAAACCGTTGTATGACCCTAAAAAAATTGAGCGGAAAATTTTCCGCCATGTATGTGGTGCCAAATCTCATCTCAAACTCTACATTCCCCCCTAATAGGTATTAAACATTCGACGAGAAAACCCTCAAATTTAAATGGTTGCATTCAGACCACATTTTTACACAAATCTGTTGTGTCATTCCTTGTCCAAATTGATAGGGTCGAGCTTGAAACCCTAACACTTGAGTAAAAAAAATAACCCTCTCTCGACAGCGCCTCATTCTCGACTTGCCTCATTCACGACAAACCCAAACTCAAAACCAAAACCCTCTCTCGACTTGCCTCACACTCGGCACTCACTGGCAACCCCAACACTCCCTCTGCTTGGCAAAACCCGACCTCTCTCCCTCTCGACAAACCTTTTCTCGTCAAACCCTATCTCTTCTTCTACAAACCCCAACCAAAGCTCTCTCTCTCTCTCTCTCTCTCTCTCTCTCTCTCTCTCTTCTCGACAAACCCAGACCAAAACCTAATGGGTTATTCAATTTGGGAAATAGTGAAGCCCTTCATCGATGTTGACCTCAACAACTCCGAGCTCTATTCCGACCGCGCTCAGGCCAACATCAAATCCAACAATCTCCGGTAACAACCCCTCTCTCTCTTGTAATTTCCGAGATCGGCTGTGTGTTTTTTGCTTTGTACAAAGTGAAAGAGAAAGAGATTTGGGTAATTTCTAGGCATTTGAAAAGCTAGCGACTCTTCTTCTTCTTCCTCCCATTTTCAGGCCAATCTCCACACAAGTTTGCGCATCTTCGATTCTCCTTAAAGCGTGAGTATCCATTTCAATTCTCTTTTTCAATTGGATACAGTATGGGGAAAATTTTAGGGTTAATCGCTCTTTAATTTGTAGTCATGTTTAGGGATTATCTCTGCTATTCTTACTGCTAAGTTGATTTAATCTCACTGATGAGGATGTGAATAGATGATGCCTTGGTTCTTGGCCTTCTGGGTGTCTGTTTTGTTTGTTTAATCTTGAGTTGTTTTGTTAATTGTGTAATCTTTAGTTCATCTTTTGGTGTTTGGTTCAACTAGAATTCAGTGAGATTCATGTACTGTGCCACAGCTGAATTCTATATTGGTTTTGGTGATCTTATTTATTTTCATCGTTATTTTGGCCTTTACATGACAACGATTTTTGGAATTAAGTTTCAGCTGCTTAGAGAAGCTAGCACTTCCGTTTTGGAGATACTGAAACTTGATGTTATCTCATTTTTGTACATTCCAATACAGGTACTATTTTAAGTTTTAAGTTTTGCAATATTTGATTTCATGAAGTATATATTCTTGCCTTGGTGTATCAGACATTTTATTTTGTACGTAGGTTGTAGGGAATATTGCTCAATTGAACATATAAATATGAATCGGTTGTAGATCTGTTCATATACCATTGATATCAGCACTGTTAAGGAATTATTTGATCATGGTTTTTTTATACAGCTACTTATATATATATATATATATATATATATTACTTTATGTCCTGCAAGTATATATAGGAACTTCTGATAGGGAAAAAATTGGTCCTTCTTATTTATTTTTAAGATTATGGTGGTGAATATAAAGGCGGTGTAATCAATTGTATCTAGCATATTGAGGTCTTTGTCACTTATTAGGGAGCTTTACTTTGGTGCATATAATCATCTTGGTACCAACCATATCATTAGTTTATGTCTGTGATGTTTTCTGTACTTTTGAAAAGCATGGTCCTAGAATATCAAAGTAAGAGAAGTTGATTCATTCCAAAATCACGAAAGGTAAGTGTTGTTATATTGTTCCCGTAGTGGCATAGTGCAGTTAATTACTTTTACTGTCTTACAGAACTTGCAAATCTGTTTTATGATTGCAGTAAGAAGTAATTGCCTTAGATGTTTTTAATCTACTGAAAAGAAAAATAGGATTGTTTTGGTTTCAATCTTCTCAGGATTATTTGGTTGGGAACGAAAAAACAAAAGAAAGAAAGTAGGATCAAGATGGAATTTTCCTCTCTGTTGTTATAATTTTCTCTTTGGTTTTGAATTTTTAACTTTGAAACTATGCCTCAGTGCTCTTATAATGGTTTCTGCAGTTTTCTCTTTGTTTCTTTTAAGTAAATATATCTCTGTTATTGTTCTTGCATCAGTGTCTCTTTATATAAGTCAAGCTTATTGTTCTTGCATCAGTGTCTCTTTGTATATGTATGCTACCTAGCTTCATATTTTATACAAAGTAAGGTATAGAGCTTCCGCGGAGGCGATCTGTGATGCGTTTCGTTTGGAGACGAATACAGGGTATGATTCTAAATTGGGTTTATTTAATGTGTTTCGTTTGGAGATGAATACAGGATCTTAGCATTTAAATAAACAACATGAGGCCCAGTCTATTGGGGTGGGCTCACAGACAACCCGACCAGGAGAAAGAAGTCTTCTTTCCCCAGATTATTATTATTATATAATAAAGTAAACCCTTGAGCTTGAGGGAGCACCAGTGAGGGCTTGTTGAATTGAACTCTCTGCCTCTCGCGCTCTCAACTCTCAAGAAGCAGAAGAACCCTAAAGGTACACGATCTCGAAACCATTTGTGTTGCCTTAGTCAATTTGCTTATACCAATTCCTTGTTGTTCTTTTCATCTTTCAGAATCTAGGATTTTTTTTTTTTGAACTCGCATTTTAGGGTTCTTCAATTTGAGCTATCATATGAATAGGGCTAATTTTCGAAGATACATATTTGCCAGGAAAATGTGAAATAGACATATAACTCATTAAGAGCTTGAATGTGTCAAATTATTTCTATGAACAATTTTACCTTTCTGCAATCATGATTTACCAGAATTTAAGCTGGCTGGGTGCACTTAACACTAACAGTCTCGTAGTAAATTGGGTTGCCAAGGAGGAGCTGGATGAGTGTTATATGTTTATAAAACTCGTTTGCAGTATGTTAAATGACATCTTAATCACTCTGGTACGTCTCAGGACTTTGTAGTATCGCCCCTTTATAAGATGGTTTCTGATGGGGTTGCGTTAAGTTAGCTTTGGCTTATAGTCGTAGAGCTAGGGATAGGCATCGGCTTAGTAATAGTCTACTTTGTTTGAAAAGTTCCAAAACGGTGTTTTTCTCTATTAGTGTTCTAAATAATGTGTCAGTGTCATTTGTTAATTAAGTTCTAATTATCTGATGCCAACAAGCTCGGATTCTTTGCTTAGATGGGTTTTGCTTCATTGTCAGTTCCATTTAAACTGTGGTTTTTGTGTTGCCGGGATTGATTCTTTTATGAGCATTTCAAACATATGAAATCTGCTTTAGTTTATGTTTTTTGGTCAGCATATTCTATTGTTTTAATTCTCTTTTTCCATATCGCGTGACTTTCGTTAACAATTGACATCATTCCTTTAGGTGAAAGGCAGTCAAGAGTAAATAGTGAAAATGAGCGGAGCAGGAGCAGAGAGAGGATCTGGAACCACAAAAACTCCTGCAGATTTTCTTAAATCAATTCGGGGGCGACCGGTTGTTGTTAAACTGAATTCTGGTGTTGACTATCGAGGTTTGTATTTCTAATCAATATTTGACTGTCTATGTTTACTATTCAACAATTTTTAGTATTTGATACAGATACAACTTCCTTCTAAACGTTTCCATGCAAATATGCAGTAGGTTGTGTTTCTCCTATAAGAAATAGAAATGACAAAATAATGGCAGTACTCAGAAACTTTTGCGCAGCTCTGATGCCGCAAGCATGGATTGCCCATTTTGATGTCTGCATTTCGTTTGGATCCGGTATTTTCCCCATTACTGTCTTCCAGTCCACTAAGTGTGGTTTATTTAAATGCTAAGATCCTGTAAGCATCTGGTTTGCCATTGGTTATGTACTAAAGTACCTCTTTTGTTACATTTTGGCAGGAAACTTGTGGTGATTGCAAGGGTGAGAGAGAAAGGGAGCTCAAAAAGCTGCTGGAAAATTTTAATAGCAAAAGAAGGTTGGTCATCAACCCCACAATTGATTCTTTGATCTTGCTTAATTTAATGGGGTTGATAAGTTGTTTTGTTGAATGCTTAAACTTTGTGGAAGGATATAATATGGGTTGTTGATAAGAATTCTTTATATATATGTTGTGCAAAGTATTAGTACTGTAGTTACAACTTGTTTTTTTGCTTGGTTAATGATGGATTTGGATTTTGAATGTTGTGTATTTGTATATGTGTAGTGGAACAGCGTAATGATATAGTTTGCTGTTTGTTGTCTTCTTTATTTAGATGGAAGATAGGTCTTGGATGCATGCGGATAAAAGATCTTTAGCTTAAGTCTGTTGTTTCTTTTTTTCTAATCTCAGGTACATGATCCTAGCATTGATTGGTGAGAAAGGGTATGGCTGAATTGCATATGTAACTAGTGTCCTGCTCATATCGATTCAGTTTCTGTTCTGGCATGTGTGCCCCTCGCTGAACTATTGATCTATATGCAGCTGGAACTACAGAAAGAGAGCCAAAAGCTCCTACACAAGCTTCCAAAGCTAGACTCCTTAAGTAAATTTGTGGATGCATATTGCTAGGAAAGCAGTATTAGATGTACTCATTTTGTGGATGAAAGGTTGCATTTGCACAATCTATTTTGGTGCATGATGTGGATTATATATAACAATTTCTTCTATATATTGATCAACTACTGTTAATTTGATCATTTTTATTTCAGTTTCAGAATATACATGCATTGAATTATTCTATTAGGACAATAATAACCACAGAAAAAACTGTCGTATGTGCACAATAGTCACAATGGCCCAAAAATAAAAACTGTCGTCTAAATGTAAAATAGATAATGGATACTTTGAAAAACTATCGTCTGAATGTAAAATAGATAATGGATACTTTGAAAAACTGTCGTCTGAATGAAAGTCACACAACGAGCATAAAATAAAGTGACCTCTGAATTGCCTTCACACGACAGTTTCTAAAGTCGCCCGTTGTCTGAAGAATAGTCACGCAACAACTAATGCTGTCGACAGGCTGCAGGCATGCTGCCGACATGCTGCGCCCCATGTTGCTGAGCCCTTCACACGACGGTTCCCTACAATTGATCTTCATCAGACGGCGCCTCGATAGACGACGCTTTACCTCCATATCAGACGACGGTTTTTAGCTGTCGTCTGATTCAATTTTTGTAGTAGTGCTTCATAACATGATTACCAATAACAATCTGCTTGAGGCAATACAAACAATATCATGAGAAGTGAAATAAGATAAACCAGTTTATCACAAACCAATTAAATTTCAAGATCAAAATAAGCAAACGTTATTCGGTCATTGAGGCTAGTTAGCTAGACAATACCTTTAAATAACAACCCCAATTTTTACTGAACCGAGCCCTCCTACTGGTAGTACAAGTGCTAAACTTCTTAGTACGTGTGCATTCGTCTCAACATCCCTGCAAAATTTCCTTTCATACAACATACGTTTGTAATACAAAGTTTTGGTACTATATATCATGCTATTTTCAAATTTTCACCATATATGTATACTTTTGCATTGCCACAGATTAAGACCTACTACTTACATTCTCTCAAAACTAGTACATTCTCTCACAGTAGATACTCGTAATTTAATTCGTTCTCTTTTGCTGCTAGAGTGACTAAGTTCATATATGGCAGCTCCAATGACTCTTATACGTAACACTTTGTAGATTAATTCACTATGTATGGCTATGCAATAACATGATAACGACCTACATATTTGTTCCTGATCTCTGTAAATGTCTTTGTGCCAGTTGTGTGCATCATCTTATGCTTTGCCCGACTTTTCTTGTTCACAATAGAACGCCACTGCATCAAGGTTCAATATAATACAGTAAGGTAGTTTATAAACTACCCATACTTTTGCAAATTTCATTAAACATAGATATATTCAGCCCTTGCTACTACTGCACAGTTATAACAGTAAAGTTCATATTTGGGGACAAATATCACACAACCATATCAAAACATTAAGCATCCCATAGACATACGTGTTCCTTTTTATCTTCCCAATGGTTAACTAGTGCAATCCATTGCGTTTTGCTTACCCTCCCATCTTTGCATTTAAAACGCTCTTCAGTGCCAACATTTGGGGTATACCATACTTTCCGAAGTTTCGCCTTAAATGTCTTCCAACGATCATTCAACTTCCTCTCCACCACAAACCTTATCCTCCCACTCTTCCTTTGAGTTTCGGGGTCCGACCAATCAAGAGTTCTCTAATATTACACATATACAAAAAATGTTATTAAATTATGAAGTTATAAATGATTAAACTTTAAACTAATCAGAATGTCATAGTTAAAATTATAAATTAGGACTTAAGTAGGTAAGTATGATTACCCTGATTGCATCCCATGCCTCATCTAGTTTCTTTCCTTTACGAAATTCGCGCCAATCAAAGACATTGAGCTGAAACAACATATGATATGTGGCCTTTATGCCAAGGTATCGTTGCCATCTTGCAACAGTTGCTTCTGGCTCCACAGCTTGCCCTTCATCATTGAACTTCAAGTATTCCACATTTCCTCCTTTTGCCCAATTTGGCCTATTTGCTCCACGCAAATTAAAGCTGTCATCCTCTTCAGCTTCAGAGTTCGAGCCATCCGTAAACTCATTCACAATCGCAAGCATATTATGAAACTCATTACTTTTGTTATTTTGTTGCATGTCAAGCACAGATTAAGCAGTCTCTTTGTCATTGCTTAGAGGCTCTGTATTGAACTCCATAAGTGATGACACCTATGAATATCACATTTGCATTTTGAGAGATCCTATCACATTAGTTGTGCTTATATTATACAACAATTAGCAAATCATCTAGCTAATTTGTTCTGCAATACTACTTTCGTACTTAGTAATTACTGCTAGTTCTATAATTAGACTTCTCATAAACCAATTGAAAAAAAAATATATATATATATATATATATATTATATATATTCATAACTACAAAAACTAGAAAACACGCTGGGAATGTAATCAAATTCAAATAACTATTGTTCATCATTCCTTATTGAAAACGAAACTCTGATTCTTATTCAGGATATGAAGTCAAAGATGTTTCTTTATTTTGGTTGGATTACTCATCTGCCACAAAGCAACAAAATATGCCAACAATACATGATTATACTTTCAGACCAGCTTGCTCTAATCACAATCCAAGCACCAACTAGTATACAACACTGAGTCCTTATAGATTGACCAATTACTTTTCCCTTATAGCTTACTAACAAAGAATAATACTATTGATTAGCCCTGGGAAGATCCCTTGTGTAGTTAGCTAGATAGAACAAACTTTGATTCAATATAAGTTAGTGTTCATAGAGATTTCAATTAACCTTTAATGGGATCTTGGATAAAGCAATTGATAACCTTTAAGAAAGGAGGGATCGGTTTCAGGATTGGATTCTTCTACTGGTACTGTGCAAAGAATGGTTGCGGAAGGCATATTACAGCCAATGACCGTTATGGATGAGGTGGTGGTCTCGGAATCGGCCTCTATGGAGGGTGTTCTGAAACCCATTCCTCCTACAGAGGATGTGCAGGTGGAACTTAAGGTTTACAAGAAGAGAAGCAGGAATAGAGGTTGTACCCTTTCCCCAAAGAAGTTTAAAACTATCTTGGGGGGTACGTTTCTTACTCTTCAAGCAGATGCTTTGGGTCTGGTGGAAACTGACAAAGAAAGTGAGAAAGGCATCCTAAAGAAGAAGGTTGGTAGGCCTCTGGGGAGTAAGAATAAGACTCCTCATCCTCAGAAGATGGTGAGTAGGACTCATCTGCGTCTTACTTACCCTGCTATTGAAACTGGTCAAGAGCTTAGCCATATAGAGAAGGGCAAAGGTAAGCTCTAAGCTTCCTTTCTTCGGTACCTAGCAGTTGAAGCTTCAAGTATGTTGCTATTTAAGTTTAGTTGCTCTAATGGTACACCAATTGAGGTATTAGGCGATTAGAGTTACTCTAGCAAGGATTTAGGTAGTGTTGGATTTGCCTTCATTGGCTAGGTCTAAAGTTGTACTTATTTGTCAACAGTGAGGGTTACCTATCATGTGTTTAGTAGTTTAGACCATCTAGTACTTTTGGTATGAGACAACATATGATGTACGTGCCTTCTGGCCATGAACAAATTAATGAAATTATCTCTTTCTCTAAAAAAAAAAACAAGAAACTGAAAGACCAATGATCCTAGGAGTCATAATATATCTTGCAGTCAACATCCAAAATATTCATTTCGCCCTCTTCTGCACCTTGTCCAAAAATTGCTAAACCATGTGTAAGAGCAATTCATCATTTGATTGACAACAAAAAAACACCGATAATAGAACACATAGTACTGAGGAATAACACCGCAAACATGGTACTGCCTCAAGACCATAATCCCCTTACCATAGTTCAATCGAATAGACACTCATTTGACCTAGCTAAAACCTATAAATAACAAGAGAAGGCGGGGGGACACGGTTAGTATTATAAAGAACAACGAGAGAAGTTATCAAGCTCTACTTTTCTCTACCAAGGTGATGATCCAAATCTTTTTATAATTACCACTATCCCAATTTGTTGTTCTCCAATCTTTAAAATTTTCAATAAACTTTCTACTTTCCATTCAATTTTCTTCATGTCTAACTTTTGAATATCACATTCAATTTGAATATATTTTTCATAAAAAGTAATGGGCTCCACATATGAGATCATTAATGGGTCCCACATCTGAAGCCATTAATAATTCATTCTCAATTAAAAAAAGAAACAAGTGCATTGGATGCTGGACTGTCTTTTTCTTCTATCTTTTAGGACTCCATCTTCTATTCATCTCTTTTCATCTCATATTTCCTCATGTCCTATCTTGACGATCATCGTGTGACCACAATTTACTTGTTGTTCATTTTCTTTTCTATACCAAATTACATCTTATTTGATTAGCTACTCTATTTTCTTCACTTTTCTTCCATCTCTTTGTTTATTCTCTTTCTTCCCTTTAGTGCGAACGGCCAAGTTATGGTGTTGCAGAGATTGGACATATAGTTGATAGAGAATTTGACACTATTATTCTAATGCAGACTCCAAATTAGATTTTTATTTCTTTGCAAGACCATACTGGGTTTAAGGGTATTCTAAAAAAAAAACTGGGTTTGAGGGTAAAGACAATAGCAAATCCAACCAACTTGCCCAAAAAATTGCACTAAGATTGAGATATGAGGTTATATAAGGCAAGTAAGCATGAGGAGAGGATGCTTTTCCTATCTTTTAGTAGTATTTAAACTAACAGCGAACTTTGGTACTAATCATTATACATTTTCACTTTCCAACCCATTTTGAATCATTTTCAATTTTTAGATCAAAGAAGAGGTTATGATGGTGATCTTATAATAAAGACTAGTGAAGGATTTTTAAGTTCAGCCATTAAAATATGTTAAGACATTAATGCTCTAATTAGTTTCAATTCCATTCTTTTTCATATGTAACTTTGAATTACAAATTCAACTTCAATTTTTATTAATAAACAAGCAAGATGTTCCTCAATTGGGACCACTTATTCTCAATGATGAAACCATGTCCAATCCTTTAGTAGTTGGACCACTTATTCTCAGTGATGAAACCATGTGCAATCCTTTAATAGTGTGCACTAGATGCCATAGTTTCAATTGTTATTTTCCCAATATTTTCTCAAATTTCAATGCATTCTAACTCTATTCTAGTATTCCTTATCTTTTTCAGTTTTCAATCCATTTTTTACTTCTTAACTCTTTTTTTTTTTTGAAGGGTTTGGAACCCAGCCAAGTTGGGAGTAACCTGTCAATGGATCAGATTCTGATCCAAATTGGTCTGGATCCGTAGTTATTAGATGACTTTGGATTGAAAATTTGATCCGTTGATCCGGTAACCATCCGAATCCGTTAATCCGTTTATTTAATAAATCAAATATGGATTTAGTTGATCCGATTCGTTTTTATAATTATTTAATATTTTTTTTATAAACACAATATTTTGCTTACCTTAGTGTATTGTTCTAAGAAGCATTTTTGTTATTTGATTAAACATTCGATGATACTCTTCATATTCTTTCAATGTTTTAGGGAAGTTTTATGAAGTATCATGATAAAAAAAAATAGTATTATTCAAAATTTAAGAGTACTCATTATAAAAAAACGGATCAAACTAGTAGACTGGGGGTTCATTAATCCACCGGATACTGATTTTGATTAAGCTATTAACGATCGGCCTAGTTTTTGAATCATGTCGGGTTGAATTATGTTGTTACTAAACGGATTAGGATTTAGGTCGATCCGTTCCAAATCCAGTCTATTTACAGGTCTAGCTGGGAGGCTCATCTCCCCGCCTGACTTATTATATTCAAATGAAAAATATGCATCGAGGGGGATTTATAGCATTAGTACAATAGTGTTCATAGATTACATCCCGAATAATAACAGGCTACTCATCTAATCAAACGTCATCAAGATAATTCAAACTAGTAAGGTGAGCTTATCTATTATCTACACCATTAGATAATGTCAAATCTTATCTTACATATGAAAAATGTCTTCTGGGGCGAACTCCCTATCTTGAGCGAAGTCTTGAAAGGCTTAGAGCAAATGCATCCAATCACATTAGTATTTTTTTCTTTTTTTCTTTCTAACATCCAATTTCTTTTGGTTTTATTCATAAATAAGTAATCAGTTTCACGTTCGGAATAGTTTCACATTCCCATCACGACACGCTCCTTATTTAATAAGTAAAATAATAAGAGTGTTAGTTGTCGTCAATTTGACGTTTAACATGCCAATACTTGTCAAACAATTAAATGACCGCAAATTATTCGATCATCACTGTTTGTAAGTCGAAAATTTTGCCGCGTAGGTTAATCCGTGACATATCTTACGTTTTTTGTTTTATCATTGAATTATTTGCCAAAAAAAAAACACAAACTAGCTATAGAAAAAGTGAAATTTATTATGACTAGTGTAGTTTAGCTTTCTTGTACCAATTAAAGACCATATGGGCTTTTGAATTACTACGAGGCTATGGCGTCCCAACCGTGTTCAAATTTGGAAGGTTAGGGTATTATAGATTTGGCCGTGATCGACATTCATTAGGCAGGCAGAGTGGATAGCTAGATCCTTGCGAAGTTGCGATTATTGGCCGTAGCGTAAAAGCCTCAGGTTTAGTTTAGTTTAGTCGGCTTTATCTGAAATCTTCCGCCACCTATATATAACGCGCTACCACCTCGCGAGTCGTCACCTTGAAGGAGAAGAGGAAGCTTAGACAGAGATGGAGGCGGTGGTGAAGCAGGAGCTTCTGAACGACGTGCCGCACTCTTCGCCGAGGCGGAAGGGCGCCATTTCGGCGGTGCCGCCGGACTCGGTAATCGCGCTTGATACGAGCAGTAGTGACTCGGACTCGGAGTCGGACTCGGAGTCGGAGGAGGAGAACGGGAAGGACGACGCCGTTTTGGGACGCGTGCTGAAGAAGAGGAGGCTGAACGAGATGGGAGTGATTATGCCGGTCTTGGATCCTCTGCCTTCGCCGGAGGAGGAGGAGTTGCCGCGGATGTTGCCGGCGCCGGCGGTGTCCGGGGCCGGGAGGGGGATGTTGAGTGTTAATTACTGCAAGCAGTTTTGGAAGGCTGGGGAGTTTGAGTTAGTGCCTTGTGGCGATGCGGATTCGTCTGCTGGTAATTTACTGCTCCTGCTCTCTCTGTTTCTCTTGCTGCATTGTGTTCTATCTCTTTGGTTTCGAAAACTACACTGATTTTCATGTTAGTTTTAGAGATTTTGGGCTTGAAAAACTTGATTGTAAGTGTGCTCGGTAACATGCAAGGGTGAATTTGGCTTTGGTATGGGTTGTATTGGTCAAATTGAAGAGTCTTGTAGTTATCTTAGCTGAAGATTTAGCATGTGCTTTTATATGGATCGAGCATGGCGATGTTCAACGACGTTTTCTTAATATGCAGGCGGGATGGACCATGTGAGGATTCATCCCAAGTTTCTGCATTCCAATGCAACCAGTCATAAGTGGGCTCTTGGAGGTAGATTTGAATTTGATTGATCTACTACTTAACATTGATTCTGTATCTCTATGCTTGGTGCATGACTAGGTGATGTTTTGCAGCTTTTGCGGAGCTATTAGACAATGCAATAGATGAGGTAGTTATCTTTTCCTCTTGTTAAATTTTTTTACTCTAGCTATCCTCTCTGTTTGGACATATATCTTCTTTTCCTGTGTCAGGTTTGCACTGGTGCTACTTATGTTAAGGTAGATATGCTTGAAAATCCGAAAGACGGAAGCAGAATGTTGCTGATTGAAGGTAATCAGCCTTCTTTATTTTCTTGTTGGATGTTTTTCTGCAAAATGCCAAGAGGTTCCATTATCATTCCTGTTTAATAAATTCATTTGAAATCCCTTGCAGATAATGGTGGTGGGATGAATCCAGATAAGATACGAGACTGCATGTCATTGGGGTTTTCTACAAAGAGCAAAATCGCAAACACAATTGGACAATGTATAGAACTAGAATTTAACCAAAGTACTTGTCGTTTAAAACCCTTTTCCAAACAATCATGTTAGTTGTTTGTTCATGCAGATGGAAATGGTTTTAAAACAAGTACCATGAGGCTTGGGGCAGACGTGATTGTGTTCTCTCGTTGTTGTGGAAAAGATGGAAAAAGGTTATTTTTAAAAAAAAATTTTTGTTCATAGTTGTTTTGCTTTTTCTCCTTTTTGTTAGGTAGGTAGTGGTTATTTTCTTCAGCCTATCTGCAAAGAAAATAAGAGAGGGAAAAAGTGTCAAATTGGTTAGTTGTAAGGTTGAGAAACCATGCGTGCTTGTAGGCTTTTCCACAAATGAGAATGATCTAGAATTGTAGATCACTTTTGCTCAGATTTTGGTGTGCATGTGCACAGGCTTCTGCATTGTTTATATAGTTGGATTTTATATTTGTTTTGTGTTTTTTCGCAGTCAGTAGTTGATTTATAATGGGGAAAGAGGGCACATTTGTGTTTTATTAGTCATTAAGTTGGTCTTGGTTAAATCAGTAACTTAAAAAAAAAAGTGTCAACTGTTTTTTTTCCGCAGTTAGTAGTTGATTTATAATGTGGAGTGAGGCACATTTGTTTGTTATTAGTCATTAAGTTAGTCTTGGTTAAATCAGTAACCTTAAAAAAAAAAAAAAGGAAAAAAAAAAAGGTGTGAACTGTTTTCCTGAGTTTTGGTGCATGTTTACACCCTCTCTCTCTCTCTCTTTACTTCTGAAACTAATAGAGACCTTTTGCAATTGCTTATAGTGCTACGCAGAGCATTGGATTGCTGTCTTACACATTTTTGAGGAGCACAGGAAAGGAAGATACTGTTGTTCCCATGGTAATGACATTTATATTGTCTTTGTCATCCTTGTCTACTTTATGCAAATTGTCATCTAGTGTTTTTATCCAGTTATTTCATTATTGTCTGTCGAAACTTAAAGATTAGGCTAGAATGAAACAGCGCAAGCCATTTGTAACATTTTGAGGCATCATTGATGTGGAAACCTTTTGAAATTAAGAGTTAAGTTGATTCTTTCCAACTGGCCCCCCTTTAGCCGCAGGTTTGGTGTATTTCATGTTCATACTCAGGTATGAGTATTGGCCTGCTTGGATAGTTTACGTCTGCTTTAATCATTCTTTAACTGTCTTGGCAAGAACAATTTGCTTTCAGTGATATTATGTTGAGGACCTTAGCTATTGTCAAACCAGTGTTATTTGGATGGGTTCATTGATTTGGTGTCTTTAGAAAAGAAAAAAAAGATGCTGTAAGATGATTGATAGGGTGGAGCATTTGGATTTTGAGGTGGAGGACTCCGTTTTGTGGATGCTGGTGTTTTGGTTGATTAATTCCTCTCTTTAATTGTTGGGAGTTTTTTTATATGCCCGATTGCCCGTATTTTATATTTTTTCTATGCTTGTAACTTGTAAGTTATAATATTTCAATGAACGCATACAATCCCACAGAAACAAACAAATTCTTTGGCTGAATTACATGTTGCTCCTTTGTCTGTAGAATAACTGAAATCTTTTTTTATGCTCACTTGTTTGTATTAGTCAATATTTCTTCAACATTAAATATGATCACTGTGTTTTATTAGCATTGGACCTGTATTAAATGATGTGTTTTGTCCTGTGGATGAAAAGCTTGATTATGAAAGACAAGGAGCAGATTGGTACAGGATCAGACGATCCTCTCCCAGCGATTGGAACAAAAATTTGGAAACGATACTTGAGTGGTCACCATTTTCTAGAGAAGAAGACTTGGATCACCAGGTACTTATTACAAATAGGCAACACAGTATGCAACCATGTTATCCAGCTTGTTTGTCATTAATTTATTTTTACCTACTGCACAGTTCTATCTGATGAAAAACCAAGGCACTCGAGTAATTATTTACAATCTTTGGGAGGATGATGAAGGACAGTTGGAGCTTGATTTTGATGCTGATCCACATGTATGTTGATTCCTAAGCTGTATAATTTATTCATATCATTTTGTTTCATTTCTTTGGTGATTATGGCAGAATATATGTCGTGTCTGATTTTGCAGGATATTCAAATCAGAGGTGTCAATCGCGATGAAAAGAATATACAAATGGCTAAACAGTTTCCTAATTCTCGTCATTTTTTGACCTACCGGCACTCATTGAGGGTAAAGTCAGATTTTACCTTTCTGCTTGCCTAAATCGTTTTAACTAAGTCAAAACCCTCTATTCTAAATAAAATAGTCACAAATGAGATAATTTTGAAACATGGCCGCTGATTTAACTTGAAGTGAGCAACAGTCTCTCTTCATCTATTATTTGTTATTGATTTGTTACTTCATTTTGACTCCAGAGTTATGCAGCAATTCTATATTTGCGGCTACCAATCGACTTCCGAATTATTCTGCGTGGGAAGGATGTTGAGCACCACAACATAGTGAATGATATGATGATGTCCCAAAAAGTCACATATAAGCCACAGCCTAGTACTGCTGATGGGATACCCAAGGATGCAAATGTAACTTTTTTATCCTTTTTTTTTTTTAAAGAAACAACACAAGTGTAGTATTTCATGAAGAAGTTTTAAGTTCATTTTCATTTCTCCTTTCGCTATTGGTTTTCTGATTCTGTGCAACTGTCGAAATCAGATGGCTGCTACTGTCACCATTGGGTTTGTGAAGGATGCAAAACATCATATTGATGTTCAGGGGTTCAATGTCTATCACAAGAATCGACTGATTAAGGTATTTTTAGTTTTTTACGTTACTTGTCACATTTGTTGCATCTGCTGTTTGAGCAACGATGGTTAACATATTCTTTAAGCACAGGTCGATCACTGAACTTCTGAGACATTTTTTTACATGAATTTTTTTTTCTCAGCCATTTTGGCGGCTTTGGAACGCTGCAGGAAGTGATGGCCGCGGTGTAATAGGTTTTGTTTCTGCATTCAAGTTCCTTGACTTGAATTAAGTAGCTGAAATTGAGTTTGCTTCTGATGCATTTTATCTCGCAGGTCTGTTAGAAGCCAATTTTGTTGAACCAGCTCATGACAAGCAAGGGTTTGAGCGTACAACAATTCTTTCAAGACTCGAGGCAAAATTAGTGCAAATGCAAAAGACATACTGGTTTGTAGTTATTGGATTGTTTGTTTACAATTTTCTGCATCCTGAGTCAAGATTCTTGTGAGTTGTTTCTTGCTTTAATACTCACAAATGGGCGTAAACTATTGCATATGTAGGTCTACTAATTGTCATAAAATTGGATATGCTGCACGACGTAATAAGAAGGTCAACAATGCTGAAGATAAAGGTATGTTAGGGACACCCCATTTATGTAATGCGGCAGGAATTGTTTTTGGTTTTTTGCTTTTGCTATTGATGTTGCTGTTATGTACTGGTGTGAGGATCCATGTTGAACTAATCCATCCATAACTTTTTTTCATCTGTAGAGACTTCCCCTGATTTTCTTTCTGAAAGGGACGGTACCACATCAGGTGTCAAGAGACCATGTTCACTTTCAGATACATTCCGTTCAAAAACGGCTGACAGTGGACATGGGAATATACATGTGTCCAGAAAAGGCAAAAGTACAGTGCAAATCCAAACAAAGTTTACCCCAACAAGATCCGGGGAAGAATCAAGCTCTTCTGAAGCATCACTACCTTTGCCAGCCAATGTTAGGGGTGGAAACATGCATAAACAAGTGAATGGCGGTAGGGAATCACTACCTTCGCCAGCCAAAGTTAGGGGTGGAAACGTGCATAAACATATGCATGGCGGTAGGGAATCACTACCTTCGCCAGCCAATGTTAGGGGTGGAAACGTGCATAAACAAGTGAATGGCGGTAGGGAATCACTACCTTCGCCAGCCAATGTTAGGGGTGGAAACGTGCATAAACAAGTGAATGGCGGTAGGGAATCTAGGGACAAGGACATACATGTTGCTGTATGTGATAAGCAAGTGAATGGCAGTTTTCATAAGTCATTTACTGCTATGCATTATTCTGGAAAAGATGGTCCAGCTGTGACTGAATTATCTTCAGATATGGACGATACTGAATCCCAACAAGAGTGTACACCATGCAGAGGAACCAGTTTATCTGCCACAAAATCCAAGTCAAAGGTTACTGATAGTCACTTTTAGTTACAATTCTTGCATTGCAAAAGATGTATTATATTTGTGTTGCATGGCTTACCTAAAAGTTTTTGTTTATTTGGCAGGGAAATGATTTTAATTTGGAGGATTTGAGCATTGTGCAGCGATTGAGAAAGGAGAATCATGAACTGAAAGAAAAGTATGTGTTCTGACCTTTACGCCTGCTCTTTTCACCAACTTCATCCAAGTATTTGTGTGACATTTTGGGTTTTCATTCTGTAATTTGTGATCTTACTCTTACCTTGCAGTCATTCTCATCTATTTCATTCTATGTAGATTGAAAAAACAGGACGAACAGGCTCCAGCTGAATTGCTTAAGGACTTGATGCTGGAAAGGGAGAAGAACATAACACTTGAAACCAAGGTGTTTGTCTCTACAAGTTATTTCATTGAAATCTCAGGAAAACTGGGCAACAGATCCGAGTATTAGATTCTCTCTTGTAAAATCTATTTATGCTAATATATACTACCTGTCTTTGATCAGCTGAAAGAAGCAGAAAAACAGATCGAGTTCTTGAACAAGGAACAAGACAGTCTAATTGATATATTCACGGATGAGAGGCAGCGACGAGATGATGAAGAGAACAAGTTGAGAAAGAAGCTGCAGGTAGAATCCATTCTGTGACTTTGTGTTCTGTTTTTTGTCCTACTTGTGATGTTTTCTGCCGCCCTTATTTGGTTTCTGTTTTTGCAGGATGCATCCAATACTATTCAAGAGTTGGTTGAGAAGGTAAGGGAGCTGGAAAGGAGGAAGCCTCCTAAGATGGAAAGGTAGGATCATCGGCATACTGTGAAGTTCTTCTAGGACAGTTGACCGCAACTTGATCCATGGTTGTTTCCGGTTGAACTGATGACTTGGCGAAAGTGTAATTCGACCCAGAAGGTAGTCTAATCACTAATGTAGATCATGAGCATTGTTCAGGTGAACTACAGGTCTTTGATGGCGGACCTCTTAATACTTGGGCTGTAAAAATGTGCAAAAAGAAATGAACGGAATCCTAGTAGATGTATATATGGGTAGTAGAAGATGTTTGTTTTTTTTTTTTTTTTTATGACAGTTAATAGTAGAAGAAGTTGGGGTCAATTTGTGGTCATGCACGTCGACATATATATCTTATAATGGGTTGGATTGGTCCTCAATAGACCATTGGAAGTTGGATCAAATCTAAATGACAGTGACTTATGGACCAACAAAGAAAAACTAAGGACGGAAATGACGTCGTAGGGTAAGTTCGAGCTGGCTTTGGCTTTTTGGATACTTTATCAGTTTTTTTTCTGGTCTATTTTGTTTGTTAGAGTCAAAACCCCAAATTGGACAACATGTCCAGTCTCATAAAATCTCCTCTTTTTTGTTTTAGGTTTAGATTCATTTTTGGACCGAAATTGCCGTAATCCCACCCTATGCTCCTCTGAAGCAAATTAGCATAGGTTTTTTGGCACCTTATCGGCTTACCATGAGAGCCTCTACCGTTCCCCACTTCCCCATATTTAACTTCTATATGTTTTTTAGAGGTCATACGCCAATACTCGATAGCATTTATGTGTCTTCATATCAAATCCAAGACTAAATCAGACGTCCGCCATGACAATAAAATAAAACAGCATCAATGCAACAATACGTTCAAAATTTGAATTCCATGTTCCGGCACCAATAGTGTTGCGCCAAGCCTTTCACCATTCGACCAAATAAATTTCAACCTATTTTGAGCTTTTGAGATCGGTCCATCCCTACCCTTCATCAATGTGCGCACGTGTTGGCTGGCATCTTTAAAAAATCTCAAAGACTGGAACCACCCCACGCGTAACAAAATGGCTAAATTGGTAAATTTCCCTCCTCCCTGGTCCCACACGGAACCTGAACATTCCCCCATAATTGACCTAATCATTCACATCTCCACCCCCACGTGCACATTAGCCCCTAATCCCCTTGATTTAACCATAATTAATCCCCCTCCATCAACTCCCTTGACTATAAATTAGTCACAGCCCAGAAACCCTAACCACCACCACAACGACGTCGTTTCCCACTGTCGCGGTGCCAATAAAGGCAGCAGGACCCCATTATCGGCCTTTAGCGAATCGCATTGTTCTGTCATTTATGTCTCCTGAAGCTCACTCTGCTCTGCAACTATGTCTGCCTCCTCATCCTCTGCTCACTGTACGTTTTATTTTTTTAGCGCTACTCTACTTCTCCATTATTATTATAACTATTATGCTCTTTGCTTTTTCTGTGTTACACGAAACGCCTTCGTTTCTATGCTTTTCTGGTGACTGTGACGGTCTGGTTCAAATGCGCCGTCGTTTTGCCTGCTTTGGGCTATGCATACCCCCTACTAGCCCTTAGGCCTCTTAACTCGTCCCTGTCTCCCTCTCGTGAGTCTTTTCACTGAGACAGACAAAGTCAAACTCTCTCTCTCTCTCCAAATCGACGGCCAGTTTTTTGATATAAATTCGATCACTTCGATTCCTTCAACCTCCAGCTAACTCTCTCTCTCTCTCTCTCTCTCTATTTTCAAAACGCAGAGAGATTTTTAGCTTTCGGCTTTCGGCTTCTCGGTTCGGAGCTCCGACTCGGCCTTCTTCTTCTTCTTCTTCTTCAACTCAGCAGCTACGTACAGCATGCGAGCGGCGGCGGTTATCGGAACGGCGTCGTTGCTCTTCTTCGGAGTAGTGGCTGCGGCGGTGGTGTTGTTGTGCTCGCCTGGGTTTCTGAACGGTACGGATACGGTTGGGATTGTTAATTTGTTATTATTTCACTAGATTCATGCACATTTGATTTTGTTATTAGATTCCACATTCCCACTAGATTTCGTTGTATAAATTATTAATTAAATTTTTCACCTAATTATTTGGCCGGTTTTTGCTTTTTTGTTTTTTTTTTGTTTCTTGTTGGCTTCTCTTTCATAAACACAAGGGGTCCATTATGGACCTACTGTTATTCTGCGTCGGCCGCCTTCTTTATTCTGCAATTATCAACAAGAACAATAATGATGAACCTTTTTTTTTTTTTTTTGGAATTTTGGTGCAGGTGGCCATGGTTTTATGGAATCAAGGTTGTTGAGGTCTGGGGAAGGAAACAGCAAGCTCGCCGCTGCTCACCGCAAGCTTCTTGTTCGGGGTAAGATTTTTTTTTCAATAATTGATGAAATATTACTGGTTGATTTTACGGTCAGGATTTGTCTGTTTCCGGTGAGATTCCTTTTGTTTATTTGTTTGGTCAAAATGAATGTAGAATTCTTGGGACCAATTTTGTTTTGTTGGTTTTGAAATGATGTTGTGGTGGTGTTGCTCAGATTGGGTGAGGGCCAGAATGGGTGTCAGAGGGTACATGCTCATTTTTTTGCTAACGTGCGCAGGGGCCTAATTTGGCACCCACTACATTACATTTTGGTATCATTTCAAGGGATCTCACTGTACCTTCAGTTTTCATGCCCCTCTGGCCTCTGGTGTGTTTAGTCCCCGTTTTGAAAAGTCTTTGCATGGGAATTCACATTCGTCTTAGACACAACTCTGTCTATGCTTGGCTTGTTTTTGAAATGTGTGCACATTTTTTGCTAAGAGGTAGCTCAATTTGCTAGCTGGCTTGCAATTTTGTTTTGTGTGTAAGGTGATGGTTTCTGTGAAAAGAAAAGTTGGGTATAGCTAGGCTTTAGTAGGCAATGCTTTTCCCTATGAATTGTGATTTTCCAATATAAAAGTCGATTTTGGGTTGAATACTTAAAAAAGCTATGAGGAAAGAGGAAAGCATAAGCTTGATGCTGGTGGCCCGTCTGGTAACCTTTCTGGTTGCTTTGTTTGTATGTATTAACTTTTCATGTATAATTCCTGTGATTCACACCTTCTAAAAGTTTCTTTTGTCTACCCTAATAATGTAATGTTTGCTTGGACCCAATAGGGCTTTCACTATCCCAATTTCATTACAAACTTAAAAGACCCTCTTTCTCTTTTTGCGTTTTCCTTTACATGATTCATGTTTCATGTGTACACAGGGCAAGAAAATGTGGAGGAACCCAATCGAATTTGGGGGGAGAAGTGTAGCCGGTCCGACATAGTGATTGAACAGGGTCCCACGGCACCGCTGCCGAGCGGCATTCCCACTTACACGGTGGAGATCATGAACGTGTGCGTCACCGGCTGTAACATTAGCCACATCCACTTCACCTGTGGTTGGTTCAGCTCCGCCACGCTGGTTAACCCGAAAGTCTTCAGGCGGCTACGCTATAATGACTGCCTTGTGAACGACGGCAAGCCTCTGGTCAATGGTGGTACAATCTCTTTTGAGTATGCCAACACCTTCCTCTACCCACTCAAGGTTTCCTCTGTAGCTTGCTACTGATCAATTCTAGTCCATCTTTGACCAACAGCAATATTCACCTTAGGAAAATTTAGATTTGACACAAAAAAAAAAAACCACAACTATATAAAGCACCCAAAGCAGGAGTTAGTACTTTCTAGCTGTTTTTCAAAACACCCCATTGCCCTTTCGTTTATGTGGTTCTGCTTTTGCTTTATATCTATTGAGAATTTCAGCATTTCTGGGTTTGGATTGGTTAGAGTTTTGGAGGGGAAGTTTCAAGTTTGCTGAAGATCAATGCTTCTTAGTATTTTGGTCCTGCCTGTATATAGTTTGTTATATACTATATAGTATAGGATGGTTTAGTAGTACTGCTCATTACTGTTTGTGGGAGCCGCAGGAATTGAAACTCTGATAAAATGTTCCTTATGTTATGATGGTTCTGAAGAAAATGTGGCAAAGAGTTTTTACTAGTGATAGTGATTTATCTGCATGTTTTTGTTTTATTGGTTTTGACATGATATCAGTAAATCATGGCATTCTACTCTTTGAAGCGATGATTATTGCTTACTATAGTAAAGTACAAAACAAACTTTCATAACGTTACATCATTAGATTTCTTCTATTCTTTCCCGCTACAAAATCAATTACAGAAGAGAGAAAGATTGTGTGTACATGTACTCTATCCTTAATTTCCTCTTCTGTGTAGTCTGATGTCATATTCAATCCTTATGGGACAATTCATTCTTTTATTCAACTCCATCCTCCTTATGGAGAGTTGGCCTCGCTGATCCGTGTCTAACAATTTTGATGGGAGATCTTTGGTTCAGAGTATGGAACAATTCAATACGCAAATTTATCGCCACTAAATATTTTTTATGAGATACACTTATACTGTTGATATTTCTTCTGAAAATGTCTCTCATAATAAAATAAAATAAAAAAATAAAAAATTACACACAATTGTTATTTTAAAATTTTAATTAGTTATAAAGCCACACAACTCTTTTTGTCTTCATAAGGCCACTTTCTCTTTCAAATTATTTTGTCTCTTATAATTTTACCTTTCCACTTAACAAAACGTCAAAACCAACTGAATAGGATATCAGATCCATTCTCTTCAAAAAAAAAAAAAAATCCATCGTTCTCTCTTTTCTCTCTCTTGCCGGCGATTCAATGCTCTCTCTCTCTCTCTCTCTCTCCGATGAGCTTGTTCGCCTCTCGCCATGGCTATCATCCGTGGCGTCGCCGACGAAGAACATCTCCGACGTCAGAAACTCTCCCTCAGCGGCAACCGACTATTGTGCGGCGAAGCTCCCGGACGATCTCGACAGAGAGAAGCCTTGTTGCGGATCAGAGCGAAACGAGACGGCATCGTTTCACCACCTCCTCCTCTTTCTCCCACTTTTTCTCTGATCTCGACGCCGATCCAAAGCAGATCTGATGGGACCTCGTCATTCGATCAATATATTTCGCCGGCCAAAATTCACCACTGCTGGTCAGAATTCTAAATTATCTATCTATTATGCCTCCGGCGAGGATACCACCATAACAATCGCTCACCTTCGCTGGCACTCTCAGTCTTAGAGAAGAAAATGAGGTTCGTCTTCTTGGCTTCTTGCATAGGCTAGGGTTTTAACTGAATTTGGAGATTCTAATTTGGATCTGGATATGATGGAATTGGAATTGACTAGGTGCATTTGATTCGGCTCTCTTCGAATGGAATTGAACTGGTATGCGATTATATGATGAGAAAATCGAAGCATGCCGGAGCCGGAGCTTTTCTTCTTTAACTGCTTCGCAAATCCAGCTAAAATCCGGAATCCTGCAGTGGCGGTGACGACAGCACGAACAGTTTCTTGAGGTTATGGCGGACCCGAGCCTCCTTGCTCTTCTCCGGCAAGCAACAAGCTAATTTTTTTTTTTTTTGGGAATAATTGGGACTAACAGGTCTTTGATTTGATTTGTTTTGATTGCGAAGATTTTCTTTTCCCTAGTTGACTGGTTGTTCTTGGTTTTGAACGATTTGGCTGAATTTGTGCCTAATTGCAATTGTATTTGGTTGAAATCAGAAGGTTTTGATTCAAACATTTGACATTGTAAATGTATACTTGTTTTGATGTTTTAGAGTGGCTTTTGTATCAGTTAGTAATAACTATCTCAGATGTTGGGAGTAACTTTGATAGCTATGTTTATGTTAGTATATTTTCAACATGATGTTAATAGCTTCTATTTTCATTTTCATTATTTCAAGTTAGCAGCTCCGTGTAATTGTTCTAGTGGCATTTCAATATAGTGATAGTAGCTTTATGTGTCTATGTTAGTATATTTTCAAGCTAATGTCAATAGTTTTTTTTTTTTTTCAAATCAGTAGTTCTCTGTAACTATTATAGTGGTTTTGTATCATAGTGATCGTAGCTTTCTGTACCTATGTTAGTAGCTCTCTAATGTTAGTGAGAGTAGCTCGTTGATGTTGGCGAAAGTAGCTTTTGGTGTTGGTGAAAGTAGTTTTTGCTGTTAGTGAGAGTTGTTTTCTGTTGCTGACGAAAATAGCATTTGTTGCTGATGAGAGTAGTTTTTGGTATTAGTGACAGTATCTTTTGTTGTTGGGGATAGTAGTTTTTCGTTTTGAGGAGCATAGGTTTTTTGGTAAGGCGTAACTTTTGTTGTTGGTGATAGTAGCTTTTGTTATCTCGCCGGAGGTTGCCGGAAATCTCACCAGAGTAGCTTTTGTTGCTAGTGACAGTAGCTTTTGTTGCTAGTGATAGTAGCTTTTGTGACCTCACTAGAGGTTGTCGGGAATCTCATCAGAGTAGCTTTTGTTGCTAGCCACAGTAGCTTTTGGTGTTAGTGACAGTAGCCTTTGTGGTCGCCGAGGTCTGTCGGAAGTTGGCCAGAGGTCGGCCGGAGACCCGCCAGAGTTGGTCGGAGACCTCGCTGGAGAGGAGAGAGAGAATGATTGTTGATTTTGTAATCTAGTGGCATTTATGTAAATATGTTGGTTTTTAATATCCAAAATATAACACTTTTTTTAGTCTAGTGGCCTTATGAGAGAAAAAAACTAGTTGGTGGCCTTATAGCTAAAAAAACAATCAAAGATGCACTTATATGTAATTGGGTGATGAAATTTGCACTCCAATTTTTATAAAACACACTCCTTAGCAATTGAAATTCCTAATTTGCCCTTAACTTCTATATATCATCTTCCTCATTTTTGGACCAACCCAATTCTTCCACAATGTTCCGTTTCCTCTCTACCTTATGCCTCTGCTTCATCATCTCAATAGTCATGGGTGTGAAGATGAACAGATTGGTGAGATTGCAGGCTAACAAAGATAGCAAAAGCCGAGCTTGTACTTGTCAGCCATTGTGGAAGAGTTTCATGGATACAAATACCCAAATAAAGCTACTGATATTGCACAACAAATCCCCACCATTGTGAAATAAGATGGAAGCATCTTGCTTTGCAGATTACAGAGCTGATGCCTCAGAAGAGTCTTGAACATGATGGTGTCACCGAGGAAGGTGACCTTGAGATAGGCGCCGAACGCCGTGAAGAAGTTGAGCAGATGAGCCAGCTTCAGGGTGGTGGAGAGTGCCGACGACTTGGGACCGTCCGATTTGGTCTCCTGTGAGAAAATCACTCTGATGGCTAGAAAGCCCATAGCTACTAGAAATCGAGACAGCCATACCTCAAATTTGTCTATGAAGATTCCAATTCCCAAAATTTTTAGGGATTTAGCAGAGCAATGCATTGGATTGGTGGTAACCAAAGTACTCTAAATCTGAAAGAATCAAAACTTGGGTGTTTTTTAGATGGGATTTTCTACTCAACTGTCATAGCTTGTGTGTTTTTAAATGTGAAAGAACAAAGATTGCCTCCTCAAGCTGCATATATGCTATTGTGGCTTATGTTTCTTGAAGGGGTAGTTATGGAAATAAAAGTATTAAAATGAAAATAGGAGTATAGTTTGCTAAAAAAGGAGTGCAAATTTCAATCCCTTAAAATAAAATGTAAATATACATTTGGACAAAAGCCACCGATAAAAATATAAAAATAGAGATACCATTGTTTACCTTATTTGTTGGCAAACTCAAGTTTAGGTAGAGAAACAATCATACAAAGCCCATATACAGAAATGCAGTTCATACCAAAACCCAAACTGTAACTAAGTTCTCTAATGACCCGACCCGACCCGACCCTACCCTAAAGTGTGGTAGTATATAATATAATCCATAGTCCAAGGCCGTGGTCGTGCTCTCTTACACTTATCTTCTTCACGGAACCAGCACGACCAATCGAAGAGAGAGACAGCGAAAATGGCCAACACGATCGCCGGCGTCGCCGTCGGGATTTCATCCGCAACTCCCAGGCTTTCTCAGAGACCCATTTCACGATCGTCTCGGCGTTTTTCCACGGTCAAAATGGCCGTCTCGCTCGACGAGAAGAAGAAGAATTTCACTCTTCAGAAATCCGAGGAGGCCTTCAATGCCGCCAAGGTACCATTACTATTTTAGCCCACTTTATCTTATTACCCAGTAGTTGTTTTGGATTGGTTGTCAGGTAAGTTGTGGACTTTGTTGTGAAACTTTTGGAGGATGAGGAAGTTGAGCAGAGAAGTTGGGAGCTTTGGATTGGTTTTGTACTTTTGTTGTTGGGAACTTTGATTGGTTTTGAGATGTGGGTTTAGTCTTAGAGATATAGGGATTTTCTGGGTTTTGAAATTACAGAGGAATGTTTTATTTTGGCCACTGCATCATTAAACTTGGTGATGGTTTATAATGTGGGTGATGCTTTAACAGGCCCTGGAGTTTAAATCTAGGTTCCCCATTTTTAGTCGAACCACATGCGCAATCAAATTCAAATGGATTAGTAAACGGAACATGGGTTGAAAGTCAAATGGGTTATGTTGAGTTGCTATAATTGGAGTCTGATGATTATAGTTGTTTTCTGTACCGTTGCTCTCTATGTTCTTTTTAGCGTCGCTATTGAAGTTCATGTTTGTTCGTGGAGATGCACTTGTCTGCAATCTCTGATTATTGTTCTTGTTTTGTGTCATTTTAACTATCTGTGATGTTGATTGGCAAAGTTGTTTCAGATTCGGTTATTGCTGACTCACGCATGAACTTTTGTAGGAGTTGATGCCTGGAGGTGTGAATTCCCCTGTACGTGCTTTTAAATCTGTTGGCGGACAACCTGTTGTGATTGATTCCGTCAAGGGCTCTCACATGTGGGACATTGATGGCAATGAGTACATTGACTATGTAGGTTCTTGGGGACCTGCAATAATCGGGCATGCAGATGATAAGGTTTTATTCTCTCTACTCTTATCTAGTCTGCATTATGCCTTTAAAATGCATGCTTCTGTAAAAGATTCATTCTATGATTAGTACACATGGTTATTGTTCGGGAGAATGGATTTTTTTTATCATCATAGATCTTTAGGCTCCTTTTTTTCTTTTTCTTTTTTCCGTCACAGATATACATATATGCTTTATATAGTTTTAGATGGTTTATATAAAACCAACTGCATTTGCATTTATGCCAAAGACATGTCATGGTTTAGGACAATGATCTATGCACCTCATTCTTATAAAAGATAATATGCCTTCAAAATTTAGTAAGGCTGCCCTTCCCCTAGGATTTTCTGTTCATATTTCCAAAGAAAAAAAAAATCTTTCAGAAAATGTTAGAAGGAGAACTATTAGATGGGATAGAGTTATGTTACTCTTCTAAAGGTAATTGGCTTCTTCAATTAGACAATCTCAAGTTAGAGATCTCTTTCTTGGAGAACATAGAACATAGAACATAGAACATAGAACATAGAAATGAAACCAAAAAAAGAAAAAAGACTAAGGAGGAAAAGAGAGAAGCATTGCAACTGTTATACTTCACTCGTGATTCCACTGAGTAAACTCTAGCTGTTAGTTAAGCTTTCATTTGGTTGCTGTTTGACTCGGTAGCCTCTCTGGTTGTTGTTCGACTGACACTTACCTTCAGGTACTTGCAGCTCTGGCTGAAACAATGAAGAAAGGAACAAGCTTTGGTGCACCTTGTCTTCTAGAAAATGTTCTGGCAAAAATGGTGATTGAAGCTGTTCCAAGCATTGAAATGGTTCGGTTTGTTAACTCAGGCACAGAAGCATGTATGGGTGTGCTTCGTCTGGCCCGTGCATATACTGGCCGAGGGAAGATAATTAAGTTTGAAGGCTGTTACCATGGCCATGCTGATCCATTCCTTGTCAAGGCTGGTAGTGGGGTTGCCACATTAGGACTTCCAGACTCACCAGGTGTTCCTAAAGCAGCGACTATTGATACGCTAACAGCCCCTTACAATGACTTGTCAGCCGTGGAAGCTCTTTTTCAAAGTAACAAAGGAGAAGTTGCAGCAATCATCCTTGAACCAGTTGTTGGGAACTCTGGTTTTATCACTCCTACCCCAGATTTCCTTAATGGAATACGCAAACTCACCAAAGAACATGGTGCTCTCCTCATTTTTGATGAAGTGATGACTGGGTTCCGTTTGTCTTATGGTGGAGCTCAGGAGTATTTTGGTATTACTCCTGATTTAACAACACTTGGGAAGATCATTGGTGGCGGTCTACCAGTTGGTGCATATGGTGGAAGGAGGGAGATGATGGAAATGGTGGCACCAGCAGGGCCAATGTATCAGGCTGGGACCTTGAGTGGTAACCCGCTAGCAATGACTGCTGGAATTCACACCCTTGAGAGGTTGAAGGAGCCAGGCAGCTATGAACACCTGAACAAGATTACAGGTGACCTTATTCAAGGTATCATAGATGCTGGGAAGAAGGCTGGACATGCAATTTGTGGTGGGTATATCAGCGGGATGTTTGGATTCTTCTTCACTGAAGGGCCTGTTTACAACTTTGATGATGCAAAAAAGAGTGATACCGCAAAGTTTGGAAGGTTTTATAGGGGAATGCTGGAGGAAGGTGTATACTTTGCTCCCTCACAGTTTGAGGCTGGGTTTACAAGCTTGGCTCATACTCCTGAGGATATCCAAAATACAATAGCTGCTGCAGAGAAAGTTTTAAGGCAGATATAGAAAAATAAGTTGCTTCTGTGTGCTATTTTTTGGTTTCAATCCTTGTATTTTTTATGTGGCTTTTTGCAGGTGATTTAGAGAGTTGTTCAAGTTTTATTCTTTTAGAATTCTTGTACTATTGTAATTGTTGAGTGTAACGTCTGATCTTCAGCTGGTAAATAACAATGGAAAATTTGTCAGTTTCTTCCATACTCTGAACTAAATGCCTTTCGATTAGTCAGCATCTAATCTGGAGAGACTGAGTGTTGAGAAATCGAGATCGATTCATGCCCAAATAAAAGTCACCATCGTTACTCATATGCTTGTGGCTTGGTTTATCCATCTTTTACCCAACCAAACTGCAAGACTGCTGGCTCTGCAACAGCTGGTAGAACTTGCTGGCCTTTGATATCGTGAATGGATGGAAGATGATGGATGTGAGTGATTGTTTATTCTTTTTCTTTTTTGATGAAAAAATAAAAAAGCAAGCACTAGTTTCACATAGAAAATCCAAAATAAACACATCATTCTTCCTCGTAGTTTAAATGTGGAACTTTGCATTAATATACAACTTTTACATTACTGCTACAATCACTCACGCAACCTACCAGGCAGGACAGACGGTAAACAAGGAGAATGCAATCTGTGATGATGGAAGACAAGGCCTTGCAATTGCAAGCAGCAACTAATGAAATCACCAACAACATGGTTTTCTGTACACACAACTTAACATGTACACGTTGATGCTAAAATAACAATGAACAGATGTAAGTTGATAGATGGTTTATGTCGTCAGAGCATTGATACCCGAGCTCACCAAATCCCAACTCGAACAGTTTCTTTTTTTTCACAATATGGAACACGAACAGACAACTTTCCGGGGCAAGTCATCAATCTTCTTGTCTGTTGAGAAAAAAACTAGGATAAGTTTTCCAGCAAATCTCATGGTCAGAACTCAGAAATCAACAGAGGAATGCAAAAGACAAAAGAGAACTTTATTAATTCCACTGAATTATACTATTCGAATCGATAAAATACTAAATTTCAACATCAAGACTGAATTCCCAATTAGGTAAACTAAAAGACAAACAAAAAGCCGAACAAGTTAATAACGAGTGTTCCTCCCTTCTTGGCACATTAAGGGTTCTTCCTTATTGACATGGTAAAGCACCAAGGCCATAGGAAAAACAGCCATCTTTGAGGGCCTTGGGTCTGCAGTCCTTGCCTTCAAGCTTTAATATGATGCAGTATCATGGTCACTGGGATCCTACTTTTTGCTAATGGGTCGCTCTCATTTTATTGGCAATACACACTTACAAAAAACTGCAGGAGATAATCAACAATGAACACATATTGACTCATTAAGGAAAAGAAAAGAGAGCAGCTTTTCATAGCTTCAACCAAAATGCTATGAACCAAGTCCACAAGAAAATTGTAATATACCATTTTGAACTTCTCTAGGATAAAGGCAGCATTATAGGGAACTGTAGTATCCAAATGACCAAAACTACATTTAAAGCCTATGAAGGGAACTGCCACCCAACAATACGATCACAACAACCAGAAGCATACCACCCAACAGCATTGAACTTCATTCATATGTATCATTCCAAACCACCACAGGATCAAGCCGTCATCACAAGCAACGAAAAAATCAGATATTCAGATCATACCTGATTTAGCTTTGTCTATAGTTGGCTGTACAACAACATGCATTACCATAACTCCCCCACCACCAACATCACCAAAAGGTAATTTACACTGACCCACTGTCTTGTTGTTCTCCAAAATTTTACCAAAACACATTAGCTTCACTTCATTCGACGTCTTGGGTATCATCGTTTTCCCTACATCCAAGAATTGCTCAACAAAATCAAAACCAAATACAACCAAAAAGAGACAATAAATCACTGAATCCATTTGAAGTCCCAACACAATCCACCAATTCCAACCAGTACTGAATTGCTTAAGATTCAACTCAACAGATTCTTTCACAAGCAACTAAAACTCTGTTTCTTCAAGCACAAAATTTAACTACTGTTGGCATAACCATCAAAAACAGACCCCAAAAAATACACAATTGCAGGTACAATCAAAATTGGCAAACACAGTAGCAAAGACTATTCAGAGAACAAAGAACGCCAAGTGAGAAGTCAAACCTTTGGGCCAGTCGGAGACGACCCTCTGCTTAAGCATATCGACTGTGGAGGCTGATGAGTAGCTGAACGGCCCTATATCGGAGCCATCGTACAGCCTGAACTTTATGTCCACCAAATCCTCCTCCGGCATCTCAAAGTTTCTGACTTTTTTGACCTCCACTGATCCAACCCCCCAATTGATCACTACCCAGAATAGCTCTTCGAATTCTGAAGTAGACCCTGTTCTTCTTCTGATCGGCCTAAGCAAAATTGAGAGGGCTCTCCTATGGAGGTTGGTGCTTGTTAGCTTGTTTTGTTGTTGGTGTGCTTCAAACAAAAACCTAAAAAGCAAGAAAAGAAAAACGGTTGACGTTTTAACACACACAAGTTCGGTGCTTTTTTTCTTCAGAAAAAAAAAATATATTCGATGCTTTTTCTTTATTTTTAAAAGGGAACATGTTCGGTGCTTTTAGGGCACTCTCCAGCCCTTTAATCAAAAGTTATAGTCATTCTGTCAATACTATTCATTCAGATATTACATCTCCAATCTCTTTTAGTTAAAAGCTATAGCCATTTCAGAATCTTAATAACTTAAGACAATTATTTAGCTACAATATGAATTTATACATCATATATGAATACTTTATATAATATATCGCCATTAATTAAATTTAAAAATAATTTTTCTTTTACTTTTTCAAATTTTTTTTGTTTAAAAATCCGTTGCTTAAATTTAATTTATCGCATTTTTCTGACCATCAAATTAGAAATTAAGTAATTTATATTTTTGTACCAACTATTTTGGATCTTCCATTTGATTCATTAATGAAGAGTGAACTTGGCCATTGATTTTTTTATCTTTGGAAGCCCAGAAGTCGTTTTGCGCACGCGAAGCCTATATGTCTGCCACCACTTTAGTGCGTGTATAGCGCGTCTCTCAATTTCAGCTCGTTTGTTTTTCTTTTAGCGCGAGTATGACTTGTTTTCAACGATTGACGCGTGAAGTGGGGGTCAGCATAATTTCAATGGACGATGGGGTCCACCTCCTCTTCCACTGAAGCTATCTTGGCTTTCGTTCTACAAAGTTTAGCCATTTTGACTAAGCAAATGACTCGGGGGTAATTTTGACTACAGTTTTTATTGGGTTGGGAGATGCTTCATTCGGATTGGGAAAGCTAAAATTGGCTTTTGACACCAGGGTCGGAGTTGCCTTAACCACCACATGTGGTCGAGTTGGTAAGAGACTCCAGGTGTGTAACTCCCAACATTTAGATTCTTCCCACCAACGCTGATTGGAGTTTTAAATCCAATCTATTCTTAGTTGCAGGGAAAAGGAAGTGTTTGGACATAACCTCTAGGCTCCAGCCTTCCACGTATGGATTAATCTCTAGGTTTAAGAAAATACTTTATAATCTTGATTAAAAAAAAATCAGTGCTTTGATACAAAAAAAAAAGGGTCTTTGACCCAAAGCACCAAAATCAGCTAAAATTGTCCCACTTACCCCAGCAACAAATTTTTTTTGCCCAATTTAAGGCAAAATAACAATTTTACCCTTAACCTAATTAAATAACTATTATCATGCCACTCTCTCTCATCCCTCCAATCTGCACTCTCTCTCTCTCTCTCTCTCTCTCTCTCTCTGCCATGGCAGCTCCAGAACTGGAGGACGACGCCCACATCTCCTTCCTCCCCTTCCCTTCAGATCTGCCCCTCCTATCTTTCTCTCCCTCTGAAACTGTTCGATCTTTAGTATAGAAGAAGCCATGGTGGTGCCATAAGAGATACCAGGGGCGTCGCTTATGGAGAAGATCTACTCCTAGCGCCACTCGTCGTCTTCCGACGATGATAAGCCGTCGAAGAAGGCCGATGATGTCAAGCACAAGGCTGACATGTAGAATCTGGAGGTTTTCTTTTCGTGATCTAATTAAGGAGAATATGCATGAGAATTTTGAATATATTGTATCAGAAAGATCTCATATTGTTTTAATTTTGATGTATTAGCCTTGTTTTGATCATCTTGTTGGCTATTATGTGCCTGTTAGGTTGTATTGATCCTCATTGTTATGCAATTATGGGGATTGGATTAGCACATTCTATGGATTTTCAAGGTTTCGGTAGAACACGACAGTTTTTTATTTATTTTTATTTTTAAGAATGGTAGGCCACTAAAGGTTGGTTGCTTTTTTCCAGAAGATTTTTTGTGCTATATGAATTGAATTGAATCGGAATGGAATAATAGTTGTAGTTGTTGTCTTTTCTCATTTCCTACTTTGGTGATGTGTGTATTGCATTAACTGTTGGAAGGTGGTTGTTTTGGTTGTGTGCATTATTATTATTTTTTCTGTCTAAGATCGAGCACGTCTTGACCCTCTCTCTCTCTTCCTTTTTTTTTTGGGGTAAAATGTGGGTACAAGGCCTAGAAGGAAAGGGGGATTTGGAGGGTAATAAAGGTCTATTTAGGGGCAATACAGGTTTATTGAAGGTCTATTGGGGGGCAATACATCAATAGACGTTTTTGAATTGATGTAATTTCATTGTTTATTATTCTGTAATCAAAGTTTTATTTGTTTAAATTTAGGGAGATTAGTTCCCATTCTGACGATTGAAAGTCCTATTGGGGGGCAATAGTCGTCTATTGGGGGCGGCAATAAACATTTCCGGTGAGTTTTTCAGAAATTTCCGGTGGGCGGCAGCTGGTGACCAGAATCCGGCGAAAGTTGACCTGATTCCTGCGGCCGGTGATGGGGCTCCGGCAAAGTCTCCTATGGTTTCTCTCTCTCTCTCTCTCTAAGTAACAAAGAGGTGAGGGTAAAATGGTATTAAAAAGAATTAAAAAAAAAAAATCTTAATGGGGTATTAGGAAAGACCTCCTTAGAGTGTTTTGGGTAAGAGGGAATTAAAAAAACTTAATGGGGTAAGTGAAAAAAAATCTCTAAAAATGGTGTAAATGGACAAAATCCCCAAAAAAAATCTAATCTTTTTAAAAAGCGAAACACCGCCGTTGCAGTGGGGGAGGTATGCCAACGACGTCGTTTGCTTCTAGGGCTCTGCAAATTTGCAAAAATTTGATCCCAAATTGGAATAAAAGAGGAAAAATGAAGAGGTGTTCAAGTAAAATCCTAATTTGTGTTTGGCCCAAACTCTAAGTTACTTGACCTAGTGGTAATATGGTTAAATTAGAAGGATCTAGATTCCTATTCAATATACGATTACTTTTCTTGTATGATTGAGATTCTATGCATTGTAATCCTCTCTATATATAAAGAGGTCCATATTATCAATGAGAATACACAGTAAATTCCTCTCAATTTCTGATTCCCTAAAACACGTTATCAGCACGAAGTTCTAACCCTGAAAACCCTAATTTTGTTACCTTCAAAATCCTGCAACCACCGCCCCACATATCTTGGCCCTAGTCCTAAGGAGACTAGAACCGGCGGCGGAACCACCGGAACCTGCTGGAATCAACCTGAACCGACCTCTGTCCCTGTCGAGCCCGGTGCCTGCCCTCCGCAGATCTACCGAGCCCCTGCCGAGATCTCCCGAGCAGGTGCCGAACCCCTGCGAGCGCTGCCGAGCATCTGCCGAAGCATCCGCCAGACCTTCCGAGAGCCCTGTGCGCACCTGCCGAGAGCCCCGCATACCTACCGGCAGCCTTCCGCACATCTGCCGACACCTGCGCGCAGCCCCTTGCCCACACCTGTCGAGCACCCCTGCAGCAGCCCCCTCAAGCCTCCCCAACTGCCCTGCCTAACTCCGGCCACTTTTCGGGTGACCTCCGGCAACCTTTTCCGGCCATCTTCAACAACTTTTCCGGCTATTTTTCAAGGTAAACTTTTCTAAAAGTTCCCGTTTTTGAAGTTTTTCAATTTCTTCTTTTCTCGGGGACTTCCAACCTCCCTTCTTTTACCCCCCTTTCTTCTTCATAGGGGAGACCAAATTAAGCCGAACTGTGGGGGTTCGTGCTCACTCCAAGATTGGAGCTTGTAGAGTCCTCCAAACTTAGAATTTGTTGAGATAAAACGATCGACCACAAACATCACTGTTTCGATCTAATTCAACCCCTCTTGGAATCGAATTTCTTAGAAGCAACTACACTCAGAAATTTTTATTGTTTTCGTGGTAGCATTTTTCTCTCCGAAACTAACCCTAATCTTTTGTTGTTTTTCAGGATGAGTAACCTGAACAAGTTGAGCTTCGCTCCAATAGAGACAATAGGCACAAGATACCACAAGTGGGTCCATGATGTGCGCCAGCATCTTAAGGCTGATGGGATCCTGAGTACGATCCAAGAGCCTAGCCAGGACGTGTTAACTGTTGAGCAAGCTCAAACTTTAGAGGAAAATAGATCAGCCTTAGAGGCAAATAAGGCGAAAGCCATCATCCTAATGACTCGTCATATGGATGATTCGCTCCAGTATGAGTGTATGAATGAAGAAAACCCCAGAAGGCTGTGGGTCTCACTCGAAGATAGATTTGGCAACGTCCGTGACTCCCTACTTCCTGACCTAGAAGTGAAATGGCATAGCCTCCACTTCTGTGATTTCAAGTCAGTTCTTGACTACAACTCAGAAGCACTTCGTATTAAATCCTTAATGGAATTCTGTGGTAAAGAGATCACAAATGCGATGTTGATTGAGAAGACTCTCTCTATTTTCCTCGTCTCTACATTGATGGTTGCTAAGAACTATCGAATCGATGTTATTGCAAGAAAAATCACAAGGTTTCATGAGCTCATTGGAGCTATGAATGTCGCTGAAAAGCATGACAACATCCTTGTGAAGAACTATAATTCGAGATCCGTGAGAACAAAGCAAATTCCGGAATCCAATTATAGTCGCGCCCCAAAGAGCGAGCGCTAAGAGCGAAACCCTAATCTTAGGAATACATTTGGACGTTCTGGTCCATATAATCGCTCTACTTGGGAAGGTAATTGCCAAAATAGGCGAACACGGAACCGAAGAGGTCAACGTGGAAAGAAAGAGGGAGGCAACGCCTCTGGCCATGTTGGTGGCGCCACCAACACTAAGAGCCATCTAAATGAAGCTTTCAAAGTGCCTCAATCAATGGAGTTTGAGCAAAAAAATGTATGTTCTCGATGTGGAGTGTCTGATCATTGGGCACACATTTGTAGAGCTCATGAAGAAATTGTCACCGCCTACAAAGCATATTGTGAAGCAAGAGAAGCTTATTATATGTAACAAGAAGATCAAGAAGATGATCTAGAGTGAAGGGTTGAAGACTACAAATATGGCTGGGATCAATAGATCGTCAATTCTGTTTAAGTCTTTATTTTTCCAAGAGATGTAATAGGCAATTGCCATATATTTTTGTAGTAAATGCCAATAGTTTGGTCTTTCTTCAAAGTAGGCTCATCCAAAGTAAGTGTGATGTCTAGGAAGGTTATGAGATTAGTGGTACTTAAGCGAGCCTTGCTCCACCGACATCTCTTTACTCACCTGGTCACATTTATTTTGGAATTACCGAAAGAAGTTAGACGACTACCATTGTTTTGCATTAGCTAGCATTTTGGATTAGATTTTCTTTGGTCAAAGAGACAATGATGTAACTCCGTTGGTTTATGAATAAAATTTTGAGTTCTTTTCATTATGACTCCATTTTGATTATGAGAATATGACTTTGTGACCACGATGGCTGAGCCATCAGTATTAATTCAAGGACTTGGAATAGCCCAAGTTCCCCTTGCCAAAAGGCACCTTGATTACTGTCGCAAAAACTCTCTATGCTCCTAGGGCAAATCGCACCTATGAGTAGCCAACGGATTTCATGCAAAAACTCTTGTAGAGAACGGAAATGAGTTCCTTTGCAATACCTCTAATGATTGCGAACAAAGGTGCATCTTAGAGAAGTTTATGTGTCTCTCTAGTGGACTCTATGTCACTATTCGAGCTATTAAATCCAATAAAGTTATAAGAGAAGATCTCTTCGATTTAGACACATATTGGCTTTGTCACGACAGGATAGGTCATCCTAGTCATGATATGATGATCCATCTACTAAAGACTTCACATGGACATCCTTTCTCTCGAGCGACATGAAGCATGAATCAAAAGTTGATTACTGGACTAAGTGTGATCGACGCTGCTGCCTAGGGCACCGCCTCAGTCCACCACCAACCTAGGGCTGGCGCAGTCCCTATCCATAACACCACAGATGGCGTCCATAATGGTGATGGCGCCCCAGGTGATGCTGCAATCACCAACTTGCTTCAAAATAGCGTTTCAGACGCTCAGGACTAACCAAAATTCTCATTTGTTGCTTTTAATGCCTCTCGCTCGTTTTACAAAGCCCGTTCCTTAGGAAAATTAGGACTGCGACCGTCTTATGCAAAGGATATGAAAATACTCATTTTGTTCTTACATAGAATCCGTAGGGATTCTGTGGACTGTTTCAACCAACCTGCGGACATTTAAATATTTCATGATGTTGGTTGACACGCAAACACGCTAGTCACGTGTTGTGCCATTGTCCACCTATAAATGCTGCTTATGCTCCATTCCTAGTACATATCATATGACAACGGGCACACTCCCCAGATCATCCTATTCAGTCAATTGGATTTGACTATGCTAGAGAGTTTACATCGAAATACTTTCGATGGATATTGTAATGGGACTGATGTTGGACATCATATTCCCATGTACACACCCAAATGGTCTTGCGGAAACGACTACGATGGTAGTCCGGACATTGGTAATGCGCACCAATCTCCTTAGATCTGCTTGGGGTGATGCAATATCACATGCAGCTATGCTAATTCATCTACAACCCATCGTCACTCAATGTACCTCTGCGTTACAGCTAGTGACTGGGTACAAGTATCGTACTTAGGCATATTTGAGTGAGCCATTTATGTGTCAATTGCGCCGCTGCAGCGCTCTATGATGGGTCCTTACAGATGAATTGGCAACTGCGTTGGATTTGAGACTCCAACAATCGTCCGCCACTTAATGCCTTTGCAAGGCGATCTCATTACCGCTAGATTTGCTAGTTGTCACTTTGATGAGACAATCTTCCAGTCATTAGGGGGAGATAAGAACACCAATGTTCAGCAGGAACGACAGGAATTGTCGCAGCTTGTCCCCACTATGTCTCATCTCGATCCCTGTTAAAGTGACGAGATCACACAAATATGTTGCAAACATGCCTGCAAGGAAGGACGTCCCTATAAGAGGACGTAGCGCCACCCTACACGGAGGTAGGCATGGAGCCAATGCCAAAGAGAGTGGTACTCTGACATTATAGGCCATAGACCCAGCTAGGATGCGTGGGAGGCCTGTGGGTTCGAAGGACACGAGGCCTGTGGGTTCGAATGACACTTTGGCACATTCCAATCCTTTGATCATCAAGACTCAAAATCCGTCTCATGAGAATCTTCCGGGTTAAGGTTATCATTGGGGGACGCCTCAACGTTAGAACCTATTCCTGAGAATATGGAGCTCTATGAAACTTATACTACTGTACATGAGACATGGGATAGAAACTCCATCATAATTGATGATGTAGTTACGCATGAGTTTGTTGAGTCAGATGATATCGAACCACGCTCCGTTGATGAATGAATGCCAACGTAGAGAAATTTGGCCTAAATGGAAAGATGTGATCTAGGTTAAGATGAATTCTCTAAAGAAGAGGAAGGTTTTCAAGCTAGTGATGCCAACACCTCCTAACATAAAACCTATTGACTAATGGGTCTTCATTAGAAAGCGTGATGAGAAAAAGAGATGGCAACCTCGCCTTATGGTGCAAGGCTTCTCACAAAACGCCCTGCAATTGACTACGATGAGACATATTCTCTCGTAATGGATGTCATTGCACTTCACTACCCTGCCAGTTTGGTAGTTTCTGAATAACTGGACATGCAGCTTGCAAATGTGGTCACTACATATCTCTATAGGGCTCTACATATGGAATATACATGAAGGTTCATGGTGAACTTCATTTACCCAGGTCAAGTGGCTTTAGACCACGGAGCATGTTTACAAAGAGGTTGAAACGCTAGCTAAAATAACTACTTGATTGGGAAGGGATATGCCCACGCGTTTCCATAACAAGTTTCGGATTCCATTGCGATTCATGTTGGACATGATCTTCATTAGAAGTCCTTAAAGAGTTAAGGGAAACCGCTGAACACTTCCAATCCGAGTTTGAGATGGAGGATTTTGGGAGAACACGATTATGTCTCGGTTCGAAACTTGAGAATCGTGTTGATTGATGCTTAGGCATTTTGACAAGGTCAAACCTTCAAGAACCCCCATGATCGTCCTTAGTCTTGATCCTGAAAATGATCCTCTTCGTCTGAAGGATAATTATGAAGATGTGCTAGAGGCAGAAGTGTCTTACTTGAGTACAATAGGAGCATTATTGTACTTAGCTCAATGCACAGGACTAGACATCTCATTTACAATGAACTTGTTAGCTAAGGTATAGCTCTGCGCTAACACGACGCCATTTTGATTGGTGTAAAAGACTTCTTTCAGTACTTGAGATGTACGATTGATATGAGTTTGTTCTATCCCTACAGAGAGATGATGGATTCGGACCCATCACACACCAGAAACGCCGCCAACGCTGGCCTGCGTTCTCTATCCCTATCCCAAAACAATATAAGTGTTTTGGAAGGTTTTGCTGATACTGGGTACCTCTATGACCCACACAAAGGTCGCTCCCAAACTGGTTAAGTGTTCACCATGGGAAAAGACCGTGATATCTTGGAGGTCTACAGAACAGACCATAGTCGCTATATCTTCGAACCGTGCAGAGATTATTGCTCTTCATGAAGTGGTTCGTGAATGTTTATGGATTGGATCCATAATCACGCATGTTCGAACAATTGTGGTTTGAAGTCTACCACAAGATGAGCCTACAAGCATTTAGGATAATGTTGTTTGTTTTGAACAAATGAAGCAAGGCTACATCAAAAGCGACAACACCAAGCATAATCAGCAACAACAGACTCTCCTCAAATACCAAAGTGAACTAGGTTCGATCTGAGGATAATGTGGCAGACTTGTTTACTAAGTCATTGCCCAAATCCACGTTTGAGAAACATGTGGCAAGAATTGGCTTGCGGAAATTATCTGAACTCCCATGATCGTCGTCATCAGGGGGAGATGTCTACATGTTCACCTTGAAACATGAAGGGTGTGTTGTGCTCTTTTTCCCCTTCGACCGAGGTTATTTTTGTCTCACTGGGTTTTTGTTACTCGGCAAGGTTTTTAACGAGGTAACTAGAGAAGCACCTCGTTTGGCCAACACAAGGGGGAGTGTTCAAGTAAAACCCTAATTTGTGTTTGGCTCAAACTCTAGGTTACTTGACCTAGTGGTAGTAGGGTTAAATTAGACGGATCTAGATTCCTATTCAATGTACGATTACTTTCCTTGTATGATTGAAATTCTATTCATTGTAATCCTCTATATAAAGAGCCCCTATTATCAATGAGAATACACAGCAAATTTCTCTAAATTTCTAATTCCCTAAAACAAGAGGAAGATAGAAGAAACGGACATAGAGATCGTCTGGCAATCTCCGGCAAACCCTCCGGAACGGAAAGATTACATCTTTCGCAACGGTAACTTCTAATTTCTCCCAAATTTGTTCAATTAGGGCAGAGCAGTAACAAAAGTAGTAAACTTTTTGGGCGGGAAGGAGGCGCCATGTGAGACCCTACTACTTTGAGTTCATTGCTCATGTAAGCTGATTTCTTACATTGGTAAATTTGATTAGTTCAGTGTAGTTAACAATTAAAAACCCTAATTGCTTGCTTGCTGGGTTTTAGGTTAAGAAGCGGTGGGCGGGGAAGACCATCGTTGACTTGTTCACTGACGAGTTCAAAGGCCGGAATCGTGACTACTATGTAGGAGTTTCTGTACACTTTAATTTTGTGTCTATGATAAGTTTGAGGTTCTGTAACTTCTGATTATAATGTCATTGTTGTGCATTGTAGATTAGTGCGGTTAAATGTGGGAGGATACAAGTTGATGGGCAACTTGTGCCGGTTTCCTTCATAGTTAAACCGTCGCAAAAGATAAGCCACTTCCTGCACAGGTAGCTTTTGCTGGTTACGGTTTTTCATTACTGTGCAAGTGATTGAAAACTGTGAAGTTGTCTGGCTGTGAATTGATGTAGAAGTGTTTGTAGGCATGAACCGCCCGTGATGACTTGGGATGTGAAAATTCTTGAAACAGAACCCGATGTGGTCACCATTTGTAAACCTGCATCTGTTCCAGTGAGTACAACTCATGACATAGTGTACCTTCATGGGGAGGAAGCATTTTCATTGCCTCCCATAACCTGATTCAATTTCTTATACCTGTTTGTTTCTGGTATTATATAGGTGCATCCATGTGGTCAGTATCGTAAGAACACTGTTGTTGGCATCCTACAGGCAGAGCATGGCTTGGCACCTCTATTTCGTATCCAAAATTTAAGACATAAAACTTCTGGAAGTTTTTTTTTTTTTTTTGAGAGTTCAGTTAATGTTGTTTAGAGTTAACGTTCCTTCATGTTGATTTAGTTGCTTTGCAAGAAAGCTTATTACTCAATATCATGTCGTTACATGATCATGATAGCAATTTATCGACTATATCTTTCTTTCTAAGGACACCGGAGTTCTGTTACTTTTTTGTTTAAAATTTAATGTTCTCCATATATATCTGAGATAAAGTTTATCATTTAATTATCCTCTCCTTGACATGATCTCACTAGCGATTCATCGACTCGTCTGGTCTAAAGATCTCCTTATCTTGGCCAAAAGCGCAGCACAAGCTGACATTTTCAGGCAAAAGGCAGGGCTTATTCTACACTAGCGATTACAAAACTCAAGTAAACAATAGACTAGTATTTTATGAAATTTAAAGTCTAATATAGATGATACTAAATAAAATAAAAAATTAACTTCCCTGAAACTTTAAGTAAATATGATTGGTATGAATGCTATTGCCTTATGGTAATATCTGGTATTTGTGCATTCACGGTCACTACTGTCAAGTAATTAGATTATCTTGTTAAACATTTAATATGTGAATGATACAAGAGTTCTGCTTTACATGTTTTGTGGATAAGAGACGTTTTTGTCTTCACCCCTAAAGTGAAATGTAATTCTTGAAGATTGAGGGAGGGATGGTTCATAAACAGTACATTGCAAGAGTGATTGGAGAGTTTCCTGAGGAGGAGGTTGGAATTTGTTAAAGCTGGATGTTAAAAATGCTGTTCTTCATCTTATGTTTAAAGATTGTTTCTTTATTTTTCTCCCTCCCAGCAAGTTGTAGATGCTAACATAAATCATAATGCTCGAGAAGGAAGGAGCTCTGCCGAGGTGGGTCTTCTATTGCATGATTCTACTAGTTGCTGCTTAAATCATGAGTTGTGGGTCATCACCAATTGTTAACTGGTCCTATTTTGAATTATATACCAAAAAGTATGATGTTCAAATGCTGAATGCTAAAATTCTCTTGTTTATGCAGGTCGGTGATTCTTGTGGTGATGCTCCCACAAAGGGGAAGACTGCTTGTACAAAGTTTACTAGAATCAGTACGAATGGAACTCAGAGCATTGTAATGTGTGAATCGGTCACTGGCTGCACTCATAAAGTAATCAAATTAACTGATTAACAAGTTTCTTTTGAAACAATATTTTCTCAATTTGTAATCTCTCTTGTAAGCATACAAACTACGTCATATATTTTTCTTGTTGGTTGCCTTGGTTACTTTAGATTTACAACTACTTTATTGAACCTTTTTTATGCTTCTTTTCTTCGTGATTCTGCTTTTCACTTTGTTTTCTGAATCTTCTATACCTTCTAAGAACCTAGCTCTGCAATTTATAAGATTTCAATAGCTGGAATGTCTCTTTTTTTACTGTCTTTCCTTTTGGTGAAACTAGTATGCTGACAAACATTAATGATCTCTCATTCCATGATGTAGATATGCGTCCATTTGCAACATGCAGGCCATCCAATAGCGAATGACATGCTTTACCTGTCCAAACATGTAAGTGATCGTTCAGCTGAAGGAATAGGTGCTGATAGAGCTGCTGCTAATCCAGACCACTCTCCGGCTTCTGGTGTTGGCGAAAATAAATCCACTTCGCATGAAGATTCTAGTGAGGACTTCAGCATTGATCCAATGTGTTCAAATTGTCCAAATTTAGCTCCAAAAGGGTAAGATCTTTTCTTTTCAGGCTAGTCTGCATGATTAGTCTTTTATGTGCATGCTTCGTTGGTTGTATACTTTAATATCGACTGATTACAACTTCCCCTATTAATGTATCTTGAAGAGGCCTTGTGGCTACACTGTTTTAGATATTCTGTACCCGGATGGGTTTATGAATGCCCACATCCGGATTGGCATCACTTAGCTAGTTATTCAAACAAATCTGTATTTCTTTATTAATACAGAAATACTTTAGAGAAAATCTTTATGGTCAGTTTCCAGAAATTTTGTGAAACCATAGTGCAATGCGGTTCAGTTTTACTCTCATGGACTTGTGAGTGGTCCATTATCCATGGTTTTACTATTAATTATCTAATTTTTATGGATAGTGGAAACACGTGGTAAGCAATTAATGGGAAAGGTAGAAAATGAAAAGTTAGAGGGAAAGGTTGCTAGCATTCTCCTCCACATCAGTAAAAGCCTCTTACAAACAAATAAAATGATACATTTTCTTTGTTGCAAACAAATTTCTTGAAGAGTTTCGTCTAAAAAGAAAAATTTTAAAAGCCACACTTTTACTGATGAATATTCATTGTTGGAAACATCACATAAAAAATGAAGCAAAAGGAGGTACACTTATGCCGACGATCTTTTCATTGGAAAAGGCCTCCCTTTAACACTTTGCTGATGAAATGTTTGGTTTCAAGAAATTTCTATTATAGTTTGACAAAAAGCAATTTTTTTTAGTAGAAACGATATTCCCCACTCATCGTAGAATGTCAGTCAGATTTGAGCCTAATTATTCTAAATAACCAACAACCAGGCCACAGCTCACCCACAAGTTTGATAAAAAGCAATTAATTAGCAATTGCTCTTCTTTCGATCCCTAATTTGGCATTGAAATCTGAACTTTGGTAATGAAAACAAAACAAGCTAGCAAACTAATATATATGCACGCCTCCATTATTATGATTAATTACTACTTGGGAATGATTGGATCAAGAAATTGTGGTGCAATCTGAATCAGAATAAGCTGATGATGAGAACTGAATTCCCCTAACTTGTTAAAAAAAGGAGACTAATCATGGAATCGTAACTACCAATTTACCAAAGAAGAAGCAAGCAATAAACAGTGGAATAACGTGATCTAGCAAGCATGAAAAAGTTGAACATATATATTTATGGATTAGATTTGAGATAGTATGGACTATCCACCAAGAAATATGTAAATATGTTGCTGATTGAGTACCACATTGAGATTTCTAGATCCTGTAAATCGATTTTTCTCTAGGCTTCGGCCCCATTAAAAAAAAAGTATCATACCAATTGATTTCTTACTTGGGAGAATATTCTTCTATGGAATTTGCAAACTTTAGACACATAATTATATGTCTGATTTCTTCAAATGTATTACCTAGGTAGCATGACATGGGAAGGTGGGTCTAGGGGTGGGCGTCCAGACCCGAAAGACCGAAGACCCGACCCGGACCGAGCAAAAAAGCCCGATTCGGTTCGGTTTTAGTATGGAAAATATCGGTTCGGTGCAAAGCCCGACCCGAATGTATATTTTCGGTTCGGTCTCGGGTTTCAAATATTAGGAGACCGAAAGCCCGACCCGACCCGATTTCTCTTCCATCCCAGCAAAACCATCTCAGCCTCTCACTTTCCTCCCAAGCCAGCTCCTCCTCTCCACCTAAACCTCCATAGACCGTAGCCGACCTCTCGGATTCCTAGAATCCTCCTCCTCCCGCTCAAAGAAGTTAAGAAGCTACCCCAAATCGTCGACTGGACCTGCATATTCAGCAACCCGTCCACTGCAAATCATCACCTCGTTCCAAATCGGCTTAAGGAAGCTCCCTAGCTCACCATCACGACGAGGAGTATTGAAGCTGAAAAGGAGAGGGCTCGCCGTTTTGCCCACATCGAAACCCAATCTGCAAGAAGAAGAAGAACAAGAAGAGGAGGAGAGGAGGGGTCAGATTTTCGTTTCAAATGGGGAGGGGTCTGTTTTTATTTCCACACCTATCAACTCTTTTACTAAAAGCTTATTCTATAGTACCACACCTCATCTCTGTCTCCACGTTATTGGAGCCTCACTTCCCAAGCATTAAAGAATAGAAAAGCTGCTGCTGGTACCAAGGAGAAGAAGAGAAAGGACCGGATGCAAGGGAGGAAAAGAAAAGAAAATAAAAGAAAGGACAAAAGTTGTCTCCCACCAAGAAAAATTGTCTCCACTTTCTTTGTCTCCACCACCAAAAAAAGTTTCCTATGATGAAATAAATATAAATTTTGCAGATAAAGTATCAAGAGAGTCTCATGCTATGGTGGTTGGGAGTAAGGCTTTCATGTAGGAGGTCGGGGGTTCAAACCTCGCCTCTTACTGAATTTTGTGATATTTTGCATATTACTGGACTGAGAGATGGGAAACTCGATTTTGGGCCCGAAAAACCCGAAGACCGAACCGGCCCGTTAGGGATCGGTTTCTGTCGGTTTTCAGTTTTGAAAAAGCCCGAACCGGCCCGAACCGATTATTTCGGGTTCGGTCTCGGTTTTACTAAATTTCAGGCCCGGCCCGACCCGAGCCCAGGCCTAGGTGGGTCCATTTAGCTTAGCTTGGTGTACTCTTTCGAGTCATTCAACACTAGCAAGATAGCTGTAGAGATTCTCCACTACTTGGATTTAGGACGACTAATTTTTGTTTGAATTTTGGTGTAATATGCAGGATCTTTACATCAACCCTTCACATAAACTTTCTATTTGGAAAAAAATTTATTTCTCAGTTTCTATGATATAGGATGGTTTTTAACCAGTCAATCCTAAACCTAGCTAGTATGTTATTTGTTCAAATTGGATGTTTGGATGCTAAATATTAAGCTAGAGCATAGATGATACTATATTGATGTGTTTAACTATCTAGTTGGATTACTCAAGAATATATAGTTTGATTAGCTCTACAGTCAGCACTCAGTTGTCTAATAAGTACGTTATTATAATCTTGATTGTGGAAAGTCATTGAGACAGAAGTCTTCATCGATCCAATTCCCTTCTTATGACTTTGTTGATTTGCAAGGTGAGTGTGAGGCTGCACCACCACCTGTATGTTTCTCTCTATTACATTCAGTCATTCACTCCATCTAAAAGAGAGTTTCTAAAGAAGCTGGCTTTCTTCAGATTGGCAAAAATTAAGTCTCTAATGTGGATAAGACTTGAAAGAAGAAAATTCTCAGTGCAATTTTTAGTTTATGTTGCATCCAGGCCCTTTTCTAGTTACTGTCCTTTTCATATGCTTTTTTTTTTTGGGTGAATTTCTTTTTCATATGCTAGCTAGATCGCTTATCATGTAATAGTGACAGTTATAGACTAAATAACAAACGAGCTGTTCTCCAAAACTTTCTTCCCCCCAAAATTACTCTTTTAGTCTCTAAGTACTTTGCAACTTGTTATATATATATATATATAGCCATGCCAAATTAAGTTTTCTCAGCTTAATTGTTTTGGTTTTTCTGGCATATCTCAACTTTAATTTAAATGATCCCCAAAGACAAACATAAAGAGAGTCATAAAATATAGAAAATATAGCATGTACGTACTTAACTAATTAATTTTCTTGCCATTGAAACTTAACTTATAGCTTAGTACACAATAAATTAAATATACTTCAGTTCAGCTCTAAGGAAGACATGGACGATGCCTCCACTAAAGTCTAGTTTATAATAACAATTTAATGAAGGAATTGACATGCATGCACCATGTTCCTAGAGCTATTATCCGTACCCTTGTCTAAAGGTTAATTGGGTGTTAAAGTAGGGTTTAATTGTCAATTAGGGGTGCTAATGTCATGGGAAGTCTCTTGTACTATATGTCCCTCTAATAATGATCTGAGTCTCTTTCCATGTCCCTCTAACAATTTAATTATGCACCATGTCCCTCTAAACAGAGACTCAGATCATTATTAGAGGGACATATAGTACAAGAGACTTCCCATAACATTAGCACCCCTAATTGACAATTAAACCCTACTTTAACACCCAATTAACCTTTAGACAAGGGTACGGATAATAGCTCTAGGAACATGGTGCATGCATGTCAATTCCTTCATTAATTAAATTGTTATTATAAACTAGACTTTAGTGGTGGCATCGTCCATGTCTTCCTTGGTTTCTTCGGTCTTGATTTCCTTGATAATATTATTTGGGTCAAGTACTACTTCAATGAGGTTAATGTCATTTGGCTGAAGAACCACTGGGGTTAGGTGTGGACACACCATGGTGCTGATATTCAGCACCTCAGTAATATCGTCTGATAGCTCCTGAACCTTGCTTGGCTCCTCCAGAAGTACTTTCTTGGCATTCTTGTACACTATGTATAGCACCATTTGCACAATCCCAAAGATGACCCCCAGTATGTTTGGAAACTGCATAGATAAATATTTATCTAATATTATTAAACATAGATCCAGCATAAAGAAACAAAGAGATGAAAAAAGATTATTATAAGATATTAATATATGCCTGAAATAATTACTTACAGCTATGTTGTAGTCCTTGAGCAGAAAACCATAGAAGAACCTCATGACTGCACCCAATGTCAGGAAAAATGAAAGAAGAAATGGCATGAACTCAACACCCTACGGCCGTATCACTTTTTTCTCCAGTTTTAATCATGACCAACAAGTTAATTAACCGAAATATATGAAGAAGCTAGAACACCAATATATAGTTGATGTAGCTAGCTAGCTAGGTTTAGCCCTTGTCTAACTAGGTGCTTACCGAGATGCATAGAGGTGCAGCAAACACGGTTTGATTGAAGACAAGACAGATCCAGCCCACAACCTTGAGACGCTTTTCACCTTTCGTACGAAAGAGAGTCAGCACAGTCATCAAGCCATATCCGAACACGTTGAGCAACAGCAGAAGTTTCAAAGTTGAGATCTGCAAGTTTTAGAAAACTTGAATCAGATAAGGTGACAAGATTAATAAAATGGTCGAGAGCGTTTGGTTAATATTATTTTGATAATCGAATACGTACCCTGGCCATCTTGGGGGCATAAAAAAGGAAAATAGCAAGGTAGGCAGTCTCAATGACGCAGCCAACAGAGTTGATAGTGATGAGCAATGTGGCGTCCTGTTTGAGCAGCGCATAGTAAATCCACAGCATGCAGCTGAAGAGTGCCACCACATATGGCAGTGCTTGAAACCCTTCCGTTGTTTTTTCTTGTAAATTGTATAAAAGGTTGGCCTGCATGCAATAACACCACAACACCAATATGAATTTTTTTGGACATTATTAATGATATGCCGAAAAATTAAAGGTTGTGCATGCAACGAACAAAAACCACTTACATTGGATCAAGGAAAACCATAAAGGAGATGATGTTGCCTAGAGAAAAAGAATTGAGCAAGTGCATTAGTTTCTAATGAATTAATTAATGGGTGAAGAAGGCCGTAGTAGAGCTTGTATATACCTAAGAGGCCAAAAGCCAAAGTCAATGGTTGATGAATGGCCATGTCTTTAGCTTTGATCACAACAGAAACAACCTGAACCCTCTCTCTCTCTTTTCTCTCACTCTAATATCTCTTGCTCTGAAGCAGTACGTGATATTAGATGTAGTAGCTAGAGAGATGTTTCTCAGTATTTCACTTGTATGCTTAGAAGCAAAGGGCTAGGGATATATATATATATATATATATAAGGGGCTGGGGGGAGGATGGTCACCAATCAACCTGAATCAACTTGCATGCAAGTTAAAAATGTGAAGCATTATTTCAATATGTTACTCACTTACTCCTGGGCTATTCCTGGCTTTCCAGTTGTTCATGTTAGCGTGAGGGAAACATGGAAACCACAAAACATGGAAAAGTGAAAGTAGAAAAGTGAAAGTGATTTACCTGCCTATTTTCCGGATCATTGTCTATTACCTCCACTATTAGATTAGCATGCACTATGTATATAATTGACTCTTCTGAGTAAGAGCTTGTAAGGAAGATATGAATTCAGTCTTCTTCTGTTAAACATCAATACAAATTATTCTCTCAATTCTTCTGTTATCTTTGACTTGGTATCAGAGCAAAGATCCGAGGACTTTGTCTCTTGTCCGTTCAAGAACGATCTGACCATCTTCTTCTTGGACTTCGACGATTATCAGTCAGCCTTCTTCAACGCCAGACCAGCCACCTCCACAGATCAGACCAGATATTCTCCTGCAATCATTCATCAATTGATTCCGGTTGCTTCTGACCTCCTGCAAGTCACCTGCAAGAGCAGGTTCAGTTCATCCTCTTCGGCGTCATCTTCAGATCGTCCTCGTCTACCTCTAGTTCACCTCAGACCACTCCAGATCACCGGCCGGCGATCACAGCGACCTCGGACCTGCCCTCCCTGTCGAATCAACCGCGAACCTGCACTTCGACGACCCAGATTACCGGGACGCAGACGCCGCCGGACTTTCATCCATCGAAACCCGACCCCAGACCACCATCAGCGACGTAGCAGCACCCACTGCAGCACAGCCTCGACCTGGAACCTGCAGACCAGACCCGACCTCGACTCGTTCTTCTTCAGACTCCGCCGTCACCCAGCGCTTGACGCCGACGACGAACCGGAAAACCCGATCCAGACCTGACGCAGGCGGACTCGACTCGTTCTTCTCCCTGATTGTCCGGAAGACTCGGCTCGTTCTTCTTCCGGAAAACCCGATCCAGACCTGACGCAGGAGGTATTTCTTCCTGATCCAATTGTCCGGCCTGACCCGCTTCTTCTGTATTTTCCGCCAACGTCGATCTCAGTTCAGATCGGCTCCATTCCCAGACCTGCAAACCTCGCAGACGGAGCAATTAAAGCAAATTTTTGGAGCCTTCTGTTTGTCTTATTTCCGCTGCCTAATTTGAGATTTGTCTACATTGTTGGTGCTTATTTCAATGGGAGAAACGAAAGAAGATCAGAGTTCCAATTCCAAGATCAACGAGGTCCAAAAAATTGAGGTTTCCGTCCGAAGTTCAGACGGTGTTTCTTTTGGGGGTCCGAAACTCAATGGTACCAACTTTCGAACGTGGAAGAAGATTATGTCTGTCCAGCTTCGTGGCATTCACAAGATGGGGCATGTGACTGGAACAACCAAAGCTCCTAGTGAAGAGGATGTGGATGGCTATACTAAGTGGGAGGATGATGATGGATCTGTGATGGCGATCTTATTCAAAGCTATGACTGAAGATGTGCTACAGTTGGTAGAAGGGTGTGAGACTGCGGAAGCAATATGGAAGACATTAGGGGATCTGTATACAAATGAGTCTGATTTTATACAGGTTCATGAATTGATGTGCAAAGCTGCTAATATGCAACAGAATGGGCAACAAGTAGCTGTGTATTTCACCAAGCTAAAGAATGTATGGGCTGAAATTGATCAAAAGCGTCCTTGCAAGATCAAGAATCAGGAAGATCTTGTGTGGTACCAGAAGGAAAAAGAACTTGAAAGAGTGCATGTATTCTTGAGAGGGCTTGATGATAAGCATAGCAATGCCAAAGGAGAATTGCTCAGAATGACAGACCCTCCTAGCCTAAACACAGCTTTTACATACATCCGCAAGGATGAATCTCAACAGGACAGTATCAAACATGCACAGGTTGAAGTGTCTAGCCTAGCCATTCAAGCAAAATCACCAGCACCATTTCTCCAACAACAGAGATCAATCCCACTTTATCAGCAAGGACCTCCACCAGGCTTTCCTAATCGCCCTCGTCCACAATGCGCTTATTGCAATGAGGTTGGGCATGTTCGAGAGACTTGCTGGAAACTGAACCCGCACCTCAAACCTAAAAAGCAAGGTTATCATCCTAAGGCAAAAGCAGCTGCTGTTCAATTGGTCCAAGAACCAGATTTCTATGGAGTGGCTGGACAGGATCATCATGCAGCAGGTGGGGCTACTCCTACAGCCTCTATAGCTGGTCGGGGTAAGATTGGTATGGCTTTAAAGGTTTCTAACTTTGTTGGTTCTGATACATGGATTATTGATTCTGGTGCCTCCGATCATATGACTTATGATAAATCATATTTTAATGAATTGTCTTCCCCTTCAGTGTCCTATGTCACCAATGCCAATGGTGAGGCTTTTCCTGTGTTAGGGTCAGGGAGAGTGCGTATTACTCCCACTTTAGAACTTCATAATGTGTTATACGTGCCTGACTTGTCTCATCACTTGATATCTGTTCCACAGTTGAATACTGAGTCTAAATGTTCCGTAACCTTTTATCCTATGTATGTGATTTTTCAGGATCTTCTCACCAGGGAGTTAATCGGTCGGGGGTATCTGAGGGGCAGGTTGTTCCATCTGGATCAGACATACGCAGGGGAGAAACCAGGAGCACAGTCCCGCGCCGCTTTGACTTCGAATTCTGATAAGCTAAGTGAAATTTGGTTGTGGCATCGCCGTTTAGGGCATCCATCTTTTAGTCTTATGAGAAAAACCATGCCTACTCTGTTTATTGGTGTGGATGAGTCTGTTTTACATTGTGAAACATGTGTTTTGGCCAAAAGTCATCGTGCAACTTATTCTCCTAGTGTTTCTAATAAAAGTGTTATTCCTTTTGAGTTGATTCACTCTGATGTTTGGGGACCTTCTCGAGAACCCACTGTGTTCGGTATGAGATATTTTGTGTTATTTATTGATGATTGTACGAGATTGTCATGGGTTGCTCTTCTTAAAACCAAAGATGAAGTATTTCCCGCTTTTCAAACTTTTCGTACTCTTGTTCAAACACAATACCATAGCACCATTAAAGTCTTTCGTTCTGACAATGGGGGGAATATGTTAATCATGTTTTCCAAGAGTTTTTCAAAACCCATGGGATTGTTCACCAAACCACATGTCCACAAACACCAGAACAAAATGGAGTGTCTGAAAGGAAAAATCGTCATTTACTTGATATGGCTCGTGCCCTTCTCTTTAGTGCTCATATGCCTAAGTATCTTTGGGGCGATGCTGTATATGCTTCCTCCCATCTTATCAATCGTCTTCCATCGAGTGTCCTTCAGGGAAGAATTCCATTTGAGGTTCTTGCATCTCATGTCTCCTTACCTTCATTTCATAACCTTCCAGCTCGTGTCTTTGGTTGTGTTGCGTTTGTCCATATTCCTAAAAACCAGCGGTCTAAGTTGGATGCCCGAGCGCTTAAGTGTGCGTTTGTGGGCTATGGGGGTTATCAGAAAGGGTACAAGTGCTATCATCCACCAACCAGAAAATACTATGTCACTATGGATGTTACTTTCTTTGAGGACATGAGTTATTTTTCCTCCTCGGATACAGCTCTTCAGGGGGAGAATTCATATTTTGAAGAGTTGTATCATGGAGAGGGGGAGGAATCAGGAAGCGGAGAAGGAGTCGCACATGCAGGAGGTATTTTGACTGATCCAATTGAAAGCAACAGCTCATCACCACCTCCAGAAGCAGAAGCTCCAGAAGCAGAAGCTCCTACCATCACTTCTACCCCTGACCCACAACTCCCTGGTACTGAAGATCACCCATTTGAGGTATGTCCATCCACTGGTACTAGCAATAGTGAGTCTAATGTTGAGCAATATGTGTTACCAAATAGAACCACTCGAGGTCAATCAGTCAAAAGATATGAACCTTCTCTTACTGCCAAATCAAAATACCCAGTAGCTAATTATATGTCCACTAGGAGGTTGTCTAAGTCATATGAATCATTTGTGAATCAAATATCTGTTGTATCAGTACCTAACAGAGTACAGGATGCATTGGGGGATCCAAAGTGGAGGAAGGCAATGGAGGAAGAGATGGAGGCATTGCAGAAGAACAATACTTGGCAACTTGTGCCGTCACCAGAAGGCAAGAAGGCTGTCGGTTGTCGTTGGGTGTTTACTGTGAAACATAATGCAGATGGATCAGTAAGCCGGTACAAAGCACGCCTTGTAGCAAAGGGGTTTACTCAGACGTATGGTATAGACTACGATGAAACGTTTGCTCCTGTTGCCAAGATGAACACTATTCGGGTTCTGCTCTCATTGGCTGCTAGTTTAAACTGGCCACTCCGACAATTTGATGTTAAGAATGCATTTCTTCATGGAGAGTTAGCCGAGGAAGTGTACATGAGCCTTCCACCTGGGTATGTAGTTGCTTCTCCTGGTGATTTTGTATGCAAGTTGAGAAAGTCTTTGTATGGTCTCAAACAATCGCCTCGTGCTTGGTTTGGGAGATTTTCACAATTCATGCGGAAGGTTGGTTATAAACAGAGCAACTCAGATCATACCTTATTCCTCAAGCATCAACAAGGGAAGATAACAGCTCTAATTATTTATGTGGATGATATGGTAATCACCGGTAATGATATTGTTGAGATGGATAGACTGCAGAGACAGCTAGCCTCCGAGTTTGAGATGAAGGACTTGGGTGAACTTAAGTACTTCTTAGGAATTGAGGTAGCCAGGGGGAGAGAAGGGATCTACCTGTGCCAGAGGAAGTACGTTCTTGACTTGCTAACAGAAACAGGTTTGTTGGATTGTAGACCTATTGATACTCCTATTGAGCAGAATCATTGCTTAGCTGAGTATCCAGATCAGGTACCTACTGATCGAGCTCGCTACCAGAGGTTAGTTGGGCGCTTGATTTATTTGGCTCATACTAGACCAGATGTTGCATATGCAGTGAGTGTGGTGAGTCAGTTCATGCATAACCCAAGTGAGAGTCACATGGATGCAGTTATGAGAATTTTAAAGTACCTGAAGTCAGCGCCAGGAAGAGGAGTTTTGTTCTCTAAACACAACAACATCCTTGAGGTCTGTGGCTTTACAGATGCAGATTGGGCTGGAAATATTACAGACAGGAGGTCAACATCAGGTTACTTTACCTTTGTGGGAGGTAATTTGGTTACATGGAAGAGTAAGAAACAGAAAGTTGTGGCACGATCTAGTGCTGAGGCCGAGTATAGAGGTATGGCTCATGGAGTGTGTGAATTGTTGTGGCTGAGAAATCTGTTACATGATCTGGGTTTCAAACTCAAAAGTACTATGCGGTTGTATTGTGACAACAAGGCAGCCATTGACATATCACAGAATCCAGTACAACATGATCGTACTAAACATGTGGAGGTTGATCGTCACTTTATAAAGGAGAAGCTAGATGCCAAAATTATTAGCTTTCCTTTTGTTCCAACTGAAGAACAACTTGCAGATATACTTACCAAAGGAGTTTCCAGGAAGGTATTTTATGACTCACTAAGCAAGTTGGGCATGGTTGACGTGTATGCGCCAACTTGAGGGGGAGTGTTAGCGTGAGGGAAACATGGAAACCACAAAACATGGAAAAGTGAAAGTAGAAAAGTGAAAGTGATTTACCTGCCTATTTTCCGGATCATTGTCTATTACCTCCACTATTAGATTAGCATGCACTATGTATATAATTGACTCTTCTGAGTAAGAGCTTGTAAGGAAGATATGAATTCAGTCTTCTTCTGTTAAACATCAATACAAATTATTCTCTCAATTCTTCTGTTATCTTTGACTGTTCATTTGAGCTTTTTGAGTTTACATAATCCATACAGCTTGTAGCCCCCTATTGCCCTATATCTTCTCTATTTGTCACCTCGGCAAAAACCCCTTCCCACCAGTTGACCTAGTAGTTACCACTCCTAGTACTTTCACAACATTCGCGAGGTCCCACTATGCTTCCTTTCTGATAAGGCTTACAACTCATAGTTCTGTTCTAGGGACTTCCTCGCTCTTTCTAGGGTCTGGCTCCTCTACTTCATCAAACACCAAAGAGCTACTGACTAATCATTTTGTAAAGTTTGAATTACCTGTTAATTGATCCAAATTTAATCAAAACATAGATGTCAGCATTGTCGAAAAAAATCATCTACCATCCAATCCAATGTGGGATTCAATTGATTTTTCTTCCGTCTTTTGGTACAAATGAACTCAGATCGAGAGGTCTGAATTTGATACAACTTGTAAACTTTATCATTGAGCTACAAACCTCACCCCACATTCCCACAAATCAGTAAGCAAAGCATAGTCACTGAATGTGCTGCAAATTAATTAAGATGTTTTTATTTCCTTTTTCACGTAATTGTGTTGTTGACCTAGGTAGTCCTGCTACATGATGGTTGATCCTGATCTATCACCATCATTTTTTTAAAGCAAGGATGTAACACTGGATTCAAGTTACACTTGAAGCAACTTGCTCAGTACTTTTTAGGGTTTCAGAGGGATTTGAATCATTTGTTTCACTGAGAATCCCACTAGGTAACTTTTTGATGTGTAATCGCACTTGCTGGGCAGGGATATCCGGATCATGGCTCTCATTTGTCATAGAAAAGTAATCAAACGGTGGATATTGAAACTCATAATCAAGATGGATCCTTTGCTGTCTTGACGTAACAAGAAACAACTTTTCCAGTTGACTCTTTTTACCTTATCGAGTTACAGCCGCCATACCCAATCGCCGAAACCCTAATCCTGTATTCTATATATTCCTGTGTCCATATGGTTTTACCATTATTCTTGAAAGTTAATGAACATTGATCATCTAAAATAATCTCCATCAATCAAGAGAAGTCCAAGAGTTGCTAGAGTAATCTACAATATGATCTAGAATATTGTGCAAGAAGTTTCTAGAGTTATCATGTAAGTAAGTGTAGGAAGTCTCTAGAATTATCATGTAATTGTGATAAGGTTCTAAATTAATCATGGAAGTGTAATCAAGGTCTAGAATATCTAACAAGTCTAGGAAGGTCTAGAATGATCCATCAAGGTTTATAAATATGTGATGCACCCTTGTAATCAAAAATGTAAGAAAAAGAAAGAACAAGAAGCAAGTTAATTAAGCAATACAATTGAAAGTTCCATTCCCTCCTCTACTTCTCCTCAAAATCAAATCCTCCTAATATAGTTGTCCTAATCACATCTTCTCCCAACTTCTAGCTCCTAAATATCTTTCCCTAAACACATTGTTCCTAGCCCACTACTATCAAAAGCTTCCGCACCAAATTCCAATAGTGGTATCAAAGCCACAAATTCTAACAGTGGTATCAGAGCCACAAATTCTAATAGTGGTACCAGAGCTTGCTTCGATCAAATTTGGGGCGTTGATTTGTGTCTTCCTCCATGTCTACTTCCACCTCCAACCAAACATCAATTTCTCTTCCCATCTTCAAGGGAGAAAACTATGATTTTTGGAATATCAAGATGAGAACTTTCTTCATGTCTCAAGATCTATGGGACATAGTAGAGAAAAGATTCTCAACTTCAGAAAATGTGACAGTGGAGCAGTGGAGGCAAGAAAAGAAAGAAAAACTAAGAGATGCTAGTGCTCTTTTTTCCATTCAACAAGCGGTGAACGATACAAATTTTTCAAGAATCATGGGACCTACTACATCAAAAGAAGCTTGGAATCTACTAAATGAGGAGTTTCAAGGAACTGCAAAGGTACGTTCTGTCAAATTACAAACTATAAGGAGAGATTTAGAAAATTTGAAAATGAAAGATTCTGAGATCGTTAAAGATTACTATTACTAACTAAAGGAAATAGTAAATCAATTAAGAGCCTATGGTGAAAATATTAGTGAGACTAGAGTAGTTGAAAAAATAATCATTAGCCTCACTGAAAAATATGATCCAATAGTTATTGCCATCGAAAATTCTAAAGACATAACAACTCTTTTGGTGACAGAACTAATAGGCTCTTTAGAAGCTTATGAAAAAAGATTGAGTAGTCGGAATGAAACTCCTATAGAGAGTGCATTCCAGTCTAAACTCAACCTACGATCTCAGAGAAATAAAAAAGATGCAAAGTTGAAAGAATATTCTATAGGAGGACAAAGACCCAAAAATTGGGAAAATAAAAAAGATATAAAGAAGAAGAAAAATTATTCTCCGTGTGGAATTTGCCACAAAAATAATCATCGAGAAATAGACTATTGGTTTCGGGGAAAACCAAAATGCTGAAACTGCAACAAGTTTGATCATATCAAGGAAAACTGTTTCCTCAAGAAAAATCAGCGAGCAGATTTTTCAAAAGAAAATGAGCAAGATGAGAAGCTCTTTTATACATGTCACTCGACAATTGAAGAGAAAAATAAGAAGTGGTACGTGGATATATAGTGGCTGCAGCAATCACATGTCAGGAGACAAAACCATTTTCTCCAATTTTAATACTTAGAAAAAGTCTCAAGTGAAATTGAGAAATGGAGAAATGGTGAAGACAAAAGGAAAAGGTACGATTTCCATCCCGACTAATTTGGGAACTAAACATATTAATGATGTTATATTAGTTCCTAACTTGGACCATAATCTCCTAAGTGTCAGACAAATGATGGAAAATGGATATCCTATATATTTTTTCATGGAGACTTTTGTAAAATATATGATAAGAAAAGAAGGCTAATCTTCAAAATAAGGATGAAAAATGGAAATTTTCCCATCCAATGGCAACAAATGGCCATGAAAGCAGAAATCGAGAAGAAAAATATTGGCCTCGAGAAAAAGTAGCGGAGGACCCCACCACTTCAAGTAAATAAAGAAGGAAGTTCAAATCCTTCACAACCAAAAACTTGCAATGAAGAAGAAAGCCAGAGAAAGGCTATGGAAGAAGAAAGCCAAAGAAAGGCTATGGAAGACGAACACCTTCGCCAAACCACTTCCAAGATTGAGACTTGAATTACTACGAGATTGCTCGGAGTATCATAAAGGTGCATTAAGGAGGAGTGCTGAAAGTTAATGCACATTGATCATCTAAAATAATCTCCATCAATCAAGAGAAGTCTAAGAGTTGCTAGAGTAATCTAGAATATGATCTAGAATGAACATTTTAGCTAGTGCAAGAAGTTTCTAGAGTTATCATGTAAGTAGGTGTAGGAAGTCTCTAGAATTATCATGTAATTGTGACAAGGTTCTAAATTAATCATGGAATCAGTGTAATCAAGGTCTAGAATATCTAACAAGTCTAGGAAAGTCTAGAATGATCCATCAAGGTCTATAAATATGTGATGTACCCTTGTAATCAAGAATGTAAGAAAAAGAAAGAACAAGAAGCAAGTTAAGCAATACAATTGAAAGTTCCAATCCCTCCTCTACTTCTCCTCAAAATCATATCCTCCTAATATAGTTGTCCTAATCACATCTTCTCCCAACTTCTAGCTCCTAAGTATCTTTTCCTAAACACATTGTTCCTAGCCCACTACTATCAAAAGGTTATGCACTAAATTCCAATAGTAGTATCAAAGCCACAAATTCTAATAGTGGTATCAAAGCTACAAATTCTAACAATTATTACCAGGTCATGTGACAGACATTCCACCCATTTCATCTTTGGTAACAACTAAATAAGGTAAGCAAACCTTGTTAAGCAACTGTTGGTGCAGAAAAATTTCATAGACGAGTTTGACTCACCAATGAATGCGGACTGGAGCGGGAGTTGACCAGGTTTTGACCGTCGGCTCGAGGAGAATGGGGGGTACCTGCAGAAAACTCTCTGATGCCTACATTAGTACGTTTCTTAGTAGTGGAGTAGAGAGAATTGGAATTCGATGGATTACTTGGACGTCGAGCCTCCTTTATATAGGCGATGACTTACTTGGGGAACAAGCTGCCATTATTTTTGCTTTTATGGTTGCATTTATTTACACACTTATGATGACAATTATTGCTGCACTAATAACAGTTAATCATTGCATACTTACGACCGTCATTCATTGCATATTTATGATAGTATTCATTGCGCACTTATAATCATAATCATTGTGTGTAGTTATTGTCATAATAATTGCCGCATTCATGACTGAAATTTAACGTCATACTAACTACGGAGTTAATCACCTTAATTGCAAGCCCAACATAATTTGACCACTCCCACAATGCCCCCAAATTTTCTCTTTGAAAACTCGTCCTGAGGGGAAATTTCCATTCTCTGGCTGTTTCGAATGTTGCCTCGAATATTTCCTCGAGCTTTGGCTGTCTCGATTCTTTCCTCGAGCCCTGGCTGCCTCGATTCTTTCCTCAGGCCCTGGCCGTCCTGGCCACCCCGAATCTTTCCTAGGGCCCTGGCCGCCCTAAATCTTTCCTCGGGCCATGGCCACCTCGATTCTTTCCTCAGACCCTAGTCGCCTCGATTCTTTCCTCAAGGCGAAGATTCATTTTCAGCATGAGACATGGAATTGCCCCCATTTGCCTTTAAATCTGATCAACAACATTTTATTCCCACAGACGGCGCCACTTGTTGGTGACAAAAAATTCCGTAGAGGAGTCCGTAGAGGAGTTTGACTCACTAATTAATGCCAACTGGAGCGGGAGCTGACCGGGAACAATCGAGAAGCTTCCTTCGAGCGTTGACCTGGAGTTTGACCGTCGGCTCGAAGAGAATGGGAGGTACCTGCAGAAAACCCTCTGATGCCTAAGTCAGTACGTTTCCTAGTAGTAGAGTAGAGAGAATTGGAATTCGATGGATTACCTGGACGTCGAGCCTCCTTTATATAGGCGATGACTTACTTCGGGAACAAGCCGTCATTATTTCTGCTTTGATGGCTGCATTTATTTACACACTTATAATGACAATTATTGCTGCACTAATAACAGTTAATCATTGCGTACTTACTACCGTCATTCATTGCGTATTTATGATAGTCATTCATTGCGAACTTTTAATCATAATCATTGTGCGTAATTATTGTCGTAATAATTGCCGCATTCATGACTGAAATTTAACACTATACTAACTACGGAGTTAATCGCCTTAATTGCAGGCCCAGCAGAATTTGACCACTCCCACAACAACCCAATTAGCTCATCCAAAACTAAACATTAATCTTTGTATGGATCATAATCTTTTCATTCTTCCAAGTGACAGCTTAATTCAAGTATTAATATCAAGTCCTAAAGTTAGACAAAGTAACTCACTAGTACAAGTAGGAAATAAAAAAAACAACGTTGGTGCTTATGAAGTGGTGTTGAGCATCCAGATGTAATTTACTATATACTATTTGTGGGTTCATTGTTCATCAACTTAGTAACAGTATCGGCTTGAGCCGATCCGATGAACAGTGGGAAGACCATTTTGCCCCTGCGCCTCTGGAATTTCACCTAATTACCCCGACAAGTGTTTACTAGCTGTGGCACCTTATGATTTTGGCTTGGCTACATGTTTACTCTGCAAAAAACAGAGATGGTGAGAGAGACGGACTCCGACTATTAGTCTTGACCTAATGATGGATGGGACTTTGTCTGTGTGTGTTTTTGTGTTCTCTGATTAGAGAAATAATCAAGAAAATGGAGAATGAACAACGAGAAGATTGAATTCGGAGGACTGTTTATGTGTCCGAGAAACAACTCGCAGTTCTACTCGTTACTTCTGGGCAGGTAATGTTGTTTTCTTTTGAAGAGATTTTCATTGCCTGATCAAAATTTCTGCTTTTGAACAATTGGCATTTTTTGTGGATGAAGGTTGTTGACTGTCGACTTTTGAACAATTGGCATTTTTATCAGAATTTGCTTTCCATTTATCGAGTTCTCTGATGGAGGTAGTGTAGGTTGCCCATATGCCGAGATTATATGGATGCATACATTTGAAGAATTATAAGTTACAGTTACGGTTTGCTAATCGTTATCTGTCTATTGATTTGTTTCTCATGGTTTTTGTGTAAGTAGAAGGTGCAAAGACTGCTTTGAGTCTTGCCGGGACAATACTTGGATGAGGGTTTTGCTTTCTAACACAGCTATTGCACATGTTAGCCCAATAGAGGTTCTTAAAGGTTTGACCCTTCGATTTTTCTTCTCAAGAATTTGATCTTAGGAAAATCAATTTGTCAAATTGTGTTTGTTTTTCTAGGGTGTGTGAAAGTAAGGTCAAATTGTGTTTGTTTTTCTAGGGTGTGAGAAAGTAAGAGTGAGTTTTGAATTGGAGGTGTATATTCTAATCATTTAACCTTACTTGAAATTATATTGAAAAACAAACTAAGTGAGCTATATATAGGTGGCTTGGAAAATTTGGTGAAAGAGACTCAAAGGGTACTGTACTGTACTGTATAAAAAATATTTCTTGAAATGCACTCATATGCTTCTTTTTTATCTTGCTTCCAGATATGGCTGCAATTTGCTTCGACCAGCAATGAAACAAATAATAATGAACTCAGAGTCATATATGTAAATTGAGTTTGGTCAGTTTAAATAACTCCAATTCAATTCTCTTTTCCTAACTTCATTTTTTGGAAAGGTCAATTCTATTTTATATACTTCTTCTGCTTTATTGGGCAGCAACATGGTTCCAAACTATCTGTTTCCAAACTTTGCAAATAGGTCAATCTTCACATTCCACTCCAGTTGTAAACCAGAGTTTGTTGTTGACGGAACTACATCAATTGAAAGGTACTGAATTTGGCTATTGATATGTCTCATGTTTATATCTTTGTTGTAGTTACAAACTATAGGAGGAACTCAAATGAGAATTCCCACTGCCTTTTTTTTTTTGGCTGAAACTATTCTTATATTTGATATGTCATTGTTCTAGATTGATTGTTGTCCACTTTATTAAAGGCGTCTCTTTCTCTTCTTTAATTTTGTGATTGTTATTTAGTTATTCATATTTGTAACGTACAGATACCTTTGTTATTTAATGTTGGAATTGACATCTTTAGCTCCAATATGCATGATCACATAAACATATTGCAGTTGAAGTTGTTCATAGCCACATAGAATGACTAGCACTAGCTAGCCGCTCGGATCGGATTTATTAGTTGGGACTGACGCTGATAAAGTTCTTTTACAAATACAGAGAGACATCAACCTGATAAACCATAATCTCTGGCAGCGGAAAGCCTTATCATTGGTAGACACTACCAGCAAAATTGTCTATACCCACTGATTGCAATCAGTAGGTATAACCTCTATTAGTTACTGATATCAGTATGGGAAGCCCAATACCTACCCCTACACTCACAGATGTTGTGTCTGTTCCATTTGATCCCGTGGTCTTTAGTCTCTCCCAACAGACAGAAAAATCAGTGTGGAATTTGTTGTGGGACCCACACTTATCTCACATGAGATGAATTTATAAATTAAATTCTTATATAAAATTTATCTTCAAAAAATCAGTGTGAACATTACAATAATCACACAGATAATTAAAATCTGTGTAAAGGCTTATGTTACAGTAAAAAAAAAAATACTACTGTAATCATACAATCGGCCGGCCGCCGCAACGCAGCCCAACGCCACAGCACCGACACACCACAAAGCCAACCACACGAGAACCTGGCCGGCGTCTGAGATCGAACTCCAAGAAGAATCGGAACCCCACTGGGTTCGTCACTTCCATGAAATCGAGAACCCAGCCACCTCCAAGCAACCATCCTTAGCCGAGAAACCTGCAAAAACAGGCAAATCGAGCCCTACAGGAAAATCGCACCATGCCAGAAGTCCATTCCAGCTCCCACCCACGATCGACAAAGAGAAGAATCAGATCTGTTAACTCAGCCACAATCCAAGCAGAAGCCACCAACTTCCATCCTTGAGCCAAACCCCAGCCATAGAGCCACGCCACAAGCCTTCGTTTTCATCCCCTCAAGCCATGGAGCTTCCGTTGAGGATGCGTGTTGTTTTCGATCTAGATCTGAAATCTATGAATAAAAATTAGCCAAGAAGAATCGGAACCCCACTGTTTTTTATCATGAATTTGTTTTTCCATGATCATGAATATCCTAAAACCTTTCATGAATACACCAACAAAAAACTTGAAATATACAATCCAAGGGTAAGGGAAGTGGAAAATAATACCTGAAATCTATGAATCAACTGAAATCATTCACAGTCTTATTCTTCATCATCTATGCAGCTCAAGAAATGAAAATAATGACAGAGAATAACAATGGCAAACTTCTGATCAATCTGGTAGTTTTAAGAAGTATAGCTACTGATATCCGTGTGAAATGCACTTCCAACTCTTACTGATGTCTGTGTGTATTTACCTCGGTAATCTACTATTGTCGCGTCAATTGTCATTCCAACTTTCACACGAACATCTGTATGAAAATTATACTCTCACACGGATATCAGTATGTTCATTATACACTGATATATGTGTGAGGCTCATTTCACACAGACATCTGTATCAAATTGTAATAGCTACTGAAGACCGTAGTTGTATAATACATATAAGAATAAAATAAAATCATGTTTAAATAATAAAATACTTTATTCACACTGAAATCTGTGTGAACTGATTTCCCCACGGACATCAGTGTGAAAGTATCTTAGATTTCACACTGAAATCTGTGTGAATTTTTATTTCACACGAATGTCTGTTGCTATTGGTATGTCATAAACTCATGTGGGTCCAACTCAACTGATTTTATACGGTTATCTGTATGTAATTGTCTTTCACACAGATATCCGTGGCTGAGAGAAATCTGTGTGACTAAAATCTGTGTGAGTTGCCCGTTTTGCTAGTAGTGAGAGGTATATGCTTATTTTGTCATTTATAATTATTGATCACTACATAAAAGTTTTGGAAACAAACGATCCTTAATAACAAATAGATAACAAAAATAACATGTTATAATGTGCACAATACAAGCTGTATATTATTATACATATGCTAAAGCTGGTCGCATTGTTTATCATTGTTCATAGGACAATGAAGTGACGATTTTGCTCCCAGCTTTTGACTGAAATTACAATTCTACCATATCCTTTTTCTTTTCTTTTTTTGTATAAGGGAGAACAATTCTATTATGTATTTGTAAATTTCTACAAATCATGAAAAAAAAATTATTGTTTGTTGTATCCCATTTGTTGCAAATCTATTATTAACAACAAAACAAATCATATTTGAAGTAGTGCCTATGTTTTTTATATTGCGAGTATTCATCTATTATCGCGGGTCTGTTAATGCTCAAAATACTGTCACTTTGGTATCGGCTTCCGGTAATTAGGACTAGAGTCCAATCTTCCGATATATGCCCCCGGCTATACATCTTTTGCACATGACATCATCAATAGAAACATTAGTTTGCCTATCTTCATGTCCAATTAAAAATTACATTGAGTTTGCATGCTCCATCTTTACTTGATCACGGCCACATACTCGTGTTGGCGACGCTAGCTGTCAATACCAATTATGTATAGCTTATCTTCGTTAAAGCACTAGCAAGGTGATAGTACAATGGGCTTGTACCCCCACTATCACTTTAATAGAACTTTTGTTTCAACTCAGCATATTATCTTATGAGTACTTGGAGCTACTGATTCACACATTAACTTGTGCAAAAATGAGCATATTCAACTACTTAAATTACATATCAAAGCAAGCATACACATTGCCGCTATGTATCTAATCATCTCACTTATGCCATATGATTAATACGTACACTCACATATAAATGATGCATTTGCACCATCACTACCATGTTTCAATTGTCATCACACATAATGAGAGTTTGTATGTTCCCCGCAAATTCGACATTCAAAATAGATATATATGCATGTTATTTGTCATCAAACACTACATTTGCTTACAATTTTATCAAAGTACATATGCAAATTATTGATGTTGATTTTACAAAAACACATATTAATCATCTATTTTGTTTCAAGGTAGTTCAACTATTTATACCGAGCATTCAACTATTTCCAAATGATACCTCAACTATGAGTTGATGTACATTATCGGAGCACTATATCCACCAAAGCATTGGAACGTCATGCTTGGACAACTCCAACATGATTTGGGTACTTATATCAATTCCAACTCTAACTTCAACTCACTCCAAATCAGCAAAAGATTATAAGTAACTATATCTTCCTTTCTTTACACTCTTTCAATTTGAGCTAGTGCCATGCCAATGCCATGCTTTTATAACTCTTAAGCATGCCTACAACGTACATTTTGTAGATTTGACAACACCTTCTAAGCCTTACATGCTAGATATGCCATGACTCACATATCGATCTCAATGATCTCTAAGCATGTTTCAATGCAAAAATATTATTTGTAACTTTACTACAAGTACATGCTATATACATGCAATGCTTCTATTTAAATGCAATCTAATTAAATAAACATGTGACACTTACTTAAACAAACTATGTCATGAAGCTTGTGACACTTGTGACTTAATTAAACATGCTCGGATAACGATTTGCTTGGGTTATGACTCACTTGGGTATCGAGCATGGCCACGACTTGCTTGGGCCACGCCTCGCATGCTCGCACAGCGCCTACCTGCTCAACTACACCCAACTTGCAAACATGTCCAACATGCTTTAGTTAAGTGCCAAGTTCACAAACGCTCCATACTATTTCACCGGGAGCTACTCCCAAATTTTTATTTGGACACCCATGACACTTGTCACTATCTATTGTGCATGTTACATGGCCATAAGATCCGCATAAAATTACTTGCTATGCTTATTTGTTCTTCATACAATTAAGCAAAATTTACATGTACACTATATGTAAACATATTGTACATGTCTAGCCTCTGGGCGCCATATTTTGTCAAACTCTCCCCACGGGAAAAAGACCTAAACAAGTCTAGACTCTACGAGTCTGTGGTCCACGACTAACCGCCAAGCGGTAAGGCAAACTCCTCATAATGATGATGACCGCTACGCGGCATTGCAGTCAAGATTTTCACCTTCGGGAAAGAGTAAAGGGACCGGTTAACGTAGCCTACGGCAGCCATTGATCTGGCAGTTAACCCCCAACGCTTGGGTATCAAAGGATTAGGTTCGCTACCTAACACCCGCACTTACACTAATTATGCTCGTTATACAGCACAAAGCCACGCTTTAGTATCAACCCCGTAAGAAAACCCTCCTTGACTAGGGACTTCGGGGACTTGTACATACAGCTCAGCATAATTAGCAGCGGTTATGCTCATGCCTCAGGGCATCACTTTCGAACTACCTGTTAATGCCTCATGACATCCCCGAGCTTTCATGCTCAAACCTTCAAGGCAACCCCGAGTTTTCACACTCACGCCTTCGCAGCAACCTCGAGCTTCATCCTCATGCCTTCCCAGCAACCCCGAACTTTCACCCTCACGCCTTCGTGGCAACGCCGAGCTTCACTCTCATGCCTTCCCTGCAACCCCGAGCTTTCATGCTCACGACTTAGCGGCAACCCCTAGCTTTCACTCTTACGCCTTCACGGCACCCCCGAGCTTCCTGCTCACGAGCTTTAACGCTCACACCTTCCGGGCACTCTCGAGCTTCCTGCTCACGAGCTCTAATGCTCACACCTTCGCGGCACCCCCGAGCTTCACGTTCACACCCCCATGGTACCCCCGATCTCTAACGCTCACGCCTCCACCGCACCCCCGAGCTTAACGCTCACACCTTCCCAAGCTTCCCACTCACAAGCTCTAACACTCACTCCTCCGCGATACCCCTAAGCTCTAACGCTTAAGCATTCCCGGCACTCCCGAGCTTCCTGCTCCCTAGCTCTAATGCTCATGCCTCTGCGGCACCCCCAAACTTCAAGCTCAAACCTTCACGGTACCCCCGAGCTTCCCGCTCACGCCTTCTTGGCACCCCTGAGCTTCACGCTCACGCCTTACCGACACCCCCAAGCTTCCCGCTCACGCCTTACCGACACCCCCAAGCTTCCCGCTCACGCCTTCCCAGCACCCCCGAGCTTCACGCTCACACCTTCCAGGCATTCTCGAGCTTTATACCCATATTCCCTCAGAATAGTACACGTTAATGAAACATTTAATTCTTCTACCATTTGTCGTTTGCAACAATCAAATTCTTTTCGAGTTCCATTAACACGAGCGAAAACCAAACTAACACAAACGTTTGCATATTCATTGTTCATGAGTCATAAACTCTTGCCTTCACAGCGCTCATGCAACTTACACCTCACCGGTGTAACCTCGTCAACTCGACCTCGTTCTTTTTCGTGCGCGCGTCACTCATTTATCATATGCAATTCATATGCTCACACAACCATGTGCGTTCCCGAGCCTATACGTCATAATCGATCATACTCGACGACATTTACATGTATACATCAACATGTATCATGCACCTCGTACATTCGTATATGCCAATGCATATCGAAGCAACTCACATACGTTGACTAATACAACAAGCATTTTACATGTGCGTGCTTTTGTCTTTGTTGTGTAGGTTAAAAAGTCCCTTCTTGCTTAAGGAGTTTGGGCACTTGTAGGGGCTAGGCGCCTTTTGGACGTTACTTATGCTTAATGACATCATGTGTATAACTCTCCAACCAAGAAGCTCCTCTTACTTGGGGATTTCGGGGACTTGTACATACCTCCAACAATATGAAGGATTTACTACATCACCAAGCATAGGTAACACCCTCTTTGGGGCCCGCAAGACATGGTGGGACCCAACCGAGATATACATCCCGTAACCCGACATCTAACCTACCCCGTGGTAGTCGGAAGAGGCCAAGACCTTGCCGGGAAGCAACCTTCCCGGCCTTACCAAATTACCTTCACAAACATACTTTCTAAGACTAGAATAGTGGTTTTAGCATCCCACATGGAAGAAAATGTAAGAGAGAGGGGTTCCCTTACCTATAAAAGGGACCTCTCCTCACACTTAGAAGCAATCCCATTATATACTCCACTCATGTAATCAACTTGGGCCGCAAAACCCAAACACACATAGTACAATATTCAAGTGGACGTAGAGCGGGAGACGAACCATTATACTTCTCCTCTCTCTCTCTCTCTCTCTCTCTCTCTCTCTCTCTCTCTCTCTCTCTCTCTCTCTCTCTCTCTCTCTCTCTAATGTTAATTAGAGCCTTTGATTCTAACGTTAACATATGGCTTCAGGCTGTTGATTGTTGCCTGCCGATATTATGTCGGTGGTTTGCTCTGGCTGTTGTTTGGTTAGCTCTGCTATGAAGTCAGTAACAGCCTGTCCTCTGATGGGGGTTCATGGCTTGTACTCGATGTTGAACTCGCTGAGTTATATTGCCCATTTGCTAAGGCGTCCTGAGTGTTCAGGGCTTTGCAGCATTTGCTTTAGCGGTTGATTTGTGAGGACATGGATTGTATGTGCTTGGAAGTATTGGTGCAACCTCCTAGCGGCCATTATGAGTGTTAGCGCCAGTTGCTCAAGTGGCGGGTATCTTGTTTCCACTCCATTCATGTCTCTGCCGACATAGAATACCAGCATTTCTTCTGTTGCTTCCCTACGTACAATGGCGCAGCTGATGGCTGACTTGGATACCGCTAAGTAGATGTAGAGTATCTAGCCCTGTACTAGGGTTGAAAGTAGCGAAACAGAGGCCAAGTATTCCTTGAGACCCTGAAATGCTGCCTCACAATCAGACGTCCAATCAACCACCTTCCAATGTGACCGCTTCATTCCCTTGAAGAATGGCAAGCATTTGTTCGTGAGCCTGGAGATGAATCAGGAAAGTGCCGTTAACTTTCCTTGCAAGCTTTGCACCTCAACCTTTTTCTCCGGAGATTTCATGTTCATGACCACTTGTATTTTGTTGGGGCTGACCTCGATTCCTCGTTCACTAACTATGAATCTGAGGAACTTGCTAGCGGTGACAACAAAAAATACTTTTCCGGATTTAGACGCCTGCAAAGTTACTTGTCTAATTGAGTCAACTCCTGCAAAGCTAATCCATTCAAAACCATAAACTATACAGTAACAATTAGCTAGAGCTAAATCCAGTGTTTGCTATTTTTCAATGGTATGGCATTTACCTCTACTTGAATCACAATGAATGGAAAATTAAAAGCTCATAGTTTTACATATATCCATTTAAGTGTTAAAGAGGCTGCCGGATGGATGAAGTGTGAGAGGGGCTGCAAGGATGGATCAAGTTGTGAAATAAAGCACCAAGTCCTTAGAAGACCATGAACTGAATCAAGACCAGGGAATAGGCACTTTTCCCTTTCTTCATTAGAGAGTAATTCAAACCAAAAACAAAGCCCTAAAAGCTTCCCTTTCTTTGTTGCATTTACTATAGTTTTCTTTCTTAGAAGATTGAAGCATGCACCCAACTGAAAAGAAGTTGATCTTTATAAATGTAAAAGAATGCTCATCTTTTTTGTTTTACACAGCAACACTTATGGATGCTCAAAAAATAAGTCAGAGTTGATGAATAACTTTCGAACCATATAGTTAAGGAATCTGAACATTCGGTGAAATTATAAACAGTCAGGGGCAAAATCGTCATTCCACTACTGGTGTGACTAGTGAAATAAAAATTAGTGCTGTATAAAATACGTATACATAGTTCACAAACGTACATGGACTTTTATTTCATGATTAATTAAAGGAAGAAGAAATGTTCACAGCAAGCGACTATGCCCTCCAATGCTCAAATGCAACCATTACAATATGGGCAAGAAGCAAATCTATGAAAGAACTAGCTAGACTATTAGGCTTACAGAAAGATAAAGATGCACCAAATTAAGGACATATGTACACAGCCTCTATGTTACATATGCACTTCCACACACAATATTAGGGCTAGAAATGAAGATCAGACCAGGTAGTAATACAAAGCAGATTGATCACATCGAAGATGCCAAGCCAAATCGATCGATGCTCAAACTTCGCATTGAACAAGAACCGGGACTTGCTTAGAGACCAAGTCGATGCCTTGAGCATCAACGTGGCATGGCTGTGGAACATGCTCACGTTGATCGCGTTCGTTTTGCCCATGATCGTCATAGCTTTCATCGGAATTATTGGCACAGGCGGGGCTTACGGCCTCTTCTTTTACTTGTACTTGCACCTCAGAAGTAGGCAAAACCGTGACGTTGATCTGCTTCACAATGTCATCAGCTGTTTGAACATCAACGTGACATGGCTGTGGAACATGCTCACGTTGATCGCGTTCGTTTTGCCCATGATCGTCATAGCTTTCGTCGGAATTATTGGCACAGGCGGGGCTTACGGCCTCTTCTTTTACTTGTACTTGCACCTCAGAAGTAGGCAAAACCGTGATGTTGATCACTTGATCTGCTTCACAATGTCATCAGCTGTTTTGTGCTCTAGTAGCTTCTCCTTGTCCACAATAACCGTCTTGTTGTTTTGGTAGATTGCATAAAGTATCATCTGAGCCACACCAAAGCTGAAACCAAGTATGTTTGGGGCCTGCAGACCATGAAATTAATTAACTAATTAGTTAAAATGAGGCAATACTTTTCAAAATGCCCCATTGAAATGTGCAAATTGTATCTAGCTAGCCCCTACAAATATTAAGGCCAGCTTGATCAATTTGGCCCATAAATTGATCATAGATCTCTAGCTATTATTTACGAATTGATTAACTAAATGTCTATATAAAGCACAGGGGTCATCTATCTCCAGAATGTTTTTTGGTTTGCCACAACACCAAAGATTGATGTGATTGTTGAAGAAATATGCATGGTAGAATAATATATATTAGTTATAATATATAATCACACATTAGCATAATAACTCTTATTTACAAGATTTGTTGAAAGGGCAAAGATACCTGCATATATATTTTATTTCATGATTGATTAAGGACAAGCCGTACGCAGCTTATAAACAAAAATTAGGAATAGAAAAATGACTAAACTTACAAGAATATGTATCTACTCGTGAAGGAAAACAAACAAGAGCAGCTTTTCATAGCCTCAACCAAAACACGATGAACCAAGTCCTCTAGGATAAAGGCAGCATTGAAAAATCCAGTATCCAAATGACCAAAACTACATTTAAAGCCTATGAAGGGAACTGCCACCCAACAATACTAGTACAACAACCAGAAGCATACCCACCCAACAGCATTGAACTTCATTCATATATATCATTCCACACCACCACATGGCATCACAAGCAACGAAAACATCAGAGATTCAGATCATACCTGATTTAGCTTTGTCTATAGTTGGCTGTACAACAACATGCATTACCATAACTCCCCCACCACCAACATCACCAAAAGGTAATTTACACTGACCCACTGTCTTGTTGTTCTCCAAAATTTTAACAAAATTTTAGCTTCACTTCATTCGACGTCTTGGGTATCATCGTTTTCCCTACATCCAAGAATTGCTCAAAAAAATCAAAACCAAATACAACAAAAAAGAGACAATAAATCACTGAATCCATTTGAAGTCCCAACACAATCCACCAATTCCAACCAGTACTGAATTGCTTAAGATTCAACTCAACAGATTCTTTCACAAGCAACTAAAACTCTGTTTCTTCAAGCACAAAATTTAACTACTGCTGGCATAACCATCAAAAACAGACCCCAAAAAATACACAATTGCAGGTACAATCAAAATTGGCAAACACAGTAGCAAAGACTATTCAGAAAACAAAGAACACCAAGTGAGAAGTCAAACCTTTGGGCCAGTCGGAGACGACCCTCTGCTTAAGCATATCGACTGTGGAGGCTGATGAGTAGCTGAACGGCCCTATATCAGAGCCATCGTACAGCCTGAACTTTATGTCCACCAAATCCTCCTCCGGCATCTCAAAGTTTCTGACTTTTTTGACCTCCACTGATCCAACCCCCCAATTGATCACTACCCAGAATAGCTCTTCGAATTCTGAAGCAGACCCTGTTCTTCTTCTGATCAGCCTAAGCAAAATTGAGAGGGCTCTCCTATGGAGGTTGGTGCTTGTTTGGTTGTTGGTGTGCTTCAAACAAAAACCGAAAAAGCAAGAAAAGAAAAACGGTTGACGTTTTAAAACACACAAGTTTTTTTATTATTATTTATTAAATAAGAACTTCATTAATAAAAACGAAGATTACAATGAGAATGAGAGATAAAAGCTTCAACTGAAACTTTTCCTACTTTAGACGTCAAAGTCCATGACGCACTGTTGAAGCCCAAACTAGGCCTCAACTCCAAACATACTAAAAATACTAAACTGGCACCAAACAAAGTGGCAGAAACAACAAAACGTATTGGAGCAGACTCAGCCAAGAACACCAACTCCCACCCATAATCCACCTGGCCAGCAATTGATCGACCAAACCAACACTCGTCTTTGCTTCGAACCCAAGCAAAGGGATTTCTGGACAGTCAGACCTAGGATTAAAGAAAACCCAACACCATCATCACATCACTACTCCTAAGCGCCATCACTTCCAACCCAAATCATGACAAGAAAGACCTCCTAGAAAGCCATTAATGCTCGTCTATGCCACATGCAGACTTTGTGCTGACTCTAAACTAGGCAGGAACGATCCTCAGGAAGGCCACAGTGATGATTGTCACTGCCACCACCTACAGTGCACCCGACCGAACACAAACCAGCTAAAAACCACAAACCAAAACCAGAATGAAAGAAAAAACACCAAAACACTGTTTCCCATATTGGGTCCAGATTGGGCCCAATACCACAGACCCGGCCTAATTGCAGCTCCATCATCCCGACTCCTATTGACCGCCATGACCACAGTTCCCTCACTCCTTCGTCGTCCAAACCTTGGTTGCAAATCGAGACACCTCACTTGTCGTCACATCACCGTCGTAGCGGTCACATCTACCAGGATCGCGGCCTCACCACTCCACCCATTAGCACCACCCCTGTAACACCCCTCCGGAACTCGGCCGAAGATCGATCTGACTTCAAACCACCAAGAAGTTCCGATCCAAGCAGTAGAGCACCCAAACAAGCCCGATCCGAACCCCACCGATACCCCCTAAACCATATCGGGAACGAACCATCACCCTCGATCTGGGGTTTCCTGTCCCTAGCCAGCCACCTGACCATCCAAGCCCAGATCGATCCAGCCACCCTCTCCACGACGTCCCCATATGTCTTCTCCATCCAGTCCCGATGAGTCGTTCCCATTCCGATTCATCTGTCCATCCTCCGCCAGCAGAAAAACCCCACGAACTCCCGATGGTCGAAGCCCAAAGCCTACTGACCAAATATCGACACCACTACTTGCCGATAAACGGCAACACTAGGCCTACCCGTCCGGCAACAACGTCCGTAGGACGCGTCGCCTGATGAGTGAGAAGAAATTTGAGAGAAACTCTTGCGGCTAGGGTTTTTTATTTTAACACACACAAGTTCGGTGCTTTTTTTCTTTAGAAAAAAAAAATATATATATATATATATATATACACGGTGCTTTTTTTTATTTTTAAAAGGGAACATGTTCGGTGCTATCTCCAACCCTTTAATAAAAAGTTATAGTCATTCTGTCAATACTATTCATTCAGATATTACATTTCTAACCTCTTTTAGTCAAGAGCTATAGCCATTTCAGAATCTTAATAACTTGAGACAATTATTTAGCTACTATATGAATTTATACATCATATATGAATACTTTATATAATATATCGCCATTAATTAATTTTAAAATAATTTTTCTTTTACTTTTTCAAATTTTTTTTGTTTAAAAATTCGTTGCTTGAATTTAATTTATCGCATTTTTCTGACCATCAAATTAGAAATTAAGTAATTTATATTTTTGTACCAATTATTTTGGATCTTCCATTTGATTCATTAATGTAGAGTGAACTTGGCCATTGATTTTTTTATCTTTGGAAGCCCAGAAGTCGTTTTGCGCACGCGAGGCCTATATGTCTGCCACCACTTTAGTGTGTGTATAGCGCGTCTCTCAATTTCAGCTCGTTTGTTTGTCTTTTAGCGCTAGTATGACTTGTTTTCAATGATTGACGCTTGAAGTGGGGGTCAACATAATCTCAATGGACGATAGAGTCCACCTCCTCTCCCACTGAAGCTATCTTGGCTTTCGTTTTACAAAGCTTAGCCATTTTGACTAAGCAAATGACTCAGGGGTAATTTTGACTACAGTTTTTATTGGGTTGGGAGATGCTTCATTTGGATTGGGAAAGCTAAAATTGGCTTTTGACACCAGGGTCGGAGTTGCCTTAACCACCACAGGTGGTTGAGTTGGTAAGAGACTCCAGGTGTGTAACTCTCAACATTTGGGTTCTTCCCACCGACGCTGATTAAAGTTTTAAATCCAATCTATTCTTAGTGGCAGGGAGGAGGAAGTGTTTGGACATAACCTCCAGCCCTCCACGTATAGATTAGTCTTTAGGTCTAAGAAAATACTGTATAATCTTGATAAAAAAAAAATTCGGTGCTTTGATATAAAAAAAAAATCTATTCTTTTTAAAAAGCGAAACGCCACCGTTGCAGTGGGGGAGGTATGCCAACGACGTCGTTTGCGTCTAGGGCTCTGCAAATTTGCAAAAATCTGATCCCAAATCGGAATAAAAGAGGAAAAATGAAGAGGAAGATAGAAGAGACGGACATGGAGATCGTCTGGCAATCGCCGGCGAACCCTCCGGAACGGAAAGATTACATCTTTCGCAACGGTAACTTCTAATTTCTCCCAAATTTGTTCAATTAGGGCAGAGCAGTAACAAAAGTAGTAAACTTTTTGGGTGGGAATTTTTTGCAGGGAGGCGCCATGTGAGACCCTACTACTTTGAGTTCATTGCTCATGTAAGCTGATTTCTTACATTGGTAAATTTGATTAGTTCAGTGTAGTTAACAATTAAAAACCCTAATTGCTTGCTTGCTGGGTTTTAGGTTAAGAAGCGGTGGGCGGGGAAGACCATCGTTGACTTGTTCACTGACGAGTTCAAAGGCCGGAATCGTGACTACTATGTAGGAGTTTCTGTACACTTTAATTTTGTGTCTATGATAAGTTTGAGGTTCTGTAACTTCTGATTATAATGTCATTGTTGTGCATTGTAGATTAGTGCGGTTAAATGTGGGAGGATACAAGTTGATGGGCAACTTGTGCCGGTTTCCTTCATAGTTAAACCGTCGCAAAAGATAAGCCACTTCCTGCACAGGTAGCTTTTGCTGGTTACGGTTTTTCATTACTGTGCAAGTGATTGAAAACTGTGAAGTTGTCTGGCTGTGAATTGATGTAGAAGTGTTTGTAGGCATGAACCGCCCGTGATGACTTGGGATGTGAAAATTCTTGAAACAGAACCCGATGTGGTCACCATTTGTAAACCTGCATCTGTTCCAGTGAGTACAACTCATGACATAGTGTACCTTCATGGGGAGGAAGCATTTTCATTGCCTCCCATAACCTGATTCAATTTCTTATACCTGTTTGTTTCTGGTATTATATAGGTGCATCCATGTGGTCAGTATCGTAAGAACACTGTTGTTGGCATCCTACAGGCAGAGCATGGCTTGGCACCTCTATTTCGTATCCAAAATTTAAGACATAAAACTTCTGGAAGCTTTTTTTTTTTTTTTGAGAGTTCAGTTAATGTTGTTTAGAGTTAATGTTCCTTCATGTTGATTTAGTTGCTTTGCAAGAAAGCTTATTACTTCAATATCATTTCCTTACATGATCATGATATCAATTTATCGTCTATATCTTCTTGTCTCAGGATTCATTGTATAATAATTTTTTCCACCGGAGTTCTGTTACATTTTTGTTTAAAGTTTAATGTTCTCCATTTATATTTAATCTATTTGCAATAAAGTTTATCGCTTCATTATCCTCTCCTTGACATGATCTCACTAGCGATTCATCGATTAGATCGTCTGGTCTCAGGACTCCTTATCTTGGCTAGAAGCGCAGCACAAGCTGACATTTTCAGGCAACAGGTAGGCCTTATTCTACCTGCTATTCACTAGTAAACAATTCACTAGTTAAATTTTCACTAGTAAACAATTCACTAGTTAAATTTTCCAACATTTTAAATCTAAGATTAGATTAGATCAAACAATACATTAATTTCCCTGAAACTTTAAGTCAATATGTTTGGTCTGAAATGCTATTGCCTTATGCAATAGAAGTTAAGGTGAGATGTTTCTGTCACTTTATAATGGCTATGGACCTGGAGCTGCATGCATTACCAGGATTTCATTGTATTCATGCAGGGTTACTCTTGTGTAATTGGCTTTGTTGCATGCTAGATATGAAGTTATCTACAAATTTAGTTGGCATTACATATCAGGACTATTTATGAAGTATAATCACCTTTCTGATTATATAAGTTTACTGATGTTCGTGACTTCAGGTTCAGGACTTTCCCATAAATGGTATTTGTGCATTCACAGTCACTACTGTCAAGAAAATAGATTAGCTTGTTAAATGTTTAATATGTGGATGATAAAAGAGTTCTGCTTTACATGTTGTGGATAAGAGATGTTTTTGTCTTCACCCTCTAAAGTAAAATGTAATTCCTGCAGATTGAGGGAGGGATGGTTCATAAACAGTACATTGCAAGAGTCATTGGAGAGTTTCCTGAGAAGGAGGTTGGCATTTGTTAAAGCTGGATGTTAAAAATGCTGTTCTTCATCTTCTGTTGACAGATTGTTTCTTTCTTTTTCCTCTCTCCTAGCAAGTTGTAGATGCTAACATAAATCATAATGCTCGAGAAGGAAGGAGCTCTACCGAGGTGGGTCATCTATTGCCTGATACCACTAGTTGCTACTTAAATCATGACTTGTGGGTCATCACCCATTGTTAACTGGTTCTATTTTGAATCATATATAAAAAATTATGATGTTCCAACACTGAATGATAACCTTCTCTTGTTTTTGCAGGTCGGTGATTCTTGTGGTGATGCTCCCACAAAGGGGAAGACTGCTTGTACAAAGTTTACTAGAATCAGTACGAATGGAATTCAGAGCATTGTCTTGTGTGAACCAGTCACTGGCCGCACTCATCAGGTAATCAAATTAACTAATTAACCAGTTTCTTTTGAAACATAATATTTTCTCCCTTTGTAATCTCTCTTGTAAGCATACAAAATGCGTCATTTGTTTTTGTTGTTGGTTGCCTTGGTAGCTTTAGATTTGCAACTACTTTATTGAACCTTTTTCTATGCTTCCCTTGTTCGTGATTCTGCTTTTCACTTTGTTCTCTGAATCTTCTATACCTTCTAAGAACCTAGCTGTGCAATTTTTAAGATTTCAATAGCTAGAATGTGTTCTCATTTTGTACCGTCTTTCCTTTTGGTGAAACTAGTATGCTGACAAACATTAATCATCTCTCATTCCATGATGTAGATACGCGTCCATTTGCAACATGCAGGCCATCCAATAGCGAATGACATGCTTTACCTGTCCAAACATGTAAGTGATCGTTCAGCTGAAGGAATGGGTGCTGATAGAGCTGCTGCTAATCCAGACCACTCTCCAGCTTCTGGTGTTGGCGAAAATAAATCCGCTTCGCATGAAGATTCTGGTGAGGACTTCAGCATTGATCCAATGTGTACAAATTGTCCAAGTTTAGCTCCAAAAGGGTAAGATCTGTCCTTTTCAGGCTAGTCTGCATGATTAGTCTTTTATGTGTATGCTTCGTTGATTATATACTTTAATATCGACTGATTACAACTTCCCCTGTTAATGTCAATTGCAGATACGATTATCATGAAGAGGCCTTGTGGCTACACTGTTTTAGATATTCTGGACCTGGATGGGTTTATGAGTGCCCACATCCGGGTTGGGCATCACTTAGCTAGTTATTCTTGTTTCTACGTTCAAATAAATCTGTATTTCCGTATTAATACAGAGATCCTTCAGAGAAAATCTTTATGGTCAGTTCCCATAAATTTTGTGAAACCGCAATGCAGTTTAGTTTTGCTCTCATGGACTTGTAGAGCGGTCCATTATCCATGGCTTTACTATTTCAATACCCTGTAATTCCCCTTAGACATGAATAATATGTGGCAGAAAGCACAAGAGAGGGTGAGCTTTCATAATCAAAGCCTCGCATAAAATATATATATATATATATATATATAGGAATTTTCTCAGGTGCGGACGTCCGTACCGAAATTTCCTGTTTTCGACCACTTTCTGGCCACATTTTTACATCTTAACCGTTCAGTTTTTAGGTCCTAGTGTATAGATCACCTCTGTAAAATTTCAGCCAATTTGGTGATCGTTAAGGCATCCAAAACTGCATTTTACACGAACGGACCGAATCTGTCGAACCGGAACCGTTCGTATTTATAATGGTAAATTGCAGTTTTGGATGCCTTAACAATCATCAAATTGGTTGAAATTTTGCAGAAGTGATCTATACACTAGGACCTAAAAACTGAACGGTTAAGATGTAAAAATGTGGTTGGAAAGTGGTCGAAAACAGGAAATCCGTACCGTCCGCTCGGTACGGACGTCCGCACCTGAGACGGACTGTATATATATATATATATATATATATATATATATAATGATGTAACCTTAGCGACAATAAAATTTGTTGCTACAAACTAATACAAAAAAATAATATACACATACCTAATATCCACCAAGGTTGGATGGATATTGACATTGAAAGCGATTCTATCCTACTGATTTCCGTCTTGAGAAGAGAAGGTGAGGACCTTTCTGAGGTGGGTCGGGTATTAGAAGATTGTAAATACTACATGCAGGCCTTTCAATCTATTAGTATTCGGCACGTCTATAGAGAAGTAAATGGTGTCGCCAATTGTTTAGCGCATTTTGCTAGTTTAAGTATACTTGTTGATGTATGGCTAGAGGAGACTCCTGTTATTATTCATGACGTTCTCTACGAGGATATTTGTCATGTTTCTTATGTAGCTCGGAATTCAGGTTTTATGTCCCCCCCCCCCCCCCAAATGCAAAATTATAATATAATAAATGGAACCGGGCGTGGAACTGAGCCTCCCTGGCTCCCAGCTATGCTCCCAGCTAGGCTGAATTCCAAACCCCTTTAAAAAAATAATAATAATCATCCCTAGAAGCCTTCCACATAAAAATTAAATACAAAGAGATACACATATATCTACATTTACATCGGTAAAGGCCTCTTACAAAAATAAAATGATTCCTTTTCTTTGTTGCAAAAAAATAAAAAATAAAAAATCATAAAAATATAAAATGATGCACTTTACATGAAGAGTTTGTCTAAAATAAAAATAAAATAAAATAAAATTAAAAAGCCACACTTTTTTATTTTTTATTTTAAGTTTGATAAATTTTTTTATAGTAGAAACGATAATTTTTATCTCTACCCGCTCATCATCTTATAATATAAGTGTGATTTGAATATGTGACTTCTATGATGCCTATTATTCTAAATGACCAACAAACAGGCCACAACTTACCACAAGTTTGATAAAAAGCCATTAATTAGCAATTGCTCTTCTTTGGATCCCTAATTTGGCATTGAAAGCTGAACTTTTGTAATGAAAACGAAACGTACAAACTAATATTTATGCACGCCTCCATTATTATGATTAATTACTACTTGACAATGATTGGGTCAGGAAATTGTGGTGCAATCTGAATCAGAATAAGTTGATGATGAGAACTGAATTCCCCTAACTTGTTAAAAAAGGAGATTGATCATGGAATCGTAACTACCTATTTACCAAAGAAGAAGCAAGCAAACATTGGAATCCACGTGATTTAACAAGCATGAAAAAGTTGAACATATATATATATATATATATATATATATTTATTTATGGATAATAATCGTCCCAACTTTAGCAATCCTTGACCTGTGGGTCGATGTGACATTAATCTTTATAAGGCCCCGTTTGATTGGCAGGAATGTCAAAATAGGAAAATGATTTATTTTACTTTCCTTACTGATATGGAATGAGATAGGTTTTGGTATTTCCATGTGGATGTTTGGAACATTATTGAAAATTAAATTCTGAAATTAATTTTTCATTCCTCTTGTAGAGTTTGGTAAGTCATAAGAACGAAATATAAAATTATAATTTTTAATAATATCTTTTTATTAATTAAAGTACAAATATGACATCAACTTATAAGGAATATTGGCGGGGGTATATAATTATGTAATTTTGCCTTTGACGGTAGGAAATGGAAATGACTAAATAATTCAATTCAAGCTTTATGAGGGAGTCAATTTCCAGTCAGATCTCATTTTTTATTTCATTTACAATCTCTTATTACAACCAAACGACATCTCTAAATAGAAAATGAAATTGATTCACATTCCATGTCATGATTTCCTGCCATCTAAACGGGGCCTAAGTGTCCTTGAAATCAAAACCATAAAAAGTAAATGATGTATCATATCATACTATCATTAATTTGAGTTACTCTGGACTGTCCACTATCTTGTTGTAAATATGAACAATTCTTATGTTCACCACTAGAGTGAACAAACATATTCACTCTCATTGTTGATTAACTCACTTTTACTTAATAAATTTATAATTCAAAGGTCCATATCTTAAATTAACCTTTAAAGATCATCTCTGTAAAAAATCGATCGAATCGAAAATCGTTTAATTATCTAATTGAATCAAACAAATAGATGGTTCTAACAACACTTACTGTTATTATGATGAACCGTCCATGTATTTCATAGAAATGAATAACTAAAAGGTTTTCAATTTGATTGATTTTTTACAGAGCTAATTTTTGTATTACATTATACAACATGAATGGTTGGATTAGAAAATTATAAAGTTATTATGCTTTAATCACAAGAGATGGTGAATATGCTAATTCAGTAATTCACCCAAGGGGTGAACCTGAGAATTGTCACAATATTTGCTGATTTGCTGATTGAGTACCACATTGAGATTAAAAGTTCCTGTAATCGATTTTTTTCTCTAGGCTTCGGCCCCATTAAAAAAAAAGTAACATGCCAATTGATTTCTTACTTGAAAGAATACGCTTCTATGAAATTTCCAAACTTATGTATCTTTAGACATAGTATATGTCTGATTTCTTCAAATGTATTACCTAGGTAGCATGATATGGGAAGGTGGGTCCATTTAGATTAGCCTGGTGTAATCTTTCGAGTCATTCAACACTAGCAAGATAGCTGTAGAGATTCTCCACTACTTGGATTTAGGACGACTAATTTTTGTTTGAATTTTGGTGTAATATGCAGGATCTTAAAATCAACTCCTCCCATAAATTTTCTATTTGGAAAAGAATTTATTTCTCAGTTTCTATGCTATAGGATGGTTTTTAACCAGTAATGTTCAAATTGGATGTTTGGATGCTAAATATATTAAGCTAGCATAGATGATATTTTATCGATGTGTTTAACTAGCTAGTTTTTTGTTTTTAATGGAAAACAACCTATGTTTAACTAGCTAGTTGGATTACTCAATAATATATAGTTTGATTAGTTCTACAGTCAGTTGTCTAATAAGGAATGAGAATCTTGATTGTGGAAAGTCATTGGGACAGAAGTCTTCATTGATTCGATTCCCTTCTCGATCATGACTTTGTTGATTTGCAAGGTGAGCGTGAGGCTGCACCACCACCTGTTTGTTTCTCTCTATCACATTCAGTCATTCACTCCATCTAGAAGAGAGTTTCTAAAGAAGCTGGCTTTCTTCAGACTGGCAAAAATTAAGTCTTAAATGTGGATAAGACTTGAAAGAAAAAAATTCTCAGTGCAATTTTTAGTTTATGTTGCATTCAAAACCTGCCCTTTTCTAGTTACTGTCTTTTTCATATGCTAGCTCGCATTGTCATGTAATAGTGACAGTTACACACTAAATAACAAACGAGCTATACGATCCACAACTTTCTTTCCCCCAAACTTACTCTTATAGTCTCTACTTTGCAACTTGTTGGAAAGACCACATGATCAGATACCAGCAAAATTAAGCTATATATATATATATGACTTTTATGTTAAAGCCATGCCAAATTAAGTTTTATCTTGCTGTATAAGTTTTCTCAGCTTAATTGTTTTGGTTTTTCTGGCATATCTCAACTTTAATTTAAATGATCCCCAAAGATTAACATAAAGGGAGTCATAAAAAATAGAAAATATAGCATTTTGCTTAACTAATTAATTTTCTTGCCATTGAAACTTAACTTATAGCTTAATTAATTAGTACACAAAAATTAAATATACTTCAGTTCAGCTCTAAGCTGGAGAGAGATACCCTTGCTTTAAAGGGACAGACATTGAAAGAGACTCGATCAGACCATTAGAGGGACATATAGTACAAGACACCTTCCCATGACATTAGTACCCCTAATTGACAACTAAACCCTACTTTAACACCCAATTAACCTTTAGACAAGGGTACAGATAATAGCTCTAGGAACATGGGGCATGCATGTCAATTCCTTCATTAAATTGTTATTATAAACTAAACTTTAGTGGAGGCATCATCCATGTCTTCCTTGGTTTCTTCGGTCTTGATTTCCTTGATAATATTATTTGGGTCAAGTACTACTTCAATGAGGTCAATGTCATTTGGCTGAAGAACCACTGGGGTCAGGTCTGGACACACCAAGGTGCTGATCTTCATCACCTCAATAATATGGTCTGATAGCTCCTGAACCTTGCTTGGCTCATCCAGAAGTACTTTCTTGGCATTCTTGTACACTATGTATAGCACCATTTGCACAATCCCAAAGATGACCCCCAGTATGTTTGGAAACTGCATAAACAAATATTTATCTAATATTATTAAACATAGATCCAGCATAAAGAAACAAAGAACAAAAAAGATTATGTATAAGATACTAATAAATGCCTGATTTAATTACTTACAGCTATGTTGTAGTCCTTGAGCAGAAAACCATAGAAGAACCACATGACTGCACCCAATGTCAGGAAAAATGAAAGAGGAAATGGCATGAACTCAACACTCTTGGTCCGTATCACTTTTTTCTGCAGTTTTAATCACGACTAACAAGTTAATTAACCGAAATATATAAAGAAGCTAGAACACCAACATATAGTTGATGTAGCTAGCTAGCTAGGTTTAGCCCTTGTCTAACTAGGTGCTTACCAAGATGCATAGAGGTGCAGCAAACACGGTTAGATTGAAGACAAGACAGATCCAGCCCACAACCTTGAGACGCTTTTCACCTTTCGCAAGGAAGTGAGTAAGCACAAGCATCAAGCCATATCCGAACACGTTGAGCAACAGCAGAAGTTTTACAGTTGAGATCTGCAAGTTTTAGAAAATTTGAATCAGAAAACGTGACAAGATTAATAAAATGGTCGAGAACGTATTTTGATAATCGAATACGTACCCTGGCCATCTTGGGGGAATAAAAAAGGAAAATGGCAAGGTAAACAGTCTCAATGACGCAGCCAACAGAGTTGATAGTGATGAGAAATGTGGCGTCTTGTTTAAGCAGCGCATAGTAAATCCACAGCATGCAGCTGAAGAGTGCCACCACATATGGCAGTGCTTGAAACCCTTCAGTTGTTTTTTTCTTGTAAATTGTATAAAAGGTTGGCCTGCATGCAATAACAGAACAACGCCAATATGAATTTTTTTGACATTATTAATGATATGCAGAAAAAATAAAGGTTGTGCATGCAGCGAAGAAAAACCACTTACAGTGGAGCAAGGAAAACCATAAAGGAGATAATGTTGCCTAGAGAAAAAGAATTGAGCAAGTGCATTAGTTTCTAATGAATTAATAAGAACAAGCATGCAACTCGTGCGATATATAATGTATAATACACAAATCTAATTTCCTAACCAGCATTGTCTTAAGGACGTGCAAAAAGATAAGCATGCAGAAATAAGGAAAGAACTAATTAATGGGTGAAAAAGGGAGTGGTAGAGCTTCTATATACCTAAGAGGCCAAAAGCCAAAGTCAATGGGTGATGAATAGTCATGTCTTTAGCTTTGATCACAACAGAAACAACCCCTCTCTCACTTTTTTCTCTCACTGTATATCTCTTGCTCTAAAGCAGTGATATTAGATAACGTAGTAGCTAGAGAGATGCCTCTCAGTACTTCACTTGTATGCTTAGAAGCAAAGGGCTAGGGCTATATATAAGGGGTTGGGGGGAGGATGGTCACAAATCAACCTGAATCAACTTGCATGCAAGTTAAAAATGTGAAGCATTATTTGAATATGTTACCAACTGACTCCTGGGTTATTCCCTAGCTTTCCAGTTGTTCATTTGAACTTTTTGAGTTTACATAATCCATACAGCTTTTACTTGTAGCCCCCTATTGCCCTATATTTTCTCTATTTGGCCTCTTTCGCCTCAGCAAGAACCCCTTCCCACCAGTTAACCCTACTAGTTACCACTCCTAGTACTTTGACAACATTCGCGAGGTCCCACCATGCTTCCTTTCTGATGTGTCACCCACCAAGTGGTGTAAGGCTTACAACTCATAGTTCTGTTCTAGGGACTTCCTCGCTCTTTCTAGGGTCTGGCTCCTCTACTTCATCAAACACCAAAGAGCTACTGACCAATCATTTTATAAAGTTTGAATTACCTGTTAATTGGTCCAAATTTAATCAAAACATAAGATGTCGGCATTGTCAGAAAAAAATGATCTACCATCCAATCCAATGTGGGATTCAATTGATTTTTCTTCCGTCTTTTGGTACAAATTAATGAACTCAGGTCGAGAGGTCTGAATTTGATACAACTTGTAAACTTTATCATTGAGCTACAGTCCCGTTTAGGTCTCACCCCACAAATCAGTAAGCTACAGTCACTGAATGTGCTGCAAATTAATTAAGATGTTTTTATTTCCTTTTTCACGTAATTGTGTTGTTGACCTAGGTAGTCCTGGTACATGATGGTTGAGCCTGATCTATCACCATCATTTTTTTAAAGCAAGGATGTAACACTGGATTCAAGTTACACTTGAAGCAACTTGCTCAGTACTTTTTAGGGTTTCAGAGGGATTTGAATCATTTCTTTCACTGAGAATCCCACTAGGTAACTTTTTGATGTGTAATCGCACTTGCTGGGCAGGGATATCCGGATCTTGGCTCTCATTTGTCATAGAAAAGTAATCAAACGGTGGATATTGAAACTCATAATCAAGATGGATCCCTTGCTGTCTTGCCGTAACAAGAAACAACTTTTCCAGTTGACCCTTAAACAGTTACAGCCGCCATATATACCCAATCGCCAAAACCCTAATCCTGTATTCTATATATTCCTGTGTAACACTCCATATGGTTTTACCATTATTACCGGGTCATGTGACAGACATTCCACCGATATTCATCTTTGGTAACAGTTAAGTAAGGTAAGCTAACCTTGCTAAGCAACCCAATTAGCTCATCCAAAACTAAACATTAATCTCTGTGTGGATCATAATCTATTCATTCTTCCAAGTGACAGCTTAATTCAAGTATTAACATCAAGCCCTAAAGTTAGAAAAAGTAACTCACCAGTTCAAATATATAGGAAATCGAAAAAACAGTGCTGGTGCTTATGAAGTGGTGTTAAGCATCCATGATGTAATTGATGACTAAACAGTGCTAACTGCTAAGCACCTCGAGCCCTAAAAATTTCCAGCTAGCTAGCTTAATTAGACACAATAATTACGAGTCAAATTTCGAATCTAATTAAGTTTTAATAGAAAGTTGCATCGAATGCTGCAAGACCACTAGCAAAGTAGCGATCGATTTTGGTGTTTAGGTTAACAAATAATGATTTCCAAAAACTTTGGCTAGCTTCTTTAATTAGATACCACAATTTGGGTCAGGTTGTATCAAGAACTGCATGAATTTAACTATGAAAATTTGTGTACGGTAAGACTGTTGAGAAAGGAAGCTAATTATGTATTACACTAATCAGAGTGCATTTTATTTTTTAAATGAAAAAGGTTTATGCTTTTCAATCAAAAAGTTCATTAAGGTTGTCGTCAGACCAACGAATTAATTAAGATAGCCCTTTGGGACGATTCCCAAAAGGCCAAAACATTCGAAGCATTAATAAAACCAACGCAAGATCTCCACTGAATTGGGCTCTTGATTGAAGAAGTAATAAACAATAGTCAGTACGTATAAGTTGATTCTGCAGATCTATAATTATATGTTAACAACTGGATACCATATTAACTACAGAGAGTTATATGTAATCTTAATTTCTTGCAAGGTTTTTGTGTGATTTCTTTATAAATATGTACAGAAACTGGAAGGAGAAAGAACAAAAGAATGAAAATGAAATTTGGTTAGGAAAAAAGAACCAACTTCTGCAAATGAAACTAGTAATTTTAAACTAGTTAATTTCTTCCTGTATTGTTTAATTACTTACTTTGCTGTCATGACAGTAACTATATATAATTTATAATTTTCTCTTACGTATTGCAAATGAGGAATGCCATATATATATAAAGAGAACACCCAGATTAAGTAAATACCTAGAAACAGAAACTAGTGCTACACTTCTACCTCTAAAACAAATATTGCAAGCAGCTTTCGGCGTCAGAAACAAAATATTCGAACCGTAGTTATGATGGTTAATAAATTTTGGTTGAAAGCTACCCACTATATATACAGTTTGTATTTCAGAACAAGTAAAAAAAAAAAGGAACACGTAAATAAATAATTAACTAGTACATGCACCTGTTCATTGTACTTCTGGGCGAAGTGGTATCAACTGCGTGCGCTAGCTACTTGGTACTATATTTGCACATATGTTCAAGCACAAGTGCAGCACCACATGACTACGTATAAAGCAGCTGCAACTAGCTAGAAGCAGGTCAATTTACCAGTACGGGCTGCACTAAGTAACCTGCACAAATCCCAAACTTGTGATTGTACTAATTGCAGCATAAGTATTGGTTGGGAACTTGGGATGCCCTACACATTTAGCTACTCTAATGGCTGATTTCTCTATTTCATAATTACAACACCACGCCAGCTAACTACAACTGCAAGTGCTGTTCACAAAAGAGTACTTCACCGGCGACTCATTTTTAATTGTTTTGGGTTTCCAGCTTTGGCATCGTAGAGTAACAAGTTTTAACTTGTTGGGTATTCAGCGAATCAACGGTGACACACACGTGCTCCCTCTACTTTATATTACTCCATATAATGTGTTTGGTTCAAGCAACTGATTCAAATCGATCTTATTATAATGTATGAAAGGGTGTGTATATAGGATATTCTAGGTCGAAAAACACCAAAGCCTTGTGTTATCACATATTAACATGTAGTGTCGTCATTTTCTCGGTTAGTAATTGTCACTTCTTAGTTTTCACAATAATTCATTTTTAACTCTAAATTCTGAAAAAAAAAAAAACACCAAGAAAGTACAATAAGTCAACAAACGGACCGCTATAAAAGACCAGCTGCATCTAATGATGAAGAACTCGATCGACCCGGGTTGGCCTTGTGCTAATTAACAAATAAGAGGGGAAGAATAATCATCAATCAATCGATTAAATAGGTCAAGTACCCTAAAATTAGAATGAAAAAAAATACAGCCTCTTATAAGCGAGCACCTTGATAAAAAAAAGCGTCAATTAATTGGTTTTAAATTTCAAAGGTGGTCCATTTAGGTTTGCCGTCAGTCTTCAGAGTCAAGACCAATGAATTCAAGGATGCTCGATTCAAAAGAACTTCCCAATTCCCATGAATACTGGAGGCTAGGAATTAACAAAACCAAATAAAACAAGACTAGAGGAAACAGAGAAGTATCCCACTAACAAATATCTAGTCTCTTGGTGCAAGGAAGTAATAGAAAATTGTTAATGGGGATCTTATGGTCATTCAATATCATTAAAACCTTATATTTTAGTGATTTATTTGCATAAATTAACTTTGTTGACTCATAGAGTCTTCAAGTAACTAGGGAGGGCAATGGAGAGAGTAAGGTAAGAGGATTAAATTACAATTTCCATACCAGATTTTATTCCCCATCTCCTTACCTGCCCTAATCCCCGTAATAAGAAACTGTGGATTTCCCGTCCTCATCTCTATTGAAGATTAGGTCCTCGTACCCGCCCCAATCCCCGTTAACAATATTATTAATTTATTATATAAAAATTCATACAAATAATTATTGATTATAAAGTATGAAGTTAAAATAAAACATCAAAATAAAATAAATTCTATATTTCAATCAAACAAAAACAAATGAACAAATGAACTCTCCTTGGAAATTTATTTGGAAAATGCAAGTTCCCCCAAAGCTCAAGACCTTCCTATGGGTTCTCTGTCATGGTAAACTTCTCACCAATGCTCACAGAGTTAAAAGGAATCTCACCGATGATGATACTTGCCCTATATGTCGCTGCAATAGTGAGTCTCTTTCTCATATTTTCAAAGATTGTCCTGCTGTTCTTAATGTGTGGAATTCTTTCACCTTGCCTCAACCTATTAAATTTACTTTTTCCATGAGTTGGGAAGGTCGGTTACAGGCTAACATTTTCTGCGAAGACAAATGTAATGCTGGAAATCTATGGTGCTCTACCTTTGCTTTCATATGCTGGTTCATCTGGAAATGGAGAAACAAGCATATTTTTGAAGCTCACTTTCGAAAACCAAACCATCCAGGTATGGTCATTAATGCTACTATCTCTAAATGGAATAATGCTAAGTTGAAATTTGACTTGAACAAAACTTATTGTCTTAACCTTCTAAATTGGATGAAACCTCCTCCTGAAACCTATAAACTAAACATTGATGGTAGTAGAAATGGACATTCTGGAAAGATTGGTGCTGGAGGGGTTATCAAATGTTCTAATGGATTATGGATCAAAGGTTTCCAGATAAACTTGGGCATAGGTGAAGTTTTAGATGTTGAATCTTGGGTCCTATATTATGGTCTTCAACAAGCTCTTAAATGTCACATTACTCACATTGAAGTAGAAACGGATTCTGCAATTCTAGCGAAGTTGATCTCTCATACTGATGTTGCTCTTCATCCCATGGGCTCGCTTATTTGTTGCTGCAAAAATTTGATCAGAAGCTTCCATTGCTTCTCCCTAAAGCACATTTACAGATAAAGTAATATGGTAGCAGATTGCCTTGCTAAGGAGAGCATCAATCATGCTTATGGGATAATTGAGTTTGATGGTCCTCCCATTCATTCCTCTTCTGCTTATCTTGATGATCTTGATGGAGTATCTCGGCAAATAAGAATCTCTGTTAGGCCTAATGATAGGCCAAGCTAGCTAGTTCTTTTTTAGTCTGTTTCTTAGTTCTTTTTTAGTCTGTTTCTTTGTTTCTGGGTCTTTTTGACCCCTTACTTACAAAAAAACAAACAAACAAACAAACAAATAGAAGTCTCACTTAAAAAAGAACAATAAAAGTCTGCATTCGACAATCAACTGCTTAGTGTAACCTAACAACTTGCTCATTCACTCCAACAAGGTGAATTGAATAATATCAAAAAAATATAATATCTATATATATTAGATAATTCTTATTGGCTGGGTATGTGGATGGGAATCAAAATATCATCACCGCCTCGTACCCGATTTCAGAATTCGAATACTGGAGATCCCCATCCCCATTATCCGATTTCCCCCAAATTTCTCCCCGTTAGGGTCGAATACCCGATAGGTACCCTACCCGATGGGGATTATTGCCATCCCTAAAAGTACCCTAAAAGTACCTACTGTTGTTTTATATAAAGAGAATTTTAGATGATACGATGGCACATATCAAATTGACAATGATGAACATACAACGTTTTGTTTAGACTTTTCTTTCATCCGAATGAGATCAAATCTATTAGATTTTATGAGATCAAGGAATTATTCATACCGAAGTTAAAGCAACTCTAACAACTTCTCCATATTTTGATTAATCTCTATTTTAGGGAAAAATGAGTCTTTTTTGCTCTAACAGATTCTCTATAACTATTCTCATTTTAGGGTAGTGAGGAAAGAGAAAACAAACTTCTCTAAATTAACAACAATTTCTAAAATTTTAAGGAAGAATTATGGAGATTTTAGATATTGCTGTAAAATAGGGAATCTGTTAGAGTTATAGAAGAAAAATTATGCAAAGCTTTGAGTTTTACTTTCCTGTAATACAAAAATTATGTAGAAGCTGTTAGAGTTGCTCTTAGGATTTCCGGTGCTGAATATTGCAAATAAAATTTAAGATTGTTACAAAACATTCAAGAAATAATAAAGAGAAAGAAAACCTAAACCCCTCAAGAAAAATATAATGACAAAATTAAATGAGATAATTTGCATACAAACTTTACATAGTGGCTTATCTATGTGATCCCTCTTTATACCTCTTTTCATTTTTTTTTATGACTTGAGAAGTACGAATTAAGATTTTGGATATTCTGTTAGAGCCCAAAAGTATTTTTGGCAATATCTTTTAGAGGATCGAGCATAGAGGGTCGGAACCTGCGGCCCAAAAATAAGTCTACTATGGTTTTGGGTTATAGCTTCGCCTATTCCAAAGTCCATGAGGAAAACGAGCCCTTATAGGATTCAAGTAGCAAAGACCAACTAGGATTAAAGTCTCTCCGGAGCAACCTACCTTAACCTAGTTGAAACCAGTGAAGCCAGCGTCACGTCTAGCAGCCCAACAAAGCTAAAGTCACGCTTTAGCAAAACCCGCGCTTTCTCCTACTTCCCGGTGATTGCTCTACTTAGCCTACAACGCTAAGTATCAATTTAGTGACGCAAGAGATCATGTCCGTAAGGCAAAGAAAAGAACCTTGTGACGAGATTGGTGCTCTCCTCGTCAACAGTGTTTGAAGAAGAAGTGAAGACAAGGGATGCCCGACGACTACACCCTCGGTATTGGCACGCTCACGCAATCATCAGCAGTAAAAGAGACTGTTTGCTAGCCTAAACTAGGCAGAAGCCAAACACATTAAAAAAAACCATTATTGAGAGGCTTTACTATGCGATCCCTCTTAACAACGACCCTCTAGCTAAGAGGTGGATATGCTATGTATATACATTTAAGTTATATGTCAAAAAATGTCATCTCAGATATGAACAATTTTGAGCTCTGTTAGTGTTTTATTTTATTCAATTTGAAACTTAAGCTCTATGATGTTGAGAGTTTGCGTACATTTTTTTACTCTTGTTTCACATTGAGTCATTGATATAGTCCTTAACTTAATAATAAAATTCATTCTAAAAAAAAAAAACTTAATAATAAATATACATTTTTATTAAGTTCAAATGTTATCTAAAACTTCAATAAATGCAACTAATATTAGAAAAAGTTAAATAAGAAAATCTCCCTTCTAGAAATCAAATCAACAAGATACTTGCTTAACAGCTAGATTTGGCTTCATCCTCTCGCTCTGTACGTGGTTCTTATTAGACTCCCAAGACCTGAAATGCAATTTGAGGCTCGAGAGACTCATATATATAATAACTGTTGGAATTTTTGAAATATCAAAATACACAACTATATGGTGGAAAGTATTTTCCTTATTTTCTAAATGAGTCAATTTAAATTTTAGAGTTGTGAATTTCTGTTTTGTTTTCAGAGCATTTATTGGGGATTATAAATTAAGAATTGACTCATATTAATATATATTTATCATGATCATAACCCGTCTAGTAATTATTTCATTCATGGGGGTTATAACGGTTACCAATTTTGTAACCCCTCTATTATCATTCCATCCCTTTATGATTTGTTTAATTATACTAGCTAGCAACTCTTTTATAAGCCAAAACATCACTTGCTCCACTGCGACACATATTCTTTATCTTTCATCATCTCTTTCAAAATCAGTCTTTCTCTCTCTGTTGAATTATTTTTTGTCGTAAAGTTTTTGAGAGTTTTACTATTTTACGTTTTGCCAAAGGAAAGAATCAAACTGTTCTAGGATCCAAGTATTGCGAGTATACGCTTACAAGGATTAACGGTTGTTGTACCCTGGAGGGTAGGGCGCCACGAACCTGCTACATCAAGACATTGTCTCCGAGGTCAGAGGGGCGAAATCTACTCTTAAGGGCAGTGTTTACACGCTTCAACCTTAAAGTCTTTTCGAATGATGTGTTCCTTGCACTACTAGAAAAAGGGGCCATCACACACGGATTTTGTTCACACAAAGATTCACATGGAGAGAAAATTGTGTGAATAACTGTGTACTCACACGCTTATCAGTGTCAAAACTTTTGAAACAAACCATTTCATAACTTACTGAGGGTAAAAATGTAATATATCAATTTTTTTTTCGGTATTTCACACGAATATCCGTGTGAATGTGTTTGATTAATTAGACTTGGGAGAGCAGAGATTTCTACCATTGTGTCAGAATATTTGCATTAATATCTACATTTAGAGACAGATTTCCGTGTGAGTGTATTAAAATATAAAAATAACTTCAATGTTCACACACAGAAATCCGTGTGAATTATACTTCAAAATAAAACAAAAGGCAAATTAATTACACAATTTTTATAAATGTTTATTTATATTTGACACACTATTTATTGCAGGCTTCATGTGTTCATGTTTCACACAAACATCGGTGTGAAACTGTAAATCCTTATCAATAACTTTCCCCAAATTCCCATTTATCTTCATTAATTCAAGTTAGACTTTACACTCGTTCTCATTTATCCTGACGAAAAACCCCAGACCACATTCACCATGATTTCTCTCTCTAAACCCTCCCAATGGCCCTCAAACACTCAATCCCTCACCCTCCTCCTACTCTTCTGCTCCACCGATACCCTAACTGAATCCCGACTCGACTCGCAAACCCCAAGACCCAGGAAGCTGCGTCGGGTTCGGAGCTCGAAAAAGTCCAAGGACATTATCTGCAGAATAATGGCCAATCAGGGATGGACGACCTCCAGATTTCCAAATCAGCGTCTCTTCAACTCCAGATTTCCAGCAAAAACTCAAGGTACTCGTGAAGTGAAAACTTTTCAATTGATTATGAGTCTCCCATTTTCTGGAACTTCCAAATGTTTTGGTTAATTTGATTTTCAGATGCAACTGATTTCAGTTTGTATTACTTGCATGGATCTTAGATATGCAGGTAAGGGCATCTCTGTGGATGCTGAACACATCAATTTGCATTGATCTTAAGTGGATCTCTAGAAGTCTTTGTTTTATATCTTATTCTCTGATATCCCTTATGGGCAAACGAAGAAACAATATTTTTTGGGAGATTGAGAGATTTGGGTTATCACTTCGGCTCTGGTCAGGCATGTCAAATCTCCTTTGCATCTGGTACGTGTTTCTCTCTGAATTGGTTGATTGGGTTTTGGGTGGTGTTGATTTGTTTGACTTCTGTTGAAAATATTATTTTTTGGTTGTGGTTGAGTTTTGTGGTCTTAGATCTACAAGTAAATAAATGCCTCTTTGTGGCGGTTGAACACGTTCTTGGATCGATTTGCTAATCTTACTGGGATTGTCTTGCAGAAATTCATTAGATGCAAACAAAGACTCAATCTCTACATAACACAGGTTGGATCTCAAGATTATTCCTTCAAGATATGGAGAATGACCATGAACAACATGAAGAACCACCTTTCAAGATTTGCAGAATCACCATGAAGAACAAAAAAAACAACTATGACTATAATTGAGAATAAACGGAGGAATTTAAAATAAGTATCTAAATATGAATAATTGTAATACATTTATTCTGAAATATAAAGATTAATTATAAGGGAAAATGATCATTTACCCGATTTTAGGCTAAAAATTGCCAACTTGCTCCACCAACTGTTTTTTAACCCAATTTACCCAAAACACTCTAAGGGATTATTTCCCCTTTACCCAATTAATTCTTTTTTCTTTTTTTTTGAGACTTTTTTGCCCTCTCCTTCTTTCTCACTTAGAGAAAGAAGTCACCTTCCACCTTGATTTGCTCCGGTGACCAGTGGCCGGCGCGGTCTCCGGCGACCGGTGACCGGACTCCGGCGAACGGTGACCGGATTCCGGGAACCGGTAACCGAAATCCGGCGACCGATGACTGGAATCCGGAATCCGGCTATTATTGCCCCCCAGTAATCATATTACCGCCCCCCCCCCCCCCCCCAAAAATCATATTATTGTCGTCCAGTGAATTGTATGAACTCCCAAAACCAAAATGAATACACTACAGGAACAATTGATCAATTTATAATCATATTATTGGCTCCCAATAATCATATTATTGCCCCCCAATACAAAAGTCCAATGTCTCTACTGCCTCCCAATAGACCACCAAAAATGCACCATTTTGTATGATTCACAGATAATTTGGCTTTAATACACACAAAACAACAGGTAACTTATCAATACACCACACTATAGTGATCCATGTCCCTCATTTCAAAGTCTACTGGGGGCCAATAATGTGTCTACTGGCCCCAGTAGACAAGAAATGTATTGGGTAGCAAAAAAAAAAAAAAAAAAAAAACAGAAACTGATTTGGGCACCCAATCACCATATTCGGCGGCACCGTGGCTTCGTCTCCTGCTTCTGAAGGCTATACGTCGGTCGACGTTCGGGTCTGGACGACAAGTCTGGTTGAGTCAATTGCATTGGGGTGTGTACCAGTGATAATAGCCGACGGAATCGAAACCCAAGAACCCGGACGATGAGTACAGCAGATCTCGTCGATGCATCAGACCAGATCGTGAATCATCTTCAGACGCCGACGTCAATGACCCAAATTCTTCAGACGCTGCCGACGTTGGACCCAAAATCCATTTCGGCAAGAGATCAGACTTGAACCAAAACCAAGTCGAACCAAACCCGGCAACTTCCAATCGTCGGCCACCTCAACTTCTTCCATATTGACGCGCCGGAATAGAACCAAACAACGCCGCCGTGGCTCCTAATTGATCCTCTCCCAAATCGGATTCCGAGGCTCCGGTGATTTCGTCTCTGCCGTCGATGAGAGAGAGAGAGAGAGAGAGAGTCTGAGAGGAAAGAGTTTAATAGGGGCAAAACTGTCACTGTATGTTAGATTGGGTAAACGGGGTTAAATAACTCTTGGTGGAGTAAGTGGGCAATTTTTGGCCAAAAATTGGGTAAGTGGTCACGGCCCCTAATTATAATTTAGAAATTTGGAAGTTAATATAATTGGGATTCATAGGCGCTAATATAGCTCACACAAACAGGCTTTCCGTGTGAAAGTGATTTAGCAACGCAACACGTACAAATTGTGAATTTGTGACTGTACTGTGTGAAACTACTCATTCACACAGATTTCCGTGTGTATTTCAATGTATTTACACATAATTCATGCGTGTGAAAGAACCTGTTTTTCTAGTAGTGTTGAAAACCTACAAATTCAAGAGATAAGTTTTATAATTCTTGTTATTTTAATCTATATGACAATAAAATAATGATAATTATTTATTATTAATATATATTATATTTGTGTGATTTTGTAAGAGAATCAAAATATGGTGACGGAAGTATCACTAAATTTCCAACAATAACACTATGCGGAACGATTGGACTTGAAAAGTTCTAAGGATTAGTGCCTATAAGTATCGTTCATTTTAGGTTGCTATGATTGTAACTATAATTTATTATTTTCTCTTACGTAATGCAAATAAGAATATCAAATATTCCGGTCGTCAATGGAAACCTTTTGAAATACTCCCAAAGCAGACGCACCACCATTATAACCATTATAATATCTAGATAGACACATACACATGAATACCTAAAAAAATAAAATTAGTACTGTATAAAATACGTATATATAGTTCACAAACGTACATGTACTTTTATTTCATGATTAATTAAAGGAAGAAGAAATGTTCACAGCAAGCGACTATGCCCTCCAATGCTCAAATGCAACCATTACAATATGGGCAAGAAGCAAATCTATGAACGAACTAGCTAGACTATTACGCTTACAGAAAGATAAAGATGCACCAAATTAAGGACATATGTGCACATCCTCTATGTTACATATGCACTTCCACATACAATATTAGGGCTAGAAATGAAGATCAGACCAGGTAGTAGTACAAAGCAGATCGATCAAATCGAAGATGCTAAGCCGAATCCATCGATGCTCAAACTTCGCATTGAACAAGAACCGGGACTTGCTTAGAGACCAAGTCGATGCCTTGAGCATCAACGCGACATGGCTGTGGAACATGCTCACGTTGATCGTGTTCGTTTTGCTCATGATCATCATTTTCGTCGGAATTATTGGCACGGGCGGGGCTTACGGCCTCTTCTTTTACTTGTACTTGTACCTCAGAAGTAGGCAAAACCGTGATGTTGATCTGCTTCACAATGTCATCAGCTGTTTTGTGCTCTGGTAGCTTCTCCTTGTCCACAATAACCGTTTTGCTGTTTCGGTAAATTGCATACAGTATCATCTGAGCCACACCAAAGCTGAAACCGAGTATGTTTGGGGCCTGCAGATCCATGAAATTAATTAACTAATTAGTTAAAATGAGGCAATACTTTTCAAAATTGGCCCATTAAAATGTGCAAATTGCATCTAGCTAGCCCCTACAAATATTAAGACCGGCTTGATCAATTTGGCCCATAAATTGATCATATATCTATAGCTATTTTTTATGAATTGATTACAGGGGTCATCTATCTCCAGAATGCTTTTCGGTTTGCCACAACACAAAGATTGATATGATTGTTAAAGGAATATGCATGGTAGAATATTATATATTAGTTATATTATATAGTCGCACATTAGCATATATATAATAACTCTTATTTACAAGATTTGTTGAAAGGGCAAAGATACCTGCATATAATCATATATATTTTATTTCATGATTGATTAAGGACAGGAAGCCGTACGCAGCTTAACCAAACAAAAATTAGGAATAGAAAAATGACTGAACTTACCGCAACATAGAGATCTTTAAGGAGTAAACCATAGAAGAGCCACATGATAGCACTGAGGGTGAGGAAGAAGGACAGGGAAAACGGCATGAATTCTACGCTCTTGGTGCGAATAACCAATCTCTGCAAAAATCACAATAAAGATATATAGACATGAGTGAGACAGTACTATATATGGAAGGGTCATCGGTCCTTCAATTCTATACAAGAAACAAGGGGATCCCCAATTAAGATATGATTAGCTTAATTAATTACCATGATGCTTAAAGGTGCCGCAAAGACACTGACAGAGAAAGCTACACAAACCCATCCAAGAACTTTAACCCGAGTTGGCCCTTGTGCTAGGAAGTGAGACAAAAGAAGAATCAAGCAAAATCCCCCAAAATTCACAAGAAGAAGCAGCCTCAAGGTGTTCACCTGCAATTTTATTACAACGAATATTAATTCCATTACTCCATTAATTAGTAGCAGCTTGATTGGAGGGGGGGGGGGGGGGGGGGGGGGGCGCGGGGGTGGAGAGAGAGTCTGGTATTTTACCCTAGCTTGCTTTGGTGCAAATGTAATGTACATTGCAATATAAATGGTCTCGATGACACAACCGAAGCCATTGATGGTGATAAGAAGCATCTCATCAGATTTAAGGGATGCATAGTAAATCCAGATCGTTGCACTGAAGAGTGCAAATACATATGGAACTGATTGAAATCCTTCTGTTGATTTCTTCTTGTACACCCTGAAAAATGTTGGCCTGCATCCCCAAAACACAATCATTATTTTCCGAATACTCTCTTCGATCTCAAAAGATCCTCTTTCAAGAAAAATATGAGAGAAAGTCGAATAAACTTACACTGGAGCTAGAAACACGATGAAGGAGACAATGTTACCTAAAGAACAAGGAACAAAAGAGAAGTTAATTAGCTTTCCCAAAAGGGTTTTCTCTTCTGAAATCTAATAAACTAGAAGAATGTTGATGCAGAACTTGTACCTAGGATGCCAAAGGCAAAAACCAGAGGGGAGTGAGCAGTACTTGACGTCATGGTAGTTTCTAGGAAATGAAACTGAAACTCAAGGAAGGAATAGAAGAAAGGATTACAGGGTTATGTATGCTCTGAAAGCCTTAGCCCTATATCCTTCTTCTCAAGCTAGATTAGATTCCAAGTCATGGTACGAGATCTTAAGACCGAGAGTCTTCCATATATATAGAGAAACTTAGCTAGCTTGTGGTTGCATGAAGGGTGATTATATTTAATTAATTAAGCTTAGGAAAAGGCAGCCGCAGGTGGCATAAGCAAAGTAGTACAAAAAAGCCATGCACCCTTTCTGGCTGAGCAATCAACATATAAGCTAGCGCATTGCATGCCAACTCAACAAAATGTGAAACGAGCTAGTCGGTATCTTTAAGCATATTGTGCAACTCAACAAGAACAACAACATACTTACGTAATTACGTTACAGGTTTAACAAAGCATACCTCTTTCACGTGACTTTCCCTCGGCCATTTCCTTTTTCCATTTATAACTTTCCATTACTTTTCGCCGTTTCTCCTGGGATTCCAACTCTGGCTTTGGCACTACTTTCGTGCACACATATACAAGATGCAACCGCCAAAACCCTAACATATGCATCTTAATTTTAATAGCATCACATTTTTCATCAAGCATATTACTCTCCCCAATATCCTCCATACCGTTGAAAGTGACATTGATATGAAATTCAATGTTATGTAAATCACCCTCTAGTATATTTAGATAATAAACATGTACTAATTGAGTACTAATTTTTAGAGACGAAGTCATAAATTTGTAATATCAATTAGGAAGCGAGAAGCGGCAAAACGATAGGGGAAACTCACCACTAAGAAATTAAGGAAATTATGAAAATATGTTGTGCTCGTGTGTAAATTTAAGCAAGTCAAACTGCCTAGAACAACAACGTATATATATGTTGTTTCGCTTTTTCATTAAATAAATACGAGGGCAATGATATAGGGCCTCAATGAGGCCTAAGATTTATGGCCTCAAATCCTAGGTGTCATGCCATGTAAGCAAATACTAATTTTATTTTCCATTTCACATAATATATCTTGCCACATCATACTATTGCAACACCAACTTTATCCTTTTATATTTCCTTTTAGATGTTAGGGGTGAATCAATTACATTAATGAATTTAATTAGGTGACGAAAAAAAAATCACCTATTAATTATGCATTAATTTAAGAGATATGTCTACAAATTCTTTAACCAATATTTTTCTTCATTTATTTAAATTCTTTCCTATAATTTTTCTTTCCAAATAGCATAAATATATTGAATTAGGTGTCAAGAAATAGGTAATAAATTTATTGATTAATTTCATCCAAAAAAATAGCATTAATAAATTGAATTTGGAAAATACATATGTCTAAATTAAGAGGTAAGAAAAAAAAAATAATGTTAGTAGCATTCATTAATTATCATCTACAATCTAAATATAAGGAAAATAAACAAACAGAAAATAACAAACTAAAATATAACATTTAAACCCTAGCTACATAAAGAGAAGAGAATGAACATAAGAACATATATAATGATATAACTATGTATTTTTCACATTATATTTTCAAAATTTACAGAAACGCAACAAAGGTTGAATTCATATACATGTATTATGCAAATCTATTGATAAAATGTATGTGCAAATCTATTGATTGAATTACATGAAATTTTTTCTATTCTTGACATTGTTATTTAAATCTAAGCATAAGTGTAATGAAAAGAAAAAAAAAAGACAAAGTAATTTTTTCTTTAGAAAAAAAATCAAAATAACTTGGAGTCATTAGATTTTGGAAGGCTAAAATTGTATTTTTCTCAAGAATTACATTGCATGATTTGACAAATAGGTGATGTGTGTAGGTGACATGGCATGACACATAATATTGAGGCCATAAATCTTAGGCCTCATTGAGGCCACAAATCATTTTCCTAAATACGAACATAAGAAGTCATAAATGTCTGATAAGCTGATACCTCACCGTCATAGCCTCATGCCTTCTGAGAATTTCATCAAATAAATTGAAGGCGAGATTGGACCGACATATATAGAAGAAAAAAATATATATTTGGTTTAATTTTGAGGTTCTCATTCCCCCACCCTTCCTGTTGTTGTATGTGCGGAGACCTTTAGGTCTTAAGCGAAAACCATTCCAGAATTTTTGTTGAAGCTTTAGGTCTTAAGCGCAAACCATTCTAGAATTCTTGTTGAAGACGACCCCTGACTTCTCATTGATTTCAAATTGGGGAGGTGTTCGGTGTACTCAGTAGGGTTCTAGGGTACATTAAGTGAACTCTTCTTCGCTAGCCTTGTCAATTCTCTCATTGGCATCCCTGACTTATTATTGAAGAGACCTAGTATCTGTCTATATATTTTTAAAGATTCAATTTCACAAAATATTTTTGACAACTAAGTTGTCAAGTCATTTATTTATGAAATGTCACGACCTCTCACTTACAAAGAATAAACTTATACCAACTAGTGTTCCGTGTACTCATTAGGGTTCTAGGGTACATTACGTGAACTCTTCTTCACTAGCCTTGTCATGAGTTTTGAAGAGGTGCAAAGTAAAAGCTAAGTTGGTTATTCTCGCATCCCTGACTTATTATTGAAGAGATCTAGTATATTTCTATATATTTTTAGAAGATTCAATTTCACAAAATATTTTCAACAACTAAAATTAGGGTGGATTTTAGCTCTAACTTTGTTAATTCATTAATTTCTGAAATGTCACGGTTTTTGTGGTCAAATTTCAAATTTTTTGATCATATCAACGACTAATCTTTTGTAAGTTGAACTCACGACTTCTTACTTATAAAAGAAAAATTTATGTCATTAAATCAAATGATCCTAGGCATTAGCTCTCAATTTTTATTTTAGTTCTCAAAAGTTGTAATCTTCGGAATTATTTTGCTATTATTACTTTTCCGAAAAGAAGAAAAGAAAGTGAGTTACATGTACCATTTAAGCATTATTTACTCATTATTTACTCAAAATTATCTTGACATACGAGCCATTAGTACATATGCAAAGTCTTGAGTTCAAGTAATGACATGTGTAACATATAATGTCAAGAAGAATTTCTTTTCAATTTTTTGGTGGGCGATTAGCATAGAAAAAAATTGGTATTGCGCTCTATCTCATAGCTTTTGACCCACGCGTGAACCGAGCAATCAAAAGACTCTAGTTCTGATTGTTACAAATGGCAGCATCCGATATAATGACAGTTACATATTAAAACTCCACGAAGGGTTTTGTGTATTTGTGTTGCTCCTTTGGTTAATGGTATAGTAAGCTAGGGTTCGTGTATGGATGAATAGAAAACATAAAAGAGGAAACTGAGAAAGTTTGTGATTACATTTAGTCGTTTTAAGTAAAGACGGGATCAGAAGTGTTAGGTCTGGGGGCTTAGAATATACGGTCCACCTGAGAAGGGATAAGATTTTCCAAAGTATATCGCTCATGATCGATCATGGTCGGAATAATTAAGATTAGCTATATAGCTTAGTGTATCTCCTCTCCGATTATTAAACTAATATACGTTCCATTATCTTATTAGGTTTTTGGAAAAGTAAATAGGACATCTATTATAACAAGCTCAGGTGATTACAGTTGGTGTGCTCGATGTGATATGTCATGCACTCATGCTCTCAAGTCTACCAAAAAAAAAACTAGAAGTTGAGTCAATTTTAATTATCAGCATCTATTTCTATTAATTACGAGCTACCGTATAATCGTATGTAGAATTCAAGGAGGACAGTTGTCTCTGGTCAAAATCAAATCCAGAAATATCTTCATACAAATAGTAAGTACTAGGAACAAAGAGTTCATAAAAATTGTCTCAAATTAAAAATCTTTAGAAGGTGGGGATGGGTGACCAAAACTTGCTTAAATTGAAGGATGAGTTTAGTGGATTAATTGAAGTGTTCGATCCATTTCTCTCAAAATAATCACAAATTTCTATATACACCGGTGAAATTTAGATAGTTATAAATTTTTCAATGCCTTTTGAGAAAGTAAATGTGAGTATTCACATCCACGCATGTCTCATGTTTAGTCATTTAATTTAACTCTAATACAAAAGATGTAAAGGTGAGAAAGTAAAAGGTGGTAGTTATTCTTTTAAATGGTTTTACAAAAACCTTTATGGAAATTGTTAAGTGCTTAAATAGAGATGAAAGTTATTGATCTTCTTAGTTGTGTATTAGGTTGTATGGGTGATCCTTCCCTTTGTTTATGTCAAGCATGCAATGTAATTGTAGATGTTAGCTAGCTAGCTAGCTAGATAGAGATGGAGCATAAGAAACTAATAAACCGAAACAACCTTTCTAACACAGATGATGGTTATTCAAGAAAACAGTGTAAAATAACGTACTGAATAGTTATTTCTTTAGGGTTTTTCCTTCACAATCTTTGGATGCACAAGATATCAAATTTTCACTTCCAAAAATAAAAATAAAGTAAGAAGGGTGTAAAATATCAGTCATACTTATAGCGTGGAATCGTAATTGTTTTTGTTTTTGGTACAAGTAAGAGATAAACATCTGTACAGATTATTCTTTCATGCACCTTGCAAATTAACACTTCCATATTTGATAATGACGATTAGATTTGTTTCTGGTGCTGACAATAACATTTACTTTTTTCATGTCTCTTAACAGAAAAAAAAAAGTGAGAAGAACAATTAATAGTTCATTGTCATATATATTAATTAATTTCCCATGTAGCTACATTAATAAAAATTAGACCATTTGCTTATGTAGGACATCAAGTTGAAATTTCAATGTCATTACCACTCCTCAGTTTGATCACTTCATGCTTTTCTCACCTCCACACTCTATATATTCATTACTTTATTTATTTTGCAAAATATAAATAAATAAAAAATAATAATAATAGTAGTAGTAATAACAACAATAATAATAATAATAATAATAATAAATAAATAAATGAATAAAATGAAGAGGAACCTTTTACTTAATTTTTGTTGTACAGTCTTTGAATATAAATCCCACATATAGATAAACTAGAAATAAAAATTATTAAACAAGGTTGATATCATTAGATTGGGTGCTGGAATGTCGATCTATTGCGTCACTTTTAAAATTTTTATTTAATTTAGACACAGTAATCCTAATTAGATTTGTAATTTTTTTTTTTTTTTACTTTGTTAAGGGGAACCCAAAGGCTTCATAGGCCCAAGATAAACCCCTTCGGCGCATGTGAAATGCTCCAACTGTGCATTGTAGCACAGTGTCTGACCGCTTTGACAGCTTCAAACTTAGGTTGGAGAGCACACCAAATTAGGCAAGAACCACTAAGCTACTTGCAGTGGTTTTAGATTTGTAAGACTTATTAAAGCATAAAGGGTTTTACGTACGTCATAGATAAACATGCATTACAAGCTAGCTAATTGTTGCAATTAAGTTCTTAATTGCCACTTGTACGTTAGGCCATTGATCATCATCAGTAATTAACGTCTGCATGCATGCATATCTAATAACTCTAGTTTACTACTAATCTTCCGCAAATGCTGCTCTTTAATCCCTATCTCTGATTTGATTGCATCGGTCATACATATGATAAGGTGAATGATTAGCGCTAACAGTAGTTTAAATGTAGCCCTGTCTTAGCTTAAGGATAGTGGTTTATCACCTGCCTTAAAATATATTTAGTAGAGTCTTTAATCCTTTAATGTCGGGAAACAGTTGGGTTCTAATCATGCATGTTTCTCTCCATTGTATGATTGACATTCAATATACAGCAATTCCAGTCTCCCTGAAATTGAGTTTGATACGCATGAAATGGGCCACCTGGACATAGGCCGGTGAAGGATTTAAAGTATGAGAAAATCATATTAAACCAATAGCGTGATCCAGCATCGATTATAATCTCTTAATGCAACTATTAATTAAAGATGAGAAAACCTTAATTATCTTATTCATAGTGCAGCTAGCGCCATTATCCTCGAGCAATAATTCAGCCCCCGGTTATCTATATTACGAAAGGAATCAATCACTTATACTTAAAAACTGTAGAATACTATCTTCCGTTAATTTGAGATATATAGGAGATTAAGTTCATCAGACTTCATCCTTATATTGAATTACGTGCCAACTCAAAAATTTGAAAGTACTAATGGTTAAGTTAAAAAGGAAAATAAAATCACACAAAATATAGAAATTAGCTGGAGTCAAATCTAGCAAAAGTTGCTTGTACTATAAGGTACTATAATCATGAGAGGTGTGTTGACTCAGTCTTTGACTAAAATCATGCAACCTGCTATATATATTTTTGTTTCGTCTAATATTTGTTCACTTAAAGATCTGTGGTTTTGGTACAAATTAACTGGTGAAACTGTTAGCTGGCTGTAGGGAAGCAGTCAATTGGAGGAAAGAAATTAGGGTAAAGTAGGCATGCATATTCTTTGCCCTTCTTTTCTGACTTTGACACAATGATCGAATCCATCATTTTTTTTTTTCTGTGTATGGTGAAAAGTCGAAAAGATCGAGACACCTCCGGCTAATTAGAGTAACCCAATTTTTAGACTAACTCCCAAACTTCTAGAGAACTCCAAGAATCCCACTATCGGGAAATCAAAACCTAATCAAACAAAGTAGCTTGGTATTCAATGGTATGGGTCAAAATGGATAATCCACATTCATCTTTTGATATTCTTCCTACACTTTATTCGATTCCATTACAAATGTCATGTGTGTGTGTATATATGGGTCAAAATATATAGGTCATCCATATCCATCTTTTGATATTTTTAAAAGTTGATAATCGTTAAGATATTCATGATCGTGATTTATATTTATAAATATAAACGGTTCAGGTTTAGCATATTCAGTTTGTCTATTAATTTGATCTAATTCGATAATTTAACGATCCTCAATATAAATGAAAATTTACATAAATGATATATTCATAGAGACTTTAATACTGAACGGTTTAAGATGTCGATAAGTAATAAAAAAGTGAATCCCACAAACAATTTCTTAACGTGAGAAGAATGAACAATATATATGAATGAATTAAACTTGAAATAAAGCTATAAAATAAAAGGGGTATTGATGCCAGTACTAAATAAGATGAAGGTGTTATGGGATATGAGGTGTGTTCCAACAAAATCTGAGGATCCATGAGTGACTTAACTTCTATGGTCTACTAGGTCAAGGTGCCGTGAAGAGCTCTGAATTTGCTGATGCTCCAAATCTCCAAATAAATCCAATTTATGATTTCCAGTACTACCAATTCTGGATAAAAATGCATGCTGGCTAGCTACGGTTAGATATACATATATCTCATATATATTATGCAATACATTATCTTATATCTAATTGAGCTATTTGGTTGCCCAGGAGTAATCAGAGATTTGATGGATCGTTGCTTGTCTCTTAGTTTGCAATATTGCGCCAATGTCGTAAGAAATCCCACTCACTTTAATTAGGAGAGTACTAATAATTGGATGAGGCAGAAATATCCTCCCCAATCCCCATTTCCATTATATATTATGATGATTATGCGCCAAGATGACGACCTCTTATCCTCATCAATCTCTTCCTTTAGCTAGCTATAAGCTTGATTAGATCTATGACGTCAAGCAATCTCATTATTGTATTACTTTTTTGGGAATGGCAAACCTTATCTTCCATGAACTTTTGTTGATGAGATACAAATGGGTCATATAAGTTTGAAGAAATTGTTAACTCACTAAATTCAGCCGTTTACCATGCAATATTAGGAGTATTTGTAGTTGAATTTATTAATTTAAAATTAAAAAGACCTAATCATCGTAACTTTAGCTCTTACTCTTGACAATATGACTAGATCACATGACGTCAAGTAATCTCATTATTGTATTATTACTGTTTTTTGGGATGGCAAAACCTTATCTTCCATGAACTTTTGTTGATGAGATACAAATGGGTCATCAGTTTAATTTATAGGTTTGAAGAAATTGTTAACTCACTAAATTTAGCTGTTTTTACGGTGCAATATTAGGAGTATATGTAGTTGAATCTATTAATTTAAAATTAAAAAGACTTAATCAACGTAACTTTAGCACTTACTATCTTTTTTATAACTCGGATGGGACCATAACTTTAGCTCTTACTATCTTCTTTATAACTCGGATGGGACCATTTGTAAATACATTTCAGGACTGGAAATCCTTGTTCTGGAACTATATTCAAGCACTTTTGTCGTCCACTAAGCACCGGCTAGGCCTCATCATTTTCCCCTTTGGCCCTGAGTTCGTCGGGCCCCTAGGGCCGAAGCCTTACCCGGCCCTTACATTAGGGCGGACCGGTCTCAAATAGGGTAGGGTAAGGGTCATGCAAATGAAGCCCGGCCTGTTTGAGCCCGTTAGGACCAAGCCCGGTCCGGCCCTTTAAGCCATAATAATTTTATATTTTTTCTATTTTTTAAATATGTTTCTCTTTAGTCTATAACATACAACTTTTTTTTTTTTTTGTAATTGATTTCCTAAGCTTTATTTTCTTTAATTTTTGTTTCATTTGTTAAACAACAATTAATTTTGAGAGATTTAGAGTGATAGTTAATTGAATATAACCATTTTAACTAATATTTATAAATGTTATAACTTATAAGTTAATTCCAGTATATATATTTATATTAAATATGATCAACAAAAAACAATGAGTCTTGTATTACCTATATAACCATTGAGCCACATTTTGAGATAAAGAATAAAAATAATATATTTCTTTTTTTTTAACAAATTAAGGCCCATTTTGGCCCTATTCGGAAGGATGGCCCGACCCTACCCTTTTGGGCGGGTAAATGTTAACATATTTAAACCTCGGCCCGACTCTAAATTTTGTTGACTTTGACTAGGCACAGCCCGACCCGACCCAATCCTAAGCCCTAAAATTTAGGGTAGGGCCGGCCCATGATGACCCCTAGCACCGGGCATATATAGAGCTTAGGTTACTTTCAATAGATACAAACAATTAAATACAAAATTTCCGCTCCATGTATCAGGTTGGTTCTATGGTGTAGTGGTTAGCACTCTGGACTTTGAATCCAGCGACCTGGGTTCGAATCCCGGTAGGACCTGTTTTTTCGTTTGTTTATTTTATTTTTGGGGAAGTTGTCTGTTTAAATTCAGTTCAGAAGAATAAATGATTTGTGGAGTTGCAAAGGCAACAAGCTCGATTTTTCAGAACTCAAATCTTGATTCACCCATTTCCCCCTTTGGACTCAGGGCGAAATCGGCCCAACCCGAGTTGTCTCAGGGCCCAACTACCAATTCTTTCTTTGAACTTCACCTTCTACTTTTTCCTTTTGCTTTTGTTTTCTTGAGTTCATCAAAGCTAGAAGCAAGCAAAAGCAATTACTAGGTAACAGTCAAGTTCTATATCACTCCAGACGGCATGACAGAGCCTCTTGTTTGATACTTTAGAATCGGTTTTAACTTTCAACTCCTTGTTTCAGCCTGCATATGATAGAAGACCCAAGGAACTCGAATACTCGATCAAAGGAGAAGAATAACTGCTCTATATATAATTGCTTTATATGGAGCAGCTTGTAATGAAACACTGGCCTCTTCGATCGAACCAATTATGAAATCTACACCACAGGTGTCAATAGAATTAGCAGGTTTTACCGAGTTAAATGGCATTTTGAAGAATCAGAACAAAACTTTACCAAAGGCAACATTCATGGGCATGTGTAACAAAGTTATTATCTTTTGGAGTACTTTAAGTTCATCATAGCAGAAAGTACAAATCACATATGATGTAAGGGTCAGGAAAAATATAGAAGAAAAGAGAAGCTAGTCAGCCAACTGAACGAGGATCCCTTTCAGCAGATTTTGACAACCAAATACAACTACAGATCCGATGTCATGTAATTAAGAAGTTCTTTTCGACTTGGTAATATTGAATGTAGTATTCTATCCTCTCCCTATCCAACTTGGAATTCGAACTCTGACAAGTTCTACTAAACTAACTAAATTCATAACATGATATAATATATATATGTGATACCAAAGATAACAGGCTTCAATTAATGTACGAAACCTTTTGACACCTGCTTAACTTCGCTTCAACAGTCTGCAAAGCAGCACGGCAGCTATTATACCACCAGCAGACACTGTAAGCAGCACAGGCCAACTCAGTCGCGCTCCTGAGGGTTTCGATGGCTGCTCTTCCTCTTCCATAACTGGCATTGGGTACCGGCACAATGGACACAAGTTGCTCGTCTCGAGCCACTGGACAATGCAATCTCCATGATAAAGGTGCGAGCACGGCAAGCGAGTAACAAGGCCTTCTTCCACATCATCATCAAAGTGATCAAGTCCCTCTTTACAAATAACACAATGCGTCAGTCTAACAGTAGCTTCCAAACTCTCAAGTCTCACTTTCTCCAAACCTTCAATGGATGACTTGGTTGCAGGCATAAGCCCAGGCAAAAATCTTTGTAACGAATCTGGTGCAATCCACTCCACAATAGTCTCATCATTGTCATATAAGCGGATAGTCGCATCCATTAAGATGCCAGTAACAGGCACCCCAGGGATGTCAGCCAGTTCAACTGCCCGAAAAATTTGATGAATGACAGTCGGCTGCTCAACTTCTGGGACACTACTCAATTTATCGGAAAGATACTCAGCCAGAATCTTTGTATACAAATCCCTTTTGGACGGTAGCACGAAATGGGAGCGAGAGACCACAAAATATATGTCAGTTGTAACCCTAATCTGATGCAAATGAGTGTCCTCTAATGGAGCACTGATCGATGTACTTGCTACCAATTAGCTCCACCAGCATTAGTCTGATCGGAATCATGTGGCTTGGTAATTCAACCTCCCAGGGTATGACTTGTTCATGGAAAACTATACTAGCAAAATGTTTCTCGATGGGCATGCTTGAAGAAGTCATAAATTTATGGACAGTGTCAGTAACTTGTAGTGGAAGTTAACACAGAAAGAGACCAAAATGGAGTATAAACGAAGCAAGATTCGGAGAGACTACTTCAAATAGACTAGAAATGGAGCAATTGCAGCAGATTTGGTCAGAGAGAACATACAGCACAGAGGTTTCGAGATGCACAGAAGATGTTCGATGAAATGCCTTGTTGAATCTGTACTCGGAATGGCCTCAAACTTGGACGAGAGAGAGAGAGAGAGAGAGAGAGAGAGAGAGAGAGAGAGAGAGAGAGAGAGAGAGCCAATGCTGCGGCAAGAAAATCATGACGAATAAGTAACCGGAAGCCTGAATCACAGTATCAGAATGGATCGTCTGAGCGCAAGCCAGCTTTGATGCCAGGAGAAACAGAGAGAAATATCCCAGTATGATTAGGTGATTTACATGGAATCTATTTATAGTACGTAGTCCACTATCTCTAAGTAACTCAGCATTCAACCAATACTGTCATGACAGCTAGGCAACTGGAAAACACACTTGCTTTCTGGTTACTAGAGGGAAAAAAGAAGTGTAGCATCCTCTGTATTGGCGTATATAGCTACTTAGCTGTTCCAAAATCAATGAGGAGAAGACACTCGATTTAGGGCATCCACAACTCGCCCAATTTCCCAACATCGTATTTAACAATATTAGAAACTTTATATCGAGCGCTGATATCAGCATTTTCTTTAAAATACTTCATCTTCAAAATTCTCTAAACTAGTTTGTACGGCTGCCACAAAAGTATTTTGGGAGTCTCAATGACATTGATCAAAAGATCTAGACAGTTATTTCAAAACATGTAAATGGTTTTTTTCCTTCCCGTTGGGCTCAATCTCGTGAACAACACAAAAACTCTAGTAACTAACCACATGAGGCAAAAAAAATTGATTTTTGGAAGACGAACTGATAAAAAGTTTCTTAAGTTAGACACAGTAGCCTTGAAGAACGACAAAAGGAATATAATATTATTGTGCAATCTGATTTAGAAATTTTTGATTTTCTGTGCAATAACCTTGAAGATAAAGTTACTGTGCAATCTGATTTAACATTATATTTTTAACTTAAATTACTTCAAAGTTTTGATAAAACCGATCACAAATCTTATGAGAACTAAGAATAATTTTTGGTTAATGTTGTCAAGTTCAAACTAAAAAAAAGAAAAAGGTGCATACCTTTTTTGATTACTCAATCATCAAGAATAGTGTTAGAACATTCATTTTGTCAAAAAAAAAAAAAAATCGATTTACTTCTTGGGCTTGATGTCATAAACAACCCAATGAGAGGGAGTGATATGGGTTTCAAAATAGAGAGAACCCTTCGAAGTAGAAGGTTGGCCTTTTCTTCTCTAGCGTATGCATCCGAAGGACTAATTTAGCTTAATTTGTTAATTTATATATTTTTACAAAACGGACCGGTCGGGTTTGCCACTTTGTCGTTGTTTATCCTTAACTCGAAATTTGCTCAATGCCTTTGTTTGGGTACCCTGGTGTATTAGGTTTAGGATTTTAGGTGTATCTAAACCAAAAAAGAAGAAGATAATAATATAAAACACAAAAGGTGTAGTAATCAAGTTTTTGGGCGAACCTTTTAAAACCCTAATTATATAATTGAAATCTTCATCATATGATACGAGATATGAGCCCAAGTTGCCCCAACAGTCTCTTTATTTCGTGTAAATCCAACAGTTAGGAATGAGTCATGCTGGCACCCTTGGTCAAGAGAAACAGTCCAAGACCCAAAAGGAATATAATGTTAAAAACACCTAATTATGTGCCCCCAATACGCTATTTACTCGTGCCAAAATGATTACTGAAGCATGTTGTGTGGACTAGTTGCACTACTTGACCAGTTCCATAGCCAGCGGTGACCGTAAGTGCCACCTATGCCGGAATCTGACACCTAATCATCAGAGCGCATTGAGCTTCTTCTTAGATACCCATTTTTACAGTCTCACACAGCATGCTGCTGCTGAGGAAAAGTCAGCTCCAGCCCACCTTTCAAATACCAACCCTTGTTTGACTTTTGCCTTTTACTTTTTTGCTGTTTTGATTTCTTTGACACCCTGAAAACCCCAATGCAATCGGAGCCACGTCAGCCGGCCTCCGCTGCCGGAGATGGGCCGGCGCTGGTCAGAAGTTATAAGGACTGGAAAGGCAGCAATGTAAGCTTAACTCTTTACTTGGGTTGTTGTGTGTTTCGAGTCGTGTTCAAGTTGAACCCAGAATTTGGTTTGGTTTTTTTTGACTTTGATGGATTGTGGTTCTTGGGTCTTGGGGTTTAGATTGCTTAAAGGTTTTAGCTTTTTGCGTTTGGAAGATAGTGGAATACACAGAATTGAGATTGTGATTGTGATTGCTTAATCAGTTTGATGATTGAATTGAATCCAATAGGAATGGAGTATTGCTTAGAACAGTTCTGTGTTCATCTCTGAATTCAGAACACTTGAGCTAAATCTGCAAAATTGAAGTCACTTTGATTACTATTGGAAAGCTATTTGGCTTGGTTCTTTTGTGTTATAAGCGGCAGCTTATGCATCCCTTTCGTTTTCCACTTATGTTTTCATTGTTTACTTCAACACATTGCTGCTGGCCTGTTCCACTCTGCAGATATTTCTTCTTGGTGGAAGGCTTATATTCGGACCGGATGCGAGATCTCTTGGGTTAACGGTATGCCTCATTGTTATCCCTGTTGCAGTTTTCTGTGGCTTTGTGGGACGAAAACTTGTTGATCGTTTGGGAATTTCAGTAATGATTGCTGTTATTGTTCTGACGATATTTGTAAGTCCTCCTTTTTTAATTCTGTAATGGTTTCATTGCATATAAAGCTTACTGCTTAAGTGTGGAGTTTAATCATTTAACAATCCATGGATGATGAGTAAAGCAATTGTTTTTTGATTGAATATCATAACGGCTTCTCATGTTTAGTTTTCTACATGTGCAAACCCCCTTTTCAATCTTCTTACATTTATTTATTTCTTGAATTTTCTTTTGGTATATGAGATGGAAACCAGATTTATAATGATGAAAATTTCTAATGATTTGAAGCCACATCCTCAACTCAAAAAATAGGTACAACAAGTTGGCTAAATAACTAACAACTTCTAAGAGAGATCAATTGAAAGAAGTTCATACTTTCTGCTCTACCCTGAATAGAAGAATGTAAATTTCTTTTCACAGGTTTTAGCTCTTCTTCTAATAACCTCAGGCAGAGATCCTGGTATCGTACCTCGTAACCTTCACCCTCCAGAGCCAGACGACTATGATGGGAGTACAGAGACCGGTGCTTGTGAAACACCACAGTCGCGTTTTCCACGCATGAAGGAAGTGCTTATCAATCGTATAATTGTGAAGGTCAAGTACTGTGATACCTGCATGCTTTACAGACCTCCCCGTTGTTCTCACTGTTCCATATGCAATAACTGTGTGCAAAGATTTGATCATCACTGTCCTTGGGTTGGTCAGTGTATTGGATTGGTAAGGGGAATTCTTTCAAAGAGTATTAAAAGAAACACAAGAACTAGAAGTAATTTCACAAAGTTAAGATGCAATGACTAATAAATCTTTTGTCCTTGGTGCAGCGAAATTACAGGTTCTTCTTCATGTTTGTCTTCTCTGCAACTCTTCTTTGCATATATGTACATGGGTTTTGCTGGGTCTATGTCAAGATGATCATGAACAGCGAGGACATATCAATTTGGAAAGCACTGATTAAGACTCCTGCCTCCATTGCACTCATAATTTACAGTTTCCTTGCTTCCTGGTTTGTCGGCGGCCTTACTAGCTTCCACTTATATCTCATCAGTACAAACCAGGTAAGCAGATCTTGTCACGTCAAGACATCCCGAAATCCCAGTTAATATTTTTCTATAAATTATCTCCCATTTCATCAAAAAATAAAGCACACTGCATTAAGTAGTCTCTGTTTATGAAATCCTTGTAACACTAAAGTTCTGGTCTTTTGTGCTTTGGCAGTCTACATATGAAAATTTTAGATACCGATATGATGGACGAGCCAACCCATTCAATAAAGGGGTAATTGAGAACTTCATGGAGGTATTCTGCACCAGCATTCCTCCATCTCAGAACAATTTCAGGGAAAAAGTTCCAATCAATCGCGCAATTTCACTTGCACAAGTTGGTACCAATTTTGACGGTCCTGTCATGGGGAAAGCCATCAGTGACATTGAAATGGGGAAGAAGCCAGGCTGGGATGAGGCTGCCAGGGAAACAGGTGACTACGGAGGACAGTTTAGCAATGATGATGGAGACGGCAAGGACAATGGATTTAGCGAGGCAGATGTATCTCCAGATTTAAGCAGAACGCTTCCGACCGAGAGCACAGAGAGCCACAGTGCAGCCTTGCATCCTAGCAGGCGTTCAAGTTGGGGAAGGAGAAGTGGAAGTTTAAATATATCACCAGAAGTTCTTGCTATGGCAGCGGGAGTTGGGGACTCGAGGCGAGTCAGTGATCGAATCAGTGGCAACTTTACTGCAGAGACTGGACAACAATTTCAGATTAATTCTTAAATACTGAAAAAAAAAACAGGAAGACCCTCCATATATTGAAATGGAGCAGAAATGCTGCAATCAACGTTAAGTTGTGTTCATATTGTATGTATGATAAGCGTGTAATACTGGCACTTGATTTTTTTCCAATGTGTCCCATTCTATGAGTTTATCTTGATTGTCTTTTCCTCATCCGTAATTTACAACCTCATTTTGATGGTATAAATGTGGAAGAGGTTTGATTGGGTTTGAGTTGGCAGGTGTTTACAACAAGAGACAGAAAGAGCATCTTTGAACTAGTATTTCATGAATAGCGCAAGTAGGCTGAGCATGAACCCAGATCTAATATTTGAACGAGTTCATGAATGTTAGCTTGATTATTCAAAATCTGGACATTTCTCATTCATCAGAATATCAGATATTCAAGAAAGATACTTTTTGGTGAGACTGCTGGAAAAGATCCAATACAGTAATTCCAAGTAAAAATGAAACGGGGGAAATCTGTTTCCAAATTACATAACATTTTCAACTGACATATAACTAACGCCAGAAGCAAAAGGGTCCACATCTTGCAATTGAGTAGGCATGTCAAACTTCTAGGTCTTCATTGCATGTTCTGAAAACGCTTCATAATAATCATACTCATATCCAAATAGCGCCGGGCACAATTTGAGAGGCAAGCTGTTTCACTGGAACTGAACTTGCTCCCTGGTGTAGAGGTGATGCACTTGTCCCAGCATGCACTCGTAAGCTTTCCCACCATCTCATTGACCATCGCCCTTTGCTGCTCTTGCTGCACAGCAAGCACAAGTTCGTTTCAGAAGAATAAACCATAGAAGGTAAAAACATGGCAGAATAAGTACCAAACTAGCAGCAGCAAAGCAATCACATAACAACCGGTTTTGCAAGGACATGAAAAACATTATAACGTTCAGACAAAGCCACCAGTGCACATCACCAGATATATTAGTGAATGCACAAGCATTTAGACAGAATGTCTGAACTTTTGTTCAAGACTACACAGGCAACAATAGCAATCACATAACAACCGGTTTTGCAAAGACATGAAAAACATTATAATGTTCAGACAAAGCCATCAGAAATATCAGTGAATGCACTAGCATTTTAGACCCAATGTTTTTTGTTTAAGACTATAGAGGCAACATCTGATCTTAAGCCACAAAATGGACATTGGACCTATTTTGGGACGCAATCTAAGGCTTGAACAGTTTTGCACAAAATGGTTGCTCTAAAGAATTGAATGCCGACCATTGAACCAAGCACTTCCACTCGAAAGATGGAAGTACCTTAACGAATATGCAACTCCAAAACAATAATTTTCTGATGCTTAATCAAAGTAACAGCTAATATAAACCTGCAACATGTTAGGGAAAACTTGTCTGTTTAAAGCATACGCACAAGTTCTTAAAGGCGAATAAAAAAATAAATAAAAACAATTTCATTGGTTCTCTTTTGTTTCTCGAATGTGTGCAAGAGCAACGTTCATTACAGAACTGAAAACAAGAGTGGTTCTAGAATAAATGTAGCTTGAAGTAGCCTTCCAATGCCCTCAAGAGTTAAAATTTAGCTTCCAATATATAACTATGGAAACAAGCAAAAAAACCCTAACCCATTATCAGAGTTATAAGACTAAAATCAGTAAAAATTATAGTTGCTCAAACAGATAGTAATACAATTTACACCCCCATACTTTGACCCACTCAACTCAACAACCCAGAACTACTGGGATTAATTGAGAAACAATAATAACATATAAACCCAGAAATTGATAGTATTGAAAGCAATTAACTCTAGTATCTTGGGAATCCAATAAGGAAAAAGGAACAAGAAACTTACATTTATGATGCTGGCCAGCTCAGGGTTTTGCATGACTGAAGGATCCATGGACTTTAGTGCTTTCTAATTCGATAAACACCTTGAGAGAGAGAGAAAGAGAGAGGCACGCTCTGCAAAACCCTAAAACCTCAGAGAGAGATGGCAGAACAAATAACAGAGGGCTGGAAATTAAGCGATGAAATTAAAACAAATAAAAGGGATAACTTGTTGGGTTGGGTTTTACATAGGCCCAAGTGAAGTGATGAGACCATGAGGCCGAAGAGACCAAAGACCAATAATAAATTGGTATTATACCCAATGGTTATGGGGCTCCGCTTTTTTATTTTATTTTATTTTTTATGTAAAATCCCAACTACTCCAACTAGAGAATATGACCTATTTATACCCCTAATGTAAGACCAACAGTTACAGACACCATGAGCCGATAGAGACTAAACTCTAACCACATGAATCGCCCACTCTTCAGGCTACAAAGAATCAACCTATCCAAGGAGTCCCGATACCTCCTTACAGCCAACCTCAAGAAGAGACTAACCCCTTCCAACACCGTATACCAAAACCGCCAGTATACATGTAGGGGCATCTCCCCATTACATTGATGACAAGAACACATTGAAATGAAAACAAATAGTCCCTGGAGATGACACCATAACAATGGCACAACCACAACACGAAAATACCCAAAATACCCAAACTCTCACTCAATAGAGGAGAGACTTAATAGACCTAACCAAAAGCCAAAAATCAATAGTTATAAGGCTCCCTTTAAGTTTTTTGTGTCATTTGAATTTGAAATTTACGCATGTCATGAGGTTTGTATTTAGGGTCCTTGACCCAAAGTACCAAAATGAGCCAAAATTATCCCACTTAATCCAGCAACAGTTTTTTATTCCCAGCTACCCAATTTAATATTAAATGACAATTTTACCCCCAGCCAAATTAATAAACTACCCATATGCCATCGATCCTTCTCTCTTCTCTCTCCTCTGATCTGAAACATTGTATTTGTCTCTGTCTGTCTGTCTGTCTGTCTGTCTCTCTCTGTCTGTCTGTCTGTCTGTCTGTCTGTCTCTCTCTCTCTCTCTCTCTCTCTCTCTCTCTCTCTCTCTCTCTCTCTCTCTCTCTCTCTCTCTCTCTCTCTCACATCCCTCTCACCGGATCAAGAAACCAAGTCAGAGTCTGAACCATGAGGGTGGTCCAGCACTGACTGCTGCCTCAACTGGTACGGCGTTAGCTACGACCCTTCAACTCGCCGTGTCATCGATATTAACCTTCGCGATGGGTCGGAGGACCCCATTCTCTCCAAGTCCGGCCAGTTCGGCTTTATGTCCTGCTCCATGGCCCCCGAGATTTGCAACCTCAGCAGCCTCACCACCCTCGTCCTCGTCGACTGGAAGGGAATCACGAGCCCAGGCCCTCCAACTACTTAGACCACGACCTCGACCTCGAAGACGACGTCGTTTGCAGCAACGATTTCTTCAACTGATCTCCTTCGTCGATGGTGACTTACAGGTCGAGAGCGCTACAGAGGCCAGATATTGGATGGTGACGCGTCGATTGGAGTCCTAGACTGACCTGATGTGCGAGGCAGAGAGAGAGAATTTCAATTTGTTGACATGGGTGCCCAAATCATTTTTTTTTGTAAACTATGGGCCGAAGAAGTCCGAGAAGCAAAGAAAAAACGGAAAAAAAAAAGAAAAGGTTTTATTATCTCATAATAGGGATTATTGGGGGCAATAGACATCTACTGGGAGATAATAAATGTTTTGAATTGATATAATCTTCTCATTTTTTTCTTTAATCAAAGTTTTATTTATCTAATTTTAGGGAGATTAGTTCCTATTTCGGTGATCGAAATGTCTATTGTGGGGCAATAAAGGTCTATTGGGGGGGGGGGGCAATACAAGTTTATTGGGGGGACAATAAACCTCTTCGACCTCATATGAAATCTCCGACAACCTCTTTGGGGACTCCCGGCGAGATTTCATAAACCTCTATTGGCCCTCAATAAAGGTATATTGGGTGGCAATAGAGGTTTATTGGGGGGCAATAGAGGTCTATTTGGGGACAATAAACATTTCTAGTGGCCTAAGAGATCTCCGACAATCTTTTTGGGGACCTCTGGCGAAGTTTTCAGAGAAGTCTGGTGGGTGGCGGTCGGTGACAGGATTTAGACGGCCAGTGACCAGATTCCGGCGAACGTTGGCTGGAATCGGTCTCCGGCGAAAGTTGGCTTATGACCGGACTCCAGCGTAGTCTCTTATGGCTTTTCTCTCTCTACGTATAAAAGGGTTAAGGGTAAAATAGTCTAAAAAAAAACTTAATTGAGTATTAGGGAATACCATATTAGAGTCTTTATGGGTAAAGGAAAGTTAAAAAAACTTAATGGGGGTAAGAGGGATAAATGACCCTAGAATTAGGGTAAATAGACAAAAATCCTTGTATTTATAGAGCATAATGCCTATTGCCTAATTTGCGGAACATTGAATTTTGAAACTAATTTTTTTAATTTTTCGACTTTGAAAAATTATTAATAAAAAAAAGAGTTAGAGATTTTTGTATTACGTCAATTGGAACACATTCTAAAAATCATGTTGTTGGTCATGACGAAAAATTTCGTAGAGGAGTTTGACTCACCAATGAATAAGGACTGGAGCGAGAGCTGACCGGGAACGATCGAGAAGCTTCCTTGGAGCGTTGACTAGAAGTTTAACAGCGGCTCGAGGAGGAGGAGGAGGAGGAGGGGGGGGGTACCTGCAGAAAACCCTCCGATGCCTAAGTCAGTAAATTTCTTAGCCGAGTGGAGTAAAACAAATTGGAATGAGATGGTTTACCTTAACGTCGGGCCACCTTTATATAGGTGATGACTTACTTTGAGGACAAGCCGTCATTATTTTTGCTTTTATGGCTGGATTTATTTATGCACTTATGATGACAATTATTGCTGCACTAATAACGGTTAATAATTGCGTACTTACGACGGTCATTCATTGCGCATTTACGACTATCATTCATTGCACACTTATAATCGTAATTATTGCGTGTTTATTACCGTAATAATCGCGGCATTCATGACTAAAATTCAACACCATATTAACTACGGAGTTAATTGTTTTAATTGTAGGCCCAGCAAAAGTTGACCACTCCCACACATGTTTTTACCACCAATGAGATTAAGAAATATGACAATTTGAATGAAAATATGGCTTTGCATCGACACTTGGGAGGTGCCATGAGAGCATCAGTTGAATGAAATGGCATGCCGAAACATGTTAAAATATGTTAACACTATTTTTTCTTAAAACTCTTGAATTCTTTAATTACACTTTCAATTAGAATATCATGATTTTTAGAAAAATTTTCAATTGAAAGAACACTGAAATTTTGAATGAAGTTGAATTTGATTGTTTTCCAACTCTGAAAAATAGAAAGAAAAAAAATTGAGTTCCATCAGTTAGAGAAGTGTTTTAAAATAATTATTTAAGAGTGAAAAGATTGTGATAATAAAATAAGAACATGTGAGATTTTATGGTTTAGGGAAAAGGGTTTTTTTTTTTTTGGTTTTTGAAAAAGTTATAGAGTCTAGTTTTCAAGGGGTTGCAACATGACCTACAGTTAATTTATAATTTTTAAAATTTTCAGCCTGCTGAGAGTAAATAAACAGTTTTGTAATTAATATTAATTAAAGCCTATATAACATGATAAAAAAATTATAGTTTTACAATGACACCAATGACTAAAATGATATCATCATGTAACATAGAACATTGATACATCAGGTACATTGTAAAATTTTCGCCAATGTAGATGGCCTTGTGAGGAAAATACATGTACAATGTTTGTAAATTTTATCATGTTGCACATGCTTCCTAGCTCATTTAAGTTCAAGATGACTCAACTACACTGAGACTAAGTTGGTCTAATTGGTAATTTCTCTTTATAATTGTGGATGAGGTATTAAGTTCGAATCTCTAACTTTGGATGATAGAAAAAGGACAAAATACTGTTTACTCCCTATACTTATAGGGTCTCGACGTTTCAGTCCATGACCTTTCAATTTCACCTAAAAACCCCATGAACTCTCCAATTTCACCCAATTGGTCATTGCCGTCAATCCTCCCTCAAAATCTCAGTTAAATTGCTGATGTGACATTCCTTACACGCTAAAATGTCTATTATACCCTCACTATTTAAAAAAAAAAATATTTTTCTCTCTCTTTTTGTTGTTGTTGTTGTCCTTTTTACCTCTTCTTCTTCCTACTCTCTCTCCTCCTCTGTTTATCTCCGTCTTCTTCTTCTAAAAACAAACCCTGCTCTCTCTCCAAAAACAAACCTAGCTCCTGTTCCGATATAATCCAACAACATGTAGCCCATGAAAAGTGAGGCACAATATACAGTGCTAGCCAAAACTGAAAAAATCATCAAAGGAATCCAAACCCAGTTAACAGATCATCAAAAGCAGTCGGCACACCCTTGTCAGCTTTCTGTGAGCTAGAGCTTTCCAACAATGCTGGCTCAGCCTTGCCAAACCCATTATTACTGGGCCGCTGGGGCAGCGAATTGACCGTCGAGGAGAAAATGTCATTTGCAGATGAGCTTTTTCGGTTTTTGGGCTCGCGAAACCAAAAACTGAAAAAAACGGCACCGATACTCGAACCGCAGCCCAAAAAAAACCGCACCGAACAGGTTTTTCTTTTTATTATTCTCTTATACTAATGTAGAGATGCATAAGATGCTATGTGGAGCTGCAGTGGGGAGTAGTCGGAGCGGAATGTTACCTCCAAAGTCAAAGACTTCATCTTTCCAAGCTTGAGATCATGCCATTGCTCTCCTTCATATGTTGATGTTGGTTCATTCTTTTTGTGATGTTTAATCTTTTAGTGAACTTATACATTTTTAATTTGTGAGGTTAGTGACTTAGTGTTGATGTAATGATGGACTGTTATAAACTTTGGACTCTATATTTTTTGACCATTTCATATGTTGATGATTTGATGCTAGAACTTGATGGACTATTAGACGATATGAATTGAATTATATGGACTACGAGGTATGGAATTCAGGAATTATAGATTATTGTCTATTGAAGTACAAAACATGCATTAGTAAACTTGTAAACACATTGTGATTGATTATTATTACAGGTTTGAAGAAACAAAAACTTCTTGAGTTACAGTACCAAAGAAGTATATTTTGTAAAAATCTGTTTACCAAAAAAAAAAAAAAACCGAAACTGGGCCGAACAGACCTGAATAATTCAGTTCGGTTTTCGGTGTCAACTTCTGAAAATACAAAAACCGCACCAAACCGCACCGATTCTAATTTCGGTTGGGTTTTTAGTTTAGGCTCGGAACCGAACCGATCCCACCCCTACTCGCAACGCCGTCCAAAATGTCGTCGTCGTAAACCGGCTTGTCAAAAACCACAACCCATCAACACCTCTAAGTTTTTTTGTCCTTCTCAGCCATTAAAGAACCTGCTAAACCCAGACCGAATGAGAAGCCAAAGCCATCGCTGAGATGGAAAAGAAGCAAATCCAGAAGAAGCGAGAGAAAGAGAAGCGTGAATTAAAAGCCAAAGGCAAGGGCCAATCCGCCGCTTCCGCCTCCTCCTCATCCCCCGCAACTGGTGGTGGTTCAACTTCTAAATCAAACCCTAACGCCACCGCTACCACACCACCTCCGCCAACCCCTCAGCCTCCAGAGCCCTAACCGACGAGGAGAAAATCAACTTGATCAATATCCCAGGGCTAAACTCAATCTGATCATCGCGGGACCTTCTCATGTCAACGACCGAGGCACAATCGGAGTCGCCAATGCCTCCGGCGACTGTTCATTCACGCTTCTCTGATTATTTTGGTTCAGTCTCGACCCGTACAGCTCAAAATCTTGCAATCAACCAAAATTAGAGCAATTGAATGATCAACAGAGGATGAGAGAGATGTGGCTAGATTGAGCTGGATTTAAGCTTGTCAATCGGAGGCACGCATGTGTGTGTGTGTGTGTGTGAGAGAGAGAGAGAGAGCTGGATTTAGGCTTGTCAATCGGAGGCGTGAGTTTCAGAAAATCGGTTTCTTCGATAACTCAATGGAGGAGATAATAGACGAGGAGGTAAAAGAAAAGGACCAAAAAAAAAAGAGAGAGAAAAAAAATTAAAAAAGAAAATAGTGAGGGTATAATAGATATATTGGCGTGTAAGGAATGCCACGTCAGTGATTTAAGGGAGATTTTGATGGAGAATTGACGGCAAAGACTAATTGGGTGAAATTGGAGAATTTACGGAATTTTTAGGTAAAATTGAAACATCAGGGACTGAAACGTTGAGATCTTATAAATATAGGAAGTAAACAATATTTTGTCCATAGAAAAAATATAACTCAACTTATGTCTTAGAACTACTCAAGATCAAAATAAAGTAAAAGAACTTGATACTGCGGTGGAAAGTTCATCATGTATAATTAAAATCATAATCCAAAATTTTATGAAGTGCAAAAATTCATTCAAAGCATGAATTAGCTATAAATTAAGGTGGTTTTTTTTTTGGACCAGACTTTCTTATGCACTAAGCATTTGTTTCCTTTTTCTCCATGGAAAACTTTTTGATACCAAACACATGCATGATATACCTAAAAGACGATTGAAAACAACACATAATTACATAAACTATTGGATGGCATTTCAAATTAAAGCTCCATTTCCTTCTGCACCTTTAAATATCAGTCCAATAATCATATGTCCTTCAAGAATATATGACTCGATGACATTAAACATCAACGAGGCCCATGTGTGAAGCCATATATAAGACATCAGAAAAGGATTTGCATGTAAAGATAAACATAAACAAGAGGAGCATGCATACTGTTATAGCTTTTGTTGCTCTGTCGAGTACTGGAGCAATAGGCCAAGACCAAAGTCGACATGTTCATAACAAATTGCTTGCTTTTTCGGATAGCAGAAGCAAATCTAAATGTTAACTTTGCATGGATGGAAAAGCAGTTAGCTAGCTAAGAACTAAAGGCATGCTTTTTCTTCATCTTCGCAATGAAGAAAAGTACCAAATGTGATAGTTGACTAGCTACTCTATCTCTGAGGGTTTAGCAATTAGCTCATATAGATTTTCCAGAAAAGCAACACTGCATGGTCTATCATTTATTCAAACCACTGTAGGAAGAAAAAGGAACAAAAATCTTTGCTCTTTTTAAGTGCGGCTGGGATCCTTTATGTGTCAGCCATGCACATTTCAAAGAAAAGGTAGCAGTAGTTAAACTAATTGAATCCAAAATTGTTAAAGCTAGAAAAGAAAAGGAAGTCTTAATTGGAGGAACAACCAAAAGCATATCATCAATAAGGCATCTGACGAATTTAGTGACCTTAGCTGAGGTATTAGCATGTGTGGTATGATTATAATTAGTTACTGCATATATGCTTAATATTTGTTCCTTAATTTTTATTTGGATTAATAGGAGTACATGGTCCATGGAATTTTGCTTTTGGAGACAAGTACTCAACAAGCATAGTATATTCTAAACTACGTGATTGCATATGGAGCTGAGGGGATTTATTCTCTAAGCCTCATATATAGTACTCGATTCGGTGCACAAAAGTAGTGTTGCAGTAATTTGAAGGTTGATATAGAGAATGTGTGTTTGATATGACTCGATTCACACACTAAACTTTATATGGATTTGAAACAACTATATGAAATGAGTTGCGAGTCATTTGAAATTTATTTGTTGTCCTCGTTTTTCAACTGAAACCTCCCAATACGGTTGTAATTGACTAAGCAAAGAAACGTAAGTTTATATTGTTAACTAGCTTAGAGAATTTAGAATCACCCGATCCGTGATAATTTCAAACAGTTTTACCTTGGGTTTAGTTCTTCACAAAAAATTGAAGACCACACAAGACTAAATGAGTTTGCGGTATCAGAACACCTACTGTGCGTCTCAATTTTTAATTTAATAGGCTCGTGCTATATTAGATTTTGCCGTTTTGGTATTAAGTTTTGGATTTTTTCTTTTGAGGGGTTTTGACTTCATGTCCCTACTTATTTCATTTTTCGTTTAATAAATTATTCTTGACAAAAAAGAAGAATTGATTTGTTGACTATTTTGCTAAGATTTCTTTATAATGTACTAGGGACGTTACGTTCTCCTTTGAGGTGGAAAATGAAAATGTTCAATTATGGGAGAATAATTACCAATTTCAGTGCACGTATCGACTACAAATTTCTTAGTTTACGATTAATATTACCAAAGTTTAGTGTGATTGAGCATTCACATTTGATTGCTTTTTGATATAAAATGTGAATATATAGCCCTAACCTGATTTGGGTCGCCTCTTCCTTTACCAACTAGGCTTCTTCCCCTTACTGCATCATCACCACCAAATGTTGATGGTAATCATACTGTATGCCCAGGTATGAAAATGATCTTCCATGTCTATAGGTTCGTATATATACCTCTTGTATTGATGAAGTAATTACTAGTATTTTTCTATCATCAATTATATCTCTTGTGAGAGCACACTGATTACTTGTCCCCCCTGTAATGTCAAACTAGCTAGATTTTCTCTCGAATCCTAGCGTTTTCTCTCTACAAACCCTAGAACCTAGGCGGCGACTTCTGTCGTTTCTCAACTTCTCCACTCGACCACTCCTCAATGACTTCAATCAACGCTATTATTGCTAGTTTTGCTACCTCTCTAGCACTTGCTGATGGGGTTAAAGCCCCGGATCTGGGAAAGATCGGAGGAGGTCCTATTCGCCAATATTCTCAGTCTTTTCTTCTCGGAAAACCACTCACTCACAAACCAGTTGATCATGCTGCTTTCAAATCCCACTTCCTCCGGACGTGGATGGTGGAGAAGGAATTTAAGATCCAGGAACGGGCGGATAGCCATTTCCTATTTTCCTTTGATTCTTTCTGTGATCGGAACAAAGTGCTCAAGGGTGGTGTGTGGTGCTTTGATAGGGCTCCGGTCTGTCTGGAGGAATATGACGGAGTTCTCCCCATTGCTGATGTCCCTATGAAGCATGTCAGAGCTTGGGTTAGGGTTTCTGGCACCCCTCCTCTCTATGAGGAACCTAACAACTTCATAATCATTGGGAATCTTCTGGGAGGCTATTTGGACTATGACAAGAAGGAATTTCGGATAGGTACCATCCGTATTTTGTTCTCTCATGACATCTCCAAACCTGTTCTTCTAGAGCGTCGAGTTTTCTTGGCGCCAGATATTGAACCTATACTGCAGTTTCAATTTGAACATCTCAAGGGTCGATGCCCTCAATGTGGACTGATCACTCACTCTGGAGCGAAGTGTGAGGAACCCAATGATGCAGTTTCTACACCTAGGGTTTTGAAGTTTGGTGGCAGCCCTTCTACATTCGGCGGTGTTTTCTGTTTCTCAGCTGAGAATAGCATAGATTTACCTATGCCCTCTTCTACCTTGTTGAAGAAGAAGAAGCCAGTCATTCGGAGTTTAAAACGTTCAACTTCTAGGTCTGCTGCAAAGGAGGATACCGTGCACACCACGGTAGAACTGGAAGGTATGGATCAAGAGACTGTCTTGCAGGACCTAGCCTCTGACTTGGTTTCAGTGGTTCCATTTGAACCCGGATTGGAAAACCTAGCTGCTGCCCTTGCCATGCAAAGTGAGCAGAAGACAACTCTGACCTATAAGGAGAGAGGTCGACAGGAAGCAAGTGTTCTTCCGCCAAAGAAGTTTAAAACCATACTTAGTGGCAAGCTTCTATCGCTTCATGATGACGCTCTTGGCTTGGTTGAAGCTAAGGATGATGCTGTAATTGTGACACTGAACAAGAAAATGGGTAGGCCGCTTGGGAGTAAGAACAAGGGCCCTCAGACTCAAAAGAAGGTGGGGATGACTCCTTTACGCCTCACTTATCCATTTGCTACTACTGCCTAGGCAGCTGGACCTAAAGGTAAGGGAAAGGGGAAACTTTAAGTCTCCTGCCTGTGTGTCTATCTTTTGAGGTAGAGTATGGTGCTGTGTAGGTTAGCTTCTCTAATCTTACACCAATTGAGGTCTCTAGGCGGTTAGGGTTGCTATGGCAAGAACTTAGATAGTCTTGGAGTTTGTTTCACTTAGCTAGGCACATCAATATTTGTGCGTATTATGTTTACAATGAGATCACCTGTCATATGTTTGGCAGCTTGTTCCATTCAAAACTCTTGGTATGAGACAACTTATGATGTCGTGCCTTCTGGCCATAAATAAGTAATGAAGTTATCTATCTCTAAAAAAAAAAAAAAAATTCAATTATATCTCTTGTTCCTCTCATCACGTGACTTTTTTTTATATTCCTATCAATGATCACGTGACCTAATAGACACATGATTGTATATAACTAAAGAGATTAATTATTTTCTTAATTGTTGATTTGTGATGAGGAGGTTGAGCTTTGGTGAGTACCTGTATGAATAATATGATTAATTATATACTTACTTAACAATTTGCAAATGTAATGTGGTTATTCACTTGTTATTCTATTCATAATTACTTGAGGTTTCTATCTAATGGGTGAGCATGACATTGGATATGACTTCATCTCTATGAGAAAATACTCACCTAGCCATTATAATTTATAAGTAAATTGTCTCATCAAAATCCTTTCAACTGAAAAGAAAAAAAAGAAAAAAAGAAGGACTTATAAAAAACATTTTAGTAAAATGTGGACTAATTAACCTTCAACATTTTCACCAAGTATCAGCAATATTTCAATAAAATATTTAGCAAGTCCAATTCTCTTTGATTGCTTGTTAACATAAGATGTTGAATACAAGCTTCACATGATAGAAAAGTTCTTTTGTTTCATAAGGCAAAGCTGTGTCTTGATCATTAATTCATTTGTTCCATTTTTAAGTGAATTAGTGAGTCGAAGGATACTAATTTTATTCACTTCAAAAAGAGAGGCTCCGAGCAATACGGAGCGATCTCGAGAGTGCGAAACCTAGGGTTTCGTGTGGCGGCGGCGACTGTGCGGTGTCCAGACCAGAGCGATGACGTGCAGACGGAGCAACAGTTCCTTGGTCGGCGACGTCGGGTTCTGGGGATTGTTCGAAGACCCGATTTGAGGTGGTACGGCTCCAATTCACGGCGGCTTTAGGCTGAAGCGTTCGAGGGTGTGGTGTGTTCGATCCTAGTGGGGACGGACTTCGATTGAGTAGGGTTTGTGTGGTATTGGCACTGGAGTCTTGGCCGGTGTTTCATACAGACAAGTTGAGATCGAAGTGGTCGGGGTTCGTTGTTTGGCCATCTAATATTGCCGTTGAAGCTTTCAATTAGTGGTGGAGGCCGCAGCGCATTGAGGTCTGTAGAGTTTGACTCGAAGATCTGATGCAGTGGTGGATAGGCTCGCCGCCGGACCAAACGGCGGTGGAGGTAGCCCGGCAGCAGTGGCCTAGGGTTTCTGCACTATTGAGGCAGGCAAGCTTTCCTAGAAGGCAAGGATTGATTTGGGCTTGGGCCTACAGGCTTGGGCTCAAGTTGAGGCAAGCTGGGCCTTAATGAATTAGGGTATTGAGTCTGTGTGAGGTTGGCTAAACTTCTATGAGTCTTCTATGACGTTTCTAGTTTTTGCTTGTACCACAATTGCGTGATTGGCAAGTGAGGGCTAGTTGAATGATTTCTTTCCGCAGGAGGCGAGGTTTTTTCGTTCTTGTATAGGCTCGCTTAAATGTGAGCGCCCCAGTTATCCTTAATAGTGTGCTATAGCTTAGGTAGGTAAATCCAGATTTTCTTGCCGGATTTCTTATGTAAGTTTTGGTAGACTATAACCTTTTGCTGTTGATCTAATGATATAAAAAAAAAGATGTTGAATACAATGACTTTCAAGTTTGAATTTACTTTTGTATCAGAAATTACAGTGATACCATACACAAAACAAAAAAGAATCTTTAAGTAAGCCTTTTTAAATTGTCAAACATAAAAACTTGTTAACACAGAATCATTTTATTTTTTCTTCTACAAGATTGCACCCACTGAAAAGATCCTTCTTCTGTGTTGGACTATAAATACTACAAGGATGCTTGACGTTTCCTCATCTCATTCGACAGAGGCCAATAGGTTTGATCACTAACACTTAAGGCTTTGATCAAACAATGGACAAGTTCAACTTTGTTAGAAATGGGATGACCAGACTGCCTCCTGGTTTTCGATTCCAGCCCACCGATGAAGAACTTGTCTTTCAGTACCTAAGGTGCAAGGTCTTCTCATGCCCTCTACCTGCTTCCATTATTCCTGAGATCAATGTTTGTTTGTATGATCCTTGGGATTTGCCAGGTAATTAGTACTGCAAAATGGTACTTCCTGTTCTTTAACTAGTCCACTCCCCTACTAGCTATTTCCTATATTTGCTCAAATGATAAAAGTGTTTTTTTTGTAGGTGATTTGAAGCAAGAGAGATATTTCTTCAGCAACAAGGAATCAAAATACCCTAATGGGAACAGAACAAACAGAGTGACAAGTTCTGGTTATTGGAAAGCAACCGGTTCGGATAAGAAAATTGTATCTCCTAGGAGGAATAACATTGTAGGGAAGAAGAAGAGTCTGGTTTTCTATAGAGGAAAAGCTCCAAATGGTTCCAAGACTGATTGGGTCATGCATGAATATTCTCTTGTCAATAATCTAGGAACTACAGCTTCATCAACTGAGGTGAGTTTTATATTAAGTTCATGCACACAATTTACTGATATAATGTGTCAAGAAATATCATCTGACACTTGCGAGTAATTTTTCTGCAGAACCCTATAAACCAGAAAGGAAATTGGGTTCTATGCCGAATATTTTTGAAGAAAAGAAGTTGTCAGAAAGATGAGGATATATTGCTTAGCTATGATGGCTTCAAAGTTAAGAATGCTGCAAAGGGTCAGCTTCAGATTACTAGTACAAGTCCTGTGTCTTCATCTTCATCTTGTTCAAGTTGTAGTGGCATCACAGATATATCTTCGAGTCATGAAGCCGGTGATGAAGAAATCAGTGGCTGCACTAAATTTTGATCCTGTTAATGTAGTATTACAGATCAAGATAAATTTACTTCAAAATGATTTTTGATTTTCATGTACTATTATATCCAGTGCTCCGAAGAGATTAAAGTTCTTCCTCAAACCCTAGTGCCTTAAACATTGATTAGGGGATGTAAAATTTGGCTGCAAGATCAGTTAGCTGTATAAAATAAACTAGTTCTTGTACTTCAATTGATTCAGCATCCTTACTTGACACTGAGACCGTAAAAAGGTAAAGGGTGGGACTCTTTGCTACAGGAATCATTGGCTTTTTCATATCGAAAGGCAATTGATTTTTCAAAGAGATCAAAAAAGAAGCAAAGCATATATTAACTTTGGATAAAGAAATTCCTTTCTGGAGAGCACCAGGTCCAAAACGAAAGCTAGCCAGCAAGAATATAGGCGCTCACATGATTGTTTTCCTAGTTTTCAAAGTGAAAAAATGAACTAAACATTTAAAATTAAAGCAGAAATCAATCTCTGGTGATGTACTTTAATTGTTTGGATTCCTTGCTTGATTATTACAACTCAATTAAGTTCTTTTTAGAATGGAGACATAACTAATCTCTTGAATAGTTATGAGTTATGACCTTCAACCAGTAGTGACTAAATAAGAAACTTGTTGTAAATAGTTATGGCTAATATCATGTAAATAGATGGAGAGTCATATATGCCTTTCACTATAGATTAGTGATTGATAGAATTGTGAATAGGAGTAATTGACGTTGCTATTAAACGTTGTCCATTTGCATACATCATGTACTCCTATATAAACACCCTCATGGTGAGATGAATAGACACACCATATCTCCATGCGTCCAAACTCTCTCTTTTTCTGAAACACTTTTGCTTTCATTTTATAACACGTTATCAGCACGAAGCTCTAACCCAAGCCCTAGCCAAAGAAAAAAAACAACCCCCCTGCTGAAGCCTGTTTGCACGCCCCGAAACCTCTTGATCTAGACCTCAGATCAAAATCTTTCGTTCATCAAAGTTGTTCGTCTCTGCCTCTTCTATCTGCCCTCCAAATTTCAGCTCTACCGGAGTTGTTTTGAGACCTGTACATCATTCGAAGTGGGAGCTGTTCAGAAGAGGCGAATAGTTCTTGGATTGGCTGAGAAGACAACCTTCTCAGTTCTGCACACATAAGCTGAAGATTCATCCATCCGTCTTCAAGTAATGTTTTCCAAAACCTAATTTTATATTCATTCTTCTTGCTTATTGTGCCTATTGATTGAATATGAAAAATCACCAAAATGCATGAACCCTAGCAAATCCTACATGATTTATTTACTTGGTATACGTATTTGTATATATATTTGTTCATGTGTTTGGGATTGTTTGATTGGAAAAGAAAAGAGAAAAATTTATGGTGTTCATGTGTTTGGGATTATTTGATTGGAAAAGAAAAGTGAAAAATTTATGGACTGCAACTATATATCTGTAGTAATTCAACAAGAAAAAAAAAACAGATTGTGCAGTTGCTGGGATTCGAACCCAGCTAAAAATAGGTGCCAACTCAACATGTTATCCGCTATACCACTATGGAAAGTTAGTATGTATTAACATTATTTAGTATTAATTCTGCCAGAAGCAGATTTGAGGCCAATTAATTGGTGATTGATTAATCCGTGCGTTGATTTTGATTGATTTCTATCCAAAGCAATTACTATAGTAATTTATGCTCATTACCACAATCAATTCATAATTTATTCTTTCTTATTTCATTATTCATTTTAATAACGTATATTGCGTTTATTACTATAATGATTTTGTGGTGTTACTTGCTTATCTATTTGCTCATATTAATTATATGAATATTTTAGTGGCTTAAAAAAATTTTCCTTGCACTAGAATATATATGAATAGAATGCAGGTACTTAATGAACCAGAAGTTCACACATAAATATTGAACCAAAAATCATACATAAATATTGAACCAGAAGTTCACACGTATCGAACCCGTAGTTTCGATAACATTGAAAGGTTATGAATCTTTCCAAGTAGGCGCACCCAATTCGATGCGATGTCTAGGCAAGATACAATGAGGCTGTGTACTTAAGAGAGCCTCGCTCCACCCAAACCTCATACTCTTACCTGGTCGTATTTAATTGGAGTTACCAAAAGGGTTGAGAAATAACGTTTCATGAATATCGAATCTGTAATTTCGATAATGTCGTATAAGGAACTTGAAGTTTCATTCATTAATTCAACATGTACATGTTTAATCCTAATTTTCATACCATGTTATAGAACCTGAAGTTCTTATTGATTGCTTGTGGAAATTATTACCCATAGCACTAACAATTATCCTTTGAATCCTTGTAGAGAATGTCAAATCTCAACAAGCTTGACTTTGTTGCTTTGGAAGTTTCCGGAAGGAACTACCTCAAATGGACCCAGGATGTCAAGCTCCATTTAACTGCAAATAAGATGAGATCAACGATTAATGCTGACAACATCGCCCCTGAAGATATGAAGGCAAGGGCTATGATTTTCATCAGGAAACATATGGAGGAAGCACTCAAGGTGGAATATTTAGCTGAAGAGGACCCACGGTCCCTGTGGGTCGCTCTAGAAGAGCGATTCAACCATCAGAGGACTATCTACTTGCCAGAAGCAAGGCACGACTGGCAGAACATACGTTTCCAGGATTTCAAGACTGTCAATGAGTATAACTCTGAAATCTGTAGGATTCGGTCACTCCTAAAATTCTGTGGAGAAGAGCTCACAGAAGCTGATCTATTGGAGAAAACTTTCTCCACCTTCCCTCCTTCCTGTATGGTCCTGCAGCAACAATACAGGGAGAGAAACTTTGCTAGATTCTCAGAATTGGTCACCGTCCTGTTGCTCGCTGAAAAGAACAACGACCTACTTTTGAGGAATGATCAAGCAAGGCCCACCGGTACCAGAGCAGTTCCTTTGCCTGAAGCAAATGCTATTGCCCATCGCGAAAATAATCGCGCAAGGAGAAACCGGGGTCGTGGAAGGGGAAGGAGGCCTGAACGTCCGAGACATGGAAGGAGAAATGGGCCCAGAAATGCCCCATATGACCGTGACCACCAAGGTAATCGCCCAAGGGGTCGAGGAGGACGTGGACAAGGCCCACGTGGTGGAAACAGAAATGCCCAGGTCCAACAAGCTCAAATTAGAGAGAATGTTGGCCCGGCCCGTCACCCTCAGAATCAGCATAATCTATGTTATAGATGTGGAGGCACTGACCATTGGTCTCGCACCTGCCGTGCAACAAATGAAGAGATAGGAGAGTATCACGCCAGACGCGGAACTCGAGAGGCCAACCTTGTAGAAGGGTCAGTTCCTATGGATACCACCTTGGAGATTACTGATTTCCAAGCAGCCAATGAGTACATCGAGGATTGAATAGAGAGCATGGACATAATAGGCACTTGTGCCATATCTATATTATTGTTATGAATAATGGTTTATATTTCCTTTGGATTATCTTTGGTGATTTTTGGGATATTGGTTTTATAAGTTGGTTATGCTTGGATGTTTAATTCAATAAAGTTATTTATTTTCATACATGTGATCCATTGAATTAAATTTATGAATAGGCATGTCTTGTGGGGAAGTTTGTTGTCTGGCTGATAGTGCTACTACGCACACCATACTCCGAGATAGGAAGTATTTTGCAAACTTATTGCCTACTCATACCTCTGTGACAACTATATCAGGTCAATCCAACCTAATAGAGGGCCATGGCAAAGCCCATTTTATGTTGTCCAATGGTACTGAATTTACCATTAATGAGGCCTTATATTCTCCACGTTCCAGAAGAACGTTATTGAGTTTTAAGGATATTCGAGCCAACGGTTATCACGTTGAAACCACTGAGGAAAAAGGAGTGGAATATCTTTGCATAACCTCCAATTTGTACGGCCGGAAGCGTACATTGGAGAAGCTAAAATGCCTTTCGAGTGGTCTCTACATGACTACCATAAGATCAATTGAGGCAAATCACATAACTAGCCAGAAGCTAACCAATTTGAGCAACTACTTACTTTGGCATGACCGTTTGGGACACCCAGGTCAAAGTATGATGCGCCGTATCCTAAATTCATCACATGGGCATCCACTTACCAATAAGGATCTTGTGTATAGTAACACATTATGCCAAGCATGCTCATTGGGAAAATTAAATGTAAGACCATCATATGCAAAGACTGAAAAAGACTCCAACCTTTTCCTACAAAGGATACAAGGGGATATATGTGGACCTATCCAACCACCATGCGGACCATTTAAATATTTCATGGTTTTGGTTGATGCATCGACAAGGTGGTCACATGTTACGTTATTGTCCACAAGAAATGCTGCGTTTGCTAAACTCCTTGCCCAGATTATTAAATTAAGGGCTCACCACCCGGATTATCCAATAAAGTCTATAAGACTTGATAATGCTGGAGAGTTTACATCAAAATCATTTGATGATTATTGCATGTCCCTTGGGATTAATGTTGAGCATCCAGTTCCCTATGTTCATACCCAGAATGGTCTCGCAGAAGCGTTCATTAAAAGATTACAAATGATCGCACGGACCTTGGTAATGCGCACCAAGCTTCCAGTATCTGCGTGGGGCTATGCAATTTTGCATGCAGCTATGTTGGTCCGACTGAGGCCCATTGCCACCCAACCTTATTCCGCGTTACAATTGGTTACTGGGTACGAACCTGATGTTTCGCACTTACGCGTATTTGGGTGTGCAGTTTTCGTGCCAATTGCGCCACCACAACGTACAAAAATGGGTCCTCAACGAAGGATGGGCATATATGTCGGTTATGAATCCCCATCCATTATACGCTTTTTAGAGCCCTTGACAGGCGATCTCTTTACCGCTAGATTTGCGGATTGTCACTTTGATGAGACAGTCTTCCCGCCGTTAGGGGGAGATAAGAACTTTATCGTTCCTGATGAACGACGTGAATTGACGTGGAATGTCCCCACTGTGTCTCATCTTGATCCCCGAACCGCACAATGTGATAATGAAGTGCGGAGAATTCTAGATCTACAGAGGGTAGCCCAAAATATGCCAGACGCTTTCTCTGATCTAGCTAAAGTGACGAGATCACATATACCTGCTGCAAATATGCCTGCAAGGATAGATGTCCCTGTAGGACACGTCGCCCCAGATGGACGAGGTACGACCATGGTGGCTAACCAGTCATATGTCCCTGCCCAGAAGCGAGGAAGACCACTAGGTTCGAAGGATTCTTATCCCCGGAAGAGGGTAAAACTGGCACAAACCAATCCACTAGACATCGCGATCTCAACTGATCCATCTCACGAGACAATTCCAGATTATGGGTCCGTCCTAGAAGAGACGACGTTGGGGACGCTCCAACGTCTGAACCCACTCCCGAGAATAGAGAAATCTCGGTAAATTATGCATGCTTAAGTGAGATCTGGAATCGGAATGAGATTATCATCGATGATATATTTGTATTCGCAGTAGCTACCGAAATTATAAATAGCGATGACATCGAACCTCGCTCCGTTGATGAATGTCAACGTAGAGATGACTGGCCAAAATGGAAAGAAGCAATCCAGGTCGAATTAGATTCCTTGACAAAGAGAAAGGTGTTTGGGCCTGTAGTCCCCACACCTCCCCATGTTAAACCTGTAGGATTTAAATGGGTATTTGTAAGGAAGCGTAATGAGAAAAACGAGATTGTGAGATACAAGGCTCGTCTAGTGGCGCAAGGATTTTCTCAACGCCCTGGGATTGATTACGAGGAGACATATTCTCCCGTAATGGACGTCATAACGTTCCGCTACCTTATCAGTTTGGTAGTTTCCGAAAAACTGAGTATGCAGCTAATGGATGTGGTCACAGCTTATCTCTATGGGGATCTTGATACAGAGATATACATGAAAGTTCCTGAAGGACTTAAGATACCCGGTGCAAATAGTTCTAGACCACGGAACACGCTCTCCATTCGTTTGAGGCGTTCACTTTATGGATTAAAACAATCCGGACGGATGTGGTATAACCGTCTAAGTGAATATTTGATCGGGATGGGATATGTAAACAATGAACTATGCCCATGCGTGTTTATTAAGAAAACAAGTTCTGGATTTGCAATTGTGGCTGTCTATGTCGATGACATGAATCTGATTGGTACTCCTGAAGAGATCAAAGAAACCGCAAAGCACCTGAAGTCTGAATTTGAGATGAAAGATCTTGGGAGAACGAATTACTGCCTTGGCCTGGAGCTCGAGCACCGTGCTGATGGCATTCTGCTTCATCAATCAAACTACATCCAGAAGATGTTAAGACGATTTAATGAGGATAAAGTAAAGCCCTCAAGCACTCCCATGGTTGTTCGAAGTCTAGATCCTAAGAGAGATCTGTTTCGTCCTGCAGATGATAACGAAGAGATATTGGCACCAGAAGTCCCATATCTAAGTGCAATAGGCGCATTATTGTACTTGGCTCAATGCACTAGACCAGACATTTCATTCTCTGTGAACTTGTTAGCTAGATATAGCTCTGCGCCAACACGCCGCCACTGGAATGGCATAAAAGACATTTTTCGCTACCTTAAAGGTACGACCGATATGGGCTTATTCTATCCCTATGCATCAAGAAATGGACCAAACCCCCTTGATCCTCAGAATGATGCTCGCCTTGTTGGATATGCTGATGCAGGCTATCTATCAGACCCACACAAGGCGCGTTCCCAAACTGGTTATGTCTTTACTATTGGGAATACTGCAATTTCTTGGAGGTCTACAAAACAGACTCTTGTTGCTACCTCTTCGAATCATGCTGAGATTCTAGCTCTTCACGAAGCAGTACGTGAATGTATATGGTTGAGAGCCATCACAAAGCATGTTCGAAGCACATGTGGACTGTATTCCACTACTGATGAACCAACCACTATCCACGAAGATAATGCTGCTTGTATTGAGCAAATGAAGACGGGTTTCATCAAAGGAGACAACACCAAACATATTGCACCGAAGTTCTTCTTCAATCAGCAGCAACAAGAGCATCAGAAGATTGAAGTCAAACAGATTCAATCTGAAGGCAATCGTGCAGACCTCTTTACCAAGTCACTACCAAAGTCTACATTCCAGAAGCATGTTCAAGGTATTGGTCTACGTAAACTATCTGAATTACCTAACATGTAATTTTCAGGGGGAGTCGAAATCAGGGGGAGTATCCTGAAGCATACCCACTTGACCATCGTGTACTCTTTTCGTCCTTCGTCCAGGGTTATTTTTTCCACTGGGTTTTGTTACCTGGCAAGGTTTTGACGAGGCACATCTCTGGCATGGTCACCCCACTTACTGCATCCTGAAGATGCTTTGATTTGACATATATGCATTTGCTCATCTTTTCCCTTCGACCACGGGTTTCTCCCACTGGGTTTACCGGGCAAGGTTTTGGTGTAGCAACTCTAATGCATACCTCTCGTAGACATACTATCTACTTATGATGCTGATAAGAAGACTTCACCTATCTCTGTTGTGATACGACTACTCCACATTCACGCGCGTTGTGCTCTTTTTCTCCTTCGACCAAGGTTGTTTTTCTCCCACAGGGTTTTTATTACTTGGCAAGGTTTTTGACGAGGCAACTTAGAAGCGCTCAGCCTAGGCAACACTATTGACATGAAATATCCAAGGGGGAGTGTTGTAAATAGTTATGGCTAATATCATGTAAATAGATGGAGAGTCATATATGCCTTTCACTATAGATTAGTGATTGATAGAATTGTGAATAGGAGTAATTGACGTTGCTATTAAACGTTGTCCATTTGCATACATCATGTACTCCTATATAAACCCCCTCATGGTGAGATGAATAGACACACCATATCTCCATGCGTCCAAACTCTCTCTTTTTCTGAAACACTTTTGCTTTCATTTTATAACAAAACTCTCCTCAATTTGGTTCGTGGATTAAAGGCTTGGAATTGGAAAAAGAATTATCTCAAACCAAAGCCATTTATTGAATCATTTCCATTCTGGAAACCAAACAGAGAAATAGGTGAATCACACCAAAAATAACTCTTAATTCTTAATACATTTCTTATCCAAATTTGAACTTTCATCTTTTTGAGTAATGCAGAACTCCAAACTCCAAAGGAATCACATTTTTGAACCACAATACGAGAGTACCGATTATATTTGGACGATATGAGTGAATACTATGCCTACTTCAATGTTCGACAAATGGCACGACTTGAGGGTTGTTCTGACTTTTGTTGAAGCTGACACAAATTGTTGTTAGCGATAAACAGGAGCTTACATACATTCCTCTCTTGACTTGCTCTTTCAAGTTTCAACAGCCGAAAAACATGTCTACAACTACAAAAATAGTTAAATTGTTCTGGTCATTACAGGCAGGACAACTGGAAAAACAACATTAAGTTGACAAATATAGGAGATTCATGGTTCGAGAATACTAGCTATTTGCTAAAATTAATCTTCCTAGATGTAAAATACAATTCAGCAAAACCTAATATGAAGTTATTACACTTGTTGTCTATCTGCCATAGATCATGAAGTTTATCCTAAAATTCAATAACTGCCTCTGACCCTTCTCTTTCAAATTCACCAGCCTAGCTCATAGTTTCTTTACCATTCTTCAGCATTCTCTTCCCTCACCATTGTGGCCTAAACCCATTGTTCTCCCCCCTCTCCAAAATGGGGGGCCAAAATTCAAAGCCCACCCCAGAAGCCGAAGCCATGCCTCCTAGAATACGTCCACTCCTACTGCGAAAGTATGAGGAGATCAGAAACCGGATAAGGTCAAGAAGACTAAGACCTGATGCTGCTCTCTCCAAGAAACAACTACTTAAGCCTGAGGATAATGAAGAGTTTCAGTCGTTACAACCTTCGCCTGAAAATAGTTTAGTATCTCCAAAGGTACAAACAATACCGGAGAAGAATAGTTCAAAAGTTGCACCAGTTTTGCTAGATCATAATGAGATTAAGGACCAAAAAAATAAGGAGGAAAATAAATTAGAGAACAGCATTGAAGAACATAAAGAGAAAGAAAGTGGGAAAGAGGCAAAGGTTGTGCCTGTGTACATAGGAGGGGTTTTTACACTGGAGCAAGCCGCAGATGGAGAGGAAGAGAATGAAGATCATGAAGATATGCGGAGTATCAACTACCAAATGTTTATGTGTCCTTCATCGCCAAGTTTCCGAGTTTATTGCCAAGAACCAATGGAATTTGAAAAGGAATTGGAAAAGGAAACTGACAAGGATGCAAGTAAGTAGTGTAGAAATTTGAGTGTAGATGTCTAGCTCATTATACGAACAGTTTGAAGTAATCCATGTACATATTATGCAGGTAAATATGACAAAACTTACAGCACAGTTGAGGATATCAACCACAAAAAAACGGATAGTACCGACAGCAGCGTTGATAGCATAGCTGATAAGAATGAAGTACATACCTCATTTTCTTTTTTTCTCATACATATAAAACGGAAAGGTTTGGGGGATTCTGTTCTCAATTTTTTTTCAATTTCATATATCAGGGCCAGGACACCAAAACACAGAAGAAAGCAAGGAGAAGAAGAATGAAAAATCCATTCCAAATGGGAGGACCAGCAGACTGTTCTGTAAAGAATCTGTTGAATGTTAGAGGTTGCACTGGCCACGACAGAGCCACCCTTCTTGCTGAGAAATCTGCAGCTACGTGATTATGATGGGAACAGTTAGCTTGAGAATTGAGATACATTGTTGACCCATTACCTGATAGCTTCAGCTTTTAGGAGTTTAGTGGTTGTCTAACATGGTATCACATCTCTGATTCCAAAAGTTCCTCGACTTAAAACCCCCCAACTTTGTCCCCCACTGGTCAACTTATCATGTTAACCTGAAGGGTGGGACTGCATGCATGGTTACTGTGCAGAATCGGGAGGTGCACAAAGAAAGGCGTTAGCATGAGTGCTGTTTAAGATGGAGGAACAAGAATAGCGATAGTATTCTCAGATTTCTCTTTCCATCTCTAGTGTTGTACTTTCTCTGCCATTTGGATTTTCTTTTCCTTTAAATTACGACTCATAAGTCGAGTCCTTTTGCAAAGGTAGGAAGTTTATCAGATAAAAAATGTGTCATAATGTAATCAGAAAATGCATTATGAATACATTTCACAGTTGACAAGCTCTTGGCTATATGATAAGACATATGCAGAAAAACAATGTTGAGTACAGGTAAGGCACAGAAATCTAATAATCCACTTTCGAAAATCAAACACAACAAATTATATGCACACAATGAGACCAAAAAAAGATACTAACAGACAATCCTAGATATATAGAAGAAATTTCTCTTCGCTGATCATTCCAAAACTAAATAGAACTTGTATATCACAAAAATGGCACTCATGAAATAGCAGAAAGCAATGTATAATGAAACATTCTAAGCAATTTACAAACTGATAAACAGAAAATTTAAGGGAAATATGATAAGAGCTGTAATATTTATTGATAGCACAAAAGAAAGCATTACATGTCCAGAACAACAAGAAAATTCAACAGAAAGAAAAGCCAACAACAAAAGCAAAATGAAACTTCCCACAAGGATATATAAACACCATCACAATCTATATAATTGTAACCACATAACTACCCACAAGGTTTGCTAGACAGTCTTGAGAAACTCCTCATCCTCCATAAAAGTTTGCAAATTCTTGGACTTCATCAAGAAATCAACTGCTTCCTCATTGAAGTCTAGCAAATAAGCCATCTTGATCAGCTCAGAGAGTGAATCTATATGATCAGTGCTCTCCCATAACACACTCTCAGATATCGCTTCGGAGAAAAAAGTAGCAAACTCAATGATACTCTTCTGCCCTCCAGACTTGTCCATTTTCTGAGTGAAGATCTTTGAATTTTCTCTATCAAACCGTATTTTTCGGCTTCCTCTCACATTCAAAACTTTCCCAGAAGATAAAGGTAGATTATAGCTTACAGAGATTGGTTCAGCTGTAACCACCACAGTAACATTCACAAGGAATTGAACAACTTCAAGCCTCTTCTCAGCTTCCATTTCCATGGGAGGAGCAGCAAGAAAACCAAGAATCAGCCTGAACAGCGCTTTCTTAATCAGCTTTTCCCTCGGCAAAGAGACTACTTCAACATCATCTGCAAGTGACGCCTCTTCCTTCTGTACAGATTCAGATATAGTGCGAACACCAATTCTTCGATAAATGTCAAGCAACTTGGATCTTGGAATGGAAGGCAAACTTGGCTGAGGGTACCAAACAAAAATAGACACAGGAGAAGACTGTTCAAATAGATACTTCAGTTGAAGGTCATCAGCAATGAAAACATCAGACTTGTTGCACAGCAAGATTCCTTCAGATCCAGAACTGACAGGTACTTTCACCAAGGCATCAGCAACAGTCTTTTCTGTCTTTGAATTCCAGTGCTTCGAGATATAACTCCAAAACTTGCAACAATCAGCATGCGACAATGCACTTCCAGAACTTTCCCAAACCTTCCAAACCTTCAAGTAATCATCAACTGAAGGATGAGATTTAACTCTAAACGCACTGGAGAAGAAAAATAGAAGTTTCTGTTCATAATGTTTCTCCAAAACAGTCAATTGTAAACCAAAGAGCCCATCCTTGTCATATATAACACAATCATCAGGACGAACCCACTCTCCTTTTGGAATCCAGATCCTTCGAGCAGCGTCAGTGTCTGGTTCCCACTTGAATGCACTCAAGTAATTATACAGCCGAACAAATGCTTCAATCTCATAATGAACATCAAGGTGGCTGGCAATCAGGGGACATCCTTTCTCAAATTCAACAATAACCCCCAATGCAGACAGCTCTTTTTTGTAAGATGCAATCTTAGTACCATAGAATTCTTCATCAATGAAAGGCCCATCAGTCCGCTTCAAATATAAGCCAAACTTGGAATCAAACAACAAAGACTCTTTGGGAGACCTATAACCAGCATGAGTCTTTATCCATGGTTGAGAAACTTTCTTCATGAAATCAGAATTATCAAGAAAGGCGTAACCTTTCTCCTGGAAAACTCGTATGTATTCCAGCAACGCAAGTGCATTTACAGGAAAAATACGGCTGACATCCCTAGGGAGATAAAGACCAGAAGCCACAAACTTAACTCCTTCCTTGTATTCGACGACAACCCCCAAGCTCTTCAGCTCTTTTCTGTACTCATGTATGCTCTTTCCATAGTAACTGTCAGAATCATCAATGAAAGGAAGCATAGTTATTGGGGATATAGATTCCCACTCGGTACTAAAGAGAATGCACTCCCTTGGACATCTGAAATCACCAAAACGACTACGCAACCACTTGACCTCACCAATGCAGCTCCTAAGATCAGTAGGAAATTTATATGGAGTCCCCTTCAGCGCTCTGTAACACAGAAGCAATGATGCAACATTTTCCTTGGTGATGGAAGCTGATGATGCATAGTGCCTGAAATATCGAGCAAATACTTTTGCAGCCCCTTCAAAATCAACCACCACACCAATTTTTTTCAGTTCATTTATGTACAGGAAAATGTTGCTCCCATAGAATTCATGATCAATCAAGGGAAGACCATCGACGACCTGAAGAATGCAACCCCATTCGTGATGAAACAAGAGACATTCCCCTGGACACTTGTAACCAATACTTGTCTTCAGGCACTTGGCTCCTTTCAATGCATTGACAAGTTTATCAGATGACTTGGATAGAGCCATACAGTTGAGCATTAAGATGACAACCTGAGGTGACCAATAAGTTATGGAAGATGGTGACTTCAGGTTGTCAATTATAAGTTGGTGGTTGAAGGAGATTACAACACCGAGCAACTCAAGTTCAGTTCTGAAATTACAGATTTCATCACCATAAAAGTCCTGATCAATGAAGGGAATGTTGCTAATTTTGGAGGCAACATTCCACTCCTTATCTGACAAAACAGATCCTACAGGAGACCTGTAACCAACGGCAGTCTTCAGCCAGTTCCCTTTCTTAATAGCAGAGATAAAATCGGCCGGAGGAAGAAGTTTGTCCCTTAAAAACCTGATGAAACGCAGAATGGAATGCACATTTCCTCTAGTTAAAGAGGATGAAGCTGCCAGAGACATGAAATGCTTCCCAATGAAGTCACATGCTTCGCTATATTCAAACATGACCCCAATTGTCTTTAGCTCCTCCTTGTATCCACTAATGCACTCACCATAAAAGCTCGTATCAATCAATGGAATGTCAACAGAGACGGATCCATTCTGCAAAGTATTTCCCCATGATGAGTTAAGCAGAAATGACTGGGATGGTGGCCTATAACCAGGAGAGCCATTCAAAGTAACTTTCAGCCAACTACCTTCCTTTATGCAAGCCAAGAACTTCTGAGGGATGACAACCCTTTTATAATTCAGTTGACGAATCCAATCCAAAAGCAAAAAGGCATTCTGCTTAGTTAGTGGTGCAGATACAGACGAGATACGATCACTTGGAGCAGAAATATGAGGGACATCCAAAGCAGCAGCATGTTCTATAAGGAACTCAAGAAGCTTCTTCTCCAGTGTATACTTACCAGCAAAATAGCCAGAATTCATATAATGCTCTCCTAATTCAACATAGCCTTCTTTTCTCCACAAATTAGAATCAGTCAATCCCGCCCATTTGCTTCCATTGGCAGGAACAATAACCCCTTTTCTACCCCTGATGATGTCCCCATAGCCATCCACTAGTGGCATAATTCCACATAAACGGTGAACTTCCCGACTTGAGATAAAATCATTATCAACCGAGTGATATAAGAAATGAACATATGCAATAACAAGCTTCCGCTCATTAAGAGAATTCTGAAGGAGATCAACTGCATATTGATTGACATCAACATCTACAACCTTAGCTTGATCAGCTAGCCATTTCTTCAATGTATCCTTCCCAGAGCATGTCCAGATGGCTTCCTGAGTGGCTTTTGGCATAAAGAGAAGACGAGTCACAGAATTAAATTCCCGGTTGCAATCAATCAGCCATGAAACACGAGAATATTTGCTCGATAAGCAAACTCTACATTCCCCTTTCTGGATTTGGCTTATGCTGCACAAAGATTCATTTCCAGAGTCTGCATATTTTATCAATGGTATGTTCTTCATGTTGGTGTGACCAAATTTAGAACCCCAATTTTCAGCGATAAACTGTAGAAGCTCTAAGTACAGATCTTCTGACACTCCACCAACAAGATTAGAAGTACCCTGTATGCATTTAACATACCAGTCATCATTCACTGGTTCAACTCCAAGGAAACTTAGTATAGGATCATATTCCTTGCTGTCAAAGGAATAAGACAGAACAAATCTTCCATGTGATGAGAGCTTAATCAAGCTTACAGTACCTTGAACCCTCGCCTTCCTCAAAATAGACCAAAAGGCAGGCATTAATCTTCCCACTTCACGAGGCTTGTGGAAGAACTTTTGCTCCATTTCGGGCTCAACTGGTATAATGTCTTCCTCAACCATCTTTGCTTTTATCGAATCCCTTACAGCATTTAATTCTTTACAGGAAGAAACCTGAACAGGCAAGAATCTGAACATAGGAGGCAAACTTGATGTTGGCGCACCTTCCACAGTTTTCACAAGAGAGTTAAAAGCATGGGAAAATGCGGTGGGCACACACTCAAGAATCCCTTGATTCCACTTGTTGTCAAGTAGGATTGTCTCTCTTGAAGATGCTAAAAGAAAATCCGCCTGTATTATGAAGGGAAAGTTGGTGACCATTTCTGTGGGAAGAAATGCATAAACACCAGGCGAAGAGTTCCTTGCTCTTTGAAGACGTTCTCCAATTGGAAATGCAAGAGAGATCACCCACTCATCCACCTCCATTCTCCTCTCAACTCTGAATTCCTGCCTGACAGGAAACTTTTGTTTCCACATGTAGTAGCTGCATTCTCCATTTCCACCATTTTCTTCCGCTGAAAGATGCAGAGTGTAGGATTGAGCATCGATGTTCTTCCTTTGCGCATGTTCAGTCTCACGTGCTATCTCAATTGCACTCACAGTGTTCTGCCTTGGGTCCTCTTTGTCTTCCCTAACAGAGAGCCGCCTAATCTTTGATAGGAACAAGAGAACTTCTGGATGAATGATCGAGAGTTGTTTCTTCACAGGTTCAACCTTGTCGGGCTTCAGAGGTAAGATCAGTGTTGTGGTAGGAAGGGCAGTAGCAGAACCATATATCTTTTCTATATCAGATAGAGTGGGATTCTGCTCAACCCATTCAGGTACGATGTAGCCAACATTGCAATGTGAACAAGGTTCTTCGCTGAACCTTATCTGATAACCATTACTAAATATGTAAGGCTGAGCAGTGATCAGAAACACACTCTTGAAGCCAATTCCTGTTTATTCACCAGAAATTTTACTGAATTAGCACAACAAAACTAAGCAAAAGAGAAGGAAGCAGATTATCTCATCTAGGTACATTACTCACTCTTATACCCACCCTATACTCTTATAGGCCTTCCAACTAACCAGTACTAGCAACAGGCGTCATATATTATTATGCAATCCAAATTTTTGTTTGTAGTTGCAATCCAACTACTCATTTTCCACCACCAAACAGGAGTGATTGAAACGTGAAATTACTGAAGTATTCGATCTTGGAGACAACTACATAATCAAGAATGGCTTATAATAAACATGCAAATATTGTAAAAGCAATAATATTACATGACTTCCATAAAAGTCATGCACAAGCTATAGAAAAATGGAAGCATAAAAGGTCACCAGTAAAATTTGGCCTGCATTTGAACCAAACAGATTCAACTTTGCAACATTATCTGGGTCATAGATTTCTTCTTTTCTTTTATTTTAATGGAATATGGACAAGAAGTTTGTATGTGAAGTTTTACAGTGATGTTTCTTTAGTCTAACCTCTGGATAGGTTTGTACGCATTTCATAATCAATGCTCTTGTGAATTGAGTTCAGCATATCAGAATATTAAGAGACCAAACTTTTTATGCATATCAATTATCAAGTCATTAGACGTAAATATCGATGAACTCATAATTTAGGGATAAATAGGCTAATTTCTAATACAAATAACTTGCCTTTCTCCCCAATATAACCACGCTTCCTGTTGCCTTTCTTGGTGGACCGTCCAACACTGCAAATGGAGTCAATATTTTTGGGAGAAAACCCCCTTTCATTATTGAAAACCAGCAATGTGGCTGGAGCCCCTGTAGCCGTTATATCGCGGTATGTAATCACAAACTCAAGGGATGGATCAACCCCCTCCGAGTACTCATTGTCTTCTGCATTCTGCAACGTAAGTGATTTAAACCATTATTTGGTATTGGAATCATTCATGCATGCATAGATGACTGTAAGTAACAAAAGGTAAACCTAAATCAAGTAACTGCATCCACTTGATCTATACCAAGTTACCATGGCTGATCAATTGAGGTTCACAGTCATTATTTTCAAAATCAAGCCCTTGCTTTAACCCAATGAACTAAGAAATTTAAATGCAATGTTGTATAGTACTGACCACTTATACATGTAAACAGGAGATGATCAAATAATTAGGCACAGACTATGAACATTCACTAGCACAACTTTATATGTTCCTTACTTTTCCTTAAAATTCATGTTCATCCATAAATTTGAAGTTACAACTTTATAACATTCTTTCAGAATTCAGAAGCAAATTGATAGTAAAGTGGTGAGCGTTCAGAGTTCAGACTAAACAAGAAGGAAGAAAGAAGCAATGTGGCTGAAAACTAACCTGAACGAGTTCCATGAAAAAGTGGACGTCTTTAGCGTAAAGCTCGCCGGAGAGGTTCTTGACGGCCTGGTGAAGATCCTCCGTTAAAGGGTTGAGCTTTTCTCCGATGGAGAACTTGGTCTTCCGTATATCTTCTATGTGTTCCCTTGGCGTCATCGTCGTCGCCATTTTCGTACGTTGGTAACACAAAAATGCTCAACCTTGGTTTTTGCAGAGAGAGAGAGAGAGAGAGAGAGAGTAGACAGAGTGGAGACCAAGACCAATACTAGGGAGGAGTGAGACTCATGATGGGTCACTACTCTCACTCTAACTCTAGTTCTATAACCAGCTCTGTTTCCAATATGGGTACAATAATAGCATGTATTACACATAAAACTCTCTCTCTTTTTTTTCTTTTTACTTTATAGGTATCTCAAGCTTTAATTCATAAAGCAAACGAGATTTCAAAACCTATATCTGAAAACAAACAAAAAAGACCTATATGTTGTAAATAATAATAACTATTCATGTAATAGGTATTGCTTATTGTATGCGATTGACAGACTCGTAATGTGCGATTAATTAGTATAGCTATTATGTATTGCCTTTTGTATATATGATGTAACTTTATATAAACCTCATGGTGAAATGAATACAACACAATAGATTTTTTCCAATTCTCTACAACATGTTATCAGCACAATACTCTAACCCAAGCCCTAGCCAGAAAAAAAAAAACCCCTTCCTGCAGCAGCCTCCTGTAGCACTTGCACACCAGTGTGCAGTCTACTACCCCTGCAGCATCGTTGCACACCTGCTGCCCATGCAGCATAGCAGCACGCTCGTTCCTGTGCAGATCAGCCTGTTTGTACGCCGTGAAACGTCTTGATCGGGACCTCAGATCAAAATCCTTCTTTCATCAAAGTTGTTCATCTATGCCTCTTCTATCTGACCTCCAAATTTCAGCTCTATTGGAGTCGTTTTGAGATCTGTACACCATTCAAAGTGGGAGCTGTTCAGAAGCGAATCTGCTCCGAATTTCAACAAGTAAGTTTTAAAGATTAAAGTTCCTGCTTTCGTGTCTTTTAAATTTCTTTATTTTCTGCAGGATTTTCCATATAACAAATGGTTTTGAGTATTTAACAAAGCGGAATTGTGGGGATTCACGCTTAACGAACCAAGAGTGTTCGTATGAACTAAGAGTGTTCATAATTAAACGAACTAAGAGCGTTCGTATGAACTAAGAGTGTTTATAATTCTTGGACTAAGAGCGTCCGTAAGCATCAAATTGTGACCATATTAAAACATTATTGTTTGGTCTAATCCAAAAGAGATTCTTGGAAATTGATTTCTTGGTAGCATAGCTCGGAAATCTTATTATTATTTTTAGTTTTCGTGGAAGTTTAGCTTCGAAACTAATATATCTTCTCTTCTTATTTTCAGGATGTCGAATAAATCTAGACTCAACTTTCCCATGCTTGACTCAATAGGCTCGGATTACCACAGTTGGGTAACTGATGTTGAGAACCACCTCACTTCAAAGGGAATATTACCCATAATCCAGGCACCTAACCCGGAGCGTGTGTTCGTGCGAACACCTACAAAACATGCTCAATCAGTTATCTTGATGCGACGCCATATGGACAATGCACTCAGATTGGAGTATATGTCGATCAAGGATGTAAAAGAGTTATGGGTAGCACTAGAAGAGCGCTTTGACAATGTCCAAGATTTCCTCCTCCTGACTTGAAGGTTCTATGGAACAATCTAAGCTTTGCTGATTTCAAGTCTGTTGCTGAATATAATTCAGAAGCTCTTCGCCTACAGTCCATGTTGAGGTTTTGTGGACAACCTGTCACAGAGCAAGAGCTAATTGAGAAAACTTTCTCTAGCTTCCCCGTTTTAGCCATTGTGGTATCAAAGCAATATCGCACTGAAATCAATGCTGGACGGATCACGAGGTTTCATCAGCTTATCAATCTCATATCTGTAGCTGAGAAACATGATAACATACTCGTGAAGAATTATAATTCAAGGCCCATTGGAACTAAGAGTGTTCATGAGGCGAATTATAATGCAACTAAAAGAGGGCGCAAGAAGCAGAACCCTAAGAATAAGGGATATGAGGGATGTATGGGTCCATATAACCGCCCTAACAAGGAAGGAAACCGCATGTTTGGTGCGGATACACGTGGTGGCAGTGCCACACGTGGGAGAGGTAGTCGTGGTATCCCTGGTCGTGGTGGAGGCGCCATGGGTCATGGTGGTGGCGCCAACCCTCCTAGGGAACGCCCACAACGTGCACCTCAATTAAAGGGAGGCAACCACAATGACATGTGTCATCACTGTGGATCAAGTGAGCATTGGTTCAAGCAATGCAAGGCAAGCGAGCAACTAGCTTCAAGATACAGGGCATACAGGGACCTGAGGGAGCAAGAAGTGTACCTTGCAGAAGAAGAAGAAGAAGATGGTGGAGATGTCAATCTCACCATAGAGGACTTCAAAGCTGAAGATGAAGTGCACAAGGATGCTGCAGACTTTGATTAGAATAGTCCTTTTATTTTCCAAGAATTTTTGTAAAGGCAATATGTCTTAGTCAATAAATGACAATTGTATTAAACTCTTTCTTATGTGGTGCACCCAATGAAATATGATGTCTAGGAAAGTCATTGAGATTAATGGTACTTAAGAGAGCCTCGTTCCACCAACATCTCTCTCTACTTTCATGGTCATATTTGATTGGAGTTACCAAACGGATAGAGTGACTACAATGTGTCTTAGTTTGATTTTATTTTGGATTAGACTTTTGGGTCCTTTGATGTAATCATTGGCTATCTTTATTAATAAAGTATCGTATTATTATTCGATGTCATGGACATGTTTTAATTTCGAACTTTATTTTTCAGTATGTTTCCTGGAGAGTTGGAATGCTTTGTTGATAGTGGCACCACACATACTATATATATTGTGACATAGGCAACTATTTCTATGGATGACGCCTAGTCGATCTTCTATGACTACGATGGCTGGACCATCACAATTGATTCATGGTCGAGGACCAGCTTAATTTATGTTGCCAAATGGCACAAGTATTAATGTCAGCGAAGCTCTATATGCTCCTAGGGCTCGAAGAACCCTATTGAGTTTTAAAAGATATAAGAGCCAATGGTTTTCATGTGGAAACACATTGTGAGAATGGACAAGAGTTCCTTTGCATCACCTCTAATGACTACGGACATAAACGAGTATTAGAGAAACTTATGTGTTGCTCTAGTGGGTTGTATGCAACCACTATTCAAATTATTGAATCCAACCATGTCATGGGAGATGACTTATGGGATTCTGACACATATAGGCTTTGGCATGACCGTTTGGGACACCCAGGTCGTGATATGATGATCCGTATATTAAAGACTTCACATGGACATCCATTTTTCAAAACGAAAAGAAGTCAGAACCGAAATTCGGTCCAAGGAAGGGCTAGCGCCGCCTACCTCCTGTTGCCCAAAAGTGGTATTGATGCCACCAATACCTCCTTGGTTCCTTTTTCTACTTCTAAAGTCAATTGTGACTTCGTGGCTCAACCGGATACTTCCCTGGTTGCTTCTAAAGCACATCTTTTGTTTTGCAAAGCCTGCTCTTTAGCAAAATTAGGATCGAGACCATCCTATGCAAAGGACACTAAGGAAAATATTCCATTCTTACAAAGAATCCAAGGTGATATTTGTGGACCTATTCAACCAACTTGCTGACCATTTAGATATTTTATGGTGTTGGTTGATGCATCGACATGATGGTCACATGTCATGCTATTGTCCACAAGAAATGTTGTATTTGCTAAACTCCTAGCACAAATCATTAAATTAAGGGCTCACCACCTTGATCATCTTATTAAATCAATTCGTCTTGACAATGTTGGAGAGTTTTCGTCAAAAACGTTTGATGACTATTGCATGTCCATTGGGATTAGGGTTGAACACCCTGTTCCTCATGTTCACACCCAAATGGTCTCACAGAAGCTGCCATTAAAAGACTTCAAATGGCCGCTCGAGCATTGGTTATGCGGACCAATCTCCCTGTTTCTGCTTGAGGCTATGCAATATTGCATGCAGCTGTGCTTATTCGTCTGAGGCCCACTGCCACTCAACCCTTTTCTGCGTCCCAGATGGTTACTAGATATGAGCCTGATGTCTCACACTTACTCATATTTGGGTGTACAGTTTATGTGCCAATTGCACAGCCACAGCGCACCAAAATGGGTCCTCAAAGACGATTAGGCATTTATGTTGGATATGACTCTCCAATCATTATCCGCTACTTAGAACCCTTGACAGGTGATCTATTTACCGCTAGATTTACGAATTGTCACTTTGATGAGACAGTTTTCCCATCGTTAGGGGGAGATAGGAACAATAATGTTCAACAGAAACGACATGAATTGTCGTGGTCTATCCTCACTTTGTCTCATCTTGATCCCCGAACCGCACAGTCCGAAATTGAAGTGTGGAGAATTCTCGATCTTCAGAACGTAGCAGACTCTATGCCTGATGCGTTTTCTGATATCACTAAAGTGATAAGATCACATATACCTGCTGCAAACTTGCCTGCAGGATTGATGTTATTAAAAATCATGGACATGGCGCCACCCCTAGGGGTATTGGGCATGGGGCCGCCACCACTAATAGTGATGGCAATGTGGCTCAGGCAGGGCTCCCAGCAAGGAAACGTGGGAGGCCCAAAGGTTCGATGGATTCTCGCTCGAGAAAGAAAGCGAGTTTGGCATAAAAAGATCCATTAATCATCGACATAAATAACCCGTCTCATGAAGATATTCCGGATTATGGTTATGTCCAAGAGACATCATTGGGGGACGCTACAATGGTAGAACCAATTCCAGGGAATAGGGAGTTCTCCATGAATTACACTAGTGTACATGAGACGTTGAATAGATATTTTATTATCCTTGATGATGTGTTTGCATATTCTATTGCTCAAGGAATTATAGAACACGATGATATCGAACCTCGCTCCATTGAAGAATGTCAACGAAGAGCAACTTGCCTAAATGGAAAGATGCGATCCAGGTTGAATTAGATTCACTAACAAAGAGACAGGTATTTGGGCCTAAAACGCTAACACCCCCAAGTATAAAGCCTGTTGGCCATAAATTGGTATTTGTTAGAAAGCGTAATGAGAAAAATGAGGTTGCTAGATACAAAGCCCGCCTTGTGGCGCAAGGTTTCTCACAACGCCCTGGAATCGTCTACGAGGAGACATATTCTCCCGTAATGGACGTTATAACGTTCCTCTACCTTGTCAGTTTGGTAGTTTCCGAAAAACTTGGCATGCCGCTTATGGATGTGGTTACAGCATATCTCTATAGGGATCTAGATTCAGAGATATATATGAAGGTTCCAGATGGGCTTCAATTACCCAAGTCAAGTGGCTCTAAACCACGGAGCGCATTTTCAATAAGATTGAGACGCTCACTATATGGATTGAAACAATCCGGACGGATATGGTATAACCGTCTAAGTGACTACTTGATTGGGAAGGGCTATGTCAACAATGAAATATGTCCATGCATGTTTATAAAAAGGACAAGTTCCAGATTTGCAATTGTAGCAGTTTATGTCGATGACATGAACCTAATTGGAACTCTAGATGAGTTAAAGGAAACTGCTAAATACTTGAAATCCAAATTTGAGATGAAAGATCTTGGGAAAACACGGTTTTGCCTCGGACTAAAACTTGAGCACCGTAGTGATGAGATTATGATCCATCAGTCAGCATATACTCAAAAATTATTAAGGCGCTTTAATGAAGATAAAGCAAAACCTGTGAATACTCCCATAATCGGTCGTAGTCTTTAGCCTGAAAAAGATATGTTTCATCAAAGGGATGAGGACGAAGACTTATTAGAGGCTGAAGTGCCCTATCTAAGTGCAATAGGCGCATTATTGTACTTAGCTCAATGCACAAGATTGGACAGCTCATTCGCAGTGAACTTGTTAGCTAGACACAGTTTTGCGCCAACACGCCGCCATTGGATTGACATAAAGACAATCTTTTGATACTTGAGAGGTACGATTGTTATGAGCTTGTTTTATCCCTACAGAGAGAAAAGAAATAACGGAAGTGTAGGATCAGACTCCACAAGGCAAAACGCCACCTTTCGTGCTCCTCCTCCCCTCCATCAAAATGACAACGATGTCTTGATGGGTTTTGCTGATGCAGGGTATCTCTCTGACTCTCATAAAGGTCACTTCCAACCGGGTTATGTCTTTACCATAGGAAGCACTGCGATATCTTGGAGGTCTACAAAGCAGACTTTTGTTGCAACTTCCTCAAATCATGCAGAGGTTATCGCTCTACATGAAGCCGTGCGAGAATGCATATGGCTAAGGTCTGTAGTTAGACACATTCGAGGAACTTGTGGTTTGAAGTCTACCACAGATGAACCTACATGCATTTATGAAGATAATGCAGCTTGTATTGGGCAAATGAAGTTAGGTTTCATTAAGGGCGACAACACCAAGCATATATCGTCTAAGTTCTTTTACAATCAGCAATAACAAACACTTCTAAATATTGAAGTGAATCAAATCCGTTCAGAGGATAATGTAGCGGACTTGTTTACCAAGTCGTTACCTAAATCCACCTTCTAGAAACATGTGAAGAGCATCGGATTAAGAAAGTTATCCAAACTCCCATAATTGTAGAAATTAGGGGGAGACCTTGACATCAGGGGGAGGTATGATGTCTACATGTTCGATCTTAAACAGTGAATGACGTGTTGTGCTCTTTTTTCCCTTCGACCAGAGTTATTTTTGTCCCACATGATTTTTGTTACCTGACAAGGTTTTTAGTGAGGCAACGATCAAAGCGTCATCACCGAGTTTGAGCGGCACAAAGGGGAGTGTTGAAGGATGTCGACTACTCCACATTTACGCGCGTTGTGTTTTTTTCTCCTTCGACCAAGGTTGTTTTTTCCCTCAGAGTTTTTATTACTTGGCAAGGTTTTTGACGAGGCAACTTAGAAGCGCATAGCAGAGGCAACACTATTGACATGGAATATCCAAGGGGGAGTGTTGTAAATGATAATGACTATTCATGCAATAGGTATTACTTAATGTATGAGATTGACAGAGGCGTAATGTATGCGATTGACAGACTCGTAATGTATGCGATTGACATACTTGTAATGTGCGATTGATTAGTATAGCTATTATGTATTGCCTTTTGTATACATGATGTAATCATATATAAACCTCATGGTGAGATGAATACAACACAATACAATTTTTCCAATTCTCTACAACACTATTTTTGTTTTTTTTTGGGTTAAAAAAAAAACCTATATTTATAATTTCAAAACTAACAAAATTTGTAGAGAAGCACAATATATGATAGATACAAAAATATTTGAAGTCATGCGATAGAAGAAAATTTCAAGAAATTGAAATAAAGTTGCTCATGCAATAGCTAGAGAAAGTTTGAGGCCAGATAACATCCAGTTCTGAAAGGATGTTGGATGACTTCGGTGGTTGGATGATCTTATAATTGCTGATATATCTAATTGATATTATGAGTGTGACACTCCGGGCAAAATTAATTTTTCACAATACCACATTTTATTTGTTGAATTATTTGTCCAAATTTATTAATGAAATTCTCATTTGACCCAAAACCGGGGGGTGATTGGAACCATGTTCTGAAGTCTATTGAGCTACTAGTGACATAGCTTAGTAACTTGTTGTTTTGAAGTTTCCTGGAAGGTTGAGATTGAAAGCCTTCTCGAGCAAGGCTACGAAAGTGGAGAGAAATGGACATATATATGAACAGCATCCAATTAGAATAATAGAGAGATTCGTACGGAAAGCAAAGACTTGCATGAGTTTTGGAGGCTGATTGGACGAGAGTTGTGAGTCTTTGAATCTGAATGAGATCTTTCTTGACCTTCTACGGAAAAGAAAAAAAATGAAACAAAGCAAACAATGAGTGCATTTCCAAGTAGTCATAGTTTCCTTTAGCTAAAGTACGTAAGAGATTAAAGATGATGGATTTGTCTCTTATGTTGTCACATATTAGTATGCAGTAAGTGATATAAATTGCTTTTTCTTACTCTAAAAGCTTGTATTAGCGTTTTTATATAGAATGAAATTTGCATTTTGAAAATGTGAGTCCATTTTTTTTTTTTGAAGAATTTAATTGGCTCTTAAACATTTTTGAACAACTTCTTATTTCGGGATATAGATATTTCATCATTCACCGTATATATATTTTTTTAAATTAATCGATGATGGATGGACATCATGAGCTACCGTTTGAGGTCCCATTTTCAAACCAAAAAACAATTAACATGAAGATGAGTATATACCGTATTTGGTATTTGGAAAAAGCTAGAAAACCTTGGCCCTTGGGTAAAGGCAAATATTCCATGCTTAAAGACAGAAAGGAGAAGCCTTCTCAAGGAAGGCAAAGAAATGCCTTCACAAGGAAGGAAGGCTAGAAGAAAGTGAAAGGAAACAATCACATGGAATAATAGTGGGATTTGTACGAAAAGCAAGACTTTGAATAAGTTCTAACTTTAGAAGCTGATTAGACTCTAATGATCACTGAGAGGTCTTTCTTCTCCCGTACATGCATTTTAATTTCCAAAAGAACTATTCCGAAAAGATGACAAAGTGGAAGATTCGCTTTCTCTCGTAATATGACTTGCATTTTCTCTTTCTTGATTCAGAACACAACTGATTCAGGACTCGTAAATCCCACAAAATTGGCATTCATGACATAGGAGAAGGCAATGAATAATGAAACATTGTTTTTGAGTGAACAGCTATAACATGCATCTTGATTATACTTTGTGCCAAAAGCCAAAATCATTGTTTTTGAGTCCAAAATAGACTGACAATTAGCAACCCACTAGCTACAGTGCCCGCGCTTTGCTGTGGGATGTGAATGATAACAACAATGTCTTTTTTTTTTCACTCCTTAACATGTTCAAAAAAAAAAAAAAAGGACTATCTAAGTTTGAAGTTTACTTAACCCTTGACCCTTGCTTCAAGGTTTTGCTGTATACATAATAGCATTCATCTTCGGTAGCTGCAATCTTTTTCCATCATAAAAGAAAGTTGTTTATCAATGAAATTAACTTGTCAACAATTTGATCAGTTGATGAACATTAGCATGGAACAAATGGAAACAAATTGAAACAAAGGAATTAAACACATACATGTCAATAAACAATTGCCAGTTGGGATGAGTTAGATACATGTATGCGTTAGCCATTGAAACCCAACACATTGATGAAAAAAACCGACAGTTACGCAGAAGATTAGACAACTGCACTAACTGTAAAGTGGAATCCCTGCTCTAAATCAAGTTTTCTGGACATTTGCCATTATTACTGCAGAAACTTCTTTGGTTGTTGGATGGCTTAAATCTGGTTTGATCGAAAGTATTTTGGCGTAGCGTCCGTTGAGAATCTCCTTTGTTGAAGCTTGATGTATGACCATATTTTGTTCGACTAACACCATGACTTTGCACTATTTTAGGCATATATTCAAGACATAAATCATTATGACCAGTAGACTTTCTTCTACTCCAGTGGATGGGTCAACAACCTGTTATTGACAATTTTGATATCAGTAATTTGAAAACATAGGACAATTGTGACTAATAGATTCAAAACAGGAGGAAAAAAGAGGATTACTGTAATAGTCTTAGCTCCACTTTCTTCTACTCCAGTGGATTGAGTGTTCTGAATTTTGATCAAATACGACTAAATGGATCAAATATATTTAAATTGTTGATATATTTGTTAGTTTATGATCATTACAGAACCCCCAACTTATTGTTTTCTGTGAAGACTAAGACTTAAAACCATAATCCGACATAACAGAAGAACACTCAAGTCCTACCAAAAAAAAAATGTCATCCTGTAATCTTCAAGTTTGTACTTTTTACACCCACATTTACTTAATAACTATTAGCAAGAAGAACAAAACTAAAAAGTCCGATTCTATTTAAAGACGATTTAGTTTCATAAAGACCTTATATGAATTTATAGAGTTAAAAAAAAAAAAAAATCAAAGCATTTACATTCCTAAAGACTATAATGGATTCACTAAAATAATGCAATTAATTGAAGACCATAACAAAAAGAATGTTGGAGACAATGTTTCAAAAATACGATCAATATGAACATGTCTACAATTTTGACCAAAGAGGTGTTCTTGAATATGAACGTCTATAAACTCGATCAATATTTTTGATAAAACGTGTTACAACTAAATAATCAGTTCACATATGAATTGAAAAGGCAAGAGGATTACCAAGTTGATCACCTCTGATGACAAAAGTTGATTCAATCGTTCAAGTATAGCTGATAATACAAACAGTAAATTGATCAGTTAGGTATGTATAAACTAAATATAAAAAAAAAACAGCAATGAACCCATTTGGCATATAATAGTGATAAACTGATAGAGAACACTTCTAGACATATAATGATTATAAAGTCAAATGATGAACACCTTAGAGAAGTAAATGATTGTCCACACTATGGATTAAATTCATCAAAGAAAAGAATATCATAAACATCTGGCAAGTTTATAAATATGCTCATAGTCAATAGTTTTAAATAATCTGCATATTGCTGTTACTACATTCAGTTTTGATTTTTGAATTGGCACTACTAAAAGACTAAGTTTCTCAGTTCTGAGTATTAGTAACTAAAAGTTACCAAAAATTAACAAATATGATCAAAGAAAACAATAAGTTGGGGGTTCTGTAATGATCATAAACTAACAAATATATCAACAATTTAAATATATTTGATCCATTTAGTCGTATTTGATCAAAATTCAGAACACTTAATTGTCTAAAGTTAGTCATTTCAAAAAAAAAATTGTCCAAAGTTAGTTGTACAGTCAATAATGCAAGATACAAAAATAGTCAATCTAAATTTGCCATAATTAAGGCTGGGTTGTTAATTGGCTTTCATTAATTGACACCCCAAAATAAACCCAAACCAATTCCTCCAATAAATATTTATGGCAATTCAAAAGTTGCAACTCAAGGAATACCAGCTAAATGGCTGACTGCATTAACTCAAACCAATTAAAGGAACCCAAAGTGATTAATTAAACATGTTATCTGAAACCAATAGAAGGAAGCAGAAGTGAATAGTCATGTTATTTCAAACCAAAATACATACAGGGACCTGCTATTAAGAAACTCAAATCGATCAAGTCACACACATATACACAATTTGACAAATCCACTACTGAGAAACGCTCAAACTTTGCAAATTTAAGAAGCAGTATCATCTTTGGGCCCACAGACAATCTCACCAGTTTCAAAATCTCTTCCAATTCAAAATATCAAATTATATAGCACATGTTCAAGTTGACTTCTGTAACTTGAAAAGAAAAGATCTATTTCAAGCACAACATCCAAAACATCTATTTCAAAAAAAAAACCGATCCAGATTTTACCAATCATACCTCAAAAGAATAAACCATTCAGTTTGGGCAAATCAGTTTGAGAAATTTTAATTGCATATCCCAATTTTCCTTGCATTTTGTTGAAAAGAATTGGAAAATTGTATTGTATTCATCTCACTATGAGGTTTATATAGGGTTACATCATGTATACAAAAGGCAATACATAATAGCTATACTAATCAATCGCATATTACGAGTCTGTCAATCGCATACATTACGAGTCTGTCAATCACATACATTATGAGTCTGTCAATCACATGCATTAAGCAATACCTATTGTATGAATAGTCATTATCATTTACAACACTCCCCCTTGGATATTCCATGTCAATAGTGTTGCCTCTGCTATGCGCTTCTAAGTTGCCTCGTCAAAAACCTTGCCAAGTAATAAAAACCCTGTGGGAAAAAACAACCTTGGTTGAAGGAGAAAAAGAGCACAACGCGCGTGAATGTGGAGTAGTTGACATCAATCAACACTCCCCCTTGTGAACACTCCCCCTTGTGCCGCTCAAACTCGGTGATGACTCTTTGATCGTTGCCTCACTAAAAACCTTGTCAGGTAACAAAAACCTTGTTGGACAAAAATAACCCTGGTCAAAGGGTAAAAAGAGCACAACATGTCCTTCACTCTTCGAGATCGAACATGTAGATATCATACCTCCCCCTGATATCAAGGTCTCCCCCTGATTTCTACAATTATGGGAGTTCGGATAACTTTTTTAATCCGATGCTCTTCACATGTTTCTCGAAGGTGGATTTAGGTAACGACTTGGTAAACAAGTCCGATACATTATCCTCTGAACGGATTTGATTCACTTCAATATTTAGAAGTGTTTGTTGTTGCTGATTGTAAAAGAATTTATGTGATATATGCTTGGTGTGTCGCCCTTGATGAAACCTAACTTCATTTGCTCAATACAAGCTGCATTATCTTCATAAATGCATGTAGGTTCATCTGTGGTAGACTTCAAACCACAAGTTCCTCGAATGTGTCTAACTACAGACCATAGCCATATGCATTCTCGCACGGCTTCATGTAGAGCGATAATCTTTGCATGATTTGAGGAAGTAGCAACAAGGGTCTGTTTTGTAGACCTCCGAGATATCGCAGTGCTTCCCATGGTAAAGACATAACCCATTTGGGAGGACTTTTGTGAGGGTCAGAGAGATACCCTGCATCAGCAAAACATATCAAGAAATCGTTGTCATTTTGATGGAGGGAGGAGGAGCACGAAAGGTGGTGTTTTGCCTTGTGGAGTCCGATCCCACACTTTCGTTATTTATTTTCTCTCTGTAGGGATAGAACAAGCCAATATCAATCGTACCTCTCAAGTATCGAAAGATTGTCTTTATGCCAATCCAATGGCGGCGTGTTGGTGTAGAACTGTGTCGAGCTAACAAGAATGAGATATCCGGTCTTGTGCATTGAGCTAAGTACAATAATGCGCCTATTGCACTTAGATAGGGCACTTCAGCCTCTAATAAGTCTTCGTCCTCATCCCTTGGACGAAACAAATCTTTTTCAGGCTCAAGAGTACGACCGATCATGGAAGTACTCACAGGCTTTGCTTTATCTTCATTAAAGCGCCTTAATAATTTTTGAGTATATACTGACTGATGGATCATAATCCCATCACTACGGTGCTCGAGTTCTAGTTCGAGGCAAAAACGTGTTTTCTCAAGATCTTTCATCTCAAATTCGGATTTCAAGTATTTAGCAGTTTCCTTTAAGTCATCTAGAGTTCCAATTAGTTTCATGTCATGGACATAAACTACTACAATTGCAAATCCGGAACTTGTCCTCTTTATAAACACGCATGGGCATATTTCATTATTGACATATCCCTTCCCAATCAAGTAGTCACTTAGACGGTTATACCACATCCGTCTGGATTATTTCAATCCATATAATGAGGGTCTCAATCTTATTGAAAAAGCGCTCCATGGTTTAGAGCCACTTGACTTGGGTAATTGAAGTCTATCTGGAACCTTCATATATATATATATATATATATATATATATATATATATATATGATTCTAGAGATCCCCATAGAGATATGTTGTAACCACATCTATAAGCTGCATGTCAAGTTTTTCAGAAACTACCAAACTGACAAGGTAGCGGAACGTTATAACGTCCATTACGGGAGAATATGTCTCCTCGTAGTCGATTCCCGGGCGTTGTGAGAAACCTTGCGCCACAAGGCGGGCTTTGTATCTAACAACCTCATTTTTCTCATTACGCTTTCTAACAAATACCCATTTATGGCCAACAGGTTTTATACTTGGGGGTGTCAGCGTTATAGGCCCAAATACCTGTCTCTTTGTTAGTGAATCCAATTCAACCTGGATCGCATCTTTCCATTTAGGCCAGTTTGCTCTTCTTTGACATTCTTCAACGGAGCGAGGTTCAATATCATCGTGTTCTATAATTCCTTGAGCAATAGAATATGCAAACACATCATCAAGGATAATAGAATCTCGATTCAACGTCTCATGTATACTAGTGTAAGTCATGGAGATCTCCCTATTCCCTGGAATTGGTTCTAACATTGGAGCGTCCCCCAATGATGTCTCTTGGATATAACCATAATCCAGAATATCTTCATGAGACGGGTTATTTATGTCGATGATTAATGGATATTTTTGTGCCAAACTCGCTTTATTTCTCAAGCGAGAATCCATCCAACCTTTGGGCCTCCCACGTTTCCTTGCTAGGACCTCACCCTAAGCCACATTGCCATCACTATTAGTGGTGGCGGCGCCATGCCTAATACCCCTAGGGGTGGCGCCATGTCCATGATTTTTAGGGACATCAATCCTTGCAAGCACGTTTGTAGCAGGTATATGTGATCTTGTCACTTTAGCGATATCAGAAAACGCATCAGGTCTGAAGATCGAAAATTCTCCATACTTCAATTTCTGACTGTGCGGTTCTTGGATCAAGATGAGACAAAGTGGGAACAGACCACGACAATTCCTGTCGTTCCTGTTGAACATTATTGTTCCTATCTCCCCCTAACGATGGGAAGACTGTCTCATCAAAGTGACAATCCGCAAATCTAGTGGTAAATAGATCGCCTGTCAAGGGTTCAAAGTAGCAGATAATGGTTGGAGAGTCATATCCAACATAAATGCCTAATCGTCTTTGAGGACCCATTTTGGTGCACTGTGGCGGCACAATTGGCACATAAACTATACACCTAAATATGCGTAAGTGTAAGATATTAGGCTTATATCCAGTAACCATCTGGGATGCAGAAAAGGGTTGAGTGGCAGTAGGCCGCAGACGAATGAGCACAGCTGCATTCAATATTGCATAGCCCCAAGCAGAAACAGGGAGATTGGTGTGCATAGCCAATGCTCGAGCAACCATTTGAAGTCTTTTAATGACAGCTTCTGCGAGACCATTTTGGGTGTGAACATGAGGAACAGGCTGTTCAACCTCAATCCCAATGGACATGCAATAGTCATCAAACGTTTTTGATGTAAACTTTCCAGCATTATCAAGACGAATTGACTTAATGGGATGATCAGGGTGGTGAGAACTTAATTTAATGATTTGTGCTAGGAATTTAGCAAATGCAGCATTTCTTGTGGACAATAGCATGACATGTGACCATCGTGTCGATGCATCAACCAATACCATAAAATATCTAAATGGTTCGCCAGTTGGTTGAATAGGTCCACAAATATCACCTTGGATTCTTTGTAAGAATGAAATATTTTTCTTAATGTCCTTTGCATAGGATGGTCTCGATCTTAATTTTGTTAAAGAGCAGGCTTTGCAAAATGAAAGATGGGCTTTAGAAGCAACCAGGCAAGTATCCGGTTGAGCCACGAAGTCACAATTGACTTTAGAAGTAGAAAAAGGAACCAAGGAGGTATTGGTGGCGTCAATACCACTTTTAGGCCGCAGGGGGTAGGCGGCGCTAACTCTTCCTTGGACCAAATTTCGGTTATGACTTTTTTTTGTTTTGAAAAATGGATGTCCATGTGAAGTCTTTAATATACGGATCATCATATCACGACCTGGGTGTCCCAAACGGTCATGCCAAAGCCTATATGTGTCAGAATTCCATAAGTCATCTCTCATGACATGGTTGGATTCAATAATTCGAATAGTGGTTGCATACAACCCACAAGAGCGACACATAAGTGTCTCTAATACTCGTTTATGTTCATAGTCATTAGAGGTGATGCAAAAGAACTCTCTTCCATTCTCACAATGTGTTTCCACATGAAAATCATTGGCTCTTATATCTTTAAAACTCAATAGAGTTCTTCCAACCCTAGGAGCGTATAAAGCTTCGGTGAAATTAATACTTGTGCCATTTGGCAACATAAATTGAGCTGGTCCTCGACCATGAATCAATTGGGATGGTCCAGCCATCGTAGTCACAGAAGATCGACTAGGCGTCATCCATAGAAATAGTTGCCTATGTCGCAATATAGTATGTGTGGTGCCAGTATCAACAAGGCATTCCAACTCTCCAGAAACATACTGAAAAATAAAGTTTGGAATTAAAACATGTCCATGACATCGAATAATAATACGATACTTTATTAATAAAGATAGCCAATGATTACATCAAATGTCCCAAAAGGCTAATCCAAAATAAAATCAAACTAAGACACATTTTAGTCACTCTATCCGTTTGGTAACTCCAATCAAATATGACCATGAAAGTAGAGAGAGATGTTGGTGGAGCGAGGCTCTCTTAAGTACCATTAATCTCAATGACTTTCCTAGACATCATATTTCATTGGGTGCACCACATAAGAAAGAGTTTAATACAATTGTCATTTATTGACTAAGAAATATTGCCATTACAAAAATTATTGGAAAATAAAAGGACTATTCTAATCAAAGTCTGCAGCATCATTGTGCACTTCATCTTCAGCTTTGAAGTCCTCTATGGTGAGATTGACATCTCCACCATCTTCTTCTTCTTCTTCTTCTTCTGCAAGGTACACTTCTTGCTCCCTCAGGTCCTTGTATGCCCTGTATCTTGAAGCTAGTTGCTCGCTTGCCTTGCATTGCTTGAACCAATGCTCACTTGATCCACATCGATGACACATGTCATTGTGGTTGCCTCCCTTTAATTGAGGTGCACGTTGTGGGCGTTCCCTAGGAGGGTTGACACCACCATGACGACCCATGACACCTCCACCACCGGCCATCGCGCCACCACCACTACCAGGGATACCACGACCACCTCTCCCACGTGTGGCAGTGCCACCACGTGTATCCGCACCAAACCTGCGGTTTTCTTCCTTTTTAGGGTGTTTATATGGACCCATATGTCCCTCATATCCGCACCAAACCTGCATTATAATTCACCTCATGAACGCTCTTAGTTCCAATGGGCCTTGAATTATAATTCCTCACAAGTATGTTATCATGTTTCTCAGCTACAGATATGAGATTGATAAGCTGATAAAACCTCGTGATCCGTCTAGCATTGACTTCAGTGCGGTATTGCTTTGATGTCACAATGGCTGAAACGGGGAAGGTGGAGAGAGTTTTCTCAATTAGCTCTTGCTCTGTGACTGGTTGTCCACAAAACCTCAACATGGACTGTAGGCGAAGAGCTTCTGAATTATATTCAGCAACAGACTTGAAATCAGCAAATCGCAGATTGTTCTATTGAACCTTCAAGTCAGGGATGAGGGAATCTTAGACATTGCCAAAGCTCTCTTCTAGCGCTACCCATAGCTCTCTTGCATCCTTGATCGAAATATACTCCAATCTGCGTTCCTTGTCCATATGGTGTCCCATCAAGATAACTGCTTGAGCATGCTTTGTAGGTGTTCGCACGAACACACGATCCGGGTTAGGTGCCTTGATTATGGGTAATATTCCCTTTGAAGTGAGGTGGTTCTCAACATCGGTTACCCAACTGTAGTAATCCGAGCCTGTTGAGTCAAGTATCAGAAAGTTGAGTCTAGATTCATTCGACATCCTGAAAATAAGAAGAGAAGATATATTAGTTTCGGAGCTAAACTTCCACGAAAACTAAAAATAATAATAAGATTTTGAGCTACGCTACCAAGAAATCAGTTTCCAAGAATCTCTTTTGGATTAGACCAAACAATGATGTTTTAATATGATCACAATTTGATGCTTACGAATGCTCTTAGTCCAAGCATTATGAACACTCTTAGTTCATACGAACGCTCTTAGTTCGTTTAATTATGAACACTCTTAGTTCGTTAAGCGTGAATCCCCACAATTCCGCTTTGTTAAATAATCGAACCCATATTTGTATATTGAAAATTCTGCAGAAAATAAAGGAATTTAAAAGTCAAGAAAGCAGGAACTTTAATTTTTAAAACTTGTTGAAATTTGGAGCAGATTCACTTCTGAACAGCTCCCACTTCGAATGGTGTACAGATCTCAAAACTAATCCAATAGGGCTAAAATTTGGAGGTCAGATAGAAGAGGCAGAGATGAACAACTTTGATGAAGGAGAGATTTTGATCTGAGGTCCCGATCAATATGTTTTGGGGAGTGCAAGCAGGCTGATCTGCACAGGAAAGAGCGTGCTGCTGTGCTGCAGGGGCAGCAGGCGTGTGACAATGTTGTAGGGGCAGTAAGAGACACACGGGTGTTCAAGGGCTGCAGGAGCAGCGCACGGTATGGCTAGCAAGGGCTAGGAGCTTGCGGCAGTTTTTGGTGAAAGAAATTTTGGGTGTTAGGGTTTTTTTTTTTTTTTTTTTTGGCTAGGGCTTGGGTTAGAGTATCGTGCTAATAACGTATTGAAGAGAATTAGAAAATTGTATTGTATTGTATTCATCTCACCATGAAGTTTATATAGGGTTACATCATATACAAAAGGCAATACATAATAGCTATACTAATCAATCGCACATTACAAATATGTCAATCGCATACATTAAGAAATACCTATTGCATGAATAATCATTATCATTTACAACACATTCCAATTTTTTCGGCCATTTCTCCCCTCATCTTTTCCCCTTTACCCTGAAAACTGAGCAAAATTACTATTTTATAATACTACCACTGGAGTAGGAGTGAAATCCTTTTATTCTCTTTATAAAATAATTAATAAAAAAATTGCCACTACCTTGGTCAACCCCCCCCCCCCCCCTCACTACTACAAAAATCGAAACATATAACACTCATCAAACAACAGAATAGAAATATGTTGTTGTGTGTTAACCTAAACTCTATCATACAACGCTACAAATCTACAAATTGGAAACCTTTTTTTTTAGGAAGATATTGCACAACAGAGTTAAGAATTTTCTGTGGTGTGAATGGGAGCCTAGAATTGAGGGAAATGAGCAAATAATTCCTTCCCAGAACAAGCTCACCAAAATGAAATTTAAACTATACACACAACAGTTTATTTTTCATCCGTTGTATAACAAAATATTGTATGAACTTTGAGAAATCCTACTAGATACACCTAGTGGATGATGCACAAACTTGTACAACAGATTGTCATAATTCTGATGTCTGAGCATGAAAGCAAGTTGCACATCGCGGCAAAGTTTCACTCAAATGAAACCTATGTAGGCACAGGTGACAAATTTTCCCTCCCAACCTGCTTTGTCATCATACACTCACATAACGGTCCTTTACTTATCTGTTGTAGGAGAAACTTGAAACAAATTATTGAACTCTAGCTTTATTGAAATCTCCCGCAAAAACAACTTAACCTAGTCTTTATTGAAGACCAAACCTGACAACCACTTGATTCTTCTCCTTCCAAAACAGTCTAACACACTCGAAAAACACCCTTACCTTAGAAATCCAGGACCATTCTTCTCCCCCTCCGAACATAAACCCTAAAAATCAAAACCGTGCACTAGTACAAAAAGTTAATCACACAACACTAATCACACAACGGAACACAAATCATCTGTTGTGTGTTGAAGTCAGTTTAATCATACAACGGTGCTGGTTGAATTCTGTTGTGTGAATGCCAACAAAGTAATAACTTTTTTATAGGAACTACATTGCACAACGGAAATCAAGCATGGTCCGTCGTCTGAGCCTTAAAAATTTAGCGGGAGATTTCCCTCCACTTCGGAGTTTCGGATGGATGTTGAAAAGCTGAAATCTGGGCTACTAGGACAACGGGTTTTATTATTGCCGTTGTGTGATTGAAAAACTAAGCACCAAAGTTGAAGGATGCTTGCTTGAATGTCTTCACCGAGATAGGGCTAGTGCAAGCTACAATAATCATACAACAGATTTAAGGTTTTCCGTTGTGTGAACATGCAACTGGTGGTAACATTTTAACCAAAAATGTTGAAGGCGCCATGTTTCCCTCCATGATTTCACATTTTATACATTCAGACGACAGTGAGATATATTTCCGTTGTGTGAATAACTTAAGAAAATTTTTAGCTAGGTTTTGATTCCCACATCGTGTCTAAAAGAAAGAAAGAACTTAGCTCTCTCTCGACTACATCGACACTCAGCTCTCTCTCTCTCTCGACACTCAGCTCTCTCTCGACTGCATATCCCTTGCACTTAGCTCTCTCTCTCTCAATCTGGCTTGTTGCTATCGTGCTTTGCTGCTGCCGGTCCCGAATCTGCCACCATTCGCGATTTGTCTCTCTCGATCTGCCACCGGTCGCGATTTCTCTCCCCGTTCGGATCCATTTTGGTTCCGCCTTCCAGAGTTCCAAGCTCCAGCCACCGAGCCACCTCCCCTTTCAGTCTGCCTGAGCCACCTCCTCTGCCACCGAGTCACCTTCACTGCAAGTCTATATCTCTGATCTCTGCGACTCCTTCAAGGCTTCAATCCCTGAATCTTAGGTAAACATCGATTACCCAGTACCCATGCTGATGATGTTTGATAATTGGGAATGGGTTGTCCAGATTTGTGATAAAATCAATTGTGATAAATTGTGCCTCTGGGACGTGGAAACCGGCGACCTCATCAAAACCCTCCGCGGGCACACCAACTACGTCTTCTGCGCCAACTTCAATCCCCAGTCCAACATGATCGTCTCCGGCTCGTTCGACGAAACGGTGCGTATTTGGGATGTCAAGACGGGAAAGTGCCTCAAGGTGTTGCCGGCTCACTCCGATCCCGTCACGGCCGTTGATTTCAATCGGGACGGCTCGATTATCGTTTCGAGTAGCTACGATGGGCTGTGTAGGACCTGGGATGCTTCCACCGGGCATTGCACCAAGACTTTGATTGACGATGAGAATCCTCCGGTTTCGTTTGTCAAGTTCTCCCCTAATGGCAAGTTCATTCTTGTTGGCACTTTGGATAATACTCTGGTAAACCCTATTCTAAATCTTTTTTATGTTCAGTATCGTGGTTGGTTTCGAGTTGTCGGAATTTGTAGCTATGCCATGTGATGCAGTAAATGTAGATTGCAGTTTCCTTGAATGTGAACAGCATCAGATTCTGGATTAATTGGGACGTTGAAAATTGATGTTAAAGCGGGGCTCATAGAAACATACCGATTCCATATGTTCCTAATTGGTTGGCCTCATGTGTTACCTAGTTTCAATTTGTTCTTCAGTCCAGCTCCTAACAATACTTGTTTTGATAGTTGATATTTTCTATGCCCACAATTTGAAGAAAAATAGATGGAAAGTAATCTGTGATGATATTGAGGGTATGGGTTCCACTGCTTAAATGTTTTAAAGTGATATTGTAGTTGCATTATGTCAAATCTGCACTTCAAGTAGTGTTTGTGTTTGGAGCAAGCTTAAGCAAGAACCGTACAAAATGTTAGATAAGTCCGAACAGCAGGATCATATTTATATGAATCAATTCATTGAACTTGCACAGAAATAAGACATTACAAAACCAGGTGACAGCAGTGTCTGTCTTAAGCACTTGCGAATGAAATTGCAAGTACTATGTAATGGATGTATATTAGTACTTGACCAAGTCAGTTGGAATGACGAGCATGATAATATGAAATTGAATCATACTCAAGTAAGTTCCAGTGCTTGGCTTGTCATACCTAGAATAAGAACTTGATCCATGATCATGAGTCATATTATCAAAAAAGGGTTCAGTACTACTCACCAAGATCAGTCTAATAGTAGCTGGAAATGTTGTACTCCATCATGGAATTCGGGATCAACCGGTGCCATTCATGTTATAGTCAGTCACTTGACTGTTTCGTTTGACGGTTTGGTTGAGGTCTTGAGAATGCTATGTTTACAGTGCATCCTATATTGCTTGACAATTGTTTAGCTATCATTTGCTGAGAAAACAATACCCTTCACAGGTCACTGTTATTGCAATTATGACATTATTATTCTCACAATTTTGCCACACTAAATGGTAAATGCTTTTCTTTGATCAACAGGGGTTAAATCTCCAATTGCCATACTAGAAGCTGAGTTTGACAGCCACTCTCCACCATAACTCGTGAAAGTTTGATGAGATATGCTAAACCCGAGGTGCAGAGGCCTTCTTTTTATTTTTTATTTTTTATTAGGAATTTGTTCCATGTTGAAGACTTGAAGCTGCTCATCCTACATTAATTAAAGTGCATTTAGTCTAAGAGCTGGGACTATTTGGAAGTAGTAATTCCATATCTAGGGATATAATGTAGTTTGACAATAATATCATATAGCCATATATTAATATTTGAATTAGAAGGGAAAAAATAAGGAAGAAGAAAAGAAAAGAATTTTAGATCATTTCTTGCACAATTGCATATAGTATTTCAAATCTCTCTCCAATGTATTGAATTTAGTACATTCATTTGCAATCTATCTAGTGTTTTGCATTTTGGTTTAACTGGGTTACCAATTGTTGTCAAATTTCAATCTTTTCATTCAAAACTCCCTTGACCAACTTTATTCTCTTAACTATAGGTTGATAGCTACGTGAAGATATTTCCAAAAGTTGCACATGGTTGGGCTGTGAGGTACGATGTTGATAATGAAGAAGCTAGCTGCAAAGAGTAATTATCTCCTTCTCATAATTCTGTTCTGATGAGAACAATATGGATTCTAGAATGGTTGAATAATTCTTGGAACTCTGATCCAATTCAAAGTCTTGATATATTAAGTATAATATTTGATACGCTGCATTTGGATAGTCAATTTATGTTAATTTTAGGGAGAGAGTTCGCTAGTCTTATGTGTATCTTCCAAATGATACCTAACAATGTTCTTATTTCAAGATCACAAATAACCGGATATGTAACCCCTTATGAATGCCTCCTCTCATGATGCAGAAGACTCGTGGCCAAATGGTACGTAGTTCCAACCATTTAGATTAGATGTTAAGACCGTACCCTCTGTTTATCTGAGTTCTGAAATCTTTTGGTTTTATAGAGGAAGGTTTATGTGGACATGGGTCTGGAGATTTTACTGCTATCAGCTTATAGCCTTCTAGTATAGAGCTTCAATTCATCAGTCATCAGAACCATGCTATCATGCATCAGAACCGTGCTCATGCTATCAAACAAGTCAGGCTTCTATGTTGTGCGGTTCTGTTAGAGTGTGCATGGTCCCCTTATTATGTGATCAATCTACATGTTGCAAAGTAATCAATGTCTGGCTGATATTAATAACTTCTCTTAATCCCCAGTCTAACCTACTCCTGAGTGTTCGCGAATGGCAGGTGCACTAATAGATAGTTGCACCAAGGAATGTCCTTTGGTCATTTCTCTGTAACTTCAAGTTAGTTGCACCAAGTAACGTCCTTTGGTCATTTCTCTGTAACTCCAAGTTAGTTGCTTGTGATGAATAGAATATCTGATTCTCTGGTTTAGTTGATCAAAACCCTACAGCTGTGTCTCGTATGAATTGTATACAGTCTCTCTTTTTCCTTTTTTTTGTGGATAGATCAATATGTCATAGGCCATATATTGTCTCCATCAAAGCATCTCAATGTTGAAACTATACAAGGATCGATATAAAAGCAATTGTGATAAATTGGAATGTTTTCTGATGTCCTGGTGATGTGTTAATGTAGGTATGAATTAGGTTACTGGTTTGATAAAAGCATTGGTTCAGTGGTATATAACATTTGATTGTAGGTTTGACTCTCATAGCATTGGTTCTTTTGCACTATTTGCATCTATCTGTTCCCAGTATTTAATAGTTTTTAGAATGTGATTCACAATGTCTTGAGCTATTAAGGTATCCATATGATTTAGTTTCTGTTTTGCGCCTCCATCTAATTCTGTACTCAACTTGATAAGCACACAATCCTTGAATCTAATGCAGATAGGACTTTGCCCAGAAGCTGCAAATCACTTGCAAGAAATGAAGGACATGCTAATTGCCATATCAAATGAACTGCTTGATGATGTCAATGAACTTTGCCTTCTTTCCTTTGCAGCTGCATTCAGGAATGACCCCGTGAGATTTGATTCAGAGGTTCATCTACATAATGAGGTAGGAGGATATGTAGAGTGGAATTCATCATCAGTTTCATCCTCTTCTACGGATAAGTTTGGTTTCTCTTCTTTTCCTGTTGAGAGAGAACCTTACATCCCAAAGTTTGTTGAAGTTAACTATACTGAAGGATTTGAGTATATCGTTTTGAATGTCGTTTTGAATGTATGGATGTTTGAAAAATGGTAATGGAATGATATGGATTTGAGTACTTTTGATGTGGTAAATACTGTCCAATAGTCACTGGTTTGTTACTCAATTTGATTACAATATTCACACTACAGCTAACCAAATAGAGTAGTTGTGTGAACTAACAACCAACAACAAAAGAAACGAAGTTCTGTTGTGTGAGATTCATAACACACAACAGAAACCAAATAGAATAGTTGTGTGAACAAACAACCAACAACAAAAGAAACAAAGTTCTGTTGTGTGAGATTCATAACACACAACAGAAACCAAATAGAGTAGTTGTGTGAAGTAACAACCAACAACAAAAGAAAATAAAGTTCTGTTGTGTGAGATTCATAACACACAACAGAAATGAAATCATCTCCGTTGTCTGAGTAATCAACAGACAAGAGATATAATTTCACTTCAGTTGTGTGTTATTAATCTCAGACAACAAAGAATGAGTAATATCTGTTGTGTATTACATATCTCAGACAACAAAGAATGAGTAATATCTGTTGTGTGTTATGAATCTCAGACAACAAAGAATGAGTTATATCTGTTGTGTGTTATGAATCTCACACAACAGTGAATTCTTTCTTCTGTTGTCTGAATGTGCCGAGGCATCGCCGCGCATGCCATGCCAGGCACATGCTGCGCAGAACTCACACAACGAAAATAAGTATTTCTGTTGAGCAAACTATTATCACACAACGGTGAAATCACCGTTGTCTGATTTTTCAATCACACAACACTCACTTAGACCACGGTGAGCTTGGTCATCAGACAACAGAAATCCACCGTCGTCTGATGACCTTTTTGTAGTAGTGGTGAGATTTGACAACGTCCGCCATCATCTGTCGTCCACCGTTTCGTTTCTTCAAATCTTGGAACAAAGCTCGAAGAGTATTTGCTGAGGATTTGCCTCTGTAAAATGGTCAAAACGCTAAGCCTAAGCCTCTCTCTCTCAGTATAGCTCCTCGCTTCCCCGATATACCGACCCAAATCTCCTTCATTGCTGCTCTCTGCTTCACCAACGCCACCCCCAATTCTCTCAACCTCTACTCCGATCTCCAAATCTCATCACAACTTCAACAACATCTCCCTCGTAATAGCGATGCTTCAAGCATGGCCGGAGGACGTGCGACCTGGAGTAGACTCGTTGGAGGCAGGCGAGGAAGATGGTGGCTGCGGTGAGTGCATGGCCGTGGTCGAATATCTGTGACCGAGGAGATAGAGATCCACTTTCTCTCTCCTCCTTCTCGAGTCATAATTTTTTTCTCCAGTGTAGGAATGCTGAAGCCTCTTGCCATGTTCATCAATTTGTTGTAAGCGTTTCTCTTAGTTGATTAGGTACAATTTAGGGATTAGCTTAGTATCTAGTTAGGTTTAATTCAATTCTTAGGGTTCAATTGGGCTTCTATTTAGTTCAAATCGTTTGAGATTTATGGTGTCGCTACTAGGTAGCTTCTTGATTGTTAGTTTTGTTTTGTTTTTTTGTCTTTTTTTTTTTTGGCTCAGTTCATATTGCTTGGTAACTAAATTGTTATTTAGGTGTAGGCTATTGCTTAACTATGTTATCAATATTCTGCATGCTTAATAGAATAAAGCAACTACCCTTGGATTGACATTTTGATATCAACAATGTGAAAAGGGTGTGGTTTGTCTTTGTCTTTTCTCATTTTACTCACATGTTCAATTTTCTTCTGAATTCACATGATCTTTTCGCGTGCCATGATTCTTTATCAGATTGTGTTGGAAGCAGATGGTTATTAGCCTTATCTCATATCTCCTTAAGAAGGTTTGAGGTCACACCACAACAATTGTGGGCAACAGCCACATAAATATTGCCACAAAATGAAGGAATGGTGGATAATGGAGTCATACCCACTGTTGTTGAACAAGTTGGGGTCTATAGCTCCCACGCACAAACCATTATGGGTTGCTATGTATTATTTTATATTTATGAAAGTCTTCTTTATTAGAAACAGTGACTGGACCCAATTTTCATAATTTTTTTTTTACAATTTCTATTATTTTCTTATTGAGTGAGTGTTTTTTTTATTATTAAACTTCATGAGTGGGTGTTGTTTTTTATTTATTTTACAATGAGAGTAACGAATGGGTGACATCTGTATGCCTCAAAATAATAATAATTAAAATTGGAGGAAGCTAAAGAAAGCCTTCTCTCACTATATCAAATTATAGATCTATTCTGTAAAACATCTCTCTCTCTCTCTATCTCTGTTTTTGCCTGTGTTGAATCTAGTGCCATATTTCCTCTTAGATCTACCCATCAACCCATCTGAATCCATTTCTATGGCACTCCATCAACATTCCGAACTACTTATCAGTCACCAACCAATGATCTCTTTTCTGGTGAGGAGCTCCTTTTTTTTTGGTGCCTCTATTTCAATTGTTAGATTCTCATGTCCTGGTTGGTAATCGATATTAGGTTGTCTTTTTTGATTGCAAGTAGGGAAAACCACATCGATCAAGCAACTATCTTCTGATCTAGTTTTTTTTTGGGTATTTGGTATCTGATGCTTTGATTTTATTGAATTTTTAATGAAAACGATTGTTTATTGGACTAGGCGCTTTATAAGGTTTAACTTCTACAAGTTCAGATCTTCAGGATATGGAACAGAAAGCTGCAACAGCATATGATCTAGCTGCAACAAAAAACTGAAATATGCCAACCCCTCCTCCAATCATCATCATGGTTCTACTTTCATTTTTTCAGTTCTTGGAGGACTTGGCATATATATCTTTCGTTTAGCATTTTATTAAATTACAATTTATGCTTATTTTGCAGTCAGTAATATGGATTTAAGAACTTCAGGAAACGACGAACAAGAGAAGAGAAAGATTTGTTACTTTCTCAAGCAGGTAAATTTATGTTATAGCTACACATTATTTGTCATTAATTGACTGGACTGGGAACACTTGATGAAATCCCAAAATATGAGACATCTCTTTGACTCATTATAGTTTTCATTTGTATTGAAAATGTATCTCTAGTATTTTATCGATCTACACTATAGTGTTTCGTATATTATTGACTAGAGTTTCTAGGCTTGGAGAGGGATTTGGTAAACTCTGTCAACTGTGCAGGAACTTGGATAGTTGATGATAAAATAGCCATCAAACCTCAGATACTTTTCTATAAACCATGGTACTGAAATGCTAATAACTACATTACAATTATTGTCATTTGCATTTCTAGGATAAATTAGTTTTACCAAAACCTACAAGCTTAGCCTTATGTTATAAACTTGTGATAGTTTACTGCTCTACCATCAAAGTTCTTGTGTTTGATGACTTTGATCATATGGCTTCAAGGGAAATTCAGTTCATGTTGCTTATTACTTGTTAAATCCAAGAAAAATGACAACATTGAAACAATTTAAATTTGTGAATTGAAGATGATTCAATGCCACTGACTAATCAACCGCATCTCATATGCTTGTTAGACTAATCAACGTATTCATGTTCCAAACGGTGAATTTCTGCTATTGCTGCATGTCTCGATCAAACTATAGTATCAGTTAATTGGGTTAGTGAGTTTTTTTTCTTCCTATGTTCAAATTAGTCATTGTAAACTGTCCTACACCATTGTTATTTGTATTTAATCTTTTCTCAGACATAATGTGTTAAGAGGTTATCGTTTCGAACAGGCAGCTACAAAAGCATATGATAGAACAAACCTTAAGCACGGGAGCACACAAGAATACGTTACTCACTGAGAAGGTAACCTAACTAGCTATAATTCTAGCATATATATAGTATTGCTGTTTTAAACAATATATATAATTTGTGTGCTTGGAGTTGATACCTATTTGATACGCTATCTTTTATTATTTATGTATCAGGATAATTTATATCAAGTCCAACTTAGAGTATCCAGCTTCCATGTTGAATTTTGAAGAGCCTGAACTGGTGTTCAAGACAAAGAGAAGTTAAGGCAAGGTCAATTAGTATATGGTATGTAGAGATTACAGATCTACTTATGTATAAAATTTTCAGTTCATGTTAGAGCTGTAGTTGGAGCCTGGGAGAAGTTGAGGTCATAAGCCATTTGGTTTGTTGGTTAGTATTTAGAGAAGTATAACACTATTGATGTACTAAAGTTTGCATAGGAAGATTTATTTATCTATTTAGTTGATTTTTACAATATAGGAAATTATTGTTGTATATTCAATACACAGATATTGGATTTTCATTATATGTACCAAAAAAAATTTCAGATATTGAGAATTCATTTTAATAATTTTTTTTTTAATATTTGTATTGATGAAGACACGAACCCAGCATAAGTGTGACCATACTAGAATAATATAATACTAACTTCAGCCCCCAACATTTTATATAAAGAAATGGGACCAGTCATGTCAAAAATGAGAAACAAGTCACGTAGAGAGTGAAGCGTGGGTATTCTTGCCAAAGCAACCGGCCCACAGAGCACTGACCCAAAGAAACGTGGCTACAATGTGGCAATGGCTCTTGGACACACACATATGTGGCCTTTGGCCCAAATTTGTCACCAATAGTGTGTGTGGCAGTTGCTTATAATTATAGTGGTGTCATTAATAAAAGGTGACTTAGAGCTTGCGAAGGAATCATCACGTCTTTGTGTGGATGAGGTAAACCTTGCTATATCTTGTTTCTAATGTAGAATGAGTTTGAATTTCTTGTACCGTGCAGTATCTCATTATAAGGAAGGGTACTGTGAATTTTCCCCTTTCCTTTTGCTGCCATTTATTTTAATTCCTTTGGCTAGAAACTTGAATTTAATTCTAATAAGATTGTATGCACGGTATGCATTGTGTTAGAGCATCATTTGGTCCATGCAGTTTTGGGGTTGGTCTGAATACAACATGCTTAATGAACTACTCTTGTTGATTATGACATGCTATATTTTTTAGGGAACTTCTTGTCCCTCGTGTTATACTTTTGTTAATTAAATATGTTTTTTGTAAAATATTAACTGTTATTTCCTAAGATTTATAGGAACAGAAGGGTCATGCATAGAGCGTACCTCTAATGAACTTGTAGTCTTTTGAATTGTGTGTATGGCTTTGGGGAATAGAAGGTCCTGCAGCTACCATTTTTTTTTCTGTTCTGAAGTAAAAGCAATTAGGTTTTATTGACAAAAGCTCCCTTGAATTTATTTAATACACATATCCTTCACTTAGCTATGTACTTGCTAAGAAGTTGTGTGAAAATGTTACCTCACATCATCAACAGCAAGGTGCTTAGATATGGGAGTTGTTAGTTAGGTGAGTTGTGATTGGATATGAGTTCCCTTTTGCTTACTTTGGTTGAAAATTTGTGTGAAACCTTATTTTACAGAGCAAGTTTAATTGATTTGCTATTATCAAAATGTGGACCTGTTATCATTTCTTTGTAGCTCTGTGCTCTATTATTGGTACATGTTGGGCTGCTTTATTATATTTCTCGCAGTATTTTGACTTTGATGCTTTAATATGTATCTACATGATCTCTCTTCTTTGAAATGTATAGCTCTATGTCTCTTTCTATTTTGCTGAGTCAAATAACTCTTTGTAAGAATTATATATGTATAACAGTATATGTATGTGTGTAATTTTTTTCATAATCAAAATATATCATTATAATAATTCACTGATTTTTATGGTATCTGGTATCTATACTTTCTGTCTTTGTCTTTCTGTTATTGAGTGTGTGATAAAGTTTCATACTTTCCTTTGTTTGCTCTATATGTGAGTTTTTCTTCAGTGAATAAAGTTCTTTGTGTGTGTCCTGTCCTCTTCTCTATATGCATTTTTTCTTCAATCTCATACCTAAGAGCTTTTGTATCGGTATATACATTAGTAAAATAGAGGTCAAGCTATAGAATGACAAGCGTGAAAGAGAGATAGTGAAAATTGAATGTCCTCTTGATACAATTACTGATTTGAAAATCAAGAATGCTACTTTTTTTTTTTTTTGGCTTTTTGAGATGTGAGCAATGCACATTTGTTACTGACTCTGCAAGTGTTTCTTCTTGTGTTTTAGGATAGTGAGTATATGAGTGCTCCTTGCAATATTTGGATGGAGAGTTTAGCTTTGTCTTGGTGCTGAGATGGTCATAGTGAGTGTATGAGTGGCCTCAGTTCCTGCTATGGAAATAACTGATTACACGCATTGCTATGTATGTAATTGTATCTAAAACACTAGAAATGAGTAAATCATCAAGGCAATTAATATGTAATTAATTCATTTTTATTTATTTTGTAGTAAATAAGTGAAATTATGGATTTCAGACGAAGTTGAGCAAAAATAGAGCTAATCGGAGTTATCGACAAAAAGTCAACAACAATGGTCAGCGAGTCAATGCCCTAAGCAAATATGTGAAAATCATTGGTTTGAGCTCGGAAAAAGCAAGAGAAGAAGAAGAAAATTGAAGCAAAGAAAAAGTTGTATTAAATAATTATTTGAATAATTAACCATTGTATTAATTAATTAAGAGATTAATTAATCATGCTCAGCCAAATGTCCCGTGTAGCAATTAAACCTTAATTGCTTGCTTGTTAATTGAAGGCTACCATGTGCTAGAGGGCCAGACCATCCCTCTCTTTCCCCTTGTCCACTCCCATGCTGCCACATGGCAGCCCCCATCCCATCCTTTCCTCTTAGTTACGAAAGCAGCAGCCACCAATTCTCTCCTCTCTCCATACATATATCCCATCATTCTCTATTCTCACCAACCCTACAGTAGTGGCCGCACACCCCATTCGAACCCCAGATTTTCCATCCTCTCCTCCAACATAGCCGCGACCCACCTCCCTCTCTAGTCTCCTATTTCTCTCACTTTCCAATTCCATTCTCAACCATTTTTCTCAAGAAATTTTAAGGAAAAATTAATGGGCTCTCACTCTACATCATCAATGATTCATCACCACAAAGGGATTTTGACTTGGTAAAGAGTATGGGCTTAATTTCAAGTTGGGTTCATATTTGCCTATAACAAATTGTGAGTCTCGCTTGTATTCCATCTCTCCTCTATTATTTCTCTTAATTTCTTATGTATTTGATAATGAGTTGTGAGTAGTTCAATTTTGGGAGTTAGGGTTTGAAGCCCTAACTCATCTTGTAACAATATTGTTGCTTTACTCTTAATAAATGCAATTTCCATTGTGTATGCTTTAAATCCGAATTTGTTGGTCCTTAGAAGCATGTTTCTAGGTTTTGTCACCTTTGAAATTATGTTGTGGGCAATTGTGATGAATAGATTGATAAATTGACAACTTATTAGTCTTGTTGCATCTAGGATTTAAGTGTGGTGACCATTAGCTAGCTTAATTGTAGCTAAGCTTGCTTGGGTCTCTATTATCTTGCTCTCTAGGCCTCTAATTTTGGATATTACGGCCTTAACCGGCGTAATGCACAAATTAGAGAGTTGATTGTGGCTTTAACCGACATAATCAATACACCCAAAGGATAATTGATTTAGTAGCCTTAACGACATAATCAATACACCGAAAGGATAATTGATTTAGTAGCCTTAACCGGTACTAGATACGGGACTTGACACATATAGAAAATGCATGCATTTGTGAAATAGGCATCGATGTTTACAAGATAGTTAGTGTGGATCACCCGACACTCCCATGTTCCCATTAATTTGAAATCCGAATTTTAATTTCTTGCTTGATAATTAGTTGTTTGCTTTTATTTTAGTTTGCATTTAATTTAGTTAATTCACAATTCAAAACTCCCAAATAAAATTCTACCTTCCATTGTGCATAACTCATTTGGGCTATAAGTTAGTGGCTTTGATTAGGCTTAGTGTGAGCTAAGCCGAGCATTACCGAGACTTGGTGCCTTGTGAATATTATTTTACTTTATTATATTTTTATTTTTCATTGTATGCTTTTAAGTTATATTCTAGCGCCAATTACCCCGGTTAGGTCCAACACCTAATCCCCGAGGTACGATAATCAAGGTTTTAATATTTCCCTTACTTGACAACGATTCGTACGCTTGCGAGAGTTTATGAGCCAAGTCAATGACCAAATGGTTCGATATATACCAACTAGTACGTGATCCTATCCTTTTCTACACTTTTATTTCTTCCAAATATTATGAATTAGAATTATCAATGCTGACTTTGCCTAATGTATTGATACAGCCATTTCATTGTCCCCGAGTTGGGTCCTGACGTCAAATTCTTATATGCTTCTCATAAGGCTCTTAAGGAATACAAGGAGGCTAAAGTGGTGTGTGTTAATGATTATTTTTTATTCATTGTTCTGCATGTGATCAAGGAAAATTATATATTGGTTAATGTCTGATGGGCAATCTTGGGTTTTGGTTTAGAATATATGCTATGTGTGGTGAATATCTGAAAGGCAATCCTACTTATCAATTTGCATTTCAATTATAAATATTTTCAGAACTGTTTGTAATTTTTCAATCTTTTGCAACTTGGAGTGGATACAGTCCTAGTTCTTTTTGGTCCAGTGTCCTACTTGTTGCTGTCCAAAGTCCAAACCAGCAAAGGGTGTTGAAAAGACATTTTCGCTAAAGGAAAGTACCTCTTTGCTAGATTGGTTGATGGATCGAAGTAACATTTGGGCTAATGATCTCTCTACTTCCCTAAGTACATTGCAGGCTCTTGAAGGCATTGTTGGCAAAGGTATTCAAATTTTATGCAGCTTTGGGTAAATGATGACAAGAAAGTGCATTTCATTAATTATTTATCTGTTCCTTGCAGACCACCTTGTCGTCTCTACCTCCTGCTCTCTTCTTCATACCCTGTTGATCTTGTTAATGAGACTAAGCTGACAATGAAATCAAATCATGGCTCCCTTTGCTGCCCAGAAAATTGTTGAAGTTAATGCTTTGGCAAAGGCATTGGCTGGTCACAAGGATGAGGTATAGCCTTTTATTCTTTCACTACCACTGATCCAGATTTGTTTTGTAAAGCACAAATCATGTCTTGGTTTTATACTTGATTAAAATTGCTAGTACTGATTTATTTTTCCATTACATGCAGGTACTGTATCATTCTCTTCTGCTGCAGTGTGCCACTTGCAAAGCTTCACAACAAGCTTGGAGGTGATGCAAATTAGTATATAGTGCACAAGATGGTTTGAAATGGTGCAGTTAGGATGCTTTCTTTGTTGGTTTTATGGTCTAGAAACTTGAGTGTATGGATAATTTACATATATATTGGAGCATTGTTTCTATACAAATATATTTGGAGCATTATTTTTGTGCAAATATTTTAAGCAAATAATCGATAATGAACAAACAACGGTTCGTAAATTATGTTGTATGAGTACATGTTTCTTTTGAATCACACAACTACCATTGGTTGGTCGCAAATATAATTACAACTATCACACCACAGTTATATACAAATATTTGTAGTAGTAAAGATTATCCAAAAACAGGTCATAATATTTTTGTTGTTTGATTAGACAACCAACATCAGCTGGAAACTTAATTCTGTTGTGTGAGTAGCCATTGAATCAACAAATTGGATGCGACGCATCCAATTTCTGGCATCGGCATGGGCAGATTTGGGACAACGGTTCTATCTTCTGCGTCGACCCTATGATCTCCACACAACGGTGATTCACCGTCGTTTGAGTGTTGTGATGCACTTGGGACAAAACTTTGCTCTTGGGACAACAGTTATACACCGTTGTGTGATGCATTTTTGTAGTAGTGCCCCCCCCCCCCCCCCCCCCCCAAATCACTCTATAATCAAACACCATTCTAACTACAACAAATATATAGAATTGCAATGCAGAGAAAAAGTTATACATTCTCTTGATGTAACAAGAAAGACAATCATAGTCTTAGAAATTTTGCCTATATATACCCGAAACAAGTTAAACAAAAACGGGGCTTATATATATATATATATATATATATATATATATGTACTTACATGAGCATTTGCCAAGCTCATGCTATCGCCAGTGGTACCAACTCCCATCAGCGGAGGGACCTACGGAAACACAACCAAGCAGGCTACTGCCTGAGCCCTGGCTCACCCCCGGAGCACCGCCGACGCGCAGCGTCAAGATGGCATCAGAAGCTCCAGAAAGTGGTAACTGAAGCATATCAGTCCCACATCGAAAACATGGAAGAGATCAGTCTCTTCCCCACCTATAAAAGGTTCTCTCCTCTCTCCTCTCTACTCATTAATGACGCATTCACTACTTACCTACTATTATTCTGTCAACATAAATACATTGACTACTTAGGCATTGGAGAAGAGAAGACTGCCCAACGCAGTCTCCCTCTGACGCCGCTTTGTATTTTACTTGAGAGGTAGTGAAAGCACTGAGAATGTTGCAAGTAGCGGTCCGCCCATCGGACCAGCGTTAACAAAGACTTGGGACATCGCTCAATCTTAAACATTAACATTGGCGCCATCTGTGGGAACGCTTGAACAAAAGGTCATCCCACCACAATAATCACCATGACTAATGGTAGTGGGGGAAACGCTGAAGAGCAAGCGGATCAATCTGCTAACCCTCATCCTGCCAACCCCGCGGCTAACATTAACCCAGCGGTTAACGTTAACCGAGCACTATTCAACACTCCGGCCAACCACAGGTCCTACTGGCCTAAACCGCAATGGAGGCCCGACAGGGCAGCAGTCGCCCACCAGGCCAGGATCTTGCCGCTATGTATGAATTGGCATTAGCGGACCTCCACAAGGCAAACAGGGAGCACGAACAAGAGAGCAGAGAGAACGCTAAGGCCCAAAAGCAAGTGGCCATGCTGATGTCAAAATTCGATGAATTGAAGAGGGGACTGGAGACAAACGCTAACCCAGCGCAGAGCGAGCGATCTCGGAGCACCAGACGTAGTCGACTCAATACCGGCGGATTAGTACCCATACCAATCGTACAGATGCAGGTACCGCTGAACCACCTGAACTATTGAGAATGGGCCTAGCTCCCCAGCCCAGCCTAATGTTATAGCAGGAAGCGGAGTCACAACCTCACACCAACCGCTCTGCAGTCAAGGCCAAAGCTGAAGGTAATCCACCTGCCCCCAAGCGAGAGCTAGCGCAGCGGAACCTCCAGGGGGGCCCGTCGGCGACGCAACAGCCCTAATCCTGGAAAGGATGCAACAATTAGAACAAAGGCTAATCCAGGCGGAGGCAGGTTCCCCAGCGCCAACACAAAATCCGCTCTTTGCATCCAGGCCAGGGCCATTCCCTGCCAGGATCCTGTAGGCCGTCAGACCAGCATATACAAAGACACCAAAGATGTCACATTACAGCGGCATGACTGACCCCTTCGTCCACATGGACACCTTCAAAAAAGTCACTAATAATAAGGGATTTGATGATGCCACCCTCTGCCTCTTGTTCAGTGAAACGCTAGACAGTGAGGCAATAAGCTAGTTTTTTAAATGCTCACCTGGATCCATCGACTCATTCAATACACTATCAAATGCTTTCCTCTCTCGGTTCATCCTACTAGCTGTCGGACACCATAACACAAGTCAGTTGTTCAACGTCAAACAGGGCGCCGAGGAAACATTGAAGGCATTTGTCACCAGGTGGCGGGGGGGCAGCATCTCAGTGCCGCGATGTTGACAAAACAATGGCATTAGCAGTCTTCAAGCAAGGACTCCTCAAGCTGCCATTTCTCTATCACCTCAATTACAATCATCCAAATGCCGTGTATGACCATATCATGGGCAAGGCAGTCATCCATACACAGGACGAATTCATCACATATGGAGAAACCCCACCATCACCTCTAACACCGTCAAAGTCCACTTAGCCCTCCTCAAGCTGTCAGGAGAATGCTAACAAAACCTCTGTTACGCTGCCAACTGATAAGAAGAGAGAGTGGCAACAGGGCAACTACCAGAGTAAGCTGCAGGAGGACCAGCATTACAACAAGGGCAACCACTCATCCTATGGGGATAACCGTAACAAACAGACGGAGTCTTCCCAGCAGTATACAGTGTTTACAGTCCTCACAACCTCGTATGAGGAGATATACGACCAAATGCCTTGAGGTCATTTGAGGTCACAACACTAACAACTGTAGTGCTCTCAAAAAGGCTATTGAGAATTTGTATCGTGATGGCAAGATGGAACAATTCAAGGTGCGCCAACCGCCACCTGTGGTCACCAACATCTAACCATGCGCCGCATCAACACCATCGACGACGGCGCTCTAATCACCAACATGTCTCATAGGGCAAGAAAGTGCTAACCTCCCTAAAGAAGTTTGCAACATCCGCTAGACTCCTAAGGACTGGTTGGGAACCCATCACCTTCTCGTCGGAGGAGGAGTGTGGAGTACATCTACCCCACAAAGATCCATTCTTGATTGACGCCGTGCTCTATAAATGGTCAATAGGAAGGCTCCTTGTTGACAGCGGATCTTCTGTCAATGTCATCTTCAATAGTTGCTACAACCAACTCCAGCGGAATAGAAAATTGCTCCAAGATCATGAGCCGCTGCTAAGTTTCTCCAGTGACATCACACAACCACTTGGTTCCGACTACATGCGACTAGTTATCGGCACTAGTCCATGCACAGTGGAGATACACATGGAGTTCATCGTCGTCGACTGCTTCAGTTCATATAATGCCATCATTGGTCGACCGACACTTAACAAACTCAAGTGCATCATAGCCGGATACATGCTTCTCATGAAGTTCCCTACACCCAGTGGAACGGACTGTGTGAAAGGAAGTCAACAACTGGCACGGGACTGTTATTCAACGACTGTGGCATGATCAACCCGCCGCATGAAATCCTAACAGTAGGAAACCATGCACCGGCACCAAGAATTTTTTTAGGACCGTCGGGATGACGAGGATAAATATGTAAAAAAAGAGCCTGTCAACCCAGAAACATCTTTGAGGGTTATCAGCATCTCCGACGGGCACCCTGAGCGGACGGTCCGCATCAGCGCCCAACTAGCCCCAGAGGTAGCGGCTGAACTCACACAGTTTCTACGTGACAACGCCGCCGTCTTTGCATGGTCCTACGCTGATATGCCAGACATCTCCCCTGAGATCATCACACATAAGTTGAGTATCAAACCATCCTTCTATATTGTGAAGTAATGGCGTAGGGCCTTCGATGAAGAGAGATATCCTGCAATAGGGGAAGAGGTCGCCAAGCTGCAGGGCATCGGGTTCATCCACCAGGTCAATTATCCCCAGTGGATTTCCAACCTGGTCATGGTCAAAAAATCTAGCGGAAAGTGGCGGATGTGTGTCGACTTCAAAGGTCTTAACAAGGCATGTCCCAAGGATATCTTCCCGCTACCCCGCATTGATCAACTGGTTGATGCAATCGCTGGACATGAGCTGCTCAGCATGATGGACTCCTTCTCCGGCTATAATCAGATCAAGATGCTCCCCGGCGACCAAGAATGCACTACCTTCACCACCGACAAGGGCTTATACTGTTACAATGTCATGCCTTTCGGTTTGAAGAACGCCGGTGCAACTTATCAGCGGTTGATGAATGCCATGTTCGCTGAGCATCTCGGCAAGATCATAGAGGTATACGTGGACGACATGTTAGTCAAAAGCATCAAAGCCAATGGACACGTGGCAATCCTCAGAATCATATTCGCCATTCTCTTGGCTTATGGTATGCGCCTCAACCCAGAAAAATGTTTCTTTGGCGTTACCACTAGCAAATTTCTGGGCTACATCGTCATTGAACGGGGCATAGAGGCCAATCCTGACAAGTTGCAAGCCATCCTCAACATGAAGGCTCCGAAATGGAAGGTGCACGTTCAGAGCCTCCAAGGCAAACTAACCGCTCTCTCTCGGTTCATTTCCAGACTCACTGACAGGTACCTCCCATTTTTCAAAGTTTTGAAGAGGACCCACAAGAAGGAAATCGACTGGACCCCAGACTATGAGGCAGTGTTCCAAAGTTTGAAGGAATACTTAGCAGCAGTCTCACTTCTTTCCATCCCTATACAGGGGGAGGTATTGTACATCTACCTGGAGGTATCACCATCAGTGGTTAGCTACGCCATTGTACGACGAGAGGGCCAGGAAGAGCTCCCAGTATTCTACGCCGGCAGAGGCATGAACCGGGTGGAGACATGATATACCCCCCTGGAGCAGCTCGCTCTCGCACTCATTGTCTCCGCTAGACTGTGGTGACCCAAGAGAGGGGTCCCACAGAGCCGCGACCCCGAGCCAATGAGAAACCGACATGTCACTAATGACATCTTGATAACTCATCAACCCGAAATCGCAAGGCCTTTTGGGTTCAAACTGTTGGTTTACAAAACACTTTCTTGGACAAGTCGGTCTAGCAACCAAACAACACATTTTCAAAAGTAGAATTTGAAATGGGCTAAGAGTTTGGGCTTGCAATCGGAGCCCAATTTAGAAAATAAAACAAATCACTAAGTAATTACAAGCATGGGAGACGCGCCCCAGGGTTACGGGTCTCCCGAAATTTTTGGTAAACGAGTAGGAAATAAATAAAAAAATAAAAAATAAAAAAGTAACCAAACAAGTGATTTCAAAACCCAACAAGGGACCAAAACCTTCTTTTAAACAGTGTCAAAGAAAAGTGCGCCAAGCCGGACCATGTGCCTCCCACGTACGCTTCCCGACCACATGCTCGAAACCTGCACACTATTGTAGGGGTGAGCTTTCGTCCTCGCATGCCCAGTAGGGGTCGACCCAACCATGCTAAGTTTGAAAAATAATAATAATAATAATCGAAAATATTTACTACATAATATTATGCACGTTTATCGAAAAATGCTTTAAGAGAAGAGGCAACCACAAACATTTGTTTTCTTTTATATAACATATGCAGCATGCTTCACATAACTTGGAGCTCCGAGATACTTACCTGCCGGCTAAACTCAAATAAATTGGTGACCGACCTGGTTCGTCATCCTTCGAGAACAGGCCAACTACTCTGTAGTTCTTGTGACTACAAGTAGCGAAAGTGTCCATTTCTTGGCCCTAAGTCTCCTATGACTGGTTCACTGTCTGTACTCACCCTTCCTCGACAAACATAGGAGCATGGCCCCCTCCAGAGGTTCACGGTTATCGACACTATGGGATCCCTAGGAATCTACGCGTCTAGGTCCCATTCACTTTCAGGTCACAAGTATAAACATACAATGGGGTACAATATCTCAACATACAAGTCTAGCCTCGGTTTTTGTAATCAGCAAATATCAGTTATGGAAACACAGATATCACGAGGCATCGACTAATGAACAACCAAAAACGTATTTACAGGCAACATACTATTTTACTAGTGCATTCCACACATAGAAAAGCCTCTAACAAGGAAGGGACAGCTCACCCTACTTGGAATTGGAGTGCTCGTCCACATTCGGGTTCGTTCCCGACTTTCGATACTTCTTCCAATTTCATGTGCACACGCTCGAGTCCTTTATAATAAAAATTAAACCAATAAAAAGTAACTTGACATCATTAACTTAATCAATCGAGCACTTAAGGCATTCACTTAATTTCCTTAAAGTCCATTGAATTAACCTTTAACATAAAAACCTACTATCCATTCCCAAATAATCCGAATGGTATTGCCTTTGAACCCTTTGGGATATGGTGATTATATTTAGCACTTTAACTTCATTTCTTGAACCTTTTTACTTTAGAAAAACAAATCACAATTTCTATTCCCGAACAATTCACTTAACATAGCAAGCTCATTCGGAATATGGTGATCACACTTCTTCCCATATTAAAATTTCGGTCAACCAGTTTGACCTCATTTTATTTAGCCTTTAAACCTTAAGCAATTAAATAGAAACCACCATTCCCGAATAATTTCATTATACGATAAATTCAGGATATGATCGGTTTGGAATATTTCTATTCATGGACCTTAAATTGAACATCCCACATATTAATTCACTTATCCAAAACCGGTCCATTCTTATTTACCACTTTTCTCATGCATTTGACCAAACCACCAATTCCATTCTTTTTTTACATTTTGACGTTGATAACAAATTCATCCTTTTAATTCTCAAGACAATTCTCCTCTATTCAATAAGCCGATTCATGCCAAGTTTCCAACATAACAGTTAATACACAAGCAGCATAACCATATCTCATTTTGTTTACTTAGTAATGCCATAACTTCTATCAATACAAACAGCACACAACCATTTAGATCCCAAAATGAACAGCCCCTTACCATTATTCTTTTGCAAAACAGAAACCAGTTTCATCGTAGCTGCAATCCCACCAACAGTCACTCGAATTCCTGGCAGTAGGACAAGTTTAATAATCCAATTCTTAACCAAATTCATATCCAACACAGAGTTCATGACCCTTACCTCAATCCATTTTCAATGGAAACTGACCCAATAGTTCTTCTTCTCCAAATCTTCAAACTCCCAGATTCCACAGCTCAGGATTTCCAAAATCTCTCAAAGCAGAACAACAACTTAATTAATTAATCCCAACGTCCAAACAACAATCAAACTCATAATTCAAAGGCCTACATTCCTTACCCATTTTCAGTTCTGCCGAGACCATAATCTCCATAATGTGCTGCTTCTTGCAGTCTTTCTTAGTTCTTCATCCTCCCATCATGAACACAAATCAAAGCTAAGACTAGAAGCTTCACTCTCCGATCTGAATTCCATTATTTCCTCAAGCCCAGAAAACCCAAGGTTAGAAAACCGACTTATCTCTTAATTAGAATTCAAATAGCCAACGAACGGGGCTAGAGAACGTCTTACCAGGACAAGGGATTAGATCAGCGATATACATGGTGGAGCTATGGCGATCCACGCGCCAGCAGCTGCGCGTGTAACGAGTGTAGTGGCCCTGGTCGGAATCGGAGGTCGGCATCTCAGAAACAGGTGGGTAGTGAGGCACTGATTACATCTATGGAGGTAGTTTAGTTCGATTTGGACTGGAGGTTGGGGAACAAAGGCATGTAGAACAGGGACCTCCGGCAATGCTTGTACGGCGTCATCAGGCGTCGGCGGGCAGAGGGGTTTCTGGGTTTTGCTACGCTTTGCTTGTTGAGTAGAACGACGGTGGCGGAAGGGCTTGGAAATTGCCAGAAAATCGATGAGGGTCGAGGAACAGTGACACGCAGTCTTGGGTTGTCACGTGCGAAGGAGGACGGTGGTGCATGGCCTGGATTTTTGTGAGGTTTAGGTTGGAATTGTGTTCTGGTTCGAAGGGTGGAGGCGGTGTCGAGAGGTGGTGGCAGAACCGATGTTTTCCAGTGGTTGTAGAGGGGAGAAGAGAAAAGAAACCAGAGGTCGGGGGAGAGAGAGAGAGAGGACGCGGCTGCAAAGGAGAGGGAGGAGAAAATGATGCTAGGGTTTTCTCACTTTCCTATTTATACTTATGTCCGTGAAATACCTATTTTGCCCTTACAACAAATTACGAAACTCTCCTAGTTAATTGCTTTAAGTTTTGGGCTCGTAACTTTTCTTTTATTCACTTTTCGTCGGAAACTTCCTAAGTTATTTCTCGACTTCGTCCTAGGCCCAAAACTCGATCTTGTAAAAATCCAAAACTTTGTTACAACTCAATTTATCATCTTCGAAAATTCAACAAACTGTTAGGGCTGGGCATTTAAGCCCGAAAACCCGCAAATCTGAACCGGCCCGTCAAAACCCGACCATTTCGGGCCGGGCCCTATTTTTTTTTTTTGTCGAAACGGTCCTGGCCCGGGCCTTGACTTTCAAGCAAACGGTTCGGGCCGGGCCTTGTCTTTCAAAGTGACAAAAGCCCGTCAGGCCCGTCTAAGAGATTAAAGGCCAGATGTCCTTGTATTATTAGTCATAATTGTTGAGTCACAAATTACTTACGCAATTGTGCCCCATAATTATGAAAATTGATTTGTCTTCCATGCTATTTTACCTTTTTTAATCCATTTCCTTTTATTTGTAGGAATCCTTGCATTGAGAATAAAATGACTATTTGAGGCTTGAAATGTGGAGATTTGAAGCTAGGGGAAGAAGACACGGAGATTGGAAGAAAATTGCAAATCGACTTTTCCGGCGACTTTTCCGGCAAACTTTTCCGGCGAGCCGCCACTCATGGAGGGTCTTTTCTCCAGCAAAGGAGGACCATGGTAGTGAGAATCTCCCATCACTTAAAATTCAAATATCTCCCTACACCTTGTCCTTTTATCACCTTGCCAATTTGGGACCATTTGGGGGACAATGGTGTAAGAGGATCTCTTGCACACTTGGGGACCAAAGATGACACACCTAGCTGATCAAAAAGAGGCCAAAGACCAATTATTCAGAATTCTTGACTCCATTCAATCATCTTCATCCTATCCAAGATCCATTTTTCTCTCTAGAGAAGACACCACCATTTCCACCACTAAAACCACCATCTCCACCTCTAAAACCTCCATTTCCACCACTACAACCTTCATTTCCTCCACCATTCAACACCACAACTCATCTTAGAGATCCCAAATTTCACTATTCTTACCAATATCAAGAGCTTGGAGCAAGGAGAAGGAGGTGACTACCACCACATCATGTTCTTGGAGACCCATCTCCACCACATCTTCCGGCATCATCAATAGTCACCCTTTACTCTCTATCTCTTTATGTATTTGATGTTTAATAGAATGTTGAAGCTTGTGTATCTATCTATGTGTGAGTAGTGAACTAGTTGGGGCTAGGGTTGAAAGCCCTAGCCAAACTTGCTTGGATTGATGCTTTTGTTTATAAATTGATGAAAATTCATGTTGTCATTCTCACATGCTAAGTCAATAGTTGAATGCATTACTTAGACCTAATCAATTTGAGTTATGTGTTTGCCATGACATGAAGTTTTTCCTAGAGATTGATTACCTCTAGGCAAAAAGGGAGCATGAAAGCACACCATGTGTGCATGTGAGGGTAGTGAGCTAAAATCACCTAGAGATAGGATTGGTTTGCTTGCTTGGTTACATAAACTCTAAGCTTTATGCATTTAGGGGAAAATGATTGAGACCTATCCGGTAATTGAATTTGTCTCTAGGTAGTTAGCTCTAGACTTATCCGGTTAGAGTTAATAAAATGAAAGGGGTTTAAGCCTTAGTAGTCCTATCCGGATGCTAAGAGGGTAGTTGGACAATTAGCTTTGCATCATTCATATTCAATTGCTTTAATGCTTGCAAGGGAGGCAAAAGGTGAAACCCGATGCCCTAACTCCCATCCATTTGATAACAACTTGTTTTGTTTAGGTTAGTTTATATTACTTGCTTTCATTGTTTCAATTTGAATAGAAACCAATCTCAAAAATCAAAATCAAATCTCTACACACCATCTTGCACATACTCACCATGAACTTTGGTTCACTTGTGAGCCTTTGTTTGTGATTGTGCATTTGCATATTCTTCTAGTTTTTCCTTAGGTTTTCCCTAGCTAGGAAAGGATTTACCAATCCTCGTGGGTTCGACATCCTTACTTAATCCCCTATTCTATAACTTGTACCTCTTGCACTTGAGGGTGGCTTTAATGCTAACAATAATATAGAGAGTAAAATCCTCATCATAGGATCGAATACACAAGATTATATTCTACACTCAAATACCTAAACCTAATCTTCAGCCTTCATTTCTAATCTCTACACGATCTCTTGTGTGTGCAGGCCGCCTCCTCCAAATTTCTAATCTCCAGTCGATCTGAACACAGAACACACATGATTCATGCTGCTCAGTTTCTCCATAGCTGGGCCGCCTCCTCCGCCGATGCTGTGACGCCCAGATGCCGTGACGCAGATCGAGACCACGCCGAGGCCGTGAGGCAGATCGACACGCCGCCCAGACTGCTCTCTCTCTCTTCACTTCACCTGCGCGGCTGCACAGCTCCTCCTTTCTTCACGTCTGGAGTCTGAATCTTTCAGCTTAGAAAGAGGTAGAGTTTTCTATTTAATGATTACTTCTCACTTTCTTTATGCATATTTCAGTGGCAAGCTTCAGAAACTGTGATCCTGTAAAGTTTATTTGCTTTATTGGAACAATATGCTCTCTTTTCATTTACTTTTAGATGAACTTATGTTACTAACATAGTGAGTAGGCAAAAACTGTGATTGCAGGCTTCCTTCTGTCTCAATACTTTTAGATTGAAGCCCCGATTCTCAAGGTCGGTGAGTAGAAGGAGATCGGAAAGCAGGGCCTGATGAAGAAACTTCTCAAGGAAGGTGAAAGCTGGGAAACCCCAAAGAGCGACGACGAGGTTGAAGGTGCGGTGCCGATTTCAACACTGCTTTCGAATTTGTGTTTTCTTGAATTTGAGCTTTTCTGGAATCGTTTTTGGTTTGTTTTGGATTGGGATTTATTTCAATTGTGATTGAATTTCAGTACATTACACCAAGACTTCGCTGGATGGAACTGAGTTCGATTCGAGCAGTGATACGCCATTCAGGTTCACTCTTGGTCAAGGTGAGGGATCTCTGGCCTTTCACTTGTATTCTAATCACTAGATTAAGCTCTGAGTTGGATGCAAATTTTGTCTACTTAATGAGATTAGTGCTTTTCAATTGAAGTCTGTGGGAATTTTTAGAATTCATGATTGGTCTGATGGAATGTTATCATGAAGAAAAAAGCTTAAATTGCCGATTAAAAAAATGTTTAGTTCGTGTGCTTATATATTTCCGCAAATTTTTGTTAGTATAGAAAGCAATGAATAGCTGCTGGCTGACTTGGTAGAAGAATAGGATTTATAGAGGCAACCTCTGGAAGGTAGTGCATTGATAAATACAGATGGAACACAAGCTCTCAGAGCATAAATGCATCAAGCTTTCTTTTTATTATTGAATTCAATTCGACTGTCTGTCATATTTAGCTTTCCAAATCTCTTTATGATGGTTGTTGTAGGCAAAAGCAAAACTGTGGAGTCCAATTGATGGATGGTAGCTGTTGAATTGCTCGATGGAGAACTGGAAAAAGGGCTGCTAAATTGTTGTATTTGAAATTTTGAATTAGGACTTTCTATTTCAATTGCATATTTGTATTTCAAACTTGGACAGTTGGACATTTGAACTTCATATTTAAATTGGGTCATTGTATTTCAAACTTTCAATTGTGGGTATTGTAATTAACTTGTATTTGAATTTGGATTTTATGTATTTTGGATAGTTCAATTTGCAGCTTCAAGTTTGGATCTTGATATTGTGTTTTGATTCAAATCTGAACTGGTTGAAATGATGAAATGAATGAAATATGGAACATAGCAAGGTAGATATATATCCTACTAAGCAAAAAATAAAGGTTTTGGGCCCGAAAGCCCTCAAGCCCGGCCCGAAGTTAAACGGGCCGGTTCCGGGCCCAGTGAAATTATAGTCAGACCCGGCCCGTGCCCAGCCCTACAAACTGTTGCCTCACTAAACCTCTGTAACCTTCTGGGCCCAAAACGAAGGACTCTGGCCCAAACTTAAATCACCTTGATGAAAAATCTTATTGGTGAAAATTACCTTTGAAAATTAAACAAAATTTTTGGGGGCTCACATAGACGCCTCCACCAATACTTCCAGGCCCACACCATCCATGTCTTAACAAACCAACCGCTTAAGCAGGTAATGCAAAATCCTGAACACTCTGGCAGGCTCAGCAAGTAGGCCATCGAGCTCAGCGAGTTCGACATTGACTATAAGCCAAGGACTGCCTTGAAAGGCCAAGCAGTGGTAGATTTCATCGCTGAGCTCACCGAGTGTCAGGATGAACCCAACCTATGGGCAGAAGAGGCCAACACATAAATGATAACCGCTGAGAAACCAGCCCTCCAGCAGCAGTCAGACTAGAACCTCCACGTGGACTGCTCCGCTTGCGCCAAGGCCTGCGGCGCCGGAGTCATCCTGACAGGGACCAGGATGACTAAACGTGGAATACGCTTTAAAATTCAATTTCAAAGCCTTAAACAACATGGCGGAGTATGAAGCGCTCATTGCCGGCTTACTCCTCGCCATCAACTCAGGGGCTGACAGTGTCAACATATTCAGTGACTCCCAGCTAATTGTTAACCAGGTCAATGATAGTTTCCAAGCCAAGGACCAGTAGTTAGCGGCATACCTGGGGTATGTCAAGACACTCAAGAAATTCAAATTTCACACTATCACGCAGATCCCCAAGTAAAAGAACGTCAAGGCTGATTCACTGGCAAGATTAGCAACCGCCCAACCACACCAAAGTCCAGCAGACACAAGGGTGGAACACCTTAACAGGCCAAGAATCACCAAAACCCTGGCGGATATCTTCAACATTGAGGTAAACCCAAGCTAGATGGATGAAATCATTGAGTACAAGCATAAAGGCACACTGCCAACCGACAAGGTCGAAGCGAGGCAACTCAAGTGGAGAGCGACCCGATATAATATCCAGAATGGCAAACTCTACCGCCAGGGATTCACCCATCCAAACCTCCGATGTCTGACCCCAGAGGAGGGAAAGGTCGTTCTTGCAATGACGCACGCAGGGGAATGTGGAAACCACTCTGGCGCCAGATCTCAGGCCAATCGCACAATGCGACAGGGCTATTTCTGGCCCAGGCTCGGCGACGACGCCAGGAAGGTCTCCAGGTCCTGCCACAAGTGTCAACAATACGCTAACCTTCCCCATGCCCCAGCGGAGCCCCTGTCAATCATCATTGGCCCATGGATCCACTCCACGTGGGGCTTGGACTTGCTTGGAAAATTCCCAACCGCTAAGGGCCATTTCAAATACATTATTGGCTCCATCGACTACAACAATAAATGGATAGAGGCGGAACCACTAACGGCAATAAGTACCGCCAAGGTAACTCACTTCGTCTGGAAGAACATCTATTGCCGCTACGGCGTCCCCCACACAATCATCACAGACAACGGCACACAGTTCAACAATAAGGAACTCATATCTTTGATCGCTAACCAGGGCACCAAGATGAGTTTTGCATCTGTCGCTCACCCCCAAACCAAAGGCCAAGTCGAAGCAGAAAACAAGATAATCAAATAGCTGCTAAAAAAGAAACTCGACGATGTCAAGGGTTTATGGGCGAAAAAGCTGTCGGAGGTGCTGTGGGCCACCAGGACTACCCCAACCTCCGCCACCGGAGAAATACCATTCTGTATGATGTTCGGCATTGAGGCCGTCCTACCCATCGAGGTTACCCAACCAACCGCTAGGGTCGAGGGCTACTGTCCTGAGACCAACGACGAAGGCATCAACCTCAACAAAGACCTCCTCGAGGAGAAACGACACAAGGCCCATTTGCACAACTTGCAAAACAAGCAACGGGTATCGCATTTCTACAATGTCAGAGTCAAAGCCCGCAACCTCCAACTAGGGGACTGGGTAATGAAGGAAGTCATTCCACCACCAACGGCACTCTGCCCAACTTGGGAATGCCTATACAAAATTGTGGAAATCGTTAGCCCCGACACCTTCTACTTAATGGACAAAGATGGCGTCACAACGATCCACCCTTAGAATACCGAACACCTTCGGTATTACTACAAATAGTCATGCCACTACCCAAGAGCATCTTGACTTAGCTGAATTTTTGTTCAATATTTAGCTAAGGGAAGCTACCCTACGGGTACAACCCCGCTTTTGTAAACGTTGATCTATCAGCTATCAATGAAACGAGGAATTATTCAAACTATTGTCACCAAGTCCAAGCACAAGAGTTAACTGGCAACGCCAACAATATTCGGCGAACCACGTCCGTTACATCGTGCACTTGGAACAATTTTAATTCCTTTAATGTTTCGTTGATTAACAAAAGCAACGTCAAAACTCTAGCGGTTCATCAACATTCAAACAACGCAATCATTGAACAAATCCACACTTCAAAAAAAACAATTCAGAGGCAAATAACAAATGCTTCATATATTCAGGATCGGGACTCTCCGCCCAACAATATTGTCAAATTCAAAAGAGGCCTTAGCGGCTTTACAATAAAAAAAATAAAAAAAAAGAGAGCAACAGAAGCAAGAGCACAAGGCGCAGGTAGTCTTCAAGGACTATAGGGAGCGGTTGCGACTTCTTCATTGGTCACCGGCGGCTGTTGGGTGCCCATGCGGCTGGTTTGGTCAGACCCAGGAGCAGGGGGACTCGGCGTCACAATGGTACCATCCGGCTAAGTATGCGCCGCCATGAAGTTGGCCCCGGAGACTTCAGAATGGGTAGCCAGCGGAGTCCGTTGACCATCATCCGCCGGACCATGATCACTCTCACCACTGCCAGAGCGGGCATCTCCAGCAGGAGCAACAGCAACCCTGCCAGCTGGTACAGGCGGCTGCCTCGACGTACTGGCAGACTGAGATGCTTTGACCCAGTCAATGGGCCCTTTCTGCTTCAGCAACTCCAGGTTGGCGGTGGCACCGACTTTCGTTGCCTTAGTCAGGGCTTGCTTATATGTCGCGGACTGCTTGAAGGATTCCACGGCGGCGGCCTCTGCATGCCCCTTCTCATTCCCCAGACGGGCAACCTCGCCCTCCAATTTCTTCAGCTCTGCAGTCTTGGCGGCGAACTCCCGCTGCAGGATGTCGACCTTCTTACCCTTGGCCGCCACCTGCTCATTCAACAGAGCTATATCCTGCTCCAGCCGTGATACGTGGTCATTCCGCTAGAGGTCCCGCTCAACGACGACATTCAGCTTGTCGCGGGCATCCATCGCATCGCACTTCGCCTTGGTTAGGTGCCGCTCAACGTCCACCAACTTGTCTTTGGCCTCCTACAACTCCCTCTCGAGACCTTTGATTTCCTCTTTCAGCTGCCGTTCAACCAGAGGCTGGTTTGACTTGGCGAGGAACAGCTCATGCAACCCGATGGACAGATGGCCAAATGCCAGGCTGAATGGTGACTGTTGAATAGCGGTCGAAATGACTGTTCTATCCAATCAGCCAAATCCTATCCTCTCAAAGAGGTGGAAGAGAAACTCCCACCAGGGTCGGTCAGGAATTCAGCATAAGCACCAAAGGAATCTAGACCCCTCGCCTGCACCTCCCCGACAGCGGCCACACTCACCTTAGGCGGGCCTGTTTTTCCCTCTTCTGCTGGCGGACCCTGATGATCTCCGCGTCGTCTCCCTCCTCTTCTTCATCGGCGTCATTCTACCACCGCTTCTTCTGAAGAACCACCCGTGTGGCACCAGCAGCAACAAGCCTCGAGGTTACATGCGGCTCCAACACCACAACGGTAACGGGTTCCTTCCCCGACACCACTCTGTCCTTCTGGGGCCAACGACGGTTGGAGGGCACTCTCTCCTTCACCTTCTCGGGGGCAGCCTGTACCCTGCTCCAGCCAGCAGCCCCGTGATTTGCGCCAGTTCCCGTCTGAACCACGGGTGAACTGTCAGCGCCGAGATGAGAGTGGTGCGGCATCGGCAACACCACTGGAGTCTCTGACTGGCTCACCGCCAGTGTCTGGGGGTCGACGATAGTTTGTTGGGCCGCCAACCCAACAGCATACATGCCCTCCAAGAAGCTTGCCAATTCTGCGTTATCCATGGATTTGGCAAAAGCGTCGCGGCTCGCTTTGTTACCCGGCGGAGAATCTACACAAACAACAAGTCAGCTTGATACAAACAGAGCTACGGCACACATCAGCTGAAATTACTTACCAAGGGTGCGCGTCAACTGTAAGTCGACCAACAGCTCCCAACTGATGAGAAGACGAAGGTCAAGCAGGTTACGATTTTGCCAACAGCCTCTAATCCTTGCCACACTACACTCTTCCTCGAGCGTCAGGTTATAACGCAAGCCCGCTACAAAAAAAAAATGAAGTAATCATTAAAGCAAAATAGAGGAATCATCATACAAGCAAAACCACCAACTCTGAGCAACGGAGGCTGGCGACAACCTCGGATAGGTTGGAACTCCAAATTAATCATGAATGTTGGCGCCCCCTCATTCGACCCCTCTTGGTATTCCCACCCTGCAGTTGCAATACAGAAGGTCCCCCTCCAAGGAGACATGGAATCATTCAGATTCTCGATTAGCTTCGGTGCCCCCTAGCGGAGGCTCAGGTTCACTTGCCCATTGCAACCTTGGCGCTTCACATACACGAGTTCGTAGAAGTGAAGTACCTCCTCCATGGTCGGCCCTTCACATCCCGACAGACGCCAGAGCAAGTTCATCGCCATCAACAACCGCCACATGTTAGGACAAATCTGCCTAAACTCGAGGTCGAACTCGCAAACCAAAATTTGGAGATTTGGCTGTAAAGGAAAAGTCACTCCCTAGCGGAATATCGCCTCGTGCACGGTGGCGTGCTCCGCTGGCAGAATCAACGCACTCTTGTCCTTCATCAGCGGCCGGAGCTTAACAACCCAAGGGAGGCGAAACACCTGCTTTAGTCGATTCACGGTGGCTACAGTCACCGGCCAGCCGGCCTCGTCCACTGGGGTACCATCGTGAAGGACCCAGGCTGACTCAATTTCCTCCCCGCCAACGTCTCCCCCATTAGCGAAACCACTAGCGGCGCTATTACTCACTAGCCTCTCTTCGCGCCGATTGCGGCCGACAGCATCCTCCCTTGTCCTAGAACTCTCTGGTCGCCCACCTCGAGCCATGGCTATGTCCCAGGGTATGGTTTGTAAAGGTTCAATTTCTAGCGGTTCCGGCAGTGAGGTTCCTGCAGGAGCAGACGGACGCAACGAATCAATAAAAATCCTATCCGCAACGTTCAACGACACGTCAGACCCGGAATCCTCACTACTCGAGATCTCTACGAAGCTAGCCATCACAAACCCTAAAACCCAAACCAGTCAGTTCCAACAAGATCTAAACTATCCCTATGCAAGAACATCAAGAACACCCATACCCAGAAAACCCAAAAAGTGCCAAAACAAGAACAAAACGCACATACATTCAAACCCAAATTCGACCATCTAACAAAGCAAGAAACCTCAACCCCCTGTCAAACGCCTAAAACCATCCCTAAACATTATTCTACACCCTCAGAACACACTGGGGAAAGGCATGAATCACTCCAAATACCAAAAACATAAACTAACAGAAGCAAACAAACAAAAACCCAATAAAGCAGGGACGAGATTCAGACTACCAACCTCAAATAAGGAAACTCTGGTACGCTTGAGGTTGCTCGCCTTCACTTTAGGAGGTCTTCATCCTCCAAAGATCGATAACTTCACGGAGTTGCAGAATCTTCTTCTCAGATCTCAGAGCAAAGCTTGAAGACAACGATATTAGTTCAAAGTGCAAAGTGTCAAAACCACTCAGTTTCCCTCCCTTTTATGTCAACATCAAGCCAATCTAGGTTGTCCGCTGAAAAACAACATTGCACGACAGCCGTACACATGGCCCACGATCGCACTTACTCTTCGGATTAACCGAGGCGTCGCCTCGGTTACAAAATCAATAATTACTAGCATTAATGGCGAGGATGCGGGCGTGCTGCGGGGACGTTATTCCACACGCTAACCCAGTACATATTGGCCAAATGTCGGGCGCCATCAGACAAATCGTCTGTCTGAAGTAACCTTAAGAAGGGCAGGTATACCAATCGTCGACGCTCCGCTACCGGGACGTCTCCCTTTTCATCTTTCATGTGAGGCAGTCTCCGCTAGCGAGACACCTCCCTTTTCATCTTGCAAGTGAGGCATTCTCTGCTAAGCGCAATTCCACTAGCGGGACGCCTTTCTTTTCATCTTGCAAGTGAGAATCTCCACTAAGCTCAATCTCCGCTAGCAGACTTCTTCCTTTTCATCTTGCATGCGCGACAGTCTCCGCTGAACAAAACACCGCTCACTGGGCTACCACCAAGCAGGTCCCCGCGACACTACTTGCCGCTTACTATCAACTGAGAGACTTCCGCCAACGACAATTCCAGAGGCAACGCCTCATCCTGAAGAAGACCGCCACGCGGAGTTACAGTCAGGCTACGTCCCTCCGGGACACAGGGACACATCAACAGTCTACGACGGCCCTAATCAGGCACGTTGACCCCCGCCACTCGGGTACCAAAGATTGGGCTTGTTACCCAACACCCTCTGCTCAGTGCAGCTCCCCTCAACAAACAATATACTGACCAAACGGAGTGGGGCACTCCTTGGGGGGCCTAGCAGGGGCCCCACCCGAAGGGTATAAAGAGTCTGCTAAGCAATTCCATGGTTGACAACGCACTGACGCTAATTATACTTTTGCAAGTCTAGCGGAAGTAACGCTTCAAAACCGCTAGGCAACTCCCCAACCAAGATTGCCCTCCTTGACTGAGGACTTGGGAGACTTGTACTTACATGAGCATTTGCCAAGCATAATTAGCTCTAATGAACCACGCTCATGCTACCGCCAGCGGTACCAATTCCCATCAGCGGAGTGACCTACGGAAACACAGCCAAGCAGGCTACCGACCAAGCCCTGGCTCACCCCCAGAGCACCACTGACGCGCCGCGTCAAGATGGCATCAGAAGCTCCAGAAATTGAGAACTGAAGCATGTCAGTCCCACATCGAAAATATGGAAGAGATCAGCCTCTTCCCCACCTATAAAAGGTTCTCTTCTCTCTCCTCATTAATGACACATTGACCAACTTAGGCATCGGAGAAGAGAAGACTACCCAACGCGGTCTCCCTCTGACGCCTCTTTGTATTTTACTTGACAGGTAGCGGAAGCTCTGAGAACGTTGCAAGTAACGGTCCGCCCATCGGACCAATGTTAACAAAGACTTGGGCCACCGCTCAATCTTAAACATTAACTTGTGTATTTAACGATTGAAACTGTGTAGATATAAGTTCTCAATCAGTTTTCAGATATTTAATAAAAATTGTTATTGTGAAATGTGAGTTTTGCTCTTCATTGTCGTCCTGACATATGATATAATTCTCACCTTTTTGCCGTCCTCTTTAGCCGACAAAGTATTTGACGGTAAAAATCTCCCATAAAAATATAGAAAATGAAATATGATTTTGCCCACGAAATGTTCGATAGCGACAACGTTCCATAAAAATATATAAAATGAATATACCTTTTCTGCTCCATAATTCATAGGGAAGAACAGCCCATAAAAATATTTAAAAATCGATATACTTTCGTCCAATAACTCATCGACTAAATCTCCCATAAAAATATAAAAAAATTAGTTATACATTTGGTGATAAATTTTCATCAATGAACATCTCCAATAAAAAGCACTAATTATGGCCGGATCTGGAAGAAGACCGTGACATACCTGTTGGCACGGTGGAGCAACCCACGGCTTTAGCCGTATTACGGGGACTGGAAAACCCTAATGTCAATAGGGTAACGGTAAACAACCAAACTCTGATTTTCAAGGCTCAAATCCCTAATAGTATACCCGAAGCTATCCTACCTCAATCTGTGATGGCCATGCGTCGACATCGAAGACAAGTGCAAATTAGAGAATTGAGTGAACCAAGACTCAATGAAGATCCAATCACAGGACAACGCCGTAGTAGGGAACATGATGAGGTAACTATCTCTCCAAAAAATTTGCGTTTAAGTCTTGCTATTGGAAAAAAAAATTTGGATGCAGTGACTATGGGATTGTTGGAGGGACCTCCGAACAATAATGATCAACTAAGAGAAAGAGAGGACGTCCTGTTGGAAGTGTGAACAAGCTGCCATATGGAACAGCAGGAAAAGGAAGAAAAAAGGATGGAGAACAAGAAAAGATAAAGAGCAAAAAGACCAACCTGATGCCGAGGTTGTTAGCTGCTGATGAACCTG